>NC_138207.1:16496941-17096941 GCF_964194415.1 Vipera berus | reverse complement strand
AACCATACAAATATGGTAATAATATGCAATGCAGAGATAAGAATATCAAGATGTTACTGCACTATGTATGTTTTTGCACTTGCATTATTTTAAGCCAGATAATTGGTTCATCTAGATCAGTACTGTCTATCCTTATTGTGGGGTAGTCGGTCTTCCAAATGTTATTGGATCTTGGGTCTCAACAGTACAGCCAGCACAATCATGGGTGTTGGATGAAAGTGTTTTGCTGCCACTCTGTTTTAGTCACAATTTTCTTTTCATACTTACTAGAGATGCAAAGGACTGAACTTGGGATCTTCTATATAAAGCCTTTTTCCAAAGCAAGCCATAAAGTATTATGTTTAGCAATGGCCTTTTTCAAAGAGCAAAAGCCATGAATATACAAATACTTGATTATTTACACAAATGTTTATGGGAGGTAGATTTGACTATAATACACACATATGCACAGATATTCGTGTGGTGGTTTGTGGTCTCAAAAAACAAATTATTTCTGAATTGGTCTGCATAGGAATGAAGATAACACCATTCCACATTAAAATATGATAAAATGGAACACAGTTCTGCATAAGGTTATATAAGACACGTACCCTAACTGTAACCTCTGTGGATTTTGCTGCTGATCTGATGAAAAATGTGTTGTTATTATTAGTGATGATAATGGAATGGCAATATTTTTTTTTTATAATCCTTATAATTACAGAAATTCTTGAAGCAATTTTCCATAACCATATCATCATTGTAGAAAAAAAATAAAATAAAAATGGACTAAAACACAGGAAAAAATATCCCTTAAATGGAATGTTAGGCAGAGTTAGTGATAAGGATGGTCGATGTAAAAAGATTTTTTTTTAAAGAAGTGAGAAACGTATCATTGTTGGGGCTGGTGTAACACAGAAAGGGAGGGTATACCATTGCACAGGTGCCACAAAAGACGAAATCCTCTGTGCCACTATCAGATAGACTGTAGGGCATATTTTTTGTGTTTCCAACATGTGGACATTTTTTTAGTGCTTCCAATTTGTTCAATGCAACCACCTTGCAGCTGAAATGGAGCATTTCACGAACAACGTCATACACAGAAGTTTTCAAAATGAAATATTTTGCACACTCTTCATAGACAGAAGCTTTATAAAAAAACTGGTCCTGAAAATTCTTTTCAAAAGGCAACCGGAATTTATTTTTCCTTGAAGACATTTTGCTTTCCTTGAAGACTAAAGCAGCTTCTTGGATGAGAAGCGAAGCGTCTTCAAAGAGAAAAAAAGAAAGTCCAGTTGCCTTTTGAAAAAGCACCTTTGGGATAACCACGACCTGGATGTCTGAGAATTTCCATAGACAATCTGGTTCTAACTGCATGTAATTTTCTTCAAAAAAAAAAAGTACTTTGTAATTATTCGCCTCTCTACCTCAAGTGAATAATTTATTTTCACTGTTAATCTTAGGGGATTAAACTTTTGTTGATTTCACAGCTCAAGCAATTTAACACATTACCCATAGGTTATGGTTCGAAAATGCAGCTAACCGAGAACCCCATCTGTAAGCCGGTTGGAGGTCTCTCTGTGGTCAACTTATCTGTCAACTACTTAATCACAAAGATAATCCTGAATTCAAGACAATTTCCTCCCTTTAAGATTGGACACAAAAACATTGCTTGTTTTCTGCACCATTGTTCCTGGTGAATCTAAGGTGACCTTCTTATTTTGAAAAGAAATTATCTGGGGAAAAATCCCTAATCTTTCTTGGTAAATATTGTATAAATTATTCATGACACAGTGCAATTTTTTCCCTGGGGGGGGGAAATATGTAAGGGACATCTCTGCACTTAATCAGTCAGCTATTTGTTTTTCTTCTTTTCACATTTGTGCAACCCGAGATTCAGCATGAAAAAGAAGCTATTTTTTATACGAAAGAAAACAAAGCATCATCAACAGCAGTATCTACATTAGTCTTTTGGAACAGAGCCTTAGATTGCAACATAATAGTCACTTACTTAGGAGAAAGGCCCATGCAATTCAGTGGGACTTAATTCTAAGTAGATGCATATGGAACTGCATTAATTAAAGAGCTACTGCTGCCATCAAATAAATGAAAGCACAAAGATTCCGGAGCACTTATACAATATTCTATCCAATATTGATTTTATCTGGAGGCATGATGTCAGCCTGGAAAGCTTACAGGTTTGATCCAGTATGGCAAGTTTTATGCTTACTGCAGATTTCTTTTTTAAATGCAAAGCTGGGATTGGGAGGGAAGAAAAGGGAAGCCAAAAGACAGGCATGCCGCATCCACTGCAACATTATTTTAATAGCCTTTTATATTATTTATCAGCTAGCACACTGTATTGATCTCACGCATATATATATATATTTAACAGCTTGTTGCTTTAACCTGGAACTCCCCAGCCAAAATGATGCTGGGGAATGCTGTATGGATTTGTGCTCACAATAAGATCTCATTCCTTGTCTGATATAGCAATCACTGGTTGTTTCAATGTCTGCTTGTTGCCTTGTCTGGTATATTCCATAAAAGAATCCAAACCCCCATTGTCATATCTAGGATCATTTTGTTAATTACTGAACAGGAAATCCAGCTAAACATTCTTATTTGTCTATTTAAGTGAGAAAACAACTTTTTTTAAAATCCCATTTATATCCCGCCCTTCTCCAAAGACTCAGGGCGGCCTACAATCTAAGAAGCACAAATCAATGTGCTTAGCAATAGCCTTTATTCTATGTATATGCCTGCTTATTAGGGCTTTCACCCCACCCCCCCAAGCGGCATTATTACAAAGTCAGCTTATTGCCCCCAACAATCTGGGTCCTCATTTTACCTACCTCGGAAGGATGGAAGGCTGAATGGTGGGACTCGAACCTGCACTAATTGCAGGCAGCTGGTGTTACTTAAGGAGGCATTAGCCCACTGCTTCATCAAATGTACTAATACATTTGAGGATGGGCTGTCTCCCTACAGCTGGTAAACCTGCCTAGCTTTATTTGTGTAAAATGTTTTATGTCCTTAGTTCTTATGGGAATGACGGCCTGTCCAGAATAATTTGGGGTTCAGATTAGGAGGTTATGGGAAGAGAAACCTTTGTGTTAGTTTCCTTGTTTATTTTCAGAAAGACACAGCTACCATTAGAGGTGGTCAGGTGGCGTCTGCAGATTGAAAACTTCATTGTTTCTGCCAATATAGTTTAAAAACTGGATAAATACGCATCTCTAAAAGGGAGCCAATAGCTACCAGTGGGTTTCTTTAACTATGCAGTGGACTCATGACAAGAAGCTATGGAAAATCAAGGAATTTTTTCGGTCTTATCCAGGTGATTATGTTTGCCTCACAACCTGAGGTCATAAGGTTGCAGGTAACCCTAAATTATCAAGAGTTTACTCTGTTGCAACTAGATTAAAGGAGAAAATTATTAAATGCAATATAAAATAGGGATATTATATATGGATTCTAATTGTAACTACATTGAAACTGAAAACCAGTTAAGATTACATATGGCCCCACCCACTACTTTTTGGAAAGTGGCTCTGATGCATTATTAAAAAAAATGAGAGTCCTTCTCAGCCCCAGAAAAGTGAGGTTGCATTTGCTCTTTGGTAGAAACTCTGGGGCAAACTCAGTTGCCTCTTCATGTTTTAAACTGGAGTTACTGTACTTTCATCATATTTATTTTACTGCAAATAATTAAGAGACTTCGGATTTTGTCAGTATATAAATGCAATGAATGGATGAATGGATGCATGGATGGATGGATGAATGAATGAATGAATGAGCAGTGAACTGTTGGCGACTAGTTTTACCAGATCTGAACTAAAAAAAAGCAAAGCAAAACCTGGCAACCAATTCAGAGTAGCAATTATATAATGTATGAATCTCTTTGCTGCCATCTAGCAGGCATCTGGATTTTGGCAGCTCAAACTGGCTACTTCCATTAGAGGCTGAACCTGGTACCTTTCGTGGTCTATCACAGAGCTACAGTTACTGCCCTCAAAGGAATTTGAAGCATGTCCTCAAGTATTATTAATGTATTTGGCCATTCAATAGCAGGAGTCACTGGGGCCATACTGGGAAAGAGTCCCTAGCGCCACCTGAAAGACTTGCAGCGCCACCACAGACCTCGAAGCTATTTCCTATTCCGAATTTTGTAACTTAGCACAATTCCTTTTTTTTTGTAAATTTGTTTTTACCTTTGGTGGAATGTCTTCTTCCTGTCGTAACCAAGAACTTCGATCAAACTTTTCAACACGAGGGGGGAGAGGAGGCTTTTCGGAAGTGGGGTCCGAGTTCTGCCTTGGCATCTCAGTGCGGTGAGAGGTCACCGTTAGAGCTTCCTGAAACCCAGCCATTCCCTTTGTGGGTTGTTCATGCAGTGACTGAGAGGCAGGCAAGGAAGGTCCCTGGGATTTCACACTGACCAGATGTGGAATCTACGCACCAAGTTGAAACAAAACCATAAGTATAAACTGGAAAAAAGTTATTAAAAAGAGTATAATGAAGCATATGGGTTGTTGTTGTTGTTTTTTAGAAAAAATGTTTCCCCAATTTTTATTTTAGTTTTGATCTTTAAAAAATGAATTTGATTTAAAAAAAAAAAGTAAGATTCAAGATATGTTTCAATAGTAAGTGGATGAAGCTCAGGAAATGCCAAAGATGAGATTTCTTATTTGGCCTGAATTCTGTTCCTCTAAGAATGTCCGCCAGAGCATAGTTTTTAGTTATATGATAATGTGTTATTTATGAAATGATGCAAGAAAGTCACATATGAAATGTTTGTTTCTTTGGCATGGTTTATGATATCCCGAAACAAAGGAAACTTGATTTTCCATAGATTATTGTTATTCCCACCAATTGGTTTGGTATGTCAAATCCATGGTGTTCAGCTTCTTTGTTTTAAAGAATATTTCAAAAGTGGAGTGGCTGTTTTCAGGGGTTTCAGGTTCTGATAAGTCGTCAAAAAGTGTAACACTTTCTGCATTTACACTACAGTAAAATTATAAATGATGAGGAATCATGTATAGACACTTATCAGGCAAGGCTGGTGGCTCCTCATTTTGGTTGCACTGAGTTGCCAAAATAGAAACAGGAAAAAGTAAGTTTGCAATTGGTTTAACAGCTACAAGAGAAGATAAAATAAAAACTGTGAGTCTACTGTAAATATCATTTGGACAGACGCAGATCATGTTGACACTAAGTCTCAATTTGTCTGATCCATAGTATCTTCATCACACCAGGTGGGTCTATATAATACATTAAGCCATAAATCCTTATCAACAATAGTTAATAGTTCACACAAGAAGGAAAACTAAAACCAAAAGCACCTTGTAATTTAGTCTGCTATATAAGGTAAAAAAGTTAAAGGTTCCCCCGCACATGCGTGCTAGTCGTTTCCGACTCTAGGGGCCGGTGCTCATCTCCGTTTCAAAGCCGAAGAGCCAGCGCTTTGTCCGAGGACGTCTCTGTGGTCATGTGGCCGGCATGACTAGATGCCAAAGGCGCACGGAACGCTGTTACCTTCCCACCGTAGTGGTCCCTATTTTTCTACTTGCATTTTTACGTGCTTTCAAACTGCTAGGTTGGCAGAAGCTGGGACGAGTAACAGGCGCTCACTCTGCTACGCGGCACTTGGGATTCGACCCGCCAAACTGCCGACCTTCTGATCGACAAGCTCAGCGTCCTAACCCACTGAGCCACTGCGTCCCAGTCTGCTATATACAGCTGCTTATTTCATACTTCCTCTAAAATATTAAATTCTTTGTATTATTTTAGTGGCAAAGTGTGGTGGAATCTCTAGCTAGGCTAGAGGGAGGCATTAAGAGGGGGCTGAGCTTAGAATCTTTATACTGCAGAAAGCCGCACAGGCCTGACTTCCCCCAGAATCCCTGAAGCCTTATCTGTCTATTCCCAAAGGAATTTATTCAGTCTGGCAAGATTCCTATAACACAGAAACTAACAATAAAGCTTTTGTTTGAGACTATTCACGAGTGGTTCTGCTTGCTTGAATAAAAGGGGGCTTGGACACTGTGTTTTAGTTTTAACACGAACACTCAATTTCCATGTTGTAAATGACCTATGTCAGCTAAAAAGGATGCAAAAAAAAAAGCAATTGCATAGAACGAAACAAGCGAACAAAAACCTTGGCCAATATTTTGTTTTACTTTAATTGGAGGAATGGATCACAAGCGAGCTGGAAGAATTGCCATCCTGGACCAAAGCAGCATTTTATGTTATCTTCTAATTCCTCTTTCATGGAAGCCACTGGTTTATGGCCCTAGAAGCAAGCTGACTGATGTAGAAGCGTGTGGTTTGTTGCACAACTGAAGGAGAAAAAGGGATGATCTGGAGTGGAACTGATGATGAGCTTATGAATGGAACCGTGGAAATGCAAAGACAAGTATGGTATTATCAATTTCACTCATATTACCAGGAATTGAAGGAGGCAACAAATCCAAATTTGCTCCGGAGCAAATTCTCTGGATATCCATCAAACAGGCTGATATCTTACAGTATATACTTCCACTATGTCACATTCACAATTTATTTAAGTATGTATTATGAAAATATGTTCACATATATAATTCTGTGGAGGCTTGGAGAATGTGACAAACACATGCACAGCTTGGACATGCCAGAATAGCTCCGCAGGGACTTTTCAAATCGATGCTATTTGAACGAGATATTCTGAATTCTTCATGTGTGCCACTGTTTGTGCCAAAAGATAAGATACAATTCCACACCACTGTAATATTATTTAAATACTCCTCTTTATCAGAGTTCCTGAAGCATGTTTCCTTATGACTTGACTTTTGACTTCTCTCCCAAACAGCCAGGTTAAGGGCAGATTGATTGACACATTTTTCATTTCCCCCCACCCTACAGGTAGCTCAATGTGTGTTTGACTGTCTAAATCACAAGTGCAAGAGGACTGATCGATGATCAAGATTTGACCCACGTTGCCTCCATATTTGGCCTACAAGTTCTCCTTCTACCCCATTATGATTTCCTCACTGTTATTTCTGGTCACTCACCCATCCAAAAATTTCCTTGTCACTGCTTTTTTCTATGGAAAGCCAATGGAGACAAATCCAGATGAAATCTGCTGCCTAAAAAGCAGCTTTATGGATTATATTTTCTCCCAGAAAAGTAAAGGATGCGTGCTACTTCATCAGGACTTGTGCATCTCTTACGTTTGAATGACTTCAAACAGTGGAGACTTCTACTGTTCTACAAACTTTAATAACAGGATGATTAAATATCCCTAATTTTATTTTCATTATCATTCCATATGCAGAGGACAATATGGTGGTTGTGACAGCTAAGCTGCATTTCTTTCTCTCTCTCTCAGATAAGGGGAGGAGGAGAAAACAGGCAATGAGCAGTGTAACTGAATTAGTCTATGACAAACTACATGCAGAATTTGACTGTGCTGTTCTGAAATGCTCATGCCTGTTAAACAGGGTAACTGTTTAGAGATGACATTACCTTCGGTGAGAATAATCTGTCACATTCCGGTCTGAGCTGCATCTGAGCAGCAAAGAACAGGAAGCTTTACTAAGACACAATACCTGTGGATCCACCGCTCGCAACATGGGTGGTGTCCGAGCAGGCTGCACCCCGCTAATACTAAAGGACTCTGATCGAGGCGGAAGGTTTGGATCAGAAATTCTGTTGGCCACCTTGTGAGACATGGCTGGGGAACTTTGCCGGTTAAGTCTGGAACGTTCTTCAACCTGAGGCAAAAGGAGAAAAAGGAGCTGTGAATACAAGTTGTCTGAAGACGCTGTCCATAATATCTCTAAAACCTGTAGAGCCGTTTTCTCAGTCTGTATTTCCAATCAGCTATTCAAAAGACAAAAATACCCCAAGCTAACTATGAATTGTGGCTACTCTAGAGGACTTTCATATTAATAAGTAGGATAATAAAATTAGTTACTGTTGCTCAGTTTAAGCATTTTGTTCAAGTCTAGTTCTGTTGTATAAATAAATATTCAATCAACTAAATTTAAATGGTTTCCTAGTAATCATCAAGGAGGCTGAAGTATAGACCAAACAGACTGTAACTCAGCAAACACCAGTCAACTGAAAGGCCCAAAGTAATACCTGAATGCATACAGAAACAGGTTGCAGGACAAGTTTCCAACACCTTTTTTACCTATTTTTCCCCTGCCTTGGCAGAAATTAATCCATATATATATATATATATATGTATCCTCATATGAAAGTCTCTTTTTTAAAAGGTAACATAACCAGCTATTTATTTTTATGCATTTGGCTCCAAATGTATTTGGGGGTATATTTAGCAGGCTATATTTTAGATGTTGACTTTTTAAAATGGCTGTACAGGTTTTGTATATTCTTCTTGTATATAGCAGCCTCCAGAACCTGCCCAAGCAGACAGATGGTATGTACCGCTCTCCAGAAGATTATAAATCAAAAGCAAGAAAATTCATTTTTATGCCAGATTACGCCAGCCGTGATCATGGATTCCTACCATTCATAAATTTTATCTTTGGAAAATTTCCTGCTCTGAATCCAGCAGCAGAAAGAAGAAAAGCAAATTGCGTGAAAGAGCACCAGGTAAGGAGAAATGCAAAGACAGAGCAGACTTCTCTGTCTCCCCTCCTCTGTGGCTTTTCTGATCCCAAGAACTTTACAGAGATGGGACTGCATTTGTAGCATAATGAAACCAACAAGCCAACTTAACTGGATACAGATACAACCCAGCTTTTGGTTTCAAAAAAGCAAGTACAGCAGTTAAGAAGGCCACAAGATAACAGCTACCCCAAGAAAGCAGATTCCCAAACTTTACCTCAAGGGAGATTAAAATTTGTTCTGTGCACCAAGATAAAAGAACAGCAAAGACTGCTGGAAGATCAAAGCATTTGTTCTCAAAAGAGGCTACTTTACAGAATCTCAGCATGATCTCTTGTTCCTACCAATAGACTGCACTGATCATCCAATTGTTCTGGTATCATACATGGACCACAGGAAGTTTCTGAATTCTGAGTTATAGCACTGGTCCTTCTACTTCCAAATGATCTAAACTGACTGGTTTTGGTAGGAATCTTTCCTAAGCCTATCTAGAAAACTCTGGAATTTTACATGTTCCTGCTCTATGAAGAGATGCATCCCAAGACTGAACTCAAAGGGAGCATATCCTGAATAGATGAATAGAACAGAAATGCCAAGAGCCTTTATAACGTTTTAAAGTAGTGTAAAGTATAAAGCTTCAATAGTAAAGCTTTGAGAAACCCTAGTTTAGAGGCTCTCAAATCCTTGGATTATCACTTGTCTTCCAAGAGGTGTTTGATCTCTTTTGAGGGCATGAGCATCAAAACAAATATTAAAATGCTTTCAATAAGAAATGGCAATGGTATATTGTTATTAACATATGTAATAATTAATAGAGCCATAATCTAATGGGATATCTTGATTAAAAGAATTAAAACTATTTGATTTTGATTAAAAGAACAATAAAACTATTTCAGACAAAATGTCATCCCAGATTTGAATCAAACGGGAATGATAATCAACACCTGCATTTTAAAATTTTGTTCTAACATACCCTCACCATCACCAATGGATGCTTACCAACCTTCACTGGTGCTCTTAGTCTGACAATGCTACAAAAAAGATTTACAAGGTAAAACAATGTCTAGATAGCTAGGGCGATATTGTCTGGTTATCCTTAGGATGCCAAACAAAACACAGAGTGATGGTGAGCTGCTCTGCTTCTTGCAAATGCTTCGTTGCCTCTGTTATGCTCAAAAATGTGGTGGAAATAATAATAGTAGTACTACTAGTAGTAATAGTAGTTGTAGTAGTTGGAGGGGACCTTGGAGGTCTTCTAGTCCAACCCCCTGCTCAGGAAAGAAACCCTACACCATTTCAGACAAATGGTTGTCCAGTCTCTTCTTAAAATCTTTAGTGTTGGAACCCCCACAACTTCTGGAAGCAAGTTATTACACTGAATAATTGTTCTAACTGTCAGGAAGTTTCTCCTTAGTTCTAGGTTGCTTCTCTCCTTGTTTAGTTTCCATCCGTTGCTTCTTGTCCTGCCTTCAGCTGCTTTGGAGAATAGCTTGACTATCTCTTCTTTGTGGCAACCCCTGAGATACTGGAACACTGCTATCATGTCACCCCTAGTCTGTCACTTATAAACATAAGACTGTTTGTCATCAAACATGTAAACATAAAACAGTGAACTAGACCAGGGGTCAGCAACCTGAAACAGTGAAAGAGCCACTCGGAACCGGTTCCCTCACAAAAGGAAAAACTGGGAGCCACAAAAATGTGTGCACATGCGCGTACATGCGCGCATGTGCAGAACAGGGTTTGACTGAAGAGTGGAGCCAAGGCGAGATATGCACCTACCCTGCATATTTGAATTGATTGGTTGAACCCGGAGCCGCGGGTTGCAGACCTGTGAACTAGACATACCCAATTCCAGCAACCGTTCTGTGTATATTTTAGCCTCCAGTCCCCTGCTCTGTACTCTTTCTAGAGTCTTAACATCTTCTTTTTTTTTTTACATTGTGGTGATCTTCTTTGGGGAAAAAAGGGTCATGGGAGAATAGTTCTTTCCTGAAAGACTGGTTCCCCCTTTCTGTGAAATGACACCAAACTCCAAAGAATTGGAGAGGAGAAAGCAAGAACATATTGCTTGTAGTGTCCTATATGCAGTGTCCTGGTCACACTCTCTCTTAACAATAAACACAAGTCCATCCCATTGCAAAAGTGTGAATAACAACCTTCACAGTTCCATCCTTCCCTTCCATCACCCAACCTTTTAATGCTGAACAGACAGTCCTAATGAAAAGAAATAAATTACTTAATTTTGCAAATAAAATATTGTATCTGTACACGGCTGACATGGTTTTGTAGTGCAATATCTGAGCCAGAAAGTAGCTCCAAATGTTGTTTGATCCTATGACAATTATGTTTGCTTGTTTGTTTTAAACTTCAATTCTTGTTTGCCATTCTCCAAATGACCATGAAGCAGTTGACTAAGCTGCTAAAACAGTCAAGCCCACAGAGTATTTTCTCCAGTCCCTGAGGAAATAAAAGGAGTGTATTCTGGGATGCTATCCAATTGTTAAATATTGGGCAGAACCAGCTCTGGCAGCAAATTAAGACAAGATTAAAACAACCCATGAACTAGGATATCGTCACCAAAACTTCAAGCACTTTATTACTAAACGGGCTTGATGTGGTAGAAAGTTCTGCATAATTAAATCAGCTTTCAAGTGGGCAATATTTATGATAAAGGAAGCTAGACCAATTCTGGAAGGTTCTTTCCTCCTATATAGCTTAATAAAGGCAATTTGGGTTAGAGAGAATCCTTTATTACTTTGTGCAAGCAGAATGTTGTTGTTTCTTTGAGAAATCCACTCAAATTCACTAAATACCTTTCCCTGGATTATTTTAAGACAAATCTCTTTACAATTCCCAAACATGTTCTCAAGGAAAATTGGGAAAGTAAATGGCAACACTTGTTAATAAAAACAAATCTCCATGAATTTTGTGAATACTGACTGGCTTGCCATCCACCTAATGGCAAATTTACTTCTACATGTCTCTGGGGAATTTTAGACAAAATACTGTTATTTATGCCTAGGTCAAAGATGAGGATGCAAACAGAGACTCCCCATTTCCCTCACTACCACCAATTATTATTATTATTCATGATCTGAATTAAAAGTAAATGTATGCACTTTTATTAATATTTCCAACCAATATTTTAAACTGTCCCACTCTTCTGCCCAAGACAACCATCAGCCAAACACTTGTTGAGACTGTACAGAAAATCTGAGAGGCAAGCTATTTTTATGTATGTGATATACTTATACAGTGTTACCTATTAACACTCCACTTTTAACAGCATTTCAGTTACACAAAGCAATAAACACTTGGGACTCATGTTATGAAGATCTCATTCACAACAAACTCACCTCCCTGAGTGCAGATTTTATTTCAGCTCCCCAGAAAAAATCCAGATGGGCTTTATGAGACACATTATCTTTATCCTTGCACATTTGTCAAAGTTTTCACCATTGTTTATAAGCACTGGTAAACAGTTGAACAAACCACACTTTGGAGTAAAAGCAGTTTAACTTTTATTTAAGTTATGATTAGTCTTAGCAGCAATGGGAATAAAAGTAGAGGTTGTTTGCCATCAATTGTTAAAAAGAAAAAGCATTTTACAATCTGAATTCAAAGTAAAGTTATGCCGCCGCTTCTATTTAACATTTCCAACCAATATTTTAAAATAAGCACTTGATTTTTCTTTTAGTTAGATTTGAGCATGCATGGAATATGAAACAGCCCCACCTCCCCTGGACAGTCATGCCTACAAAAATATTTCTTCATTCAAGGAATCAAAAGAACTTTTGGGGAAATATACCTTTTTGGAGACACCAGAGAAAAGAAAGATGCCAGCAGCAGCCAGATATGAAGCATGTCAGATTACAGACAACAAAAGGTGTACATGTTCTTATTTTCCCATGACAGCGGTTAATTCACGCCCCAACTAGTGTTTGATAAGCATTAAGAATATTTTCGGGTCTGCATGCATTCCTTTGCTTATGATGTGATGCTCATAAGAGGACGCAACATCTTAAAAACTGCCCTTTAATTTAGACTGATTCAGGTTTAAAATGCTTTGATTATATTTTGTAGATAAAGTAAAATATACAAAATTACTTTCGGCAATTACTTTCTTTTCTTGCAGAATCAAATAAGTTATAACCAGCTGTGAGCAGCCATTCTTCCAATGCAGTCCTGATTTCCTTGGTTGCCTGTGGCCTTTTTCTGTTCTTCTACAACAGATCCATTCCCTTGCAGAAGATGTTTTAAGACAACAAGAGACGGAAGGTGTCTTTGGAAACTGGCAAGGTGCACTGGGTACTCTTGCTTAAGCAAAGCAAAGCAAAGCAAAGCAAAATTTCCTTTTGGTTTGCTTTGGAATTCAGAGAATATGAAATTGAATAGCAAAAGATATTAGTTGCATGACTATATGTGGAAGGTATAGAACATAGAATAATAGAGTTGGAAGGGACCTTGGAGGTCTTCTAGTCCAACCCGCTGATCAAGCAGGAGACCCTATATAATTTCAGACAAATAGTTGTCCAGTCTCTTTTTGAAAGCCTTCAGTGATGGAGCACCCACAACTTCTGAAGGCAAGGCATTGTTAACGGTTAATTGTTGTTAACCATTCGGAAATTTTTCCTTAGTTCTAGGTTGCTTCTCTCCTTTGTTGAGTTTCCAACCATTGTTTCTGGTCTTGCCTTTTGATGCTTTGGAAAATAGTCTGACCCCCTCGTCTTTGTAGAAGCCCCTCAAATATTGGAACAGTGTTATCATGTCCCCCCAGGTCCTTCTTTTCATTAGAAAAGAATCTGCAAAATTCCTAAGTTCTTAATTCTTACTATCCTAACCACCTTCCAACAGGAAAGGACTTGAGCAACAGATAAACAAACAGCAGGAAAGGGGGAAAGACGCTTTGAACTTCACCTTGAAACGCTCCACAAAACCTTCAACATGTTTTGAATACACACAATGCCCACCGAGTTTAGGGCAAGCTGATAACTCAGGACTATGTTTTGCTCCTGGAAATTAAAGCTGAAATGTTTTTTGTTATAATATCTGGCTAGAAGTAAAAGACCTAATCCTACAAATTCATAATGGATCTGAAAGTCCATCAGCAGATTGACATAGTGAGCCTTATGAAAACAGTTGAACTTTTTAAGCATATTACATAAAACATTTTCAACATGGGTGCTCTGCATTCAGAGCAAAAGACTAAAAAGGAAAAAAAAATGAGTTTGCTTATGGAAAGTTTGATTGAAAATATCACTTATACGAGTGTTAAAAACTATAACAAGATTTATATTCTTCCCTAAGATTAAAATGTGTGTTTGTATTTAAAAAGATGGATGGTGTTGTAATAACAGGGATCTGTTTTTAATATTATTTTGAAAAGAAATATTGATAGTATAAAGAAAATGTCAAGTATTGCATTTGTATTAGTAATACAGCATTCATTCATTCATTCATTATTCCAATTGCACTGTCGTCATATGATAAGAGGGAAAGTTAGGTCTCCCTCTAATATGGACAGAAGCTATTAATACATTCAATCAATCATTCCAAATCCTGCCTTTTTATTCAGACACCACTCTCAGTGGGAGAGGACCCATGTGCAGTGGTAGATTATAATATGGAAGATCTCAGAGGAATATGGTAATCTAGCTAAAATAATTATGTAACAGCTGATGGGAGACTATGGACAGTTTTAAGATAATACAATAATACAAGATAAAATAACCTACAAAGCATTTGGTTGGCCTTGGCTGATATGGAAAGCTAAGGATGCTCTAACATCTTCTGCATTTGGATAGGGATAATTTGTGAAATCCAGGGTAGAAGTTAAATTGGGAAACAAAACAGAAAATCTTGGAATGATAAATCACTTTGTGATGGTACATTGTAGTGGCAAACTACTTTCATATTCCACCACGAAAACTGTATGGATGTGTTTGTGTAAGTCACTAAAAGCTGAGCTTGCTTGATTACAACAGAAGATTTTGGCCTGAAACCCTGGAGAATTGCAAGTGGCATTGCAACAACAACAACAACAACAACAAAAGCAACTTTTTGGATAAAGTAACACAATGATTTGAAAATATAAAATCTTAAAAGGAAAGAAAAGTTATCCCTTCTTTTTAATTCCTCCCCAAATTGGCACTGAATATATATTCCTTCTTGGGAGCACCTAAATACAGCCTTCTTAACTTATTCTATGTTCCTCCAAAAAGAAAGAAAACATCTGCTGGATTTTAAAATTCAAATTTATCAGAAAACAGCAGATTGAGAATGAACAATTTCAAGTTCCTTTCAAAACAAGGAACAGAATGCAGCTAGGCTACCCAGCTATTGAGTATCAAGAAAAGATTGGCACGAACAAGAGCATTTGATCATGTTTAATTAAAACAGGACCAAGTAAGGATGAATGGAACAATGGAATGCTGTTATCAAATTAAATGAGCTGATTGAGTTTTAGCCAGATGCGTATAAATGAGATAAAAATATAACATGTTATGTGAAATATACAGTAATTCATGTTTGGAGACTTGCACTTCAGCACTGCAGCAAGTACTATGTTAGAGGAGACAAGAGCTGGAATATCTCTTAATAACATAGATCCTAGACACAGTTTTGTAAGAGCTTGTTACAAATACCCAAATGGCTTGCTTAAATGATAGCAACTCAAGGCAAAATACCCTTTGCTTGATGCTATTTGTTTCAGAAATGCTATAAGCTTTTAATAAATCCTAGTTATAGAATGAGAGAACATTGTAGCTTATTGATAATGCTGGGGAAATTATTGGGAGAACTTACCCACTGGAAGTGGTTTTATGTAATCCTATCCAGCATATTGAAGGTTAGGTGTGCTAAATGATAGAGACATATAATTGTTCGCATGCAAACCTAATGACTGTTTTGTATTTGGTATTTGTGGAGAAAGTTTGAAAGAGAAACAGGAAGAGTTAGAAAATGAACCCAGATTCACCTGCCTAGCAGCACCAGAGAAATTGCCATGGGAATCTTTAGAAGGCCAAACCGCTTCAGACTTAGAAGAAAATGAAAGGGCATTTAAAGACACCGAGCGAGAGGAAGGAGATAAGGGTTCCATTCTGGATACATTCAACTGAGAAATTTGTGGAGAAAGATCCAGAGAAGGAACAAAAAGTTGGTCCATACTATTTCCTATCATCTTCCTTGGCATCTGTGCATGACGGTTCCCAACAGAAAGATGATGATGATGTTCAAAGATACTCTCCATAGATACATGGTGCTTCTTATGGTCATTTTGTATCTTGTGATACCTCAAGACACAGGCCGGGCTAGAAGCACTCAAATCTAGATGATCCTGCATTTTCAAGACATTGTTTAAAGATGGAGCACTCCTTGAAGGAGAAATAACACCTGGGTATAAATGTGAAGGATTTTTCCTTCTCTTGTCTCCATTGTGCTCTTGGAAGTTCATTTTGATTTTATAAGGAGGTAATGGTGGTTTATCTCTTTTTGGGAGATGAGGAGAAGACACTGACTTGACCTCCAGCTGCTGCATCCTATCAGGGCTACACCCTTGTGATCGAGAGCCACGGAAGTACTTTATGTTGCTATTCTTTCTCCTTTGGTCTGGAAAACCGCACATAGCTTCAGAGTTTATCATAATGGGTCTTCTCTTTGGATCTTCCTGAGGACTTGGCATGGAAATTGTAATGACAGGCAACAGTGCTACTTCTCTAGTAGAAGCCAACATGTCCTTTCCTTTGTGACCTAATGCTTGCTGATCCTGTAAGTTTTGTTTACCATGCAGTTTGGAAATGTTACAATAAGCCTTAGAGTTGGATTGAAGAACTGTGTCTTTGTGAATAAGAAAGGGCACGTGTTTGGGAATGGAACTATGGTTCTGTTTAGCTGGGATAACAGGCAGGTTATTAAAAGTTCGTTGCTGGACCTGGGGAAGTAGGATTACAGAAATTAAACTATTAAAAACACACACATTGTAACGACTCTCATAGACAACATGCAATTGTTCAACGTCCTGTACCATGCTCAACTAATAAGAACCAAGCTTGCTTTGAAAACCTTGCTACTTCAGAAAATCAAGGACACTAGATGTTCTAACTCATAAACTGGCAAACAACAATGCACACATACCCCTTAACAGAGAAAATATACTAAGAGCCGTAATGGATCAAGCTAATGACCTATTTCTACAAGTTGATGAACTTCTTGGAAGTCACAGAGAGAACATTAAAGAAATGGCTTTCCTTATGGTGACTGGTATTCACTGGGGGTCTTTGAAGGTGGAGATTCCACTGACTTTTAATGAAGATGAATTGACTTGCTTATAAAATCACCTGAACCAACAGTCTCTTACCAGGTGGAAGAACATATCTGACCTTATTTCTACTTGGAACATAAGCATATTTAGGCAGGTGATTACTTAGATGGGATAGCTCTACAAAATACTATAAATTTAGAAAAAAAAGCAAACATGGAAAAAGACAGTGCCAAACTAATTCCATTTTGTGGCCCAGAAGGCTAAGACGTAACAGAAACTGTACTCAAATGAAAAAATTTAACTCAGCAATCCACATTTTGTAGCAGGTAAGTTTGCAGTCCATGCTTGGAAACCTGAGTACTGAAATCTAATATTTAGAGGGTCAGAAAGCCATTCATATTATTTAAATTTAGACTAGAATATATGAGGATATTTGAAGTTGCACCTTTTAAAATGAATGCAGTGAACAGCATCTTTGAAATAATTGTTTAACAATAATAAAGCCATAATCCCTGGATGCATGTGTTTTCTTAAACTTGATTACATATGTGCATCCTGTTTTGGAAATAATTTCCCAAATTATTATGAAAGTAATCACTATTATAATCTTTCATCATTTACCCTGAACTTTACATTTATGCTTTTTGGCTCCCAATAAATTTTAGCAGTTCACATTTAAGTAAATATAACCTTTCAACAGCCTGATTAAAAGCATTGTCATCACATGATGCACTGTATATTTCAACAGATTCCCATCTCTCTAAGGTGTTGTCCTGATAATGATATTTATCTTCAAACTGTGGATCATATTTGTTAGCTCGGTGAATTTTACAAACTTTTTTGGCAGGATATTATCTAGTTTATTTTAAAATCAAGACCAGAAAGAAATATTTATGTACAAATTAAAATTCTTCTCTCAGATAAAAATCCTAAAATTACAATAGTGACAGCCAAATATTTAACTATGGCTATAGAAACAAACCTAGATTAATAAATCAACATATGTGTTAAATGTTTTATGCAATATCTATCAGTTTATTTTATGTGATAAAGTATTTTTCTTATGCCCAATGTTTTAAATTACCTCTGTACTTTGTTACTTTTATCTGTGGTCTCACTCCTATAAAATTACTTAAGGGTGCAAGATTGACTAAAATATTGTATAAGCTTTTTAGAAATTATTTTAGCAGAGTATTTGCATTCTTCCCTGTTTAAAATACTTTCCAAATTCTCCTGCAAAACATGAACTTGATTACTATAGCAATCGCTTCATCTGACTGAGTCCATTTCATTGAGCAAATGAAACTCCATTACACAGAACAAATGGAAGGTTTCCAATAAGAATGAGTTTTTGATTTTACAGTAAAATTCTCTTTTCATTCTTTTACCATTAAATTTGGAGGTTGTTCAAATTCTATTAAATGGATCAAGATGAGAATCCTTCCAAATTACCTGATTTTGCTACAATCAACGCAAACAAACAATACAGGAAGGGATCTTTTTGGAAATTTCTCCAGAGCAATTCACAATGAGTTCCCCAAACCACCAATGTGATTTAGAGAAATGAGGCCAATTAAAGCTGTGATCTCAGGAACTCTATATACTGCATTTCTCTTCCAGGTTTCTCTTTGAGAACTTAAGATGATATACTTGAAGACCTTCCTTCATTTGATGCCTGTTTAGTAAGCTATGTTGAGAGAAAATGGCTCATTTAATGTCATCCAGCAATCTCCATATTCAAGTGTGGACCTGCAGCTGGGTCTTCTCCTACAGGTCTTACATCTTAACCTCCACACTATAATGAAATGCCCTGTAATAGTCACTCAGGATAGTTATTAAGAGACCAGCAGTTTTTCAGAGTGGTAGCAATTACTGTGCCCCAGTGGCATCTACTATCTGCTTTTGAATGGGCAATCCTTTCTTTCAGAGGAAGTGTATTATGTGAACATAACAGCTTCTTATTCAGTAGCTGGCATTGCTATAATTGCAGCAGAGATGGGAGCAAGTTCCTTCTCTGACCTCACAGCAGGAATCAGGCTTTAAAAAAATGAGCTGAATTTTAAAAATCTATTCTGTTGTTTTGGACATCCCCATTTCCTTGCCTTTTTTAAAACAAGGTTGACAGAGATGCAGTTATCAAGAAAATTACATGCATCAAAGAGGTGATTCAGTCCAGAATGCAATGGACAGTTAAATGACCAAATGGGGAAGGATTTTTTTAAGTGTTGGTATAATAGCCAACACTAGCTGTATGAGATAATAACATTGGGTAGCTATTTAATATGGGATAGGCAGTGGCTTTCAAATTGTATGGGAGATCCTTCACCTTTCTCTGAAAATGTCCTTGCTTATAATTTGCATTTTGTAAAAATGTGTATTTTCATGGAAGCACTAAGATAGTCTAAATAGACACTCACAGCTCTCTGTTACATGGCAATTACGAGATTGACCAACACTTAACCAAGGCTTTCACATCAATGTCATCATATATTACTTCTGCAATGTGCTGAGGCTTGCATTATGTATGCAGAACACTTTAGCACATGATTTGATGTGGAAAATGTTCCTTGAATGTATAAGATTGAAAAATCATTTGAGGTGGGGGAAAAAAGAAACACATTTTCATGTGGTTTTCCAAAGAAAATGTCTCCAATACAACATATGGTGAAACAGCTAGGATGAAAACAGTGCAAAGTTCTAAACAGAGGTGCTATGTAAAAAATTACATTATAATTTCATTTACATGCATGTGTAGATGTAAACCTATCCTCAATTACCTATTACATGAATTGGGAAAAGTACTTATCTGCTCTCATATTAGACACTGTGGAAAATGGATTTAGCTGTGCATTACCTCTGATACCTAACTTAAAAAATGTGCAAGAGAGCTTTTTAATATACAATCTCTCTACATATAGGCAACATATCTTTGTGTGATTAAGCAAGCTATTAAAAGTGCTCTGCAATAGTAACTTCTCCTGACATATCAACAGTTGCCAATGTCAGGCACGAAGATTTATCAGCTGGTACCACACATGGAGTCGTGTCTTCTAAACAGATGCTTTGGCCATACCAGCATTTTCCACCCTATAATTCTTTATAAAAACATATGTTTCATTGACTTTTTTTAAAAAATAGAATATTTCCATTAAGTATCACATACTGGTGAATTTTGTTTTTCAAGTTGCTTGAAAAATACTTAAGACAGGAGAGATCTCTTCTTCTGCAAATAAAAACCAGTGAAAACACTCAAGCTTTTAAAATCCTGACCATCAATACCACAATTCTTTCCAGGATTAGACACACAGGTAATGTTACCAAGTTACATCATACCACCCAGATCTGAATATGTGATACAACCATGGAATTTCAGAATTGTATGGGAACCTCAATTAATCTAGCCTTTGGGTTGGACACAAGGACTTGATGACATCAGAGAGCAGATGAAGTTATTGGGCCAAACCCAATATAATGAAGAATTAGTGCCAGGTAATCCCAAAGAGTTCTGGGTGTGGGCAGGAGACTGAAAATGTGTGCAAATTCAACGTTGATGAAACTGGCTTCTTTACCTATTCTAAGATAAAATGTGATCAGTCCTACCTCCTTTGCCCAAGCTGGCTTCTCAGTGGCATTCATCCCCTCCTTGTAATGATAAAGAGGCTTCTTCTCTGTTGGTCTCTGTTCTTGTCTCTGTTGCTGCTGTAAAGAAACTAGATAATCTCTTTCTTGTTGCAGTTGTCGCTGTAGCCTCTCTGCTTGCCGTTGTTCCTCCAACTGCTTGCGCTTGTATTCCTACCAAGACACGTACACCACACAAAAATTAACAAGCCAGAGAAGAGTATGAAATTGTGGTATACATTCCCACTGTCAGAAGGCTACTGTGAGGGAACAGCCATGTCTAAAAGGTGGATGTTTACTGAATGAAAAGTTAACATTAAAAGATGCAATGATTATGATTTCTATGGATTTCGATATTCTTTGTGTGTGGTAAGTGTGAACTTTGGCTTACCAAAGAGCAATTTAAGATCTCAACTCCCTTTATTTCTGCACATACACAGTATTTACTCATTGCCCATTCCTAATCAATTTCATTACCAAATCTTAAGATTCATCACAAACAGGTATTTATTTGACCTATTTCAATGGGAAGCAATTCAATCTCACTTTAGGCTTTACATATAAAGTGACTTTAAAAGGGGTGAAAAAAAACCTCCACAAAGCTTAATGTATGGTATTTCTGTGACTGTGTCAGTTCAAACGGGATGAAATAAGTTGTGTTTAAAGGGTCCTTAAAATTATGCTTATTATGTATATCCATAAATTACAGATATGCAATATCAGTAGCTATCAAAGACGTATAATCACAATACATCCAAACTGACGCTATCATTGATACAAAGAAAACATTAAATCTGAAAGGCATTTATTGATAAATCTAATAAATTGCATTTTTATTTTAATTGACTCCTAATGCAGAATTGTTAAAATGGCTGGCAGTAACAGAAATCTTTATACAGACGTCTGCTTGCTTGTTCTATTCTTAACAAGGGAATAAAATATAAATGTCACTAATTAATACCATGCTGGTCAAAAAATAAATAAATCCTAAATTACATATCCCAAACACTGACAAGATGCAGCTTTGAACTAGGATAAGGGACAAAGTAAGTACAAGGGAAAGTTAAGAGTATTTGTCTACTTAATTTTAAGTAGCGTAAAATGTAGCGATATACAGGCCTCCAACAGACACTCTTCTATCATGGATGTAAAGAAAGCAGCCTATAAAGAAACACGCCACCAGACTGCATAAAATAGAGGAATTAGGTGGTGTGTGAATATTGCATTGTAGGACACATTTCTAGGAGGTTTCGCTTAGTTCTCAGTAATGAATGGAGAACGGAGACATACAGAGAAAGATGTGCAAGCAAGGAACTCTCTGTCCACTGCATCCCCAATATAAACATTCAGAGTTCTTGGTAGAGTTGCATTCAGGAAGAAACTAAGGCAGCATGCTATCTTCTCCTCTGGAGATAAAGTCGGGCCTTAGCAGACCAGCAGGGTAGGCAACCTCGGCTCTTTTATGACTCATGGACTTCAACTCCCAGAATTCCTGAGTCAGCTATGCTGAGGTTGCCTACCCCTGGGCCTTAGCCTTTTAGGATTGCCACTTTAGATGTCTCTTCCGCCCCCCCCACCTCAAATTCCTTTGTTTACTAGCACTTTTCCCCATTCTTGTTGTTTTCTGATCTTTATTTCCTTCTCTGGTCTTAGCGTTTCTTTGGTAATCCCCATTAACACCTCACTATTACTTTCAGGCTACAAATAGAGAGTAATACTGACTATTGGCATTGGAAGGGTCTCCCAAATCAGGATTTCAGATTGTGCTTATTTCTCAGAAATTCTTCTCTTTCTAGCCAATTAATTGGACTTAGAAACTATCATTATTTAAGAATTAATTTGGCATATATGCTCCAGGATGACTACAACTATTTTCAGCTGTAGGCTGTGCCTGAAGCTTCTCTTTCTCCATAAGCTGAAAGCACATGTTGGATGAAGAAAGTGAAAGAGTAAAATAAATGATAATAATAACTGAAATTCTGGCCTGGGATGTCCATGTTTTGTTCTTGGTAGAAATTTAGTCTACGAGGAGCCAAATTTGGAAAAAGAAAATGTTATTGGAAGATGTAATCAAGCATTCAATAAAATGCTAGTTAAGGCTTAGAACAGAGGTTGGCAATGCAAACACATAAAGCACTAGGATGCTCATTTGATCCCCCCAAGAAATAAACTGTCCAAATTTCACATTAAGACCACAAGTATCCTGCACTAATCTTGGAAGATTTGGGGACTTTTCCAATAGCCCATGCACAAGCTTTGATAAATTCAGTAGCCAAAAGCTGGCCAGCTGCTGTCTTATAACCTCTTGCTTTCTCTTTCTTATTCAAAATAAACTTCAAACAATTTGCAATTGAATCTGTGTCCTGAGAAAAACCAGATCAAACTGCATAATATAATAGGCTAGATCAAGTCTTGATGGCATGTCTTCTAACCCCCATGCTTTGCCGATTCCAGAAATGTTAATAGATGCCAAATTAACCAACATTTGAATACTTTCAAGGAAAAAAGGAAAAAAATGAGAAAAAGGTGGCAACCCTATAAAGGCTAATATCATGCTGTTTTGATACAGACAGGAAGGTCGGGAGAAAGGGACATAAGACAGATCCTGCCTCCCCATTACCAGAAGTAGCGCTTGTTCCTGCAGTAACTGCTGCTGCAAAATCTCTAACTGCCTCTGTTCTTCCTCTAACTGTCGCCTGATGTATTCCTGGAGATGGTGGGAAGCAGGAAGCAGAAAAAAAGGAGAGAAAAGGAAGAACCATAATTCCAAAGGCAAAAAAGGTGATTGTTAAAGAGTAGGAGGGGAAAAAAACAACAACCACAATAAACATTAAAGATTGCTGCTTGATAGAGGAGGGTGGGACTAAAGGGGGAAAATAGAAATACAGTACAATGCATTTGACTAAAAATCACACAAGCTGTACAAACTGTTGCTGAGAAAATAACAGAGCCTTGTTTTATTTAATACTGAATATGTATATAATGCATAAATATATTATGGCTGTTAAATATATTCCCCATTGGGCGCTTATTTACTCTCTTGTAATCCCTTTCTCTCAAATGAATGTAAATGCAAACATTAATTCTTTTCTTGCTATTTATCCCAGCGGTCAGAGGAGCATTGCAAAGGGCAGGGGAATGCAAAAAATAAACAAAATAAAATGGTTATAAGAGTTGCACTTTTTTACTCAGTTTTCTCATGGATTGAATTCCAGAAACTTTCCCTGCCATCTGGGCTCATCTGACCGGCATCATAGCTTTCTGATACAGTAAAGCAAAGGAAAGCTGAAGTAAAATCATAAGCACAGTTGTGGTCATGTGATTTTCAATTAGCAATCCACTTTGCTTAACAACCAACTTGCAAGTCTTAACTGTGATCACTAAAGAAGGACTACCTGTAAAAGGGTACTACACTGAGATGAGAGTTGCAAACAGATCTTAAAGTAAAGGTAAAGGTTCCCCCGCACATGCGTGCTAGTCGTTTCCGACTCTAGGGGCCGGTGCACATCTCCGTTTCAAAGCCGAAGAACCAGCGCTTATCCGAGGACGTCTCCGTGGTCATGTGGCCGGCATGACTAGACGCCAGAGGTGCATGGAACGCTGTTACCTTCCCACCGTAGTGGTCCCTATTTTTCTACTTGCATTTTTTACGTGCTTTCGAACTGCTAGGTTGGCAGGAGCATCTTAGAACCACCTAATACAAGGAATCCTTGACTTACAACAGTTCATTTAGTGACCATTCAAAGTTACAATGGCACTGAGAAATATGACTTATCACTGTTTTTCACACTTACGACCATTGCAGCATCCCCATGGTCACATGATCAAAATTCGGATACTTGGCAACCGACTCTTGTTTATGATGGTTGCAGGGTCCTGGGGTCATGTGATCACCTTTTTCTACCTCCTTACAAGCAAAGTCAATGGGGAAGCCAGTTCATTTAACAACTGTATTACTAGCTTAACAACTGCAGTGATTCATTTAACTGTGAAAGGAAAAGTCGTAAAATGGGGCAAAATTCACTTAACTATCTCACTTAGCAACAGAAGGTTTGGATGCAATTGTTCCCATAAGTCGTGGACTACCTATACATTCTGTCCGACCACATGCCTGTTGAGTTGAGGTGGAGAAAAGTAACTAGAGACTAAGGATAAGGAGTGTGCTAATGAAAGTGGCTGCTTTTCCAAAATAACCAACTGAATTTCCACTATATTGGCGTCTACACAATCTCCACCCAGTCCAGTGTTTTCTACACTAAACAGTGAAAACTCTCAAGGATTTCAAGCCGAGAACCGTGTTGTATCTCCCTCTGACTCTTTTACCTGGAGATGATGTCATGGTTCCGATAGATGAAACCCATCAAAAGAACTTCAAGGCAAAATCTTCCTTGAAGAACATTTTATTCAGAAAACAAAGTATCGGTACTACATAGTTGAACCCAAAAACTAAATTCCCTTCCCCCAGATGCAAAGTAACAAAGTTCAATTCCCATCCCCAACAAGCGGTCATAAATCAGATTCTCCAATTAGTTTAAAACGCAGGCTTTCTCCCAGCTCCTCAGCCCGCCAAAACGTTATCAGCTGGTCCTTGGGTTCCCACCAAGCAGCGTTATTATTATGGCTAGCTGAGCTTTCATTCCAACCCCCCCCATTCTGCACCTGATTTCTAAATATCAGAAAAAGCACTTAAATGTCTTGGTTAGCAATAAAAATTTTGGGCTCAATTGAGGTCGTAAGCCGAGGACTACCTGTACATTCTGTCCGATCACATCCCTAAATTTTAAGGAAGGCTCAGTTGATGATCCCAATTTACAGGTTACGTTTATATGTCAAAACTCTACTATAGTACTGCACTTACGTATGTACTCAACTTATGACAATTGGGGCTGAGATTCCTGTTGCTAAGCAAGGCGATTGTTAAGTGAGTAGCCCCGATTGTAGGACTTTTTTTGCCAAAGTGATTTATTGCAGTTGTTAAAAGTGAATCCAGCTGCCCCCACTGACTTCATGTGTCAGAAGCTGGCTAGGAAGGTCACAAATGACAATGACATGACCCTGGGATGCTGCAACTGCCGTAAATACATGCTGATTTTTCAGTGCAGTATAACTTCAAATAGTTGCTAAATGAATGGTTGCAAGTTGTGGACTGTATTCAGTGTGTGTGTGTGTGTGTGTGTATCAGCATGTATGCACTTGAGTCAGTCTGGATTCTGTTGACTGCTGGACAAGCCCATGAAGCTTTCTTGGTAATATGTTTTGTGAAGTGGTTGCCACTGCCTTCGTCCTATAACTGAGCCTCCCAGTTTTTAACCTATTATCTTTAAACACTACATCAAAACCCACAGACCCTTGAAATTACTACATGGCCAGCAACAGAATGTATATTCATGTCAGTGATAGGAATTAAACTTGGGTCTCTCGATCTAATGCCAACATCTCCATACGATATGAAGAAGGTGAGTCGTGCTGAACTTCCTTTTGGAGTCTGAGTTTTGGGACAGAAAAAGCAGCCTGCACTATTAAAAATGCAATCATTTGGATTGGAAGCTCGTCACCTGCTCATGTTCAGCCCGTCTCCTTTCCTCTTCTCGCCGCAACTGTTCTTCATAATGCCGTCGTTGCTCCCTCTCTTGTTGTTTCCTTAACTCCTTCTCTCGCCTCTGCTGCTGTAAAGGAAGGTGGGAATAAACAATTCAAGCCAATTAGGAAAATCCTATAAGTATTTTCGGGTTTTGAAAACCAGCAACTCTATAGAGCAGAAGGAAAGCAGAAAAATAATTCTGGCTCGAAACAAACTTGCTTAACTGGCAACGAAGCAGCCTTGCAACCTAAAATCCTTCCTATGCGTTGAGACCACAAATTTCCTGAATCCTGGCCAAGTTAGCCATCTGAGAATTATTTCTGGGAAAACATATATCGGAGCCATATCAGCCTGCTTCACAGTCAGAGAATAGGTGCTACAAAGTGAATAATGGAGTGGGTTTCAGCATGAGGAAATACTTTTTAAAGAGTTTCGGGCATCATCTGGCTACCAAACAAATGGGTCGATGTTCTAAGAGAACTCAATGTCACATGTTAAAGAAGTTGAAGATATGTCACGATAAGGCTTAGTTTCTCTATGACTTGATGGAACCTTACTGGATCCCATGCCAAGAGCAATCTTTCTGAGATTAAATTAATCTATTTCAGAAGTATACAACCTGAATTCTAGACTGTGCTGAAAGCCTGGGGTTTCAGTCTGGAACAGTGGTCATGATGTACAAAATCAGTTATTTGATGCCTCTGCAGGTAATCCTTGACTTACAACCTGCGTGAGACAGTTGTTAAGTGAATTTTGCCCCATTTTATGACTTTTCTTGACAAAGTTGTCAAGTAAATCACTGTAGTGGTTTAAGTTAGTAACACTGTGGCTGTTGTGTAAATCTGGCTTCCCCATTGACTTTGTTGTCAGAAGGGCGCAAAAGGGGATCGTATGACCCCGGGACACTGCGACCATCATAAATATATGCAAGCTGCCAAATGTCTGAATTTGGATCACATGACCATGGGGATGCTGCATGATCATAAGTGTGAAAAATGGTCATACGCCACTTTTTCAGTGCTGTTTTAACTTTGAACAGTCACTATCTAAAGAGGGCTCTCTGTCTTATATCTAACAGCCACTATTTGATGGTACTCCATGTCCCCAAAGTTAGAGATAAAGTGATAGGACTAATAGAAGCAACAGAACCAATATCAAACAAAATCATAAATCATATGTGCATAACAAGGGATATGTTTTAAACAAACCAACAATGGAGATCCTTTCTGCTGTATCCAATAGCTATAATAGTTATGTTTGGTCTTATAATTATAATGGCAGGGGAAAATCCATTCAAGGAGATGGAGAATGCATCACAATCCCACACAAGCATATTATATGGAAGTCATCTGAAACATCTGGGTGGTAGAGAAGTGGGGGAAGCACTGAAATCAGACAATCTTGCTCCACGTGTCCTTAGATTCAGTTGAAGGTTAAAGGTGAAAAGGTAAAGGTTCCCCCGCATATGCGTGCTAGTCGTTTCCGACTCTAGGGGCTGGTGCTCATCTCCGTTTCAACGCCGAAGAGCCAGTGCTTGTCCGAGGACGTGTCCGTGGTCATGTGGCCGGCATGACTGGACGACAAAGGCGCACGGAACGCTGTTACCTTCCCATCATAGTGGTCCCTATTTTTCTACTTGCATTTTTATGTGCTTTCGAACTGCTAGGTTGGCAGAAGCTGGGACGAGTAACAGGTGCTCACTCTGTTACGCGGCACTCGGGATTCAACCTGCCAAATTGCCATCTGATCGACAAGCTCAGCGTCCTAACCCACTGAGCCACCGCGTCCCTTCAGTTGAAGGTTAGTCTTTTACATAAGAAGTCTTGCCTTATGATAAGAAATATTATCATAAATTATGTCAATATATATGGAGAATAGTAAAGTTAATTTCTCCTAACCCATGGCTGTCAAACTCGCGACGTGATGTGATGTATTGTGATTTTTTTCCCCATTGCCGGCAATGGGGTGGGCGCGGTTTTGGTGTGATGCATCCGGCCCGCAGGCTGGCAGTTTGACACCCTTGTCCTAACTCCAACAGCTCATTCTTTATTTAGAAATTAAGAAGTGGATTAAAAATAACAACAAAAAAGAATATTAACCAGTGCGATCAAATTTGTGAAACTTAGGTTCAGCCACAATATCTATGAACACTCAGTATTTGTTCTCTAAATATGCCTTTTCACGAGGCAACTGGACTTTGGTTTTTCTTTGAAGACGTTTCGCTTCTCATCCAAGAAGTGAAATTGAACAGCCCTCTCACAACAGAGGGGGAAGGATCAGACATTATCTATCTCCAGTCTACAACACAGTCCTTTCGGCAGTTCCAACAAGGCTCCAAACCCATTTGCACTACTCAGGTGACCCTGAGGACACAGATAAACCTCTAGGTGACCTCCACGACTCTGTAAAAGAATGCAAATGACCAAGTGTCTGCAAGGAGTAGAAATCCTTCCATTCCAAACCATCCAGTCAGAGCTGACAAAGTTTCTTGGATGAGAAGCAAAACATCTTCAAAGAAAAACAAGGAAGTCTAGTTGCCTCGTGAAAAAGCACCTTTGGGATATCTATGACCTGGACTACTGAGAATCTCCATAGACATTTCTCTAATATAGAGACATTTCTCCAACTAGTTCAGGAAAAAAATAGTTGTAGCCTTGCAAAGTTTTGGCCATCTTAGAGGCATTCCTATCAGCTCATGGAATCTCACTTGATTGTGGGAGATTTTTATTTTTATTTTTAATCCCATTTATATCCCGCCCTTCTCCGAAGACTCAGGGCGGCTTACAAGCTTAGCAGTAGCCTTCATTCTATGTATATGCCTGCTTATTAGGGCTTTCGGGGGGCCCCAAGCGGCATTATTACAAAGTCAGCTTAATTGCCCCCAACAATCTGGGTCCTCATTTTACCTACCTCGGAAGGATGGAAGGCTGAGTCAACCTTGAGCCTGGTGGGATGCGAACCTGCACTAATTGCAGGCAGCTGGTGTTACTTAAGGAGGCATTAGCCCACTGCTCCACCAAGGCTCCTGGTTTACAGGCAGGAGTTCTAGTGCAGTGAGTCAAAGCTATGGTTTTCTCGGTAGTAATGTATGGCTGTGAGAGCTGGAAGGCAATATGCTAAAGAACTGATGCTTTCGAATTGTGATATTGGAGAAGACTCTTGAGAACCACTTGGACTGCAAGGAGATCAAATCAGTCAAACCTAAAGGAAATCAACCCTGACTGTTCTTTGGTGGGGACAGATATTGAAGCTCAAATACTCTGGAGGCCAAATGAGAAGAGAGAACTCACTGGAAGAGACCGGGATGTTGGAAAAGATTGAAGGCAAAAGAAGAGAATGGCAGAGGATGAGATGGCTAGCTAGTGTCATCGATGCAACGAACACGGGTTTGGGGAAAAACGAAGGACAAAGTGGTCTGGCATGCTGGTCCATGGAGCCATGCACATTTGGGTCACTGAACAACAACAACAAAATCTATTATACAGAGTGGGTACAGAGTGAAGGACAGGGGAAGAGCTTCATGAGCTATGGCACTCATCGTGATTCTCATTGCACAGATTGCCTCGTATTTGTTACAACATTGCATTTACTATTCCCAAAATGCGGGCGGGACGATAAGGCTGACATTAAGTGCAAAATTCATGGCAGAGCTCTCCCAGCTTATTATTGCCACCTGGAGGAGGACGAGGAGAGGAGCTTTAAAGCCCTATTGTGTCTGTAAGAGCTAATATGCCATCAATCTATAATTTCACCATTTCATCTTCATTATTCTACCTTGGCGGAACTGGAGAAGACTAAGTTTGGAACAATCTGGAATGACTGGCTGTTATAACCAGGGAGAAAGAGACTCTCCTGAAATTGTTGCCGCTGTGCCCAGGGTGGGACTCAGGCCTTTCTCCAAGCTGTGTTAATTTTCTCTAGGACAAATGAAAAGGCTGTCGGTCTAGTCATCTGAAAGTCAAGCTGCCTCTTCTGTGTTAGCAGTCCCTTTGTGGGGGAAATCAATACAGCCTCATAATTACATGCCACTCGGGTCTGCGATGCGAGGCGTACTCAGTATCGATTGTAGCTATGGATGAGATGTGTCTACAATTGGCCCGGTGTGCCTTGAAAGAAAAATGAAGATGTGTAAAAACCCTTCAGTAATTGTGTCATTAAGCAGGCTGGCCGCATTAGACACGTGGCAAACAGACGACTGACTGAATTTGGCTCTCTGCTATTTTGACTGAAATGTAATTCCCCCATCACACCCTGAACATGTTAATGCTCTTGCCCTCATAAAATGCAACATATACTCCTCTATAAAGCAGCCCAGGGATGTGACTCTCAAATGCCCCCCTTTCCCCCCACTTTCATTTATAAAAGGCTACCCTTTCTGTATCGGAGTCACCAATCTCACTATCAGATGTTGGAACCCATTTTGATTTTTTGTTTTTCAATAGTGAAAAGCAGCATTGCTTCCACTGGAAGCCAGAGGATGTTTTGCTGTTGATAGTCGAAAAGTCGCAATTCAGGATATGAGGTTTATGCCTCCTTCCTCCTCGATTTTCCACATTCCCACCAAAATCTGTGGGCAAGTAGCTATATTGTTCTTTTTTTAAACAAACAAAACAGATGTACAATAGTACCTTGGTACTCAACTGCTTTAAAACTCATTGAATTTGGTACTCAATGCATTTCGAAGCAAAAATACTCACTGTTTATTTGGTACTCAATGCACAAGCTAGAACATGTCAGTGTCAACTGCCTTGTGACTCACTACATTATTCGTTATGGGGGAAAATTGTTTGGTACTCATTTTACCAAATTAACGATGAAAACTGAGGTACCACTACATTAAGATGCCTAGAGGCACCTTACTGGAAAGACAGGAGGCATATAAATTTAATAAACAAAAATAAATAAAATAAGTTGAGGCACCTCCCTAGGCTGGATGTTCATATTTATTTATGAATTTATAATTTGCTGACTCTCCTGGAACTCCCAATTTAAATAAAATTAAATTACTTTTTCAAACAGAACTAAAATTGCTAATATTTTATTAAATTTACATGCCATCCATCTTGTCATCAGGCGAATCTAGGTGGCTTACAAGATAAAAACAACAGTATAAAGCATTAAGATGTTAAAATGATAAATATTGACATTAAAATTAAGGAAGAAAGCAATACACAATGGGTGGAGTTAGGATCTTCTCTTAATCCACTAACCACTTCCAATATAGAATTAGACCTCAGGCCAATTAGCAGTCAGATTTTATATGATTGCAAAAGCACCAATACTCAACAGATTTTGCTGTACCTGTTCCCACCAGAAATCTCATGAGATTTTAGATACTAAATTCTCTTAATATTTATATGAGAATACCAAAATCTTGCTACATTTGCTGCTCTCCCAAGATCTTTTTGCCATTAATAATATTTTTGGTGCCCACAGTAGCAGATTAGCAGTGATTCACAGATCACAATTTAGCAGCTGATCTAAAAGAAACTATAGTCTTTACCAGAAGATAGCAGTAATGTGAAAAAGAAGCCATAGACAAATTTTTAATGGTTTTTGCAGGGACTTCTATTAATGAATTTCGAGCCTCATTTGTAGCATTACTGACTAATGGTATAAATGCTACTAAGATGTATTTTACTAATATGAATTATTAATCTCATACTGGAATATGCCTACATTTGCTTTACTCCATCTTTCCCACCATCCATGCTGCTCATAATCCCCTCCTAGATGTAAATTCTCCTAAATGTATTTTCCATTGTTATATGAACTGCTGAGGCATTACTCAGGGGAGGAGATACAAATGTCAACTTTTAGGAAACATAGCATTGGAAGGAAAGATGACATATGTCCTAAGCAACCAACAATCTCTGTCAGTTTATTTTTGTCTTATTTTAGTACATCTAAGTCAGGGGTCCCCAACCCCCCAGTCTGTAGACCAGTACCAGGCCGCGGCATGCCAGCAACTGGTCCACACAAAAAAGCAAAGCCCCATCTGCAGGATGCAGGCAGCACACAAAACCATGCACCCTCTGGTCTGTGGAAAAACCTCTCTCCACAGAACCGGTCCCTGATGCCCAAAAGGTTGGGGACCTCTGATTTAAGTAACAAATTGCAAGATACAACTATATTCAAGTAAATAAACTCTTAAGTTGTGCTCAACTCCTCACTATACTCTACAGACACATCCATGAAGTTTCTTCTCAATAATAAGGAAGTGATTTGCCACTGTCTTTCCCGAGTTGAGCTCTGGCCCAAAGCCTCATCATACAACTTGCTTAGCTATTTGGGAAATGTCTATCCAATATCTAAGTTATCTCCTCTACTATTGACTGTAGGCAGTTACACCTACAGGGAAGATCTATCTGTCTGTCTGTCTGTCTGTCTGTCTGTCTGTCTGTCTGTCTGTCTGTCTGTCTGTCTGTCTATCTATCTATCTATCTATCTATCTATCTATCTATCTATCTATCTATCTATCTATCTATCTATCTATCTATCTATCATATGAACTGCCCATTTCCTTCAAAGAGGGACTCTGGGCAGTGTACAATAAAACATGAAAATATAAAAATAAATAAAACATTTGAGTTAAAATATTAGAATTAAAATGTTTAAAAAATATAAAAAGTTTCAAGGATGCAAAAATAATTAAACCCTGTTAAAGATTAGTTGACAAAAGCAAATGGAGGGCTCTCTTGGTATCAGCCAACCCCACACTATGTGCTCCTTTGGGCTTCCCACATAAGGCTGCAGAGCTATGTTTTAACCCTTTTTGGAAGGCCAGGACTATAGGGACCTGCCTCAACCCCAGGACAATAATATTCCATAGGGTGGGTGCAAGGACAGAGAAGGCTCTCTTCCTTGTTGTTGTTAGTTACAAAGTCATGTCTGACCCATTGTGACCCCATGGACAACATTCCTCCAGGCCTTCCTGTCCTCTACCATCTTCTGGAGTCCATTTAAGCTCACGCCTACTGCTTCAGTGACTCCATCCAGCCACCTCATTCTCTGTCGTCCCCTTCTTCTATTGCCCTCAATCTTTCCCAGCATTAGGCTCTTCTCCAGTGAGTCCTTCCTTCTCATTAGGTGGCCAAAGTATTTGAGTTTCAACTTCAGGATCTGGCCTTCTAAAGAGCAGTCAGGGTTGATCTCCTCTAGGACTGACCAGTTTGAATGCCTTGCAGTCCAAGGGACTTGCAGGAGTCTTCTCCAGCACCATAATTCAAAGGCCTCAATTCTTTGGCACTCAGCCTTTCTTATGGTCCAACTTTCACAGCCATACATTGCAACTGGGAAGACCATAGCCTTGACTATACGCACTTTTGTTGGCAGGGTGATGTCTCTGCTTTTTAGTGTGCTGTCTAGATTTGCCATGGCTTTCCTCCCAAGGAGCAAGCGTCTTTTAATTTCTTGGCTGCAGTCCCCATCTGTGGTGGTCTTGGAGCCCAGGAAAATAAAATCTGTCACTACCTCCATTTCTTCCCCATCTATTTGCTAGGAATTGAGAGGGCCGGATGCCATGATCTTGGTTTTCTTAATGTTAAGTTTCAAGCCAACTTTTGCACTCTTCCTAGATCTTGCCAATTGGAGTTATTTAACTGATAGGGTCTGTAACATCTACCCTCCATGCCTGACCAGGTGGGATGGGATGGGACGAAGCCGGTTCCGTAGGTTGCCTGGCCCCCATGCCATGTAGGGCCTTTATAGGTCAAAACTATCATCTTGAATTGAAAGATGAAAGACCCTTGAAAGTTGCTATTAGAAAGATGATTGTTGCACTAAAAACAAGTAGATACCAAATGCTGTATATGGTATATAATCCTGTCCGTATGTAATACAGTTTTCAGAACAGGCAAGAGAGCTTTTTCCACTCTTAAACCATAGTGATATAGATGCAGCATGCTTGGCCAAGTCACAAGGAAATCTAGAAAATGCATTCATGCAACAAACTAAGCTCGATTAGTGTTAACTTTAGTTGAGATACTTTGAAGTGAATGTTGTGGGCTTCCTGGCCCTATTTAACAAATTGATAGTACAATGGATTAATTCAAAAATTAGACTGTGTTACATTAACAAGGGTAACAACTGACATTTTGCTACTTTATTTATACAAAAGAAAATAAAGTAGCAAAGCCAGCTTCTCTACTATCTCTTTGGGTCACAGGGTGATCTAAAATGCTGGGAATACTGGGAGCTGCAATGCAAACTTCACCAGAGGAAGCTAAATTGGAATAAAGGTTTCTGAAACGCCTCTGTGGTCTCAGCTGTTCAGCAAACTGAAGCAGCTAACTTCATGCTGAAGAGCACATTAGCAGCATAAAATATAAATAAACGTTTTGGCCTTTTCAAAATGCGGAATTCAATTTTGATATGCTCATCTGGTGTGAAAAATCAGAACCAAATGTTTCTTTTTAACTGTGACGCATCAGGTCACACTAGGCCAGGGGTAGGCCACCTCGGCTCTTTTATGACTCATGGACTTCAACTCCCAGAATTCCTGAGCCAGCCTGGCTCAGGAATTCTGGGAGTTGAAGTCCATGAGTCATAAAAGAGCCGAGGTGGCCTACCCCTGCACTAGGCTGACTGTTAACCAAAATAATGCTAATTTTCTTCCATGGCTTATAGATAAATCAGCAAATTTTTGAATGCATTTTTAACGAGCTATATCACTTCTGGAAATGACCAAGAAAAGATTCCAAAGATTAGGACAGAGATGTAAAAACTGAATAAGTAACATTAAATAATAAGAAACGGTATGCATGAACCACCCACTATGAATCATTCACATTCAGTGTAAGATGACTGTAGGTAACCTGTCCATAAGCAATAAGAAAGTGACCAATTTGTTTTATATAGCCTGCCCTCTCTTGGCATACTTACTAATGGATATACAGGTAGTCCTCAACATACGACAATTAAGTCCAAAGTTTCTGTTGCTAAGCGAAGCAGTTAAGTGATTTCCTGCCCCATTTTACAACCTTTCTAGGCACCGTTGGTAAGTGAATCACTGCATTTGTTAAGTATTAAGCGAATCTCGCTTCTTCATTGGCTTTCCTTGTCAAAAGGTCATAAAAGGTGATCACATGACCCTTGGACAATGTAACTGACATAAATATAAGTCACTTGTCAAGCATCTGCATTTTGATCACAAGGCCGTGGGGATGCTGCAACAGTCGTAAGTGTCCAAAATGGTCATAAGTCACTTGTTTCACTACTGCTGTTAACTTTAAACAGTCACTAAATAAACTGTTACATGTGGAGGACTAGCTGTAGTTCTTTCTATGCAAGAAGATAACTCATCAGGTAAAGCGATCACTTCCTCATCCAAAGAAGCCAGAATTTGTCCTGGAAACTTAACAATTTCTCACTTGACTCTTCCTGCAAGCAGGTATCAGCACATCAAACTAAGAAGCTCCTTCTGGATTGTGTTTATTATTTATTATGCCAGTACACAGAAATCAATCACAAACTAAGGTTTCAGACTCTAGTTTCTTGCAAAGGGAATAAAGCAGAGTTCCTGCTTTGTATGCCATTATCACACATACAATTATTTGGCAGGGAAGCAATGGAGCATGACCACTAGCTGGTTTACTGTTGCATGCAAATGCAATTGCATCTTTTTGTGCTAACAATTACCTAGGAATTTCAAAGCCTCCCCTTCCTAGGTGATGTTTAGCAAAGGCAGGTTAGCCATCTGTTTGGGAGGCTGTAATCTAGATTCTAGCAGGGGGTAGGATTTGGTGGTTTGCAACTTATAATTTTACTTTTCATCTGCTACTGCCGACTGATGATAGCTTTTCCCAAAGAGACCAATCAATATTATAGGGGACTGGAAATGAAATAGGGGACTGAAGGCTAAAACATAAGAAGAAATATTGCAGGAATTGAGTATGTCTCGTTTAATGAAAAGAAAGATTAGGAGTGAGATAATAGCAGTGTTCCAATATTTAAGGGACTGCCACAAAACAGAGGGGGTCAACCTATTCTCCAAAGCACCTGAAGGCAGGACAAGAAGCAATGGATGGAAATTAACCCAGGAGAGAACAAACCTAAATGAGAAACTAAGGAGAAATTTCCTTACAGTTAGAACAATTAATCAGTGGAACAACCTGCCTCCAGAAGTTGTGGTGCTCCATCACTGGAGGATTTTAAGGAGAGACTGGACAAACCCTGCTATAGGGTTTCCTGCTTGAGCAGGTTGGACGAGAAGACTTCCAAGATTCCTTCCAACTTTGTTATTCTATTATACTGGCAAGACGACTTGCAATTCCACCTTAGACCCATACGGATGTAAGTCAGGGCATGGAACTGGGATTCTCGGAGGACTGGTGAGATCTTGAGGTGGCTCCATTATCGATTGAATCTCTTATGTGTACTTTTTTTTAAAAAAAAAAACACATTATGATTGTGTTTGACACTGTTATTGTTTTATAGTTGTTTTTGTTGTAGGCTCCCCAAAATCAAATCTTGTCAGTTGGGCAGCTGTATAAATTAAATAGATAGAGAAACGATCATAGGGCAAACATCATTTATTCATTATGAGGTTTATTTACCCAACTTCAGAAGTGATGTTTCAGGCCGAGCTTTTTTGATACTCCCCCCCCCTTTTTCCCCTTTTTACTTTCTTGTTTCAAGGCACAAAGGGATCCTCTTTCTGTCACATTCACAATGACACACCTTAAATATTGACGAGGAAGCAACATGAAGCCATACACTGCCCAAACGCTCAAAAGAAAAGCTAGAATCTCTTGGGGGGCTGTCAAATTTATGATGTTGTTCAAGGCTGTGCAAAGATGAGATGAAATTATGATCAGCAGAAACTTAACTGAAAATGCTCTCAACTTATGGTACCCTGAAATCAGCCACTACAGAATGTAGTAAAATAATTATTCTAAAAATGATGGTGAACTCATGCTTGGGGATATAGGGTCTCTTTTCTGGTTTTTTTTTCCTTTCATTTTCAAAAAAAGCATATGACAGTTTATTCTGGAAAGGACTTGAGAGAAACTATTTGGGGAACCATTTGTTTGGCAAGGCAGCCAACCAACCAACCACTTTTTAACACTATCAACAATGTCCTCTTCCTTTAAAAAATAATACAGAACGTCCTACGAACATAAGCTCTAGTGGAAGACTTATCTTTTCTGAATATATTTTACTGAAAACTTGGTCACATGTTCCAACTTGATTTGAAATGAAATTTGCATTTGTTTTGGGAGCTTAATTAAATTTCACTAGTCAAGACCTGTATTTGAAAAAACAGTGTTATTTTAAATCAAAGGGAACTTTTCAATTGCATGTAAAGCTCTGGTATCAAATACAACAGGTTTTTTTTTTTAAAAAAATGGACAAAAAGTATGGAAGAGGATTTGGGACCCGCATACAATAAGTCAAAATTTATCTGGGAAAATCATTAAAAATTGATTATAAACATACTTCACAGGGTGTTAACCCCTGTAAATTGCATTACATCAACTGAAATATTTCCAGGCACTGACAAATTGGTACATATTGAGAACTCTGATGGTAAAACCAATTTAATTATTCATTTTTAAGTAAATGTTTTTGAAGAAACATTACTCAACAATCTTTGTTATTTGATTTACTGTGCTTTTATTGCTCATATTGCCTAAGGCTAATGAGCTGTTGGAACACCAGAAATTAATTCAAATTTTCTTTTGGTGTCAGATTTACTAATACAAAACGTTGGAAGTCCAAAGAACATTACAAGACTTGTAAGACTTTGCTCATGTAAGCTTACAGTAAAGGAGAATTAATCTATCTGGCCATGCTTCCTGCCTGAAGTATCTTGCAAGGCTGAAATCAGTCGTGCTGGTCACAGAGTTACTTTTCTCCCCCTTCCAAAAAATAGGTAGGGCCTCTTTTGAGATGTTCGCCATGCCCACATTCCTTCTGCAAGCTAAGCTGCCTCTTGTCTGACTGTTCCCCAGGCAGTGGCTTCACCCCTTGTCTCCCAAGACCATTCTCACATACTCTTACAATGCCTTTCATTTCTTCAGAGTGAGTATCAGTGTGTCTAGACCAGGGGTAGGCAACCTTGGCTCTTTTATGACTCATGGACCTCAACTCTCAGAATTCCTGAGCCAGGAGTTGAAGTCCATGAGTCATAAAAGAGCCGAGGTTGCCTACCCCTGGTCTAGACTATAGTATTTAGAGAGCTGAGCTTAAACAGAGGAGATTGAGGATCCAATAACTATTTGGCCACTTCTGAATTGCTATGGATTATTAAGGCAGGGTTGCCAAACTTGGCAACTTTTTTTTTTTAATCCCATTTATATCCCGCCCTTCTACGAAGATTCAGGGCGGCTTACAATCTAAAGCACAAATCAACTTTAAGACTCGTGGTCTTCAACTCCCAGAATTCCTCAGCCAGTCATGTTGGCTTGGAATTCAGGCAGAATAATAATAATAAAAAAAGACTGGGGAAGCTGTTCCATAGGCCTTTCAGTAACCCAGGTCTCCATTTGAGTTCCTTCATTTTCACTGTGCTCCCCATTAATACATTTCTTCATTGAGTTTAGTGATAAAGCACATAGAGTATTCATTGTTCTATCTAGGAGCTTTTGCATACCGAGTGCCAAGCAGACTGGGAAAGAGTTGACATACTCTGTTGAGGAAGGCTGTGAAGATAGTGATACAGGCATTCTCACACTCCCATCCATACTTCTGATGGTTTCAAGATTGTCCTTGAGACATTTGAGATCCTTTTAGGAGGCAACAAATAGGAAAGTGCTTGTCTTTGGCTAGAGGCTTTGTGTTCTGCAAGAATTGTGTTCACACAGAACTGTTAATACTAAGAGGAATTGTGTGCATTGTGTGCATGAGCACACCTGATAATAATTCTCATAAACATCTTCACAAAGCCAACATAATATTGGGACACACAAGTAATATAGAAACTGGTCCAAAGTTAGGCCAAATATTGGTAGCATTCTAGTTCAAACTTCACACCCCATTTTCAAAGCATTGGAAAACATTCATTATAAATAGGCATTTAGTGAGATTTTATGGTAAAACATTTTGCAGGAGAATGTTTATTTAATGAGCTTGGCTGGTAGCCAGCTTTCCCAAATATCTTGTGATTAGCTACTTCGTTCTCTTTAAACATTTTTAACAGATGTAGCTTTCACAACTATTAGCTTCCTTGGGAATTCAGAGATAGCAACAGAGAATTTTCAAGGCAAAGACTTCTGTCTGGAGAGTCAAGATTCAACAGCCCATCTTCATTTTAAAGAAAAAAGGTCATTCTTTTGAAGACAGTAAAGTCCACATTCTGGACAGAGAGGATCACTGGTTTGAAAGTGGGGTCAAAGAGGCCATCTACATTGAGATTCAACAGCCCTCTCTCAACAGAGGGGGAGGGATACGGCACCACCTATCTGCTGTTTACAACACAGTCCTTTCAGCAGTTCCAAGAAGATTCCAGACTCATTTGCATTCAGGTGACCCAGAGGGCACAGGTAAACCTCCAAGTGACCTCAACAGCTCTCAAAAAGAGTACTGATGACCAGATGACTGCAAGGAATATAAATCCTTTTATCCTCCACCATTCACTCAGAGCTGAAGGAGACTCTTGGATGAAAAGCAAAAGATCTTGAAAACAAAGTCCAGTTGCCTTTTGAGAAAAAAAAACATCTTTGGGATAAGACAGGAGACCCTCCAAATGCATTGATAGTTGCCATATCACACCCTTGGTTGTGGTCAACATCATGGCAATACACTCATGTCTGCAGAAGCCTTTGTGTATTTGTACGATTAAGCAAAACTGTCATCAGATGTATCTTTGTTTTCTCTTTATCAGCTCCCAAGGAGACTGTAAGGAGTAATCTTGACGGGAAAGATCCATTGTTTTGGAGTCCTTTACATTTGAAATGTTTTGGCCTCAAGTTACATTCCCCTGCCAAGAAATCCTAAGAATAAAAATGGGCAAATTTTGTGGGCAAGATGACTGGTTCCACGCAATAACAGGGTCCATTTATTCAAAGACCTTGTGTAGTGACCTCAAGATACAGGCCACTAATTGTCCTTTGTGACTGGGATGTGTGATTTCCATCTGAGTGGCCATAACAGTATTACCAAAGTAACCTACGAATGGGCTATGTTTCTCAGCATGTTTTATACTTAAGTAACAAAGAGCTTGTTTTATTTGGAGGCCTGAGCTATAAGTAAGAGAGGAACATTATTCTCTTTGAAAAGCTAAATAGTTGTGTATGATGGGAAATTGAAAACTAGATCGGAATAATAAATGGAATGAACAAAGAAGAGGGCCTTTTTAAGTAATCATAGTCATCATCAATATGGTAATTTACCCAGAAAAGTTCAACATCATGGTTTATCATCATCATAAACATCACGACCATCACTACTATAGCTTCTATTATCATTATTATATTTTATCATCTTTACTTCCATTGTATTCAAGATACAGTACAGCAAATGTCCCACACAATTGGTTAAAGACTGAAATAAACATTTAAACATACAGGGTGCTAACAACAGGACATAAAATATAAATGGAAGATGTGGCAGGGAGTCTTATTTTAGGAGCTTTTAGCTATCTATAGTATTATATATAATATAATATATTCTTTATATATATAATATATATAAAGAAGAAATTCAGCTCAGTTTTTAAGCACTGTGCATGCCTGATTATACCAAATATTATCGAATAATCATTCCACTAAACTGATATGAAGGCAGCTGATAAACGAAACCCAGTAACTATTTTAAATTTGTGATAAAATTTGCAAGCAGTGCACTGTGAGGTATCCAAAATGGCTACAATGCCTTTTTTTAAAAACCTAAGACAGGAAAACAATTTTTATTTGGATCAGAGCAATGGCTTTATTTTAGTTTGCTTTATTTCTCTGAAATTAGTTGATTATACTACATTCAATATTAAGGATTCTCTTTGATTCATACATCATCCCTGTTGCTGTTTGCTGAGAACATGGACCAGCTCAAATTTTGCTCCTCTCTGGTCTTCCCTTGCTAATCTAGTTTTGTCAAATTATCCATATTAAATGAAAGTAACTTTTCAGGAAACAGATTATCCAATGACACAAGCATACACTATAGTTGTCTGAGTTCATACCTAATTAAACAAAGATGGTTTAAAACACTGTTTAACAAACTACAGTATTCTGGTTCATGGATAACATTAAGACATAAACCTTGATTTGCAAACCACCCTTTGCGCTAACCAAAATCCAAACACTACATATAGGTAGTCCTCAATTTACAACTTAAATCCTTATCTGGTTCCAACAGCCGCACCCTGTCAATCACGTGACTGTATGTTGGGCATTCAGTAACCAACTTGCATTTATAGCAGTTTGCAGCATCCTATGGTCACATGACCATTTTTTACGGTTAAACTGGCATTTACTTCCAGTTTTCAGGAAAACCAGCCCAGAGCAAGCAATTGGTTTGCTTAATGATCACTGCATTTGCTTAATGACTGCTGTCACAATTTGTGACTGTGATGGGTAGGCTACATTATGGTTGTAAGACAAGGACTACTTTTGTCTACCTGATGATACAGTGTGAAGTTTGAACCAGCCACAGTGGTTTTCACTGAATAACTATTGTTAAAGCAAGATTACTATAGACTAAGGGGGGGCTTCTGAAAACCTACACATACTTGAAGCACAAAATATCAATAATAGACTTATATACCACCCCACTGGGCTTTATAGGACACTCTGAGCCACTTATAATGTCAGCACAATGCCCCAAACAATCTAGGCCCTCATTTTACCAACCTCAAAGGATAGAAGGTTAAGTCAACCTTGAGCCCTCCAGGATTAAACTCCAGGCTATGGGCAGAGTTGGCTTGCAATACTACATTCTAACCACTGCGTCACCAACACTTTAAAAACTAACGATTACCTCTTCCAGCCTCCGTCTCTGCTCTTTCTGTTCCTCAATCCTCTTCTGACGTTCTGCCAAGAGCTGCCTCTTGTGCTCTTCATTTTCACGCTGCTGCTGCTCCAGCTGCTGCCGACGGAGGGCCTCTGAGCGTTCCTTGTTTGCAAGCTGAAGCCGCAAAAAATCCCGCCTTAAGGTGGATTCTCCAGGCAGGTTTAGGATGGAGCTTTATCGAGGAGACAAACTTACATTAGTCCAGCAATGCCTCTGCATTCAATACACAAAAGCTCTTGAATCACTCCCACTTTTCTGCTAATCAAGTCTGCTCATACTGAAAGATCTACCTGAAGCTTCCTAACTTGGGCATCTTCCTGAATATGGTCACATACTTGGATCTATACATCAACAAATCCAAACTTTAGCCTTCAATAGAATATTGCATCATAGGGCTGGAAGGGACCTCAGAGGTCTTCTAGTCTAACTCCCTGCTCAATCTGGGTCACCTTACACTACCCCAGTCAAATGGTTGTCCAGTCTATTTTTTAAAACCTTCAGTGATGGAGCACCCATAATTCCAGGGATCAGGCTATTCCGGTAATTAATCGTTCTCGCTGTCAGAAAATTTCTTCTTACTTCTAGATTGGATCTCTCTTTACAAGCATTCACCCATCTGGTGCTTTGAAGAATAAGTCAACCCCCTCCTCTCTACAACAGCTCCTGAGTCCTGGAAGATAGTTACCATGTCCCTCAATCCTTCTATTTGAGAGGCCAGACATACCTAGTTGCTTCAATTATTTGCATGCCAGCTTGCAAATTTAGTAATTGCTAAATTATTCCTTGGCATCTTACAAAAAGCTCCCTCACTTGGTTGCCTCAGCAAGTAGAAGATTAAACATAAACACCACATTCACTCACAGCTAAGCCAAGAATTTCAGGTGCCAAAATACACTAAAAAAATTGGATTTGATTTATCCATGGGTGGACTTATCCACAAGTATATACTAATAGGTTTCTTTCGCAGCTTTTTAAAAGTACCTGCATAGTATTTGTATATCCTGTATAAACCTGTGGGTTAATTTTATCTGCAAGTAAGCAGACCCTCAAATTTTTAACCAAAATACACAGATAAGCCAATTGTGACAATTAAACTATATGAAAATTTTGAGCGTTTGCTTATCATCAGGGAGCACATTTTTGGGGGTATGTTTTAACTAGGATACTGGTTAAAAATTCAAGGGTCAACTTGAATATATCTGGTATTTAAGCATCTGAAATATTTCATTTGCTCAATAGTTCTTCCATTTATCATTCGTTTCCTTTAGCTGTGTAGCTAAAGTAATTTCTTGAAAATACACAGGCTATTCCTTTTGAATGAATTATTTTGAAGCATTCTTTATTGCACTAGGCTGATGACACTCCAAGACACTTACATAGCTCAACTTTTGATAGAATGGCTACATCATCCTCATATAAAAAAATTAAGTTCAAAAGCATGGAGAGTGTCCAGATTGGGAAAGATCAATCTCTACAGTTTACATGGCAAATTCACCTTAATAACAATAGCACTTAGATGTATATACATTTTCACAGTGCTTTAGAGCCCTCTCTAAGCGGTTTGCAGAGTCAGCATATTGCCTCCAACAATCTGGGTCCTCACTTTACCGACCTCGGAAGGACGGAAGGCTGAGTCAACCTTGATCTAGTCAGGATTGAACTGCTGGCAGTCAGCAGAATTAGCCTGCAATACGGCATTCTAACCACTGCACCGCCACAATTCTCCACTGTGCATCACGGTTCTTAATAAAAGTAGAATGGAAAAAGCTCCCTCTTCGTTATGGGACATCAAATAAAATCCCTACAGTTCCTGATTTAATATCATGTTCTGAAATACATATCACCTAAGAGATTTTCAGACGTTCAGTCTCTCTATTCTACAAAAAGTGGGGAATAAACAGAGAACAAAAGCAGGCATCAGATAGTAGAGAAAGAAGAAAGATAAGAGGCCACAGAGACTAGCATTTCCTCATTTATTTTCATATAATTTATAATTGTAAGAACACAAAGTCTCTCCCAGTAATTACAGCTCAGCTGAGGTTTTATTTCATTGTGTCAGCTTTTGTTGCTATTTGATGCCCAGTGCAGAAATACAATGGAGCCAAGTGACAAAAGCCTTTTCTGGACTCAAAATTATATTGGACAAAGAGCTTGATTCCAACATGTACAAATTTCATATATGGGGGAGGACAGAGTTTCACTCTAGCCCTCAATATTTCCTATATTCGGAGAGCTCTCACAGGCAATCCTTGGAGGAGGAGTTAGCAAAAATGTTCATCCCTAGGTTTTCCTGGAAATCATAGCTGGACTAATCAAGAATTCCCTAGGACCATGCTTCTCAACCTTGGCAACTTTAAGAGGTGTGGAACTCCCCGAACTCCCCAGCAAGCAATCTTGACTGAGGTATTCTGGGAGTTGAAGTCCACACATCTTAAAAGTTGTCAAGATTGCAAGACACTGCCCTGGGATCTTCTATAATGGGGACAATAGAGCTGGTGTAAGGCTCAACATTACAACCTCTTGACTTTTCTCCATGATCAGAACAGAAGGCTTTTTAATTCAATCGACATCTGAGCATTCTTCCTTACTCTGCCTCTTTCCGAAACCGTGGGAATGTTAATGGTAAGGACTGTGTCACTAACAAGAGGAATACTTTCCTTTTTTAAAATAAAATTCTTGTCTTATAGCAATATTTGTATAAGGAGTAAGGGATTCAAATCAGAGGAAGAAGTATGCTACGAGTAGGAATCCAGTTTTAGAGAAAATTATCCCTTTCTTCTAAATTTGGAGAGCAAAGCACGTCTCTCTTACTTGCCACTATGGTTGTTGTTTTTTTTGCTGCATGCTTATGTTTCGTCTGTCTTTAGCTAAAGACGACTCTACTGGATGCACAAAAGAGGAGAGCACAGCCAGAACAGGGACGAATGTTCATTACCTGGGTTCTCCAGAGTCGTTTTCTTCCTCCTCCTCCTCACTTCCACTGTACTCATATTCCGTCTCATCTAGGAATATAATTAAGGGTCAATGCAGTCTTTGAAAAACTTTTTTTCCCCTGAAAAGGCTGCTGATGTTCTGGTGAAGAAAGAAAACTTTATTTTTATTACAATTTATTTCAGGATTGATTTGACTTATCCTGAAATTCATCAAACCAGCTGAAAGAATGAAATAGAGAAAAAGCAAGGGAGAGGGAGAGAGAGAGGGAGGGAGGGAGAGGGAGAGGGAGAGGGAGAGGGAGAGGGAGAGGGAGAGGGAGAGGGAGAGAGAGAGAGAGAGAGAGAGAGAGAGAGAGAGAGAGAGCGCACAGTAGGGTATTGCTAAGCACATTGATTTGTGCTTTAAATTGTAAGCCGCCCCTGAGTCTTTGGAGAAGGGCGGAATATAAATGGGATTTTTTTAAAAAAATTATTCAGACAGGGTGTTTCATTAGGCCTACCTACCCCGATGAAGGTGCCTTCCTGTTGTGTCAACTTCCTTTCCTAGAATTTTCAAGCCAACAACGTACTACTAAAGGTATTCTTTGACTTTCAACCATCTGTTTAGGGACTGAAGTTATGATACCACTGGAAAAAGTAACTTGCAGCTGGTCCTTGCACTTAGAATCACTGAATCATCCTTCTGGTCACATGACAAAAATTTGGGCCCTTGGCAACTGGTGTTAATTTATGATTGTTGAGGCTTCTTCCCCTACTCACGTGATTGCCATCTGAAACCTTTTTTTTTTTTTTGCTTGTTTCCAACAATGAAAGTCAATGAAGGAAGCTGGATTTGCTTAATGACTATCTGCTTCAATTAACAACCACGGTGATTCACTTAAAGACCAGGTTTTTTTAAAAAAAGTCATAAATCAGGAGTGACTCATTTCAGAACCTCCTTGCTTAGTTCTGATTTGAATTGTAGTCACAAGTCAAGGACTACCTGTACTGAGAACAACTATGTGTTTTTTAGAAACTGTGTGGTTAGAAAAATACTTTTCCTGAAAATGTGTTAGATGAAGCAAGTGAAATAGATTAGTGGGAGTTTATAGCAAAACAAGCTGCTTTCTATCTTTATATTGTTATGCTGAAATTTTTGGCCACTCTGAATAACATTCAGGATTAATATATTTTCATTTTTTATGTCCTCCTTTCAGATGTAGAAACCTCTGTTGCCGAAGAATAGAAGTTTGTATTTATCCAATTATTTGTCAGGCCTGGGATATAATCTTCTGTTTCCATGACAAAAGATGTTTAACAGCACTCTAACATCTGCGTGATACAATTCAAAGGGGGTATTGATTTGTGTCAAGATATTAGAAGAGGAAGGAAATGGATGATCTCCACGCCTTTACATATTGCTTTTACAAGAATGGAGATTACAATGTGTTAATTGCAAGTATTTTACAGTTAGTGATGCTAGTAAACCAGAAATGCATCCACTGAGAAGATTTCCTCTATTAAGTGCCTCTCATATTATAGATTTGTTTAAATGACAGCAATCCTACTCTTTTGAAATGTCTAAAGGATTACAGTATTAAAATGATAAAATAAGTGATGAGCCTGTGGTCAAACACAGCTTCTCGCTGGCATTTCAGACATTCACGCAGGCACACAAACACCTTGCTTTGCTGACAGAAGCCTAGAGTAAGCCTCAATTTTCATAGAAAAGGAAGGTGGGTAGATGGGTCTGCATTTTTTAAAAAAAAAACACAACTTCAGAGACAACTGTGGGAAGAAGCAGCTAGGGAATGGAGGTGATGGTTGGCACTTACAAAGAGTTAAAAGGAAGTACGCAACTCTAGTGAGTACTGAAGATGGGATAATGATTTCAATCCAGAGAAAAAGTGGATAGTCATCCTAAAATGGATTAGGCAGCAGTTGCATGTCTGAAAGACTGTTAATTTGTAAGTCTTTCAAATATCTACTGATTGCAGAGTTCCCTTGATAAGGCTAAAGATGATGGAAGAAAAGAACTTTGATTTGCCAAAAGATCATTCTATTAGATCAAGGTCAGTTCACCTAACAAGAGAGAAGGAAAAACATCATCGCTACTAACTGTGAACCTTATGTGTGTTTGTGTATGTGTGTGCATGCACACACATGTGTGCCTTCAGGTAGGTGTTCTTTCCGGGCAACTGGCTAGAAATATCTATGCTGGCAAGGTTTTTCAGAAGTGATTTGTCATGGCTCTGCGGCCTTCCTAAGGCTGAAAGTGCACGACTGGCCTTAGGCCAGGGGTAGGCAACCTTGGCTCTTTTATGACTCGTGGACTTCAAGTCCCAGAATTCCTGAGCCAGCATAGGAATTCTGGGAATTGAAGTCCACGAGTCATAAAAGAGCCAAGGTTCCCTACCCCTGTTCCTTTGTCTTTTCTTTCCTTGCAAGAAAAGAAAATGATCTCACTTGTGCCTCTGACATGCTGTCTTATCTGAAGGGAAGTATAAACATTTGCAATGGTATACAGAGCAATTAGGTGGCTATCAATTTATGTACAAAGCTTGAGGCTAAAGAAGTGAAGCTGCCTTTTACTATGTTTCATCAATAGGATGAATAGACTAGGGGAAAAACTCTGAAAAGGGTTTTTTTTTTTGCACTGTCTCAATCTATTTCTGTGAACCGTTAGATACACCCCAAGGCAGCATAATAAAGAGGTGGTTTATCATTTCTCTAAAATATTCCATTCTTACTGATAAAACAGAATATCAAATGAAAAATTATTCATGTACTAAAAATGAATGGTTCAATAAACACATATCTTACTGCTTTTTGAATTTAAATGCAAGCAAACCAAAAGATATCTAATCTATAATTATTGAGGCTATTTTATTTATTGATTTTTGAGATTTACATCCCACTTCAAGCAAACCAAAATATATGTAATCTCTAACTATTGTTATTTTGTCTGTTGATTTGTGAGATTTATATCCAGCTTTTTCTCCACGAGTTTCTATGTAATATGTAGCACTCTCTTCTCTTATTTTCACTCTGCTCTAAAATTAAAGAGTCAAAGTTCAAGTTCCTAATAAATGTGAAGAATGAAAAAGGTTATTAAACATCCAGAATGCTGAGGCAAAGATTTTATTTTTTGATTGCTTTGCTTTCTTCTCACATAGAGAAATGTGAAAATCTGGTTGTTTATCACCATACGAGCACTCTTATGTTCTTATATCCCTGGACCAATGTAATTTTTTCAGCACTTAGAATAATAATTTATCTTACCTTTCTCTCCTCGTTTTTTCTTAGTCCTGTCAATGTGATCTTTGAGCTGGATGCGAACCTGCCTTTCATTTGGCTGGTCTCGAATAAACGGATGTTTCATCAGCTGTTCAGTGGTTGGTCTCTGACCATGGTTTTTTACCAGACAGCTTTCAATAAAGGACTGGAATTTTTTTGACCTATCAAATCAAATAATTGGGAATAGATATGCAGAAAAGGGTTAGGTTAATATTTATAAGGCAGGGATTTGACAGTGTTGGACAAAGTTAAAAGGATTGTCCCTATAAGAGGACCACCAATTTTGTGAGCATGTTAGGTCAGCAAGTTGGGGAACCCTCCAACCTTTTATCAAATTAGCTGAGAACAAAGTGGGTTCTTAGAATTACAATTTTGGAAACCCTGTTGAAGAACCTGGGGTAAATTAGACCCATCAAATTCAGTACGCTTCGGTAATTATATACAGGATCATACTGTAAATCCAATAGAATGAAAGAGAGCAAGAAAGCTAAATGAGCAAGGAATTCATAATTGGCTTGGATTTTAATTAGTGATGAACATTATTGGTCTCTCAAAATCACATCTAGGTTGTATATACATTTAACCCTTTCTTACGTTCTTTTTCCTTCTTCTCCTATCATGCAACCTAACAAACTTCTTTAAAAGAAAGAACAGTCTTCTCTCTTTTTGCCCTCATATGCCTTGGGACCTTTCAGTGTAACATTATACCATTTCTCCATTCTGGCAATTTCTTGTTCCAGGGTCAGGAACACAAAACGCCTCCAGAAACCAGCTAAAGAAAAGGTAAGCTAATGAAAGGAAATGATTCAGTAGCCTGAAGTGCCCTTTTGAAGATACCTTGCAAAACAAAGTGTTTGCAACCTACCATACATCCTCAAAATGCCTTGATGTTAAGATGGAGCAGATCCAGGTACCACCACGAAGTAGACCACTCCAGCTATCAGTCAAAGTGACTCTGTAAAATGATGTCATTTTCTGCAAGTGCTCCTTCAGCCCGGCATTCTTTTCATTGAAACAAGACACTTTGCTTTGTTGTATGCAGCAGGCCCTATACCAGGGGTAGGCAACCTCGGCTCTTTTATGACTCATGGACTTCAACTCCCAGAATTCCTGAGTCAGCTATGCTGACTCAGGAATTCTGGGAGTTGAAGTTTATGAGTCATAAAAGAGCCGAGGTTGCCTACCCCTGCCCTATACTATTCCAAACAAATGGTTGTCCAGTCTCTTCTTAAAAGCTTCCAATGATGGAGCACCCCCAACTTCTGAAGGCAAGCCGTTCCACTGGTTAATTGTTGTCCCTATTAGGAAATTTCTCCTTAGTTCTAGGTTGCTTCTCTCCTTGAGTAGTTCCCAATCATTTTTTCTTGTCTTGCCTTCTAGTGCAGTGAGGACCACAATAGAAAACAGAGCCTTGGACCCTATGTTGGGTTTTCTTACAACTCTTGCTCTTTTACGAATAAAAATGATTAATTTATGCACTGTAATTGCAGGCGATCTCTTTGAAAGTAACATATCAGATATTCTACTTAAAATCTAAAGCCCATTCATCCCACCTCTCAGCAATTGGTACTCAGGATTCTTTTCTGAATTTGGAAACTACGTATAACCCTTGTGATAAATGCCCCCCCCCCATGTATAAATTGCCAGGTGTTGTTGTGAAGAGCATTACTTTATTCTGGAATTCGGGCTCTCTCTTTTTTTATCAAAATACATGAATTATCCCCAACCAAAGTTATTCTCTTTGAAAATGGGAACCTAATTTTGTTCTGCTACGAAATAGAAACGAATAAACACAGATCTGCCAAACTTGGCAAATAAGGCAATTAGTACAAATTAGGGATGAAAGCCAGCAGGTACAGCCACAATTTGATCAGAGCAAAAGACAGTATGTTTTATTTTCCAGTTGTTGATTTTTTTAGTATAATAATTTGGATAAGGAAATAAATAAATGCAGTAGCAAATGAAATAAACAATACCAACAAATCTACTCCCTTACTAAAAAAATCCTTTTAATGATGCTCAGGAAGAAAAATGAAGGCAGACTTGTTTGAATCAATGGGCTGGTTCTTACCCAAAGGTTGAATAATGGCACTTACAAACTGTCTATTTTTATGTATAAATGGACCACTAGAGATAATGCCAATGACAGAAACAATTAACAAATTTAATTTAATTTAATTTAATTTAATAATATTTATATACCGCCCTTCTCCCTGAGGACTCAGGGCGGTTTACAGGGCAGAATAAAATACTGAATACAAACGTTAAAAAGAGATTAAATAATTGCCCATGTTAAAACAGTTGACATAGAATTCTAAAACACCAAGTTAAAAATTAAGACAATAGAAAACCCCACCAATCCCCATCAGGCTAGGCCGGCTTGTACAAACAGAAACGTCTTGAGATCGCGACGAAAGGAGCGAAGATCGGGCGCCATCCGGAGCTCTACCGGTAGCTGATTCCACAGCTCCGGGGCGCCCACAGAGAAGGATCTCCCCCTGGGGGCCACCAATCGACATTCTCTGATCGGTGGCACCCTGAGGAGGCCCTCTCTGTGGGAACGCACAGGACGCAGGGAGCTTGATGCCGGCAGCAGATGTTCCCTAAGGTACTCCGGCCCCATGCCATGGAGGGCTTTGAACACCGTTACCAGTACCTTGAATCTCACCCGGAAGACAACTGGCAACCAATGCAGCTCACGGAGCAGCGGTGTAACGTGGGAGTATCGGGAGACTCCCAATACAACTCTCGCGGCTGCATTCTGTACCAGTTGGAGCTTCCGGGTGGTCCTCAAGGGCAGCCCCATGTAGAGAGCGTTGCAGTAGTCCAGACGAGAGGACACGAGCGCATGAGTGACCGTGCACAAATCATCCCGGCTAAGATAGGGCCGCAACTGGCGCACCAGGCGAACCTGGGCGAAGGCCCCCCTAGTCACAGCTCCTACATGGTCTTCCAAGGTGAGCCGTGAATCTAGGAGGACTCCCAAGTTGCGAGCCCTATCTACGGGGGGTAATAGTTCACCCCCCATAACCAGAGGTGGAATATCCGAATCAACCCGGGATGAAGGTATGCAAAGCCACTCAGTCTTGTCGGGGTTGAGTTGAAGTCTGTTCCTCCCCATCCAGACCCGAACCGCCTCCAGGCACAGGGACATCACGTTGAGGGCATCACTGGGGTGGTTTGGGGTCGAAAGGAAAAGTTGGGTATCATCAGCATACTGATGATACCCAACTCCAAAGCCACGAATGATCTCACCCAGCGGTTTCATGTAGATGTTGAACAGGAGAGGCGAGAGGACCGACCCCTGAGGAACTCCACAAATGAGAGACCTCGCGGTCGACCTCTGCCCTCCTGCCAACACCGACTGCGAACGTCCCTGGAGATAGGAGGAGAACCACTGTAAAACTGTGCCTCCCACTCCCAGTCCCCTGAGACGCCGCAGCAAGATACCATGGTCGATGGTATCGAAAGCCGCCGAGAGGTCTAATAGGACTAGAACAGAGGAATATCCCCTGTCCCGAGCCCTCCAGAGATCAGCTGCTACTAACACAGGAAGTCTAAACATGTCCATGTATCAGTGGAAACCAAAGGGACAAAGCTCTACAAAATTGCTGCCTTGTTTGGATACATGCATGAACATGTGTAAATGGAAAAACAGGTCAACAATATTTTCTGCTTCAGCGGAACCTTTCAATCAAGTGGAAAGATAGGTGAGTATAATGCTTTGCTGTCATATTTTCTCATGATGAATATCACTTCAGTCTACAAACAATATGTTCAATTTAGGTCTGGCTTAACTCCAAGACCCTTGTAAAAATTCAGTTGTAAAAATTTATAAATTGTAACTTTGTTCATTTTCCAATGTTTTATCCACTATAAAATTCTGGATAATCTTGACAGTGCCAAGTAATCTCTTACATTTTGTGAAACAGGAAATAAATATTCAAGTAAGCTCTAAAGCAGGGCTTTTCAACCTTTTTACCCATTGTGCCACTTTTAGGATATGGCAACATCTGAGTACCACCAGTCGCCTAGCAATGTGTCAAAAACTCGATGACCCCAAAAAAAAGAAAAAAAGGAAAAAAGTGATGAAGTACAGGTAGTCCTTGACTTACAACAGTTGGCTTAGTGACTGTTTGAAGTTACAATGGCACTGAAAAAAGTGCCCCCAAGCCACAGCCAAGCAAGACACCTGCCTGACCGCCCAGCGGCGCTCTTCCTCCTGTCTGAGGTTTTCATTGTTGTGAGCATTTCTGTTGAGGATTGGCAGCGGGGGTGTGGTGGGGTGGGTGTTTGGTTTTTATTCCCCCCATCTGCTGGGTGGTTGCAGCAGGTTTTGGTCACTTCACATGACCCTGGGACACTGTGACCATCATAAATATGGATCAGTTGCCAAGCATCTGAATGTAAATTACAAGACCCTGGAGATGCTGCAACATTCCAGCTGATTGGCGCTTCTTCTGGGCTCAGCAGAAGCGCCAGGATCAGCCCCGAGCTCCAGCTGGAGCCTGGCGCTGATCCTGGTGCTTCCACTGAGCCCTGACAGCCCCTAAGAAGTGCTGATCCTGGCGCTTCCGCTGAATCCTGACAGCCCTGCAGCTCCAGCCGTCTCTCGCTCAGGCTTGTGCGGTGCTGTCACCGGTTCAGCTCATTCCCCTCCCCCGCTACCACTTTTCTAGGATGATTGCGTACCACCTGCCAGGTGCCAATGTACCACAGGTGGTACCCATACCACTGGTTGAAAAGCCCTGCTCTTATTTTTATTTTCTATTGAACATCACAATTTAAGATAATCTTAAACAGTAGCTGAAGTTACCTTGCTAATCACATTGCATTTTAAAAATGGTTTAAATAAGAGTTATTTTGCACACTGCTAATTACTAGTGTACTGAAATAATCAATACTATGAGTTTTACCAGAACTATCTTGTTCTTTTGTTAGTTAGTTGGCTAACAAAAGAACAAGATAGTTCTGGTGAAACTCATATTAACTTTTTAGTCTACAATACATAATTTGTTCATGGAACTCAGTATTATCTAAGCTAGTTGGCTGTGACCCTTTTCCCCCCCCATAGTTTTCGTAGTCCTCCCTGAATATATCAGCGCTAAATGTGCGAAGACAATCTTCCTCCAGGTGGTCATTCAGAATTTCCAATGATATACTAGGTAGCAACAGCACTCATATACCACTTCATAGTGTTTTACAGCCCTCTCTAAGCGATTTACAGGGTCAGCCTATTGCCCCCAACAATCTGGGTTCTCATTTTACCAACCTTGGAAGGATGGAAGGCTGAGTCAACTTTGAGCCGGTGAGAATTGAATTGCTGGCAGTGAGTAGAATTAGCCTGCAATACAGCATTCTAACCACTGCACCACCACAGCTTGTGCAGATCAAAATTATTAGGTGGAACCAAGTATCTGGTCCATGCCAAGGGAGGCACTTGAAGGCATTTTTTGCACATGGATCTTACACTGTGTCTCACTGATATGTAACAAAACCCTCAAATCTCAATTTCAGACTATTTGGAGAGACTTTTTGAAAAACAGAGGCAAAAGTGCAGAATGGATCCTCCTACAACTGTGCCATATAGCCTAACAGATAAACCTGTTCAAACCACAGGTGAATATATTTTCAGGAAATCAAAAATAATTTAACTGAGTTCAACTTTGCCTGTCAAAAACAGCTCAAGAGGCAACAATTAACTTACCTCATTGGTTTGGGTAAAGCAAACATTTTATGCGAATTCTGCAGACTCTTATAAAAGCAAGCCCACGATGCTCAATGAGTTTTAATCATCCATCTTACAAGGGACCTTAGTGAATATCAATTGCTTGTGGGGAAAAAAAATAACTGCTTCATGTTTAACAGATAAAAACACTGTCTATAGCAGCTGACCCCAAGACCCAGTTGCCGTAGTGTTGGATTATCTCTTAAATTATTCTTATATGCTCCCTATAATAAACAGCTTGAGCTTTTATAATGGTTGCCTATATGTAATAGATACGTTTCAGAATGCAAAAACAAAAGAATGAAGTCCTGACACCAATCTTCTTAAACACAGCAGCTGTCGTCAAATGATAATCCACAGGCTAAAATAAAAATCTGAATGCGCTATGCACACAGGGAAAGAGAGCTTGCTCTTTTAAGCCATTAAGTTAGCAAAGAATTCTGCTTATCAACGGGACTTACTGTATCACTCTAGAGCAGACACTTCCTGTAAGCATAATTGCAAGGTTGTGTGGGTAAATAACAACATTAATAAAGGGTTCTAACCAGACTTTGGAGTAAGAGTGCTTTAATGAGACATTTACTTCTTGTAAAAGGCCTTTTCGTGGTAAATGCGTTTTATCTTTGAGAAAGGGGTGTTGTAAAAAAAATTATCTATAGGCAATCCTCGACTTACAATGGTTCATTTAGTGACCATTCAAAGTCACAACGGCACTGTAAGAAGTGACATGACCGTTTTTCACATTTATAGCCATTGCAGCATCTCCATGGTCACATGACCAAAATTCGGACACTTGGCAACCGACTCATATTTATGATGTTTGCAGAGTCCTGGGGTCATGTGATCAGCTTTTGCTTCCTCCTTCTAGCAAAGTCGGTGGGGAAGCCAGATTCACTTATCAGCTGTATTACTATCTTAATAACTGGAGTGATTTCACATAACAACTGTGGAGAGCTCGTTAAATGGGGCAAAATTCCCTCAACAAATGTTTCCTTTACCAACAGAAATATTGGGCTCAGCTGTGGCCGTAAGTCGAGGACTCTCTGTACTGCAAGGAACTTTGTGAGAGGCCGTACTTATGAATTTTCTCCATGTCCCATGCTGCTTTCACAGGCTGTTAAATCCAACCCCTGTTCAGTGCAGGACGCTATATACTAGTTCTCAACCCACCACAGGGTCCCTTCTCAGTGAAGATTGGGCACTGTTGCAACTGTGGTTCTTGCAAAACATAGTTCAGACAACAGTTAGCACCAATTATCAAATTGGCTGAGATAACAGAATGTGTTTGTGTGTCTCTCTGTGTGTATGCATGGAAATAAACTGAATTTCAATTCAGGTTGATAAGAGGTGATCTCTTCCTGATGGATTGGGAATGCTGGCAACTGTAATTGTAAGCAGGATATATATTCAACATTAGCCAAATCCTTTTTTGCCATTTTACCTTACAAATACAGCAGGTTTCCACTTTATAGCACATAGATAACTTTTAAATTACGAACATAGGGGTCCTGTGATACCTTTTCCCACATATTACCAAATGAAATAATTGCCCTGTATCCAATTCCTTCATTACTAAAATCAGGAAGCCATGTGATAAAAGTTTTCAGGAGCAGAAAAATGTCAATGGAGCTTTGTTAGAGAAAATAGAAAAAAATGTTTTTTAAAAAATTGGATAGGGGTTTCCCACAAATGAAACTCACCATGCAGCAAGAACTTTCTGCTAACCACAAAACCTGTTTATGTCAATATTTTCAAAAGAACAGAATTAATAAACAGGCTGCTCCTTTTTTTACCAAGACTGTGCATGGATTTTAATTTCACCTTTTACTTCATACCCAACTTGGTTGTCCCTCCTTATCTTCTACTTGGGCAAGTCTGTTTGTTTGGATTTAAATAGTTGCCCATCTCATATACAAGACACTGGGTGGCTTACAATAAACAATAGCATTCCTGACCTACTGGCAAAGGAGGAGAGATGGATTATGGAAGATATAAAGCTGTGTTTATCTGGCATTCCCAGCTGTCCAGCTTCTGCCGACTACTTTGCATAGCCAGATTATCTCTCTCGCCTTTTCTCTTTTGCTGCTAGCAGCAAGAGTTACATGGGGTCATTGCAGCAGGCCTTCTGCACTACAACATCATGTTCATCAGTAATTCAGAGTGATAAGTCATAAGTGCCTTTCTTAACTATCCAGTGCCTTTCAGAAGAGTTATGTGTAAATACACACATTTTTTTCTTGCAAAAAATAGCATGGAATGTTTTCAGCTAAGATGAGATATTCAACAGAAGGAAAAAAATATACAGATATTCGCCAATATTGCAAAAGAATAAAATATACGTGGGCTCCATGCCTAACTGTGGAGTCCTTAGTGCTAACAGCGAAACTGAATTGAAAGGACCCTGGAGGTCTTCTAGTCTAACCCTCTGCTCAGATAGGAAACCCCATACCATTTCAAACAAATGGTTGTTCAATCTCTTCTTAAAAACTTCCAGTGTTGGAGCATTCACAACTTCTGAAGGCAGGTTGTTCCATTAATTAATTGTTCTGTCAGGAAATTCCTCCTTAGTTCTAGGTTGCTTCTCTCCTTGACTAGTTTCCATCCGTTTCTTCAGGTGCTTCGGAGAATAGGTTGATCCCCTATTCTTTGTGACAGTCCCATAGATATTGGAACATTGCTATTAAACCTATCTGTTTGAGCAATCTGGTCTGGTCTGACGGGTTCTGTTGTAATTATTGTTTTAATGTAACTTATCTTCTGCATTTGGGCATTAGGGTTTATTTTGTTTTCAATTTCTGTATTTGTGCATTTTGATATTTATGTCACTGAGTCCTTGGGGAGAAGGGCGGTATACAAATCAAATCAAATCAAATCAAATCAAATCAAATCAAATCAAATAAATAAATAAATAAATAAATAAATAAATAAATAAATAAATAAATAAATACCACTTCTCCTTGAACTTTACACCCAAGTTCTCTAAACAAACTACATTGTTAAATGTTGCTTTCTTCTCTATCACTAAAGCTTGAAAACTAAAAGAGGAAGGCTAACAAGAGGGTGGTTGCAAAGTATGAGGAATATGTATGCACAGTATACACAGAGTATGATCAATAAACAGGGTGAATTAGAAATTCAAGTAAATGAGAGCAGATATGATATTGTTGCCATTATGGAAACGTGGTGGGACGAAACCCACAAATGGAATATATAGCTAGAGGGATTTAAATTATTTTTTTTTAAAAACCAGACCAAATAAAAGCGGAGGTGGAGTTGCACTTTATATAAGAAATAACTACATCTCTACAGAAACAGAGCACAACAATAATGAAAACTGTCTTGAATGCATTTGGGTCAATAGAAAAGGTGGGGCAATGACATTGTCATAGGTTTATACTTTAGGCCACCCAACCAAACAGAAGAAATAAGATGAACTTTTTGCTAGTCAGTTAACTAAGGTACGTAGGGAGCACATCACAATAGTAATGGGGGACTTTAATTACCGTGACATCACCTGGGAGACAAACTCTGCATCAAGTGGACGATCAAAGAGATTCCTGACAAACCTAACAGACAACTTTGTTTCCCCAAAAGAAGAGAAGGAAACTAGGGGATCAGTCACATTGAACTTAATTCTCAATAACAGAGATGAAATGTAGAAGTTGTTGAAGCTACACGAACCTTGGGGGGAGTGATCATATTGGAATTTTTTCAAAAAAGCTTCTTTCAACATGTAAAAAACAAGAAAAAAAGTCAAGGAAACGATTGTTCCATTAATGGGAGAAGGTGGCAAGAAGGTGACAAGCAACAGGAAGAAAGCAGAATTACTTAACTCATTTTTTTGCATCTGTCTTTACACAAAGGGAAAAAGCAGTCCAACCTATCAAAAACAGTACTGTAAAAAACAGATTAGAAACACAAGTTAAAATAGGCAAGAAAATGGTAAGTAAGCACCTGTCCACCCTACATGAGTTCAAATCACCAGGACCAGGTGGCAGACATGATCTCAGAACCATTGAACTATACCTTTCAAAGATCTTGGAGTACTGGGGAACCACCAGAGGACTGGAAAAGAGCTGATGTAGTTCCCATTCAAAAAGAGAGAAAAAATAGATCCAGGAAACTACAGACCTATCAGTGGCTAATGCCTCCTGAAGTAACACCAGCTGCCTGCCGTTAGTGCAGGTTCGAGTCCCACCAGGCTCAAGGTTGACTCAGCCTTCCATCCTTCCGAGGTAGGTAAAATGAGGACCCAGATTGTTGGGGGCAATTAAGCTGACTTTGTAATAATGCCGCTTGGGGTGTGTATGAAAGCCCTAATAAGCAGGCATATACATAGAATGAAGGCTACTGCTAAGCTTGTAAGCCGCCCTGAGTCTTTGGAGAAGGGCGGGGTATAAATGGGATTAAATAAATAAATAAATAAATAAATACCTGGGAAGATTCTGGAAAAGATAATCAAGAAATGAACCAGAGAATACTTATAGGCAAACAAAATCATAACCAAAAGCCAACATGGGATTGTCAAAAACAGATCATGCCAGAAAAATCTTATTGCATTCTTTGACAAAGTGACAAAATTAGTGGATCAGAGGAATGCTGTGGATATAATTTAGTTGGACTTAAGTAAGGCATTTGATAAAGTAGATCACAAAGTATTACTTGATAAGATAGAAAAATGTGGGTTAGACACCATCACCACCAGATGGATTCATAATTGTCTGACCAACCGCACTCAATGTGTAGTCCTCAATGGAACTGCATCTACATGGAGGGAAGTATGAAGTGGGGTATCCCAAGGCTCTGTTTTAGGCCCAGTGCTCTTCAACATCCTCATGAATGATTTGGATGAGGGGATAGATGTAGAACTCATCAAATTTGCAGATGACACCAAGCTGGCAGGAATAGCCAACACTCCAAAAGATAGACTTAAGATACAGAAGGATCTTGACAGACTTGAACATTAGGCGTTATCTAACAAAATGAAATTCAATGGGGAAAAAGTAAGGTTCTACATTTAGAAAAGAAAAACCAAACACACAGGTATGGTGGTACCTCACTCAATAGTAGTAACTTTGAAAGGGATCTCGGAGTCCTAGTGGACAATCACTTAAATATGAGCCAGCAAAAAAGCCAACATAGGTCTAGGCTGCACTAATGGAAGGATAGAATCAAGATCACGTGAAGTGTTAATACCACTTTATAACGCCTTGGAATATCTCAGGGGTTGTTCCAATATCTCAGGGGTTGCCACAAAGAAGAGGGGAATCAACCTATTCTCCAAAACACCTGAAGGCAGGGCAAGAAGCAATGGATGGAAGCTAATAAAGGAGAAATTTCTTGATGGTTAGAACAATTAATCAATGGAACAACCTGCCTCCAGAAGTTTTGGGTGCTCCTACACTGAAAGCTTTTAAGAAGAGACTGGACAGCCATAGTGTAGGATTTCCTGCCTGAGCAGGGGTTGGACTAGAAGACCTCCAAGGTCTCTTCCAACTCTGTTATTCTGTTAGTTGGTTAAAAAAAGTCAAGATCGCAGCAATGAAGATGCAATAGAAGCTTTATTTTTAATGTATGTCAGAGGTGCAATACATGTAAAAATGATGCCATTTGCTTTCTTATTTAATTCAGTGTAGGCATCGCCCAACTGTAAAATGATTTTAAATCATATCCTGTGGTTACCCATGTCAAGAAGATGCAAAAATCTAAACAGGATCTATATCTACTGACGTGGAATGTGGAGATTGAGACCATGATCAAAATTAGAGCCACGCACAACTTCAGTTTGAAGATTCCATTAAATAAAGTAATTTGATCAAACTACTCTCTTTGAGCCAAATTGCCAAAGGAAGATGATACGTCAAACAGAATCAGCTGCTTTCAAATCTATTTGAAGATTTATGGGACTCCACATGTACAAAAAGACATTTTTGTCCAGTAATATCTTTGCAATGAAACTAATCAATTTAATTTGAATTGCAAACTCAGATTGAATCACAAATTCAATCTGTATCGTGAGAGATTTATAACTCCTAATTAATTTATGCATGTAAATGTATGACTAAGAGTCTATTTTTTTCTTACAGTCAAAGTGAAGAAGCACAGCCAGGTCTCAATGAAAAGATATGGCTTTTATTGATTAATTGGCAGCCACCAAGCAAAGGGTGGATGTGGATTGGGACCACATTAATTGATTAATTATCCTGCCTTTATTAATTTTATAAATAAGTCAAGACAGCAAACATATTACTCCTTCCTCCTCCTATATTTCCACAACCCTATGAAGTGAGTTGGGCTGAAAGAGAATGGCCAGCTTAAGGTCACCCAGCTGGCTTTTATGCCTAAGGCAGGACTAGAATTCACAATCTCCTAGTTTCTAGCCTGGTGCCTTAACCACTAGACCAAAATTTGGATCCTCCTTTTGCCTTGTCTATCAGTGCTCAGCAATCCCTGACAATTGTTTGCAATGCCAATATGAAAAAGTTTATACTCCCACAAGATATTCAAATTCCTGTAGATGCACTCATATTGTCCCAGACTGAACAAGAAGCATTTCATTGCTGCAGATGACAAAGAGGAAGTAAAGTATAATGGCTTCTTACAGCATGCACCTAGGGAGAGTAGAAGAAAGATATGCTCACCACTTCTTTGATTTCAACCTGGGGGCTGGGTTTCGGGGAATGAGGAACAAGGCTCTCATGGGATGCATATCACAAAGGGCTGAGAAACCAAAAAGAGAGAGAAGGCATTAAACGAACTGTCAAGTGTAATGGAAAAAAAAGAGAACATTCTAGTAAAGACATTGAATCCTAGGGTAAACTTTGCATGTGATGAAGGAAGATCAATTTAGTGACTAGGTTCATGGATCCCACTTGATCATAAGGTAAGCGAGGTTATCTCTGAGGCTCTGGTGCATAGTTTGACTATGCATCAACTATGCTCTGAGACCTTAGGTAAAGGTAAAGGTTCCCCCGCACATGCGTGCTAGTCGTTTCCGACTCTAGGGGCCGGTGCTCATCTCCGTTTCATAGCCGAAGAGCCAGCGCTTGTCCGAGGACATCTCCATGGTCATGTGGCCGGCATGACTAGACGCCAAAGGCGCACGGAACGCTGTTACCTTCCCACCGGAGTGGTCCCTATTTTTCTACTTGCATTTTTACGTGCTTTCGAACTGCTAGGTGGGCAGAAGCTAGGACGAGTAACAGGCGCTCACTCTGCTACGCGGCACTCGGGATTCGACCCGCCAAACTGCCGACCTTCCGATCGACAAGCTCAGCGTCCTAACCCACTGAGCCAGCTTATTTGGGCTTTGATCAGACTGCCTCTGTATGGACTCTCTCTGCTTGTGGATTCCAGGAGTCCTCCTGTTCTTCAGAGGATCTCTGAATGAAAAAAAAACAACAGAAAGAGGTCCAGACAGCCACTGGAAAAAGATGAAGAATGTTTCTGAGCACAGGTATGTGTCCTTGTGACAGTAAAAGCGGTAAGATATAATTATTTCACTGCTCTTATTGCATCCACTGCAAGCCAGCTAATGCCTTCCTCAGGATCTGGTCACCCCTGAAGAAGGAGAAGCTGGAAAAGTTGGAGAAGTCATTCAGACTTCTTGGAAGTTGGAATTTGCCTATGCAACTCCAATGGTGCTGACTGAGACACAGTCTTAACTGGTTACCTTGGATGAGTTTGAACATGTTCGTTCTAAGGAAGTGGACAAAGTCACGATCAGTGTGACCATTTTGTACTTTAGATTCATGGTCTTCCTAATCCTCAGGGGAGGATTTGCATGGTTGGATTCACATTGTGGTAAATACATCTTCAAGGGAGTAGGTAGTTCCACCAGCTCTTAAGGATATGGTGGCCTTCCTCTTCAAGAAGTTATTGCAGGATCCAACAAAGCTGGACAGTTTTCATCCTGTCTCCAACTTTCCCTTTTTAGGTTGTTGACAAAGTGGTATAGAAGAGTCCATTTTTGAGAAATGTATGTTGATTAGCCTATATGTGATAGGAATTGTCAATTTTTGGCATTTTTGTTGACACTGCTGGCTTTAATTTCAGTTTTTCTTTAGCTTTATTAAAGTAGACCACCAAGCATCACAATCATTAAAGTTGGGCAGTCATATAAATCTTGTAAATAAACGAAATGCTTTGCTTGTTTATTGCTTAGCACATTGTATACATCTGGCATCTGAGGTTTGTGACCCACAGAGGCTCAGTGTGTTGTGTGTGTATATTGTGGTTTATTCAAGAAAAAAATGGTTTAATTATAGTTTAGTGGGATATGGGAACCCAGTCATCAATTTGTGTCTTAATACTTTCTAAGGTAGATCATTCTTTCCATAGTTTGTTGCCGTTGATGTCGGCTGTTGCAGGTTTTTCTGTGTAGTTAAAGAGAAGCCCTGCTTAGAATCATGAAGTTGAAAAGGGTTATTTAGGTCACTGAATCCAATTCCCTGCTCAGTACAGGAATTTAAGTATCCCCAACAGATGGCTGCCAAGTTTATGATTCCAGCAATTCCCTAGGTAACCACTTTCAAACTGCTCTGCTAGAAGCTTTTTATTAACATTCAGCTGGAATCTGCCTTCCTCTAACTTAATTCCATTATTCTATATGCTACCCTCCAAGACAACAGAAAACCATGACCTTCTTCAATGTTGACACTCCATTAGATACTTGAAGAGGACTTCTCCTCTCTTTCATTCCCCCCAGTCTTCTGTTCTCAAAATTAAACAGTTGAATTTTAATTTTTGATACTGAAATGTTTTAACTGATGCGACATTTATGTCTTCTACTTTTAATGTTGTTTTATTATTATATTCTTGTTATGCAAAGCTAGCATTGATTTAAATATCCAGCCACGCAACAATTTTATGTCAAAGATAAAATTCGAACGAAGCATTTATCGGTAACTCTTTTAGTTGCTTTGTTATATCAGCTATATGGATATATCTATGTTTACACAAACCACAAGAAATGGAACTAATAATTAAAGGAAAGTTTAATATGACGGAAAGGTGAAAGGGAAGAAATTGAGCTCATCTCCTAGTACATATTTTAATATCTCATTATGGTCTACTTGGTATAAGACTATCAATAAATCTAGCCAAAGACTCAATGTATTATGGTTTGTCGCACAGTCAGCCAGATGTTCAGACTGGAGTTGGCATTTTTATCCACCTATCGAGTCTTTCCCAAGGATCTGGGATGTGGATGTTTGGTGGTATTAGAGGTATCATTGCAGGATTAAGCTGTTCTGAGTAAAGCTGTCTTTTGCAATTGACAGATGGTGAATTTGTCAATGCCGATGGCATTCAAGTGGTGCTCAAGTTGTTTGGGATTTCACCCAAGGCGCCTATTACCATTGGTACTACCTTTGCTTTTTTTGCCACACTAACACTATTTATACTTGCAGGTCTATGTGTTTCGTTATCTTCTCCAGGTCTTTCTCTTCTATTCTTCTGTCTCCAGGTACTACCACGTCCACAATCCAGACTTTTTTTTGGTCTTTCTTATCAACTGTTGTTAAGTCTGGGGTGTTATGTGGCAGGTGCCTGTATGTTGTTATTATTATTATCATCAAATTTATTTGCCATCTATATCACCATTTGAGGAAACTCTGAGAGGTATCATATCATGACAATCTGGTCTATATGTGTGCTTTGAGTCTACCTAAAAGCCAAACGTTAGTTCCTGAACTCATCACTTTATTCAACAAATCTTTACTTAGGGAATATTTGCATATAACATATCATACTGAATTGGAATTTCTACAGCTGCATAATGAATTTTAACAAGCAGCAATCCAAACTATGATAAAGCATAAAATTCAAATATACTCACGGGGAGCTCCTTCTGCCATTTCGATGGCTGTTATCCCTAAAGACCACAAATCACTCTGAAAGAAACAACCAAAAGTAACACGACTTTCAGTGATGTACCACATACGAGAGTTACTACTATATAGGAAGGACTTCTTGGCACCTTATATCTGTAAGTTTCCTCAAAAATTGTCTGAATAAATTTCTGAACTTTTGATTCCTCAAGTTCAGTAGACTTGAACCTTTCATAAACCCATTTTTATGTTCTTTCCACTGTCAGACAGGAGCATCGGAGAAATTAAGAGAAACCCAAATCAAAATACAGTGCTATTATAGTATACTGAAGCTGTATAATCCAATGTGTTTCTCTATCAATAGGAACTAAATATTTGAAAAATTAATATTTTTGCAAGAGAAAAATATTAGCTTCACTTTTCTTATTTCCTCAAATACTCTTAATCCTATCTTCCCTAATTTGGATAACTTTCAGACTTATAGCTTTATATATACATACACACCTATTGCTCTATTATGCAAGGTGTAACAATAGAGTAAGAAATAATAAGTAAAAAGAAATTGAAGCAGAAATTGAAATTAAACAAAGTCTAGTTTACACTAATACTATTTACAGTACTAGATCTTTCTACATTTTTCTGATCTTACAAACCATCCTTACTTCTTCTACCATAATAGGTAGAAGAAATATTATCTATCTCTTAATCTATTCACATTTCCTTTATATATTTGTTTTATGATTTAAAACTTATCACAAGATGTTTATTTTCAAATAGTCTATTATTGATTCTTGTCCCTATCTTTTCTTGTCATGTTATACAATTCTTAATAAATCCATTCCCACTGCAAACAATTGTCTTTTATGTTTCTTAAGTCATACCAAATTCTCATAGCATTATATGAATCTTTACATGTGGATATTAGTTCCCAGAATTCTAGAAATGGTTATTATTAGGAATTGAAGTCTGCATTTGTAGAAGCTTAGTCACTGATATGTAGAAGAAAAAGAACTATCTCAAAGGGCATTTGCAAGAATAATAAGATATACAAAACGTATGATTGCTAATCATCACAAAGGCTTTTGTTCTGAAAAGTAGATTTTTGAGAAACTACTCACGTAAATAACAAGTATTTTATCAAATTCAACCTTCTTCAAAGGAGAGCTGACAAATTTCTGCAAAAATACTATTGGGAAATCTTAAATCTGACATATGACAAAGGGAAAAAAATGAATTCAAGCAACTTACAAATAATTATTTGAAAAACTGCATTAGAAAACAGACATACCGGTAGGTATTTTGATTTTTATCTAATAAATCATGTTTGAACTGCATTAAAAATACCTTTGAATTGTGAGTGCAAGTATATACTACAGATGGCATGTGAATGTCATCTAGGGAATGGTCAAATAAGAGACATATAGGACAGTGACATATTGACTAAAAATCTGGCTTTAAAGTTGAGGAGAAGGTGAAATACCTGGGGGTTATATTGGCAAATACAAATGCAAAATTGTTTCAAAACAACTATGTGCCTCTTTGGAATGACATCAAAACGGACTTATTGAGATGGGATAAACTGCAATTACCATTAATGGGTAGAATTTCTGTAATTAAGATGAATGTTTTACCAAAGATGCTCTTTCTATTTCAATACTTCATGGATACTCCATTTAAACAATGGCAGATGGATATCTTCAATTTTATATGGCAAGGGAAAAAGCCAATAGTTAGATACAAATTACTGCAAGATGCTGAGGAATTAAGATTTGGATGGCATGGCTATTTATACTATGACAAGGTTAAAGTAAATGTTGATTTTAATAACCATTTTGTTAGATCTTAAGAATTTGGAATAAATATAAAACAAGGTTTTCTGTGAAGATGCCTCTCTGGGTGTATCACCATTTCCTTTCTAAAAAAATTTTTCCACACTAAACTATAATTTAAAAGAAAACTTTTATGTGATGATATATCATTGCCAGATAAGTTGTCAAGAATGTATAAAGGTGTTTCAAATGATTCCGCTAATGTAGTTTTACAATAAAATAGAATTAGCTCATCTAGTCATGTCTTCTTTCTGGTCTACCTAACCTAGTAAGGTTGACACTCTGTCCTGGAATGCAATTCAAGCAGTTGCAATATATTTTCTTAAAGGAGAAAATATTCCTTCTAACTGAGTGTTTTGGTATGTTGCAACCTGATTTTTAATACTACAATTAGTTGTTTTATCATTTTATACTCTTACTTTTGATTACCTGATAAAAACTCTTATGAAAACTTTCCTTTCCAGTCTTGTCTAATGCTGCTTCTTCTCTTTCCATATTTCTCCTTTTTATTCACTTAGCTTCTTCTACCAGTTCTTCCCTGTTGCCTTTTTTCTTTTCTTTTACTTCACTCCAAAATGCTCTTTGCAAATTCTACTAACGAGACATTTTCACTGTGGTAATACAGCTGTCCCACCACAAGGTTATGTTTAGGTATGTATGATAGAAATATGCATGTAGACTTAAGTTTCTTGCACGTGTGCAAGTGCATGTGTTTCAGCTGTACTTAAAAATGGTTTAATAAATGAGTAGCCTTCTTCATGACCTCAGCAACTGGTTATCCCCTTTCTCTACAGACCCCAGGAATTATCATTCGGTGGCATTGCAGATTTGTGAAAGACGGTTCTGGGCACTGGTTCCATATTATAGACCCAATTTTCTTTTGTGAACTAGAAAGTTGGAGAAAATGTGACCATTATAGAACAAATGGATATTTATAATATAGACATGCTGTTAAAACTTCCCAATTTAAGTCAATAACTATATCCCAAATTAGAGGGGGGGGGGGAAACAGAAAACACAGATTCGTTCTCTTATTTTATGACTGTTAGCATTACATATTAAAATTTGGATGCTGGAGTGGCAGGTCTGCCACATTTTCATTTTTTGTGCCAAGACATAATCATCTGCTTCTTTTTTTATTTAAAAAAAGGCAGCTAGGGAAACAGTGAAGAGACATTTCTACAATACAGGATTTATCTCTTGCCTTTGTGATATGACATTTATTTATGAGGTATTAACTATATAATTCTGTAGATATTATTAAGTGAGCTCTGTTTTATTAAAAAAAGGCTAGGATATCTGAAGTTTTAAAACTTCCCCCCCCCAAAGCTTCCTCCTTCCATTATGCATTCAGGATGGACAGGGAGTAAGATTTACAGTATATGTTACTTATATGTAAGGGTATACATATAACTTTACCTATACATATGTTGCATATAGTATATTTAAATGTGCTATGTATGTGTACACTTTGAGAGCAACTAAATTTCATTTTTAATATGTACCATTGTACCCACAGTAAAAAATGACAATAAAGGCTATCTATCTAAGCAGGGCTAGATGAATCAAAAGTTGGAATTAAGATTGCCGGAAAAAATATCCGCAACCTAAGATATGCAGATGATACCACTCTAATGGCAGAAAGTGAAGAAGAACTAAAGAGCCTCTTGTTGCGGGTGAAGAAGGAGAGTGCAAAACTTAGGTGTGAGCTTAAATGATTTGTGCATTTATTTACTTGAGACAATTGGTCAAATTCAACAGATCCAATCTGCACCTTTAAATATACCAAAATTTGCAAACCAGTTCTAACACAAATAAAAGTCTGCTTCTACTTTTTCTTATTGTATCTTGCTTCCTTTTTTCATCTTTGCTTCTTTTTATTCCCATCTTCAGTTAGTTAAAGATAGAATGAAAGCCACTTAGGACTTTATTATATTAAGACTGCCAGCAAGCAGGATCCAGTACAATGAAACTAAGAGCAGAACTACATATCCTCCATGGCCTATTGTAGTTTCCCAGTCTTCAAGGGGATCCTAATATAACATCAATAAAACGATCTAAATGAGAGAGACAGAGACCCATTTTTTCTCATTAGATTAAGACAATAAATGATGATTTGGCCCAGCTATCCCAGAATATGGCCAGAAAGCATTCCTAGTCTGTAGCTATACAGGGATGAAAAGGAGAAAAGTCTAGTTATTTCAGACAATATCAGATTCCAAACTTTTGGTAAAATAGTTACCAAAATGTCAGTATTAAAGTGGAGAGAACAACATGGTAGACTGTTAGATACCCTACAGCACTAAACAATACAATAGCACTTAGCCTTATAGATCGCTTCACAATGCCTTCCAGCCTCCTCTAAGCAGTTTACAATAGTTACTGGCATTCAGTTTCTATAGAAGAGGGCAATGCCGCCCATCAAGTACTTTCACTAACAAAATAGGATTGTGATTCTCTATTATGTTAAACAGCTTTGAAGGGGAAAGAAAAATTATAACATCACACTCCCTGTTCCAGCTCATGATGCAAACAATCCATTATGGCAATTGATGCTGTTTCCAATCCAAGTTTTACTATACTTCTAGATTGATATGGGTTTCAAAAAAAAATCTGTTTTCTCCAAGATTCATGGTGTGCAGTGACCTCTTTTAACTCACCACAAAGTGAAGCTCTGAAACAAACTTACAGTTATTTAATCCTGTTGGAGCCAACGAGGATTTTCTCTTTCTTAAGCCAAGAGTTAGATCACTACTGCCTCTTTCAAATCAGTTAACTATCAACAAATTCTCCTTTGGTGGCACGTACATGTTTCTGCTGCCTGTTAATTGAGTTAGCTAGTTCAGTAACACTTTTATGAGCTGCAAATGGTAAAGGCCAAATACTACCATTGCTACAGCCTAGATCAGGGGTCATCAAGCTTGGCTCTTTTATGACTGGGTCTTATTTTTGGGAAAACATGGTAACAGTCCCTGAAGTCCTTGGCTCTGACTTTAGGCTTACAATCTGTAAGTAACTAGCCCAATTTTCTGGTGTTCTCCATGTGTCTGTCGCTGCTATCCCTACTTATTGTAGTTAATGACTATGTTGGGAGAAAAAGGAAAAATGCACGACAGAAGCATTTGGCCTGAAAGCTAAAATTGTAACTGCAATCCCAAATCCCAAATCAATATCTTTCCAGCGATGGCCTTATGGAACATTTTTCTCTTTAAGCTGTGTTCAGAACAGAAAATCAGCAAGGAAACTATTTAATGAGGGCAAAACAGAAGGTCTGCATAAGGTCTTTTGGCAAGTTTCTTTCCTTCAGAAAATGAATCTGCTGTCTGCTTTTAAGGAAGCATACAAAGGGGATTTCAACTTTCTTAACCAACCGGGTTAAGAAGGTTGGTTGTTTTTGATCTTTCTCAAGAAGATAAAACTTCATGTTTCTTTGTAATCTTTCTTTTTCTTATTTCTATTTTCACTATTTACTATTCTTCATTATCTATTTTTCTCTTATAGTTTTTACTTTGATAAGCCCTTCTGTAATAAAAAGGAAGGAAGGAAGGAAGGAAGGAAGGAAGGAAGGAAGGAAGGAAGGAAGGAAGGAAGGAAGGAAGGAAACACACTAAAGTCAGGTTTAATGCAAAATAATTATTTGCTCTCTAATTGCACACTGATCATTACTAATTAAGCCAGACATGTCAAACACAAGGCCCGGGGGCCGGATCTGGTTTCATGTGGCCCGCGAAGCCATCCTGGAAACAGTGAAGGAACGGCCCCCACTGCCTTGGCCCTGGCCCAGAGACCCTCTTTCTGCCAGAGACTCTCAGATCTGTCCCACTCCTGCCCAGGCCCCCATAGGCACCCTTGATGCGAAGATGTAGAGCTGGCCACGCCCACCCAGTAGGCCATACACACTCTACCCACGCCCACCCAGTAGGCCACGCCCACCCGGCCCCCTGAAGGCAACCGCAATGCTGATGCGGCCCTCAATGCAATTGAGTTTGACACCCCTGAATTAAGCCATACACTTTGTGTTCCAACTGGGTATACATTTTTTGGTTAAACTAAAACCTTACCTGAATCAGTAATAAGATTCCTTCCCCATATGTCTCTGGATATCTTTCTTGTCACCTTGTAAATTTCACTCGTAGTCCACTTTCCTAATAATCTAGCTGTCTTTAGAGCCTAATGTTCTCCCTCATAAATGTAAATGCTTCACATCTTGCCTATAATCTATTTTATCCTTGAGATTGCTCCAATATGTAAATCAGGTCTGATCCTAGATCTCCTACAAGCTGTACTCTTATTTTCTGTGATTAAAACTGGCTTTAAAACAGTTTTGGTTACTAAATGTGATCTATGCCAATAGCTATAGATACCTTGAAATCATAAGTAGCATCGGGGTTTTCATCACAGGCAATCACCTCAGGTGCCATCCAATACGGTGTTCCAATAAATGTATTTCTTCGACCAACTGTTCTGTCTAGCTGAGCGCTGACTCCAAAATCCACTTTGAATTGAAAATAGGAGAATTTGAATGAGGTAAAAGTTTAAAAAAAGCTGATCTCATTAAAAGGATATAAACTAAATTTCATATAGGATCATCCCCCATGAACAAGGCAATTCATTTCAGAATACTAAGAAATTTCAGCCCGTCTCCTCACTCTGTACACTTCCTCCTGTATCAAATGGATTTGAGGGTCAAATCAAATAGGCCATTTTGTAGACCAAGAATCTTTATAGAATTCAACAGGTGAAGAAGTCTTTTTTTAAAAAAAATGTTTGATGAAAACATTTGAGACTCTGGAGTTCTCATAAGAGATCTTGTGAATTGTTGTCATTGAATATAGCTTTATTATTGTAAAAAAACCAAAACAGGAAATTGAGATCACTTTTTCCAACCAAGTCAAACAAGGACAAGATAATATCATAGTATTTCAACCTCTCAGGATACTATAGCAGAAAAAGTCAATGTGACTTTAGAAACACAGGACTTTAATAGCACCAGTGAACAAGAAATTATTGAATCCATGTATCAAAAGATTTTGTGCAATTAAAACTTTTTTTAAATACAATTGTTAATTGATAAAGTATTTGTAATTTGTTTTATCTGTACCTTTCATCTGTATAATCAATCTAGCTTCCCCTCTCTTTCCCTACTTTTCCCTACCTCAACCCAATTTAAATCCTAAATCAGTCTAGTCACTCTGTGCATCTAATAAAGGGAACTGCAGCTCATAAGCGCCTTTAAGAAAATTTATTAGTTGGAAAAGGTCTACCGGATTCCTGATCAAGCTTGTTGCAAGTCTACAAAAAGAAGCATTTTGATCATTGTAGATCACAAAATAGAGCCACAGGCCAGAAAAGGCTTCCAAAGCCTATGCTAAAAACTTGAAATGGAGTTATCTAAAACTTCATTCTTACTTTTTAGAAGATGCATTTTAGTATTTCCTTCCTTGATGGTTATGAATCTATATCAAGACTGTATCAAATATCTTTTTCCAATGATTCAATTATGAAAATAATAAAAAGGCAAATAAAATCTCCATTGTGTTCTACTGCATGGTTGCAGATTTATTTATTTTTTTGATACCGCTCAAATGTTGAGTCAGATCATATACCATTTCTGGCAAAATACAATAAAGTTTATTTGTTTTTTTAAGTACCAGAGACCTGTGTGTGGATCTCCTTGAAGAATGCATTGTAGTTCAGCTACAGTAGAATTGCACAAATAATACTGATCAATTCTAGTTACTTTTGAGACCAACTCTTCTTTAAACATTCTGGCCACATCTCTTCAAGGACCAACTAATGTTTAATGTATAAATCCTTGAATTAGTGTCTTTTACCTATTCAATACCCATCCAAAATTAACATATTTTAAATAGGCTGTGGAGAACTGTAAAAATGCTCAAGAAAATTTGAAGTGACATTGAGAGCAAAAGAGTCGGAAGGGATTATGGCCTGCTAATATTCCTAGCCAGAATCTCTTCATTTTTTGTAAGAGCATAAACTTTCAAGAATTTTAAGGGTCTTATTTTAAGAACATAACAACTTCAAAGAATGAAGGCCATATTATCTAGTATTCTTCACAGCCTTTTGGTGGTATATTGCTGTATATTCTAGGGTTCATCATGGATACGAATCCTGAATATTTTTTCTCTCTGAAATTTCTTGAGTAGAGTAGGATTGTTATAAAGTCAATGTTCAGGTCTACTTCATACAAACAAGAGAAATTCTCGGCTTTGGTATTCCTTAGAACAGTAGTCCCCAACCTTTCCAGCTTGACGGCTCAATCTGGTGCAAGGGTGTGTGAGTGGCAGGTGTGTGCGCGCACACAGCTCCATGTGTGCAAGTGGCAGACACGTGTGATCTCCATTCGCGTGAATGGAACTTCATGCATGGGCTGTGGGTGCTTGAACTCATGCTTGAAGCTCCACTCTTGCGAGCGGCAGGTACTTATGCAGTCATGCGCGAAGCTCCACTCGCATGCGCAGAGGATGCTTGAGGGAGGTTGCTTGTGCTCATGTTTGCCTGCCACTCACGTGAGTGTAGTTTCACATGTCCGCGCCTGCCCATCTCGAACAGGCCGCGGCCTGGGGGTTGCCTTAGAAGGCAGGACCAATGAAGATTTTTCAGTTAAGCCTCATTTCATCCTTCCTAGTATTTTCTTTAAATAAAAAGTCACCTTCCCCAAATCTTACCTAGTTTAACTTCGGCATTTTCAGTAAGCAAAACATTTTGGCCTTTAATATCTCGATGGATTACTTTGTGTTGATGGAGATGACTCAAACCCTAGAGAAGTCAGTGAGAGACATGATAAATATAAATATATTGCAACTAAAGAGAATGTATTTATTTTGATTTTTTTAATTTTAATTTTGTTTTGTTTTTTTATTTTGATTTTGTTTCCTTGCAGACAGCTGGTCATTTGCAATATAAATCCTTCCATTCTCCACTATCCAGTCAGAACTGAGGAAGCTTCTTGGATGAGAAGTGAAATGTCTTTCAAGAAAAATAAGAAAGTCCAGTTGCCTCTTGAAAAAGCAACTTTGGGACAACCATGACCTGGATGACTGAGAGTCTTCATAGACAGTTATTTGCAGGAGGTACAAATTATTGGATCTCAGAATGGCTGTATCAGATTGAATTAAGCAGATCCTAAAAGGGTGAAGTCCACCCACTTCCGAGATAAAACTGTGCTGGCTTGATCTTCATTTGCATCTATGGCCATTAAGAGGATTCTAGCAGAAAATCTAGCTATAGTGTGAACATTTTATGGATTTCCATAAAATAAATTTTTAAAAAATAGTATCAGAGAGATTGTAATATATATAGCAAGTCTTCAGTTTCTTGTGGAACTTGCATGTCATAGCTGACTTTGCTGTGTAAATAAAAAGCAAAATGATTTCCACATAGAACATAATAACATTCAGAAATTATCCTGATTCTCACCCTTATTGTAGTAAGAATTCTAAATGGTAGGAAAAACAAAACAATTTTTTTTTGTTCCATTTGAGTCCCTCTACGTGAAAATATCTTTCTTCATCCCTATTTTGAATGATTTTCCCCATTTCTATAAAGGGATCTGAAACTCTGATTTTAATACATCTGCTCCTATTAATATTAAAGAGGGAGTTTTCCTTCTAAAAAGAAATAGCAGATTTCAAAGACGAGCAAGGAAGAGAGCCAAATAACTTTCATTCATTCATTATACATTGGATTTAAGTGACTATGAATCATTCATTCATACAGTCCTCTAATGACTAGCCACCAAGCATTTGGAGCCATCTTTTACCTTGTGACCCTTTTCTAAGCAACTAAATTCAGAACAGAGATTAGTTACAGGCATAACATTAGCTCTTAGCAAATTAATTTATAAGCTCAGGATAAAGCCTTAGAAATGGAAATTTTCTCTTTTCTCACCTCTGTCTTCTAACCAGCTCACATTCTACTGCAAAATTTTAATTCCTGTATAGGTAGTCCTCAACTTACAATCACAACTGAGCCTGCAAATTTGGTCCTAAGTTGTTGTGGTCATAAGGCAAGTTGCCACATGACTGGACTCGGTTTATGGCCATTTTATAATAATTGATAAGCAAATCACACGGCTGTAAGTCAGAATCCAGCTGATCCCACAGGTGTTTTCTGCCATTTCTTGGCAAAACCCCCGCAAAATGTAATCACATGACCCTGCAACTAGTCATAAATACAAGCTTGTTGCCAAGTGCCTGAAATGTGATCACATAATCAGAGGGGTGTGATACGACAGTTGTAACATTTTTTCAAGTCCGTCATAACTTCAAGCAGTCGTTAAGTGACCAGTCATAAATTGAGGACTACCTGTAATTAAAGAGAGATGCCGAAGCCTTAAAGTAATAAGTTACTCAGGTGAACAATTTTTATACAACAGCAGCATATAAAGACTATCTTAAAATATTGAGAGAATACTGTAAATATACCCTCTCAATTCTATCTAGATATAAATGGAATTAAAATAAAAAAAAATAAAAAATAGATATAAAAATAATCAAAACTTCTAACAGTAATAAATGATAGACAATAGGAACAGGAGCCAGGAAGATTCTCATGGAAAGGGAGAACATTCCAATATTCAACCTTTATTTTTCATGGGTTTTTTTGTCACTAACTCTAGCATCTACTGTCTGTTTCCATCAAAATTTATACACTTGTTGGCTAGAACCACGATTCTATACACGAATTCATATTTATTATTAATCAGGTAGTGATTTTTAGTAAGGAACTAAAATTATCAGTATAGGTGTGATAACGAACCATGGTTTAAATTCAGCAAGAGAGAAGAACTGAATTCACCTGGAAAAAAAATAAAGAGAGGGAACATACGTACGTGTTGTGTGTGTGTGTGTGTGTGTGTGTGTGTGTTGGCTTCTGTTGTGTAAACTTTTTGGAAGGAACTAACATTATTTCTTTACAGGGTTGATGCAATGACATTACAGAGAGATGGTTAGCTCGCTTTGGACACATACCCGCAAAATCTCCCTGCAGATGTAGGCAATCCACTCCTCCTTCAAAGTGTTCCCTTTTGTGTTCTTGATCAGATCAGTAACAGATCCAGCACCACAGAACTCCATCACCAGCTGGCAAAATAAACAAAAATGCAATTATTATAATTCAAAAGAAAAGTGTTTTCTGGGTTGCATTAATCTAGCAGAATGCATTTAATTGGCAATGGCCCGTGCTGCTAAAAGGAAAAAAAAAGGTTAAAATTTATATAGATATAAAAACATTTCATTAAACGGCAACTCCTCCACTTGCAATTTCGCTGTAGCAGTTTGGAAAGAAAGAAGAAATGAAAGAAACACTTTCTTGAGGAAAGGGCAAATATTATCACTTAAATATTCTTCCAAAATAGCGTTCTAATGTCTATGGGGCTGCCACAAAGAAGTGGGGGGGGGGTTTGTCAACCTATTATCCAAAGCACCTGAAGGCAGAACAAGAAGCAATGGATAGAAACTAAACCTAGAACTAACGAGAAATTTCCTGACAAGTGGAACAATTAATCAATGGAACGACTTGCCTCCAAAAGTTGTGGGTGCTCCAACACTGGAAGTTTTTAAGAAAAGACTGGACAACCATTTGTATGAAAAGGTATAGGATTTCCTGCTTGAGCAGGGGTTGGACTAGAAGACCTCGAAGGTCCCTTCCAACTCTGTTATTCTGTTATTCTCTCCAACAATTTTACAGCATTTCCCAATGCCATTAGCTTTTTTGCAATAACCACCGAGAGGCAGAGAAGAAATACTCTCAGTTAACAGATCAGGAAATGAAGCTGAAAAATAACAGTGTTTCAGGACACCCAAGGAGCTAATGGCTCAAGATGGGTTGGAAAGCTGATCTTTGAAGCTTTAGAAGTTCTATGAAAGCTTCAGAAACCAGTTGGAGTCAAAGCTACTCCCACACTACTGCATACATTTTTGGAAATGAAGGGTAGTTGATTCTCCTTTTAAAATAATAAAACTGAAAGAAAAACTGGAACATCACAAACAAATAAGGAAACTGCATGAAAGCCTCTGACTAAAGCCATGATTCAGATTTCATAGTGTGAGGAACTTAAATTAATCTTCATGCAAAGTAATTATTTTTCCATTAAAGCTCTGGTGCTAGGTCACATTTGGATGAACACATCCTAGCTTGATAAATCAGTATATACAGAAGCTTCAAAAACCTGAACAAAGGCACTTTTGGTCTTTCTTTTTCATGAAGAGCAACCAAGCTGAGAACCCACAATTAAGTACAGTATGTCTTCTTCTATTACAGAACTATGAACTACAGTTAATTTCCAAACAAGTCAACTTTGCTTGTTGTAAGCCCATCAACCACAGGATTTGGTTCAGGTGGAGCACAAAATGATCATTAAAGGGTGGCTTCCCGGTTTGTTCCACTTCTCCTGTTCAGAAACTATAGGAGAGTAAGTATGTTAAACTAAAATATATTTGTCTCCTGTGTTTGAAAATATATCTCCTTTTTTGATATTTTCACTGACAGTTGAAGAATTTCTTGCTTCAAAAGACTTGATGTTCATATTTATATATTGCCATAAACATTCTATTCTATATCTTTATATAAATGTCCCATATTCATCTTTGCATTCTTAAGTTACACCTGCCTTAAAGTATTATTACAATTTCCTTGAGAAATACCTGTGGTACAGGTGGGGATGCCACAGTCATGGGATCAAAATTTGGGCACTTGGCAACGGTGCCCAACAAAATGCAGTATCCCAGGGTCATGGGATCGCCATCTGCAACCTTCCAAGGCAGCCTCTGACTAACAAAATCAATGGGAGAAACTGGATTCTCTTAACAACCACACGACTCACTTATAAACTACACTGGTTGACTTAACATCTGTGGCAAAAAAGGTTGCAAAATCAGGCATAACTAGGGCTTTTTTTTGTCATAGAACGCTCAGAACGGAGTTTCGGCACCTTTTTTGGATGGAACTTTGTAGGGTAGGCAAGGCAGGTTGTATGACGTGTGTGAGTTCCGGCACCTTTTTCTTTTTTTACACCCCCCCCCCCAAAAAAAAAGCACTGGGCATAACTCAGATAACAACTACCTTGTTTATCAATGAAAATTCTGGTGTCAATTGTGGTTGTATGTTGAGGACTATCTCTACTGTTTTTAAGTCATGTAAATACACAGGAAAATGTAAGTCACATCAGTGCTTGCATCGATTCTGGCCAATAATAATAACTGCCTGCCATGTATTCTCTTTTTTTAAAAAAAAACTATAAAAACCTGGATTGACCCTGATTCCATAGACACAAAGCACTGGAAACCTGAATGACGGAGATGGGGTTTTTGTATCTCCCTTCTGTGGCTGGATGAGAATTTAGGTTTTTTGTTTTGTTAGTTTAGTTTTAAAAAAGCTTACAAATAAAAGAAAAATGAAGTTGAAGACTAGTATAGAATTGAATCTTTATCATAAAACTATTTTCTACCATCTCTACTTTCTACAATCTCTTCATCTATGTTACATTTTTTAAATTCCAATTTCGCTGTATTTCAAATCCTTCTCTACCTTTAATATATTTGTTTATTGGTTGATCTCTATATTCCTGTCTTAATCCCTCTGCTGTCATTCTCCCTAGAACAGGGGTCAGCAACCTGAAACAGTGAAAGAGCCACTCGGAACCGGTTCCCTCACAAAAGGAAAAACTGGGAGCCGCAAAAAATGTGTGTGCATGTGCGTACATGTGCGCATGCGCAGAACAGGGGTTGACTGAAGAGTGGAGCCAAGACGAGATATGCAACTACCCTGCATATTTGAATTGATTGGTTGAACTTTTTTAGTCCCACTGTTGTTGTTTTTTTTGGACTGCACACGGCAGAGGACCGGGAGCCGCAGGAGACGGCTGAAAGAGCTGCATGCGGCTCCGGAGCCGCGGGTTGCAGACCCGTGCCCTAGAACCATGCTCCTTTTTTTCTAGAGTTCAGTCTTGACTTTCATCTCTTTCACTCTGTTTTCAACTTCTGTCCTGTCAAAGTTTTGGTTTTTTTTCTTTGCCTTTTCGTCTTGTTTGTTCCTAGCTAGGCTTCTTGACCCTCATCTTCTTCTCCATCTTGCTCCATCTGAGGAAGAGGATTTGAAGAATTTTTCCCTCACTTCACTCTGGGAAGGGTAAAATGTGTCCCTCTCCCCAGTTTTCTCAGCTGCTGCCTTTTTGTCTGGTAGCCTCTTTCTCTTTATTTAATTTGCCTCTTTATTTGGTTTCTGATGATCTTCCCTCCTCCTGCCTTGATATAGGAAGTCCTTGACTTATGTTCACAATTGAGCCTAAAATTTCTGTGGCTAAGTGAGATAATTGTTAACTGAGTTTTGTTCCATTTTACCAACCTTATCACAGTGTTGCAGCTGCCAAAAAAAGCCAACACAGTGCTAGGCTGCATTAACAGAGGGATAGAATCAAGATCGCGTGAAGTACTAATACCACTTTACAATGCTTTGGTAAGGCCACACTTGGAATACTGCATCCAGTTTTGGTCACCACGATGTAAACAAGATGTTGAGACTCTAGAAAGGGTACAGAGAAGAGCAACAAAGATGATTGGGGGACTGGAGGCTAAAACATATAAGGAACGGCTGCTGGAATTGGGTATGTGTAGTTTAATGAAGAGAAGGACGAGGGGGGACATGATAGCAGTCTTCCAATATCTCAGGAGCTGCCACAAAGAAGAGGGAGTCAGGCTATTTTCCAAAGCACCAGAAGGCAGGACAAGAAGCAACAGAAGGAAACTAACCAAAGAGAGAAGCAACCTGGAAGTAAGGAAAAATTTCCTGACAGTTAGAACAATTAATCAGTGGAACAATTTGCCTCCAGAAGTTGTGAATGCTCCAACACTGGAAGTTTTCAAGAAGAGATTGGACAACCATTTGCCTGAAATAGTATAGGGTTTCCTGCCTGAGCAGGGGGTTGGACTAGAAGACCTCAAAGGTCCCTTCCAATGTTATTCTATTCTATTCTATTAAATAAATAAATAAATAAATAAAATTTATTAAATAAAATAAATAAATATTAAGAGAGGGTGGTGAGCACAGCACAAAACATCGTGGGCTGTCCCCTGACACCACTGGATGACACTGCCAGGGCTCGCTGTCTTGGAAGAGTGAGAAAAATTCTCAGGGATGACTCACACCCTGGTCGGTACGTCTTTACTCTCCTACCATCTGGTAGGAGATACAGGAGTGTAGCCAGCTGTACCAACAGGCTGAAGAACAGCTTCTATCCACGGGCTGTCATCTTGAATGGGAAATAACTTTATGTATGATTGACTTGCGAGGCCGGTGTGTTGTGTGCAATTAGCTCACATGGTGTAACAAGATGGTAGGTTTGTTGTCACTGTGAGTTGTGTGTGTGTGGGGGGGGCACGAAGGGAGGCTCAGCCAATCTCAATGTATACATGTTGTATTTTGATAATAAAGGTTCATTCATTCTGTTCTGTTCTGCTCTATTCTATTCTATTCTAGTCTAGTCTATTCCTGTTCTGTTCTATAGTTGTTAAGTGAATCACTGCAGTTGTTAAATTAGTAAGATGATTGTTAAGTAAATCTGGCTTCCCCATTGACTTTGCTTATCAGAAAGTTGCAAAAAGTGATCACATAACTCCAGGACACTGCAACCATCATAAATATGCGTCAGTTACCAGGCTTCTGAATTTTCATCAAATGACTATGGGGATGCTGCAATGGTTGAAAGTGTGAAAAACAGTCATAAGCCATCTTTTTCAGTGTTCTTGTAACTTCAAATGGTCACTAAATGAACTGTTGTAAGTTGAGACTACCTGTACCTGATTGACAGCTGCTCTTTGAGTGGCAGCCATTGCTTGAGTGGCAGCTGAGTCATTGTAATGATGGTAGAGGGTCTTTCCATATGTTAACCTATAATATAATGCCTGATCATTGGGAATTAGATTCATATGACAGGATTTGGAAATTATAACTTAGCATGTTCAACACTATTCAGTTACGGGGAATTGTTGCAAACCAGTGTAAAATGCACAGCTATTTACCATAAAATAGACCTGAAAATGACCTCATGTTGACCTCAAGACATTAAACTAGGGTTGGGCAATCAGCTGGATTCCAGAAGCTTTTAGATTCAGTTGCCATCACCGCCAGTTTGATCAGTCAATGGTAAAATACCTGGAGAGCTATCGTCAAAACAAATGGAGGGCAATAGATTACATCAAACATGGTTCTAGGGACCTGCTCTTTTATTGAAGAAACTCATCATCAAATAGCCTAACAACTCCCAAGGGATGATTATCTGTGTGAATCACAATAAGCAAGGACTTGAGTTTGGAGCGTGCCAATATGAAAATAATGAAAACACAGAGCAAGCATTCATCTTCTTTATTGAGTTCCCAAAGCCAGTAAGCAGGCATTTTCATATACAGAGTTCAAAATCAAAATGTGGTGGAAAATGCACTCTACGGCACATTGCATATAAAATAAAAAAAGAAATGTGCTAAACATTAAGCATTCAGTTTGTCCATTAATCTGGAGCAAAATGTCCATTGTACTGCCAAAATATTCAACCATAGCCATCTGCCCTTATTTCTATCTGCTTGAGGTTAATTGATTTTAACAAGAAAATGCATCAGCCAGCTCTTGCTGGAGCTATATTTCTCAGAATTGGAAAAGTAGGGCTGAGATTTCTGAGAGCTTGTGATCCTAATATCCTTGTAATATAATACTTATACAGACCTGTTGCTAAATTAGATGCGGTGCATGCTTTAAAAAAGATACTAAAAAGCTATTAATGAATATGACAAACTATCTTCATCTGAGTTAAAACACACCCAAACAAATTGGCTCCTGACCAAAAAAAACAACAACCCACTGTGATACAGCAACTTGGCATGTGGGATTAGAATCGGGAAGACCCACCCCAGACCAAAGCATGCTCAACGTTATTGGAAAGTTGGTATGGGGGAAAATTGGACGAGGAAGTACTTTGTAAACCAGATTGAGCTTCTGAAGGATACATCTAATAGAGAGATTGTTTTTGTGGTTCAGTCACTGAGTTATATTTGACTATTCATGACCTCATGAACCATAATATGCCAGGCCCTCCTGTCCTCCACTATCTTCATGTTTATTTCATCCAAGACTCTATCTAACCATCTCATCCTCTGCTGTCCCCTTCTCCTTTTGCCTGCAATCTTTCCCAACACCGGGGGTCTTTTCCAACGAGTAGACAAATAGATAGGGGCAACTATTTCTCTCCTTAGATGTTATGACTTTGGAAAATTTTTCTCAACCATTAAATGCCCTACTCTGGAAAATGTTTATTATGTTTATAACTGAGATTGATATGTATTAAGTAAAATCTAGATAGGAATAAATGGACATTCTGATAATACAGAAATTCAGTTCCCTCCAGGGATAGCCAACATGGATAAAGATGTGGGACAAGAGGAGTCACAACCCCAAATCTGTTCACCATCTGTCACAACGTTTTTACAAGCCACCTCAACAGCACCCACAATATGAGATGTGCCTTCACTTGCTTATCCTTCAATATGATTTATGTTCTTGGCTACCAATAAAACCCACTTGGATTTTACGTAGCAAAGTTAGTTAAACTCTGTGCCAAGAGAATAAACGGACAAAAATCATACGGCAGAACTCAAAACAGTGACAAGACAGTGGCACATCATTTCAGGATACTCCCAGGATACTCCATCACTGACTCAAGGTAGCACTGGTGGAGCTGAGAAGCTTCCTGCCAATGAACATTGGTACATTGAAAAATAGGAAAATAGCAATATGTTAGAGCAGGGCTTTTCAACCAGTGGTACAGGTACCACCTGTGGTACATTGGCACCTGGCAGGTGGTACATGACCATCCCAGAAAAGTGGTAGTGGGGGAGGGGAATGAGCTGAACCAGTGGCAGCACCACACAAGCCTAAGCAAGAGATGGCTGTAGTTGCAGGGCTTTCAGGGCTCAGCGGAACCGCCAGGATCAGCGCCAGGCTCCAGCTGGAGCTGAACGCTGATCCCAGCACATCTGCTGAGCCCAGAAGAAGCACCGATCAGCTGGAATGTTGCAGCATCTCCAGGGTCTTGTGATTTACATTCAGATGCTTGGCAACTGATTCATATTTATGACGGTCACAGTGTCCCAAGGTCATGTGAAGTGACCCAAACCTGCTGCAACCACCCAGCACACAGGGGAAATAAAAATCAAACACCCCCTCACCCCACCCACGCTGCCAATCCTCAACAGAAATGCTCACAACAATGAAAACCTCGGACAGGAGGAAGAGCGCAGCCGGGTGGGCAGGCAGGTGTCTTGCTCGGCTGTGGCTTGGGAGGAACTTTTTTCAGTGCCATTGTAACTTCAAACAGTCACTAAGCGAACTGTTGTAAGTCGAGGACTACCTGTACTTCGTCACTTTTTTCTTTTTTTGGTCATCAAATTTTTGACACCTTGCTAGGCGACTGGTGGTATTCGGATGTTGCCATATCCTAAAAGTGGTACAATGGGTGAAAAGGTTGAAAAGCCCTGTGTTAGAGAACACCAATCTACATACAGAAAGGTTAAACAGGGATAATGGGTTTTCATATCAATTATTAAATCGATTAGCTTATGTAAATCCTTAGTCTTGTCTTCCCTGTCTCTTTAATCATCTGCATTTGAACTCCTGTAAGAGGAACGTACTCAATGTCATCTCATAAAGTGAGATGCTGTTCATGAAATCTTACATTCCAATAAAAATTCACTTTGAAAGTGCTATGGGATTCCATATTTCTTTTCTCTTCCTTTCCTTTCCTTTTCTGGATCCTATCCTTTTTTAACAAAAAAAAGTCCTTTTGATTATTTTCAGTTCTCCACTTAGCAGATTGATTCCCCTTACAGCTCAGAAGAGAATAGACAGAGGGCATCTGGAAAGAGACAGAGTACACGGCTTCCAAGTGATACCTTTCTGTTTTTGCTCACTTACGGCTCATTAATGAGGCTAGGAGTGCAGGTTTGTTTCACTGTAGTAGAAGACCTTGTTATCTGTGGTCTTGGCATTAACAGTGTCACAAGTCTGTGTCGATAAGCATAGACTAGAACCCATCAACCGCAGTAAAAGGCTTTGGGTATCTGTGTTGTGATTCAGGGTCAGCCTGTGGGTTCGGCAGTTGGGTCCGACGACGACTCAGAGGAGGAGGGGGGTGTTGAAGATCTTGCTGATGATAGCCCTCAGGCAGGCCCCTCCCACTTGGTCACCATGGAGACCCAGCTGTGTGAGCCTGACAGTGTGGATGAAGATGACCCACAGCTGGCCCTGTTCAAGGACGCCCGACGCAGGAGGCAGTCAAGTAGGAGCAAGCAGAGGAAGGCTGTGGGACTTCTCGGAAGGAGGCAAAGAGAGGCCACGCCCTGAACTCTTTATAAAGGGAATGTTTGGGGAGGGCTGGTTTGCTGAAAGCAACCGCTCCGATAGTGTTTCAAAGCTCCTGTATCTTGGTATGTGTTTTGTTTGTTTTTGTAATAAATTTGGCAGACGTATTCCAGCCTCTTGCCGTTTATAAAGGGGTTGCCTTTTCTGCAAGGCCGGTAGCAGGCTGGTACAGAACAATCTGCAGTTTTGCTTACATGTTTCTGATCCATACACCATTTTGCTTATACACATAACAACGTCTCTGGAAAAGCAGACAGAAGAGGCTTGGCAACATAGAACATTCCCAGGGACAAGGAAGTACATTCCATCAGAGAGAAGCCCAAATTAAGAGACTACAGTCTTGAGTCGGGTGGGGGAGAGGAGAAGAGGATCAGAATAGCAATGCCTTAGAATAGGGGTCCTTAACCTTGGCAACTTTAAGACTTGTGGACTTCAACTCCCAGAATCACGCAGCCAGCTTTGCTGGCTGAGGAATTCTGGGAGTTGAAGTCCACAAGTCTTAAAAGTTGCCAAGGTTGAGGAGCCCTGTTCTAGAATCTCTCAGAGTATATCCAGTAAGCCAGGGGTGTCAAACTCAATTTCATTGACGGCTGCATCAGCATTGCGGTTGCCCTCAAGGGGCTGGGTGGGTATGGCCAGGGTGGGCGTGGCCTACTGGGTGGGAGTGGCTAGAGTGCGTATGGCCTACTGGGTGGGCGTGGCCAGCCCTACATCGTTCGCATCAAGGGTGCCTATGGGGGCCTGGGCAGGAGTGGGACAGATCTGAGGGTCTCTGGCAGAAGGAGGGTCTCTGGGCCAGGTCCAAGGCAGTGGGGGCCGTTCCCTCACTGTTTCCAGGATGGCTTCGCAGGCCACATGAAACCACTTTGCGCACCGGAACCTGGCCCCCGGGCCTTGTGTTTGACATGTCTGCAGTAAGCTAAAAGATTATATCGTTATTCTGGCAAGATTCTGTCCATTAGTTGTGAGCAAATATATGACTGAACTCGACTGGATTTTGGTGTGTTGTCTCTGCGCTTGGCCCAGAGAGTCCTTGGCCTTTTGCCATCTCCCTAGTGAACTCCACTATTCTGACTTCACTTCTTCTATAACAGGGGTCTCCAAATTTGGCAACTTTAAAATTAGTGGACTTCAACTCCCAGAATTTCCAAGCCAGTATGGCTAGCTGAGGAATTCTGGAAACTGAAGTCCACCAGTCTTAAAGTTGCCAATTTGGAGACCCCTGTTTTATAATGAAAATAAGGAAAAATATTTTCATATTTTTATTCCTGTTTATTTTTTATTTTGATTAAAGGAACATCTCTCAGGAGCCGTCTCACACTGATGGGACTAGCCCACCTGACTCGTTGCAGCGGAAAGGGCCTACTTTGAATCCCGTCTGCCAAAGGATATCACTGTGGGATCCAGGAGAGGAGCCTTTCCTGCCATATCCCCCACCCTCTGGAATATTCTCATGTTGGGGACAAGATTTCCCCCCACCCATCTGGCCTTTGAAAGTGTCTGAAAACCTGTCCTCTGCACCTGGCCTTGGGAGTGGCTGACAGGGTAGGGAAGATCCCTACCTCCAGGCTGCCCATAGTCTTGGTTTTACCTTTTCTATTTAACTCACCTAATTTTAATGGCCCCATATTACCATTTTTACTTTTTATTATATTATAAGATGCCCAGAGCTGCTCTATCAGTGAAATGGGTGGCATAAAAATTTAATACATCAAAATAAATGTTAAAAGTGGGTGATCAGAAGATCTGAGGTAGTCACAGCACAGTGTCCTCATTTCTTATTTATTCATATGTGTGTATGTGTGTGTATGTATATGTATGTGTGTGTGTGTGTGTGTGTATATATATATATATATATATATGTATGTATGTATGTATGTATGTATGTATGTATGTGTGTGTATGTGTATGTGTGCGTATATATGTATATATATGTATATATATGTGTGTGTGTATATCTCTCTATCTATATCTATATCTATCTATCTATCTATCTATCTATCTATCTATCTATCTATCTATCTATCTATCTATCTATCTAATTTAGTGATTTGCGCATTGCTGCTGTCTTACCCAAGAAAGTATGGTTCAACCAAAAATGGCTCAATAGGATATGGAAATCCAATCTTTATACTACAGGAGATCCGAAAGTTTTTGTCATCACGCCTCCCTTTACTGAAATCTTAATGCACAATGTCTCCCTTAAAAATATGAATGGCAAAATGAACATAAATTAACAATGAATACAGTACAATGAAAGTTTGTGAAAGGTGGGTTTATTCTAACAGTCTAACTAAAAGGATTCTCGCACCTTTCCTGGGTTCTGTCTGCATCTACTCACAGTTTGTGAAGCCCTGCCATAACACATAGTGTTATAAATTTGGTCCCATGAATAGTGTTAAGAATTTGGTCTACATGAACTTGGTCCTATCCCAACACCAGCTGCCTTGTCCAGCAGCTCCCCCAAATTCCTATTATCCTGACCTTGCTTTGCAACCAGGTCTTCCTTCCTCATGCTAAACTCTCAGTCAAGGCAGCCCACATGCTCATCTACGATTGGCGTGACCTAGTTCACTTTCTTCCAGTCTGAACCCTAATCACCTGTACAGAGGTAAACACTTAGCTAGGTGTGGATCTCTGTAAATAAGGCCTGCGTCATTTACCAGCTCCACTTTAGCTATAGCAGCCATTGCACAGAAAAGCAAAGAGTTGCATTAGTGCACACAACCCACCAATTTATGCTCGATTTAACCTTGGAGTGTTTCAACAAAGCCAAAGGTTAGTTTGAGTTCACATCTTTCTCCGAAAGACAGGCTGAGCAAGGGTCTCCTATTCATCAGACCCTCTTGCCAGATCATTTAGAGATTGTTGTTGTTAGCTGCGAAGTCGTGTCTGACCCATCGTGACCCCATGGACAACGTTCCTCCAGGCCTTCCTGTCCTCTACCATCTTCTGGAGTCCATTTAAGCTCACGCCTACTGCTTCAGTGACTCCATCCAGCCACCTCATTCTCTGTCGTCCCCTTCTTCTCTTGCCCTCAACCTTTCCCAGCATTAGGCACTTCTCCAGTGAGTCCTTCCTTCTCATGAGGTGGCCAAAGTATTTGAGTTTTAGCTTCAGGATCTGGCCTTCTAAAGAGCAGTCAGGGTTGATCTCCTCTAGGACTGACCGGTTTGATCGCCTTGCAGTCCAAGGGACTCGCAGGAGTCTTCTCCAGCACCATAGTTCAAAGGCTTCAATTCTTTGGCGCTCAGCCTTTCTTATGGTCCAGCTTTCACTGCCATACATTGCAACTGGGAAGACCATAGCCTTGCCTATACGCACTTTTGTTGACAGGGTGATGTCTCTGCTTTTTAGTGTGCTGTCTAGATTTGCCATGGCTTTCCTCCCAAGGAGCAAGTGTCTTTTAATTTCTTGGCTGCAGTCCCCATCTGTGGTGATCTGGGAGCCCAGGAAAATAAAATCTGTCACTACCTCCATTTCTTCCCCATTTAGAGAAGGTCCTCCTAAATATTCTCCTCTTCCCTCCGAGCATATACCTTGCTGGTACGTTCTGCATTTCTTTTTCCTCTCATTCCCCGCCCCTTACTGGATCATTATAAATCTACCAGCCTTTCCAAATCTAAATTGTAGTGTTGCCATGGAAACAATCCGTCTTTAGACAGGAAAGCAAGCACCCCTTTCTTCTCCGCCGGGAAGGGCTCTGTCTTTAGCACTCTTCTTTCCAGCTCTCACCAGCCCGGAGTTCTCTCTTCCGTCTGAGAATGGCATGAGTCCAGATTTCACAAGCCACAGAGAGGCAGAGGAAAAAAAAAAGCCAATGCTGCTGTATGATCAGGGAAGTGCCTTTCTGTTTATTATTTCAATGCCCCCAGACGGCAAGGACAGCTGTACAGTGGCACCTTTGCTTTTGCGTTGGTACCTCCAGAATGGGATTTGGAAGTCTAAGCCACACAGAGTAGGTTTGCTTATTTTATTTCTTTCATGTCTTGTTCCTAACCATTTGCAGGAATGTTTCCAGTCAAAACAAATCCTCTCCCCACCCCCACCCCTGATCCCAAATCCATTGCTTAGATCCTGTGAAATTTGCAAAGCAAATGCAAATCAAGGAATAGGGATCAATCAAATGTGAAACAGATCAGACGGGGTATGTGGATTAACTCATGCTGTTCTAGGACTGTGGTGGCGAACCTATGGCACGGGTGCCACAGGTGGCACGCAGCCTTCTCTGTGGGCACGTGCGCTATTGCTCCAGTCCTAGGTCTTCAGCTGGGTTTTATAAAACCTTTTCGCTTTAGGCCTCTGCCGCCGTGTGCAAAAAAAAAAATAGTTCAATCAATCAATTTCAACTTCTCGCGGGGAAAAAAAAGATCTCGCAAAGTTGGAATTGATTGATTGAACTTTTTAGTCCCACCCGGTCTGCTGTTACCACCGCAGCCATGCCCACCCAATGGGCCACGTATACCCAATTGGCCACACCCACCCAATGGGCCACGCCCACCCAGCACCCGACGATACATAAGTGGGTTTTGGGTTGCAGTTTGGGCACTCAGTCTCTAAAAGGTTTGCCATCACTGATCTAGGACAGTATTTCACATAAATGGAGGATGTAGGTCCGGTTGGGAGAGGATGGTCCTTTCCAGTCAAAGGATTAGGAAGAAAATACAAAGGATTAGGAAGAAAATACTTGCCACTAGTTCTCATTCAGTATAGTAAGAAAAAGAGGGGGGTTTTCTGTAAGTTTATTTTGAAAAAGAATTTTGGAAAAAACTCTCTTGAGATGATGGGTGAGGTTCTGATTAAACATTCATCGAACACTGGGCCGTATCTAACAACATGAGATTTAATATGGATAAAAGTAAGGTTTTACAATTAGGCAAGAAAAAACATCTGTATAGGTATAGACTAGGTGAAACAGGGCTTAATGCCAGCAACTGTGAGATGGATTTTGGAGTTCTGGTGGACAATCACTTAAATATGAGCCAACAGTATGGGGCAACAGCCAAAAAAAAAGCCAGTGCAATCCTAGGCTGCATTAATAGAGGGATAGAATTAAAATCATGTGAAGTTCTAATACTGCTTTACAAAGCCTTAATAAGACCATACTTGGAATGCTGCATCCAGTTCTCGTCACAATATAAAAAAGATGTTGAAACTCTGGAAAGAGTGCAGAGAAGAGCAACAAAAATGATTAGGGACGGGAGGCTAAAACATACAAAGAACAATTACAGGAATGAGGTATGTCTCATCTAATGAACAGAAGGACTAGGCGTGACATGATAGCAGTGTTCCAATATTTGAGAAGCTCCTACAAAGACGAGAGGGTCAAATTATTTTTCAAAGCACCGAAAGGCAAGACAAGAAATAATGGTTGGAAAAACTAACTAAGGAGAGAAGCAATCGGAGAAATTTCCTAATGCTGAGAACAATCAGCCAATGGAAGAATTTGCCTTCGGACGTTGTAGGTGCTTCATCACTGGAGGGTTTTAAGAAGAGACTGGACAGTCACTTGTCTGAAATGGTATGAAGTCTCCTGCTTGAGCAGTGGGTTGGACTAGAACACCTCCAAAGTCTCTTCCAACTCTATTGTTCTATGTTCTAATTACAATTTGGTCAAGGAACATTGTCTAATGTCTAGTCATTCATTGTACAATCATCTCTTTTCTATAAGGGACCAGATAGCAAATATTTTAGTGACAGTGGCCCAAGCAAGATTAGAGACTCTGCAATACAGAACCCTTCTCTGTCGGCATGGCCGGCAGGTCTAGAGGTCAAGGAACAGGGTAGCTACTGGACAATGCCAGCCTACCAATAAGAAGGCTGATGATAGATGACTGCTACCTAGAATGTCCTACCCTTAGGCTCAGTTAAGGTTCACACCTGATCATCTGCTGCCCACCTGTCTCTTCTTAGCTTGCAAGCTATAAGGTGGTATGTTCCAAATTTGGCAGGTGAACCATATAGTTTGCTGACTCTTGGTCTATACAGCCTCAATGGCTACTTCCCTTAAATCCAGAAAGACCTAAATGAACTAACCACTTTCCTTCAACTATGATGCCATCTAGCTCCCAGCCAAATCTGGGCAGCTCACAATATAAAAACAACACAAATACCACAAAATAAACACAAATACAATAAGGGAGATAAACCAAATACAGGTAACATATACACAAAATATATGTAACAAATGACCTGTTCAGACCTGTCTTGTACCAAGATAGACTATGCGTAATTATTTTTCTCTCTCTCTCTCACACACACACACATACACACCTCTCTGTCTCTCTGTGTATGTGTGTGTATTCACCCCTCCCCAATTTCTTTGGAGTTGGAGATATATGAAATGAAATGAGAGGACAAAAGAGGCATATACAAAGTTCACTGCCAACTGATGCCCTCAAAATGTGTTGGGCCACAACTCAATTTTGCATTTCTCAAATCTCCCCACTAGTATTTTTACATTTTAAAATTTAAAATTAACTTTGAAATGGCCTTGGCACGGTCGCTAAAAAGATTTCTTTTTTCCCATTTCCCAACAGCACTTCTCCTGCATGTCTCCTATCAGGGCAAATAATTTAAAATGATGGTTTTTGAAAAGAAGGTAAGTCACTGGAATTCTACAGATCCAGGAGGTGAACATTAGGATCTAATTCTCTCTGTGTTTAAGAACAGTGACCCTGCACTTGGTTTTCTTAAGATTTAAAAAATTAAAATTATTTTTTTATTTTTATTTATTTTTTTATTTTAATTCCATTTATATCCCGCCCTTCTCCGAAAACTCAGGGCAGCTTACAAGCTTAGCAATAGCCTTCATTCTATGTATATGCCTGCTTATTAGGGCTTTCACACACACCCCAAGCGGCATTATTACAAAGTCAGCTTAATTGCCCCCAACAATCTGGGTCCTCATTTTACCTACCTCGGAAGGATGGAAGGCTGAGTCAACCTTGAGCCTGGTGGGACTCGAACCTGCACTAATTGCAGGCAGCTGGTGTTACTTAAGGAGGCATTAGCCCACTGCTCCACCAAGGCAATTATTAGTGGAGAGTGTCAGCCCTTTGAGATAGGCACGCTCGGGAAACGGGTTGCTAGGAGCTTTGGAATATGCTTTAATGGGGTTTAGGTTGGATATTGCAATCTGGAAACAGATTTCAACAGGAAAGTCTGACGGAGCCCTCTCGCCTTCAACTTATACCTAATGCAACCAAGGCAGAGTAGAGTTGCATTCTACTTTCTATTTTCCCAGGACTCAAATATCTTTTCTACTATAGCTCAACATTCCTGTCCGTCTTGTCTAAGTGAAACCCACATTCCATCATAGGGAGTTAGGATCTACCATGCTAAGCGCCACATTCCTTGCTCAAGAAAAGTTTGAAAGCAACAAGGAAAGGGTGAAGGAGAAGCAAAGCAAGGGAGGGCAGTAATGAAGGAAAGGCAATCAGAGGACACTTCTGAAGTTTGGGAACAACCCTCCTATTGCTCTGATTACAATGCAAGCCAGATTCGAAAGCCTCATATGGTGGTCTATCCTGGTTCCCATATTTCATTCAAAATACCATGCCCAATCTATCAAACCTCCAGAAATATTTATAACTCCCAGAATTCCCCAAATCAGAATCCACCTGTCCCACTGTGGCCTTCACTAATTGATGAAAGGTGATTAAGATTTGGATCTAATTCTGGGTGCAGAGATCTGTAAGCCAAAACAATGTGTCAAAACAATGCGTCACCTATGCTGTTGTGATTTTGAACCATCTCTTCACTAGTGTTTCTTTAAAATGGGCAGTCCTTTCAAACTGTAATAAGGAGGGGTCCTCACAGACAGAGGTTAGTTAGCATTTCAGCTTAGTGCCCTGACAATATATACTTTCCACACTTCAGAAGGGCTTTAAGACATAATTGCCAAATAGAGGTAATTTTGTGGAGGAGATATATATATATATATATATATATATATATATATATATATATATATATATATATATATATATATATATATATGGGTTAGGCTGAAACAGGAAATAAGATTTGCCCCGTGTTTGGGGCCTAGCAAGGTATTCTAAATACTTATCAAACACTTAACACACACACACACACACACACACACACACACGTATTTGGTGTGCATAAAATGTTTCTGCTGGGCTACTGCCAATAACCTGAATCTGGCAGCTCTCACAAAGAAGCTGTCCAGCATTGCAATATTCTTTTAAGAAAATCATAACCTTCTTTTTTCAATCACACAGTATTCAAGGTGACTTAGAAGCTAAAAGCATTTATTAAGCCACAATATCAAAGTTATGAAAGACAATTGAATCAGACAAGGCAGTCCTCGACTTATGACCACAACTGAGCCCAAAATTTCTGTTGCGAAGTGAGACATTTGTGAAGTGAATTTTGCCCCATTTTACAATCTTTCTTGCCAGAGTTGGTAAGTGAATCACTGAAGCTATTGAGTAAGTAACATGGTTGTTAAGTGAACCTGGCTTCCCCAATGACTTTGCTTGTCGGAAGATCACAAAAGGGGATCATATGACCCTGGGAGACTGCAACTGTCATAAGTATGAATCAGTTGCCAAGCATCTGAATTTTGACCATATGACTCTGGGGATCCTGCACCGGTTGTAAGTAACTTTTTCAGGGCTGTTGTAATTTTGAACGGTCACTAAACGAACTGTTGTAGGTTGAGGACTGCCTGTATAAAACAGCTTGGAAGAACAAAAATCAGTACCCTTAAAATAAGTACATCCACCAATTCTAAAACCCAACAATAAAATCAGCCATTAGGACAGGACCTTAGAATAAGAGAGAGAGGACCAAATAAACCCTCCCATTGCCTTTGAAATGGCCTTGGCCTGGTCACTAAAAAGATTTTCCCCATTTTCCTAACAGGACAAATAATCTGAAAGTATGTTTTTTGAAAACGAGGAAAGACAATGGAATTCTACAGAACCAGGAGATGATCGCTAGATCCAATTCCCTTTTATTGAGAAAAAGGAACCTTGCACTTGGTTTTCCTGGAGAACAATTAGGCTAGAATTTGCCACCTTCGTATTTGACAAAGGTGATAACATTTAATAGACCTGGTGGGGTTTGTTTTTTTTCTTGTACAGAGCAATATTTGCAGGCCAAATAAAAAGAGGCACTTCAAGCATGATAGCCATAGAATATGTCAGGAACCTGCCTTATTGCAGAGAGATCATAATCTGTATTGAAAAAATTGTGGCTTCCCTTCCACCTCTCCATTACCACCTCGGCAGAGGACTGATAAAGAGAATTACTTTGGCCTTATCATCAAGGAGTTTTATTCCAACAATGACAGCAAAAAATAAAGATGCATTTATCTCCAGAGCAGGAAGAATAGAAGTGTCACCAGTTCTAATTCAATCAGACATCTAAAATATAGTAATTCTGCTCGCATGGAACAAAATGTTCATTCACCTCTCAGCTGCAACCCAGTGACACTTTCTGAACAGGTCATTTGAATCGTGGCCTAACTCCAGAAATTATTAAAAACAAATAAACACAACAACAACAAAAAACAGATCCTCCAAACTATGGTCATGTTTAACAATGCACAGGTGCTGAACTGCAGGCTTGCAAGAAAAAGTGCATTCTAAGCATTCAAATAAATGTAACAGAACATATAACAAAACCAGAATCCCTGGTATCTCATAAATATTTATATCCCGCCTTCTTTCGAGGAATGCTAAGGTAACAATTGTTGCAAACCCTGCTGAGATCGCTTTTTACAACCTGCAGACAACTTAGACCTTATCTTAGCATCAAGTTGTATTTTTCTCTGTTTCTGCTTGTAGTAGCCAGTGTTAAGCTAAAGGAAAGCATCACAAAGTAATGTTCAACAACGTGTAATTTTTAGAATGAGGTCCAGTGTGGAAGGAACAGTTGCAGACCTGGAATGGGGCTGCCACTGAGAACTTGAGGATGTGAAGCTAGCTCTGCTGTATCACGTCTAGGCCGATCTAATGATGATAATGATAACTTTATTGTCACTTTGAATGTACACCAATCGGCATACATCAAAATGAAATTTCGTTGCATACAGCTCTCAAAGGGTCACCACCTCCGATATATACTTCTTGTTCGTGGCCCGCTCAAATTTCACATTGTCCATTTTAGTCTCTAGGGAGTGAACGATGGCACACAGGACAGATGGAAATGGGGCTCCATGTGGATTAGCCCTCAAATTCGCTTGTATTCTGACAACCTCGCCTTCTTTCCTTTTTCTGATCCTGACTCTTCCACCTTTTCCTTAAAGAGGCCTTGCTTCTTTTCGCCCCTGGAGCACGCTGCCACCGCCACCAACTCCTCCAAAAGCCTCTCTCTCTTCCTCTGGACCTGCCGACAGCCTTATCCAGTTCCTTTGCTCCATAAGCTCCAGGTCCTCTCCTCCTCTGCCTCCTCTGGAAACAGCCCTGATTTGCAATACAATCCATCACTGGGCCAGCAGTCAGACCTTGCTGCTGGTAGAACAAATTCAAACAGTTCCAACGACTTTTAACAGTCTCACCAACAGTTCCAAAACAACTAGAAACTCACCATGCCAGCAAAGATTGTCGGTCGTATGTTGTATGTTACCTTAGTTCCACCATGTTGCCCAAACACATCAAAATTTCCTGATCATGTGGCCTATAGCCCTTACTATCCCTCCCAAAACTATTTGCCTTCAAGAGCCAATGCAGCCAATGCAGCCGCAGCCATTCCAGGCGCCGCCATCTTAGATCTAAAATCAGCATTTCTTCTCACACAAAAAGCCAATAGAAAGCCAACAGATATAAAACAAAGCAGTTACTGTTTCTCACTGTTACTCTTGTGCACCTACTACGTAGAAGCAGACTGCTCTCGTGCCTTGACATAAGCACCCATTTTTCAAGACTAGGAGCCATTGATAATCCTGTGTTCTATAAATTTGGCTTCTCTGTGACCAGAAAGGCAGAAATCATCCTGCATCCTAATTTAAAGTACAGGCTATTTTTACTGGGCAAGCTCACACAATACACTAAGCTAGTTTGCAGTTAGGCTTCTGAAGGTAACTCTGTTATTCTGTTAATTGAAAAAGGAAGGAAAATTAAACCATACCATCCAGTTTGTCTGATCCCAGAAAAGAGGCTAATCAAAAGAACTGGCTGGAAGAATAAATGGAATGAAATATTTCCTTGCAACAGCATCTTTACTGCTTTGCTGTACTTTGTAACCTACTCTGTACCAGTGTCTATTTATCAACAATAAGAGGAGAGAAAAATATCCCCCCCCCACTATCTCAGGAATGCCAAAGAACTAGAAGCTTAAGCTTCAGTTTGAATGTTATGCAAACACAGCTACAGAATCTAAATGGATATTATTTATTTATTTATTTATTTATTTAATTAAATTTTTATACCGCCCTATTCCCGAAGGACTCAGGGCGGTTTACAGGGCAACATAAAATATGATATAAAAATAGTATAAATTAAAATAGATTAAATTACATAAGCCCAACAATTAAAACAATATTAAAAGCTAAAACCCCTTATACCTGTTTCAAACTGAGCTATATCACCTCCTATAAATAGATGTACAAGTGATTTAAAGAAAATAGCATTTAAAACAGATCCAAGCACAATGGAAGAGAAACCAGCCATTGATTTGCCAAAGTTCCTTCTTGGAAAGCTCAGGGATTGCAGTAAGGTAGCCTTCACTTACTGACCAGTTACAGAAAGTTATAGAAGTGCTGAAAAAAATAGCCTTATGGCCCATTAACATCATTTATGCTTTTCTAGGCATCCTTCAGTCACATGATCACCATTACAGTTAGTATGTGTTATTCAATGCCTGATCTATGGGATTCTTTTTCTATCTCCCCTGCAAAGCAAGCAGCTTACTCTCTTGAAATCCTTCCTTTCCAATCTCTCTGCAATATGGAGGGTGAGTAGAAGGCTCAGGCAAAGGAGATATTGCCTGCAGAAATTGCTTCTTTTTCTTCACCTCTTACTTCCCAGAAAGAAGAAATTGGGTGAACAAAAGTAAAGGTGTGAAACTGGTCTTGTAGCTTTCCCATCAAAAACCACAGTTGTGGTCCTGTGATTTCCCACTTAGTGACTGCTTTGCTTAAAGGTAAAGGTTCCCCCGCACATGCGTGCTAGTCGTTTCCGACTCATCTCCGTTTCAAAGCCAAAGAGCCAGCGCTTGTCTGAGGACATCTCCGTGGTCATGTGGCCGGCATGACTAGACGCCAAAGACGCACAGAACGCTGTTACCTTCCCACCGTAGTGGTCCCTATTTTTCTACTTGCATTTTTACGTGCTTTCGAACTGCTAGGTTGGCAGAAGCTGGGACGAGTAACAGGCGCTCACTCTGTTACGCGGTGCTCGGGATTCGACCTGCCAACCTTCTGATCGACAAGCTCAGCATCCTAACCCACTGAACCACCGCTTTGCTTAGCTGGTCCCAATTAAGCTCCTTAAGTGAGGACTCCCAGTATTATTTGCAGTAAAGTTTCCTTCAGTCTAATCAAACTCCTGGTGAATATGGAGGAAAAAATAGTTCAACATTATCTTAAAGGACATTTTTTTCAACTTCCCAACAGTTCTGATCTGTTTGGGGGTTCCTCATCCATATTTATTTTATTTTATTAAATTTATATACCGCCCTATTCCCGGAGGACTCAGGGCGGTGTACAGGGAAGATTAAAACAAACATACAAAAATTAAAATCAGATTAAAACAATTAATTAAATAAAGTCCCCGAAATTTAAAACTAAAGCCTAATAAAAATTAAAACCCGTCAGCCTGGGCCAGACAGCTCAAAGAGCCAAGTTTTCAGGTCCCTGCGGAATGAGCGAAGGTCGGGGGCAGTCCTAAGTTCCATGGGGAGCTGGTTCCATAGGGCCAGCGCGCCCACAGAGAACGCTCTTCCCCTGGGAATAACCCGCCGGCATTCCCTTACCGGCGGTATCCTGAGAAGGCCCTCCCTGTGAGAGCGCACGGGACGAAGGGAGCTTGATGCCGGCAGCAGGTGTTCCCTCAGATAACCCGGACCCAAGCCATTTAGGGCTTTATAGGTCGTCACCAGCACCTTGAATCTCACCCGGAGGGCAACCGGGAGCCAATGCAGCTCACGGAGTAGAGGTGTTACATGGGAGTATCGGGAAGCCCCCATCACAACTCGCGCGGCCGCATTCTGTACCACTTGAAGCCTCCGAGTGGTCCTCAAGGGCAGCCCCATGTAGAGAGCTAACCAGTTCTCGCTCAACTCTATGTAGCTTTCAAAATTAACCGTGGGTGTGTGGGTATTGTCACCTACTGATACACTGGTCGCATTTAAGATTTATCCAACCACAGAAAATAAAACGAAGATTGTTAAAATACAAACAAAACTGTAACTGTATTACCCAGAGCTGATCATCCATTCCTGGTGGATTCTTTTTAATGAAAGCACCATAATAAGTAGCGATATTTCGGTGATGAGAGTATTTCTTTAGCATGTTAATTTCTTGTTTAATTTCTTCTTCTTCATCCTGGAGAAAAAGAAAAAGAAAATAGGGTCATCAATTCAACAACAGGCTTATCACCAGAGATTATTTCTCTTCATCAGTTGATGCAGACAGTCAAAAACAATTCATTTGCTTTTATTTCCACCACTCTGCTTCCTCTTTTATCTGTTTATTATAGAATAAATTTAGCTCCAGTTGTAAATATTTTCCATTTTCTTTACATTAGGCTGCTTGCTATTTTGGCTTCATGTGACAATGAAGTTAATTGGATTACAATAGAGAGAAACAATCAGAGACTTTACAATCACAAGCACCCTTAAAAGACTTGGATGCAGCCTCTTGAGATCTCCAGAAATAGTTATGAAACAGTAATTCTGGTTATTGTTGGGGGAGAAAACTTACTAAACATATAATTAGAGATTAATCTCTTTAACTATATTTAACTTTGAACAATTTAAAGTCAAGTAAAATTATAATTTATTTGGTTTTTGTCTTCCTTTTAAGCGTGGCCACCATTTGGGCATCGGAAAAAGTTGGTTTAGGGGACCCTTTGAGAAATGAAAAAGACAATTTCCAAAATGAACAATATGTGAAATGTGCAAACTGTCTTACAGTAATCTATTTCAAACTAACTTTTACAATCCAAATTTGTACGTCTACTGTGGTTTGCACTAAAGGCCTACAGTTTTGCTTCCTATACAAACTATAATAGAGTTTTCTACTCAATTCCAACTGGAGTTTAAATGGGATCCTGGAATTTATGAGCCAGAAAACAGGAAATCCTGTTTCGCACATATGCAGAACCAAAATGTGGAGGACTGAAGATCAACTATTGGCAGAGGGAAATGAAAGAAAGGAATAAGGCTAGAGGGGCTTAGAGTTGATTGGTGGAATGTGAATAAAGAAAATAGGTAACAAACATACACATTTTGCGCACTTTTACATCTTTAAGAAGGCCAGATGATTTGTATGCATATCATCTTTAGAAGATTTGAAACCCTTCATTTCTTCCACAGCAATCAAATGATGTATTTCCACAATGAAAATAAGGCGTAGCTGCTTCCAAGAATAACTACGGTACTTCAGATTCTAGGGAGATTCTGACATTGTATTAGTGCAGAGGTCCCCAACTTTTTGGGCACCAGGGAGTGGTTCTGTGGAGAAAGATTTTTCCACAGACCAGAGAGTGCGTGGTTTTGTGTGCTGCCTGCATCCCATGGGTGGGGCTTTGCTTGTTTGTATAGATCAGTTGCTGACATGCCGTGGCCCACTACTGGTCCACGGACCCGGGTTTGGGGACCCCTGTATTAGTGTTTTTGTATTACCAGTACTTTATTTTAGAAAACATACATTTTTATTTTCCAGACTGTAGACTTCTATCGTTTATTAATACACCTTATGTTATACTTTTAATAGAGACTCTGCTATGTTGGCATTTTACCTCCTCCATTTGGTTTACTTTTGTGTTGTATACTTTATGAAATTTGCTCGTTGTTCACTGAATATGTTACTCCACTTTCATGCAAAAATCAGCATGCGGCATATGTGTACATACTTATGTATACATTCAAACACACATCTCACATATGGAGTTCTATCCACTGAATTCCCTAGTCCTTGCATCGCAAAATCACATATATTTTTTCACTCAAACAATATATACACATATGCATGCATGACTCCGTAGACAAGTTCCTGCAGATTCTTGGCAAGATTTTCAACAGGGCTTTGCCATTGCCATTGCCTGTTTCCTAGGGCTAAGAGAGAGTGACTGGCCCAAGATCATCCAGCTGGCTTCATGTTTAAGGCAGGATTAGAACTCACGGTTTCCTGGTTTCTCTCCTTACTCCTTTAACTACTACATCAAACTGGGTCTCATTTTAAAAATGTACACAGATTTTTTTTTTTAGAAAAAAAGTATCAACTGGATATCTCATCATACGAAAAAGAAGATTGTTTGCTTAAAGATAAAAGATAGGTATAAGTAAGCTTTTGGATGGGCCACACATAATGGAGGGGAGGGGCAGAGTTAAAAGCTCACATATAAGATAGATATAAGATAGTATGGGGATACACAAAATCATTTGTGAGGTTTTCTTTGTTATTTAAATATGCCAATTTTAGAGATTACACTAAAGTGCTCATACATTGTCCACTCCCAAATAGCAATAATTGGCTAACAATTTTCAGCTATCAATGTCAGAGGAAATTCTAAGACTCTGGGACCAAAAGGCTCCAGGATTAGCGATCTCTTATCTGTTTTTTAAAAAACCACAGGTAGGGGTAAAACTGTTGTCATTTTTTATACAGACCTCCCTGGAGAATTGCAAATGTTTGTGTGAAAGGTGGAAGGATGGAAGGAGAGGTATGTTTTTGTATGAATGAACAGGGTGGGAGCTTAAGTACTAGTGAATGGATGAGGGGGGGAAAGCCAAGTGTTAGAAGAAAGAAGGAAAGCAGGAAGAAATTGTTGCGATTCATGAGAGAGCACAAGGAGCTCATTTGATTTGTCTTTTTAAAGTGAATTCTTTCTGAAGATATTCTCACACTGTATTTCTAGGCAAGTCATGTGGCCATAAATCGTAAAGATAGCATGTGGTTTAGTGAATTAAAACTCTTATTAGGCAATTCGTAGAGTGCTTACATTTCCAGAAAAACATTAAGTCATTTTATATTTTTCCTTCTGGGTTTCTGTAGGAAGCAAATTGTTTAGTTTTCCCATAAAAAGACTAGCAAGCTGAATACCTAGAAAAACTCTGTTCCTTTTATCGACTGGGCGTCCCAGTAATTTTTTTAACGCTTAAATTAGGATCTAAGTAAATGGTCCTTTCTGCAGAATATAGTTTGCAACCAAACAGGATATGTATAGTGTCTTCAACAGCTGGTGCACCACAGATATCCAGAAGAAACTGCCTTACTTCTTGCAGAGAATTAGCAATGTTTATATCAACATTCATTTCAAAGAGGATAGACTACCTCTTTGAAAGGAGGGACACCAAACCAACATGCAAACTAGAGATACTAGATACTAGAGAAAGAAAAGTCTAGAAAATGCTCTCGATCACAGTATGTCTATGGAGCTTCTCAATCATCCAGGTCATGGTTGACCTAAAGGTGCTTTTCCAAAAGGCAGGTGGACTTTCTTGGTCTTCTCCTTGAAAACGCTTTGCTTCTCAGCCATGAAGCTTCTTATGAGAAGCAAAACATTTTCAAGGAAAAAAAACCAAGGAAGTCGAGTTACCTTTTGAAAAAGCACCCTGGGGACTTGACAGTAACAGAAAAGAACAGAAAAGTTCTTTGTCGCTTTTTTCTTCTGGAATTTATTTTTGGGTGGGACGGAGTCTTCCAAGCCTAGTCTACACCAGTGGCATTTCCTAATAGTACCCTATCCAAATACTATCCAGCTTCCAAGCCCAGACAAGAAGAGCAGGTACTATTGAAAAATGCTAGCAAATTCAAAAGTCTCTCAGTAGTCCTCCACTTATGGCTACAATTAGGCCTGGAATCTCGGTCACAGAGCCAAATCATCATTAAGCTAGAAGCCATGTGACTGGCTCAGTTCTCCCAGTGGCAGTCATTAAGCAACCAGGCAAAAGAGAAAACTATAAATTGCATTCACATGATTGCAGAGCACTTGGCAACTGGTCATAAATGTGAAACGGTTGCCAACTGCCTGAAATACCATCATGTGACAGAGAGCTGTAAGTGTTTCATGGCGCTTAGATCAGGGGTAGCACAGCTGGCTCAGGAATTCTGGGAGTTGAAGTCCACGAGTCATAAAAGAGCCAAGGTTGCCTACCCCTGGCTTAGACTTATATATACTGCTTTACAGTGCTTTACAGCCCACTCTAAGTGGTTTACAGAGTCATCATGTTGCCCCCAACAATCTGGGTCCTCATTTATGAGTTAGGGTTATAAGGCACCCATTTCAAGTCCTTGTTACTGCAAACAGTTGTTAAATGACCAGTTGTAAGTTGAGAACTACTTGTAAGGCAACTGCATACAAATATTCAAAGAATATTCAAATATTGCAAAGAAATGCAATAAAACCAATTGCCATATACTTATTGTAAATATAATAAATGGAAAAAAACCTCAAGACTGCTTTGTGTAAAACTTTACACCCATGACAGAAATTAAAAATTATTACTGAATTATTATTTTATCCACATTACATTGTTTTACAAAAGCAGCAACAATGAGCACATATATGAGCCTTGTAAAATGAAAGCTAGGAATTTATTAGTTATGAAGGACAGGCAATGCTACAGTGATGTAAACAGAGGAGGCAACCAACACAAAAGTCTAGATCAATTGCAGCCAGTTGTAGGATTGGCAGGACCACTGTACTCTTTACTCAGGTGTAAAAACATGCTGACTGAGCTGGCTGTTGGATAAAACTGAATCTCAAAATCTGGCAAAAGTAAAGGAAATACCACATGGAATGCTGAAACTTAAACTCCAGAGGAAAAGAGAATCTGTGTAGGTAAGGAAAACATTAGAAAATTTTCTTTGTTGATAAAAATGGAGCTTGGGTGTAAGGCCTGAGTCAGCAACTGGCATCTACTACTACCGAGTAATGGAAATGTCTATAATAAAAATATCTCACTGTTTCATTCTTAAATATATTTACAGTTAGTGGCCTAAATCAAACATGTTCTCTGAATACCAGTGTTCACACTTGTGTTCTTGTGATATTTCAAGAGTGCTAAAATTAATGCCAGGTAAAGGTAAAGGTAAAGGTTCCCCCGCACATGTGTGCTAGTCATTTCCGACTGTAGGGGCCGGTGCTCATCTCCGTTTCAAAGCTGAAGAGCCAGCGCTTGTCCAAGGACGTCTCTGTGGTCATGTGGACGGCATGACTAGACGCCAAAGGCGCATGGAACGCTTCCCACCGTAGTGGTCCCTATTTTTCTACTTGCATTTTTATGTGCTTTCGAAATGATAGGTTGGCAGAAGCTGGGATGAGTAACAGGCGCTCACTCTGTTACATGGCACTCGGGATTCGACCCGCCAAACTGCCGACCTTCTGATCGACATGCTCAGCATCCCAACCCAGTTAGTGGCCTAAATCAAACATGTTCTCTGAATACCAGTGTTCACACTTGTGTTCTTGTGATATTTCAAGAGTGCTAAAATTAATGCCAGATACATAAGTTCTATTTTGTTTTTCTATTAGTTATCATTCAAACTGCATAAAACAAGAGTATTTTATAGTGTTCCAAAAGAGAAGATAATTTCAGAGAACATTTCATGAATAGAGTGTGATCTTCTGCATTTATTTTGTACTTAGGTGTCCAAAGGATAGGTGTGCATTTCTCATTTTTCAATGTAGAGTCACCTCTCCAGAAGTTTGTAGATTCATGTGTTAATTATACCCCAAGGTAAGTCGTTCATGTTGTGCTTCTCCAGTGGTGACACAACTATTGTTACTGAAGAGAACTGTTCCTTTAAGGAATCTTTGGAGAATATTTACTTCTCTAAGACAAATACGGAATAATTATCCATCCAATTTCTTTGTTCACAAGCAGGGTGTGGAATTTTGAAGGACTATTTGTGATTAGCTATATGAAATTTTATGAAATTTAGTTTTCTTGAGAAATTTCAGCTATGTTTACAGTACTTTTGTTTGCATCCAATGCCACAAAGAGTTGCCAAAATAGTGTATGGAGACCCAATCTTCACCATTTTTCCAGAGAATGAAGCAAATAAATGATTAAATAGTAATTACTGTTATAACTTGTGCAAGTCTCTCCTTGCTCCTCAAAGCACATAAGCAATACATACTGTACACTGAACAGCAAGAAAAATATTTTTAAAAACAATCCCTAAATCACATAGCTGTCCTTTGTTAATGAGATTTTTTCTAAATGTTTTAATACTGGCCTTTATATGAAATGAACTGGCACTTTAAAAAATACTGTGATTATTGACAATTCTCCATGTGTATTGTTGCAGTTCGAGCCAATGGAAACCAAACAACATTTGAATAATTTCTGGATGTTTTCAAATTCTTGAGTAAATTGCCTTGCACTTTAATCATACACATTCATAATTTAGAAAGTGAAATAGGAATACATTACCCCAGTGACATCCATGACTTTAATAGCTGCAAGTTGCCCTGTTTTAACATGACGGCCCTAGAACAAATCAAACAAATAAGTCAGTTAGATTTCACAGTTGCACATTAGGGCCAATTATTTATCAACAAAGCTTCAAAGTCATCAATTCTCATAAATTGGACAGGCCTTATCTCCAAATATAATTTATTCCTGCTTGACTGCTTCATCCCTTAAGGTAAGTAGTACAAAGTTAGAAGTCAAAAGCATCACTTCATTAGCTTGATTATTTATGAAGACATTTATATTTAACAGATTTCAGAGGCAGGCAAACATTTTGGCTCTAGGACACATTTCAGATATTGAGAATGTGTAACAATCCTGATCATAAAATGACTGCCGTAGGAAACTCACTCAGCAAAGGACATGGTCATATTGTATAACACAACTCTTATCAATCTTATATCCTTAAGTATCTCTACGCAGGGAGTGAAAACAAACACAAAGGAGCATTCATAATATCTAATTATCCAAAAAGGGTCACTGAGTCAAAGCAGTGAACACATGAAATATGCAATTACATCCCATTCCAATTAGCCAATCTGTGCAGATAGCCAAATGTTAGTTATTCACTCTGATGGAAGTAGTTTTAGCATCTACATTTCTCCTGCTTAAGCGATCAGGAAGACTAATGTGGGTGGTTTTGTCATTAATTTACTGGTCTACTGGCAGTGCATCAATGCTCTCATATGACAATAAGACAACCGTAACAGACAGACCGGTCAGTCCTAGAGGAGATCAACCCTGACTGCTCTTTAGAAGGCCAGATCCTGAAGCTAAAACTCAAATACTTTGGCCACCTAATGAGAAGGAAGGACTCACTGGAGAAGAGCCTCATGCTGGGAAAGATTGAGGGCAATAGAAGAAGGGGACGACAGAGAATGAGGTGGCTGGATGGAGTCACTGAAGCAGTAGGCGTGAGCCTAGATGGACTCCAGAAGATGGTAGAGGACAGGAAGGCCTGGAGGAACATTGTCCATAGGGTCACGATGGGTCGGACACGACTTCGCAACTAACAACAACAACAACAGACTCCACAATGGCAATAGCAGCAGTTTCTGGGTTTTGCCTTCCTGGAGATCATAAGGTAAGTCACAACCCAGTCCATAAGTGAACACTGAAGGTCACCAGAGAAGAAAATTATGAAGACAGTTTTATATGTCGTGTGCTAGAGTACATAAGACAGGTGGTAGGAATGGAATAAGGACAAAAAGCATGCTCAAGAACGTCTAACCTCCCTATACCTAGGACAGGAATCAACACTTTCACACACATACATACTGGATACCATATTCAATATTTGAGGAGCTGCCACAAAGGAGAGGGGGCTCAAGCTATTCTCCAAAGCACCTGAAGCCAGGGCAAGAAGCAACAGATAGAAACTAATCAAAACAGAGATCAAAACTAGAGCTAAGGAGAAATTTCCCGACAGTTAGAATGATCAGTGGAACGACCTCCCTCCAGAAGTTGTGGGTGCTACAACAATGGAGTTTTTAAAGAAGAGATTAGACAACCATTTTCATTTCCAGCCACAATATCCAAACTTGCCTAAGTAGATGGTAATACCTAGTGTGTCTCAAATTGTAAATTTACTCATGTGGAAATTTCAAAGCTGTCATTTTTTGACTTGAATATTATTAAGGAGCAGTGGTGGGATTCAAATATGTGAACCACCAGTTCTCCGTGTGGATGCCACTTCCGGAAGTCCATTCTGGGCCTGGGCAACAAAAAATTAGCTACCGGTTCTGCCAAACTGGTGAGAACTGGCTGAATCCCACCACTGTTTAGGAGGAACATTATTTCTGTAATTATCCTTAAAGTACATTCGCAAAACTAGTAAGCTCGAGAATGTCAAGGTTTTACCAAAGTATGAATCCAATGTTCATGAATAAAGACAAGAGAAAAGGTATATTGGGTCTGCAGTGTTGATTCATAGCAATTCCCCCATCATCCCCAGCCAATATGGGGATGATGACAAATGTAGTTTGATACCTAGAGATCCAAAATAAAAAAATTGCTAATTTGGAAATAAGCCATCTTAAACTGAAGGAAATTAGTGTATTATTAATACTGCCAAGACTAATTGACGCAAGTTTCCAACATCTGATATATCAAGTCGTAATACAATCAAGGGCCATTTGCTTGAGATGGGTAGCTATAGAAATTGAACAAACAAATCTGAAGCTTTTATTTTCTACTATTACTCAGAGAGTGCCGAAATCTAAACCTGAAATGTCACATAAAATCCAGGTATTCTGTTCCTAAACTATTGTTGCTTCTTCTAACAAGATGATTAGCTGTGTAGAAGTAAATCTATGTCTAAAGAATAAGAAGGACTTTATTGGATGAGATAAACAAGGAGCATCTGCCAAGCAGCCTATTTCCATCAGAGGTCAGAGATGCTTCCGGAAATCCTATAAGCAAAGCTTAAAGGCAATAGTACTGCTCTAACTGACCTCTATTTATCAGACCCATCTTTCATGAGCCTACTCTGTATTAATAAAATGGCACATAAGCTATTACTGTCATAAGTAAAGAAAAATCCTGAACTACCATTAAAATTCCATCCCAAATTTTCCACCAAGGAAAGCCAAATTCTCATAATACCAAAGACACCATGAATTTGGAAAGCTGGTCACAGAATTACGTCTCTCAATTACACACAGTTTACTATTGCAGCTGTAATATATTCTACAAAGAGCCAGTTCAGTGTGGCTGTTAATGTCCCAGGCTACAAACCATGAGACTTAGTCCTGCTTTAAGCACAAAACCAACTGGATGACCTTGGGCCAGTCACTCTGTCTCAGCTCTAGGAGGGAGCACTTTCATAGCATGTAAACGCTTCAGCTTTAAAGGCATTTAGAGCTTAAGAATCTACATTTCCATTATACAAAGGATATCCTTCATGGTGGTGATTCAGTATGTAACTATAATAAGGGAAGAAATAATGGACATATTTAGATTTAGATTTATTTGATTTTTATACCGCCCTTCTCCCGAAGGACTCAGGGCGGTGTACAGGGCAATAAATATCAAAAATACAAGATACAAAAGTTAAAAAACATTAAATAATTTTGCCCGATGCAGTACATTAGTTAAAATCAATGTTAAAACCTCAAACCCATCAGACCAGGCCGGCTTGTTCAAATAAATAAGTTTTTACATCACGTCGGAAGGAGCGAAGGTCGGGAGCCATCCGGAGCTCAACCGGTAAGCGGTTCCATAGGTCTGGCGCGCCCACAGAGAACGCCCTCCCCCTGGGGGTCACCAGTCGACATTCTCTGACTGGTGAGGAGGCCCTCTGTGTGGGAGCACACTGGACGGAGGGAAGTTGACGCCGGCAGCAGGTGTTCCCGTAGGTCATCCGGACCCATGCCATGTAGGGCTTTATAGGTCATCACCAGCACCTTGAATCTCACCCGGAGGGCAACTGGAAGCCAATGCAGCTCACGGAGCAGAGGTGTAACATGGGAGTATCGGGAGACCCCAACACAACTCGCGCTGCTGCATTCTGCACCAGCTGAAGCCTCCGAGTGGTCCTCAAGGGCAGCCCCATGTAGAGAGTGTTGCAGTAGTCTAAACGAGAGGTCACGAGCGCATGAGTGACTGTACGCAAGGCATCCCGGTCCAGATAGGGCCGCAACTGGCGCACTAGGCGAACCTGGGCGAAGGCCCCCTTAGTCACAGCTCCTATATGATCTTCTAAGGAGAGCTGTGAATCTAGGAGGACACCCAAGTTGCGAGCCCTATCTACGGGGGGTAATAACTCACCCCCCATAGTAAGAGGTGGAATAATCTGAATTTCCCGAGATGCCGGCACGCACAGCCACTCAGTCTTGTCAGGGTTGAGCTGAAGCCTGTTCCTCCCCATCCAGACCCGGACCGCCTCCAGGCAACGGGACATCACGTCGAGGGCATCACTGGGGTGGTTTGGGGTCGAAATGAAAAGCTGGGTATCATCAGCATACTGATGATACCCAACTCCAGAACCACGGATGATCTCGCCCAGAGGCTTCATATAGATGTTGAACAGGAGAGGCGAGAGGAGCGACCCCTGAGGGACTCCACAAACAAGAGGCCTCAAGGTCGACCTCTGCCCTGCTGCCAACACCGACTGCGAACGACCCAGGAGATAGGAGGAGAACCACCGAAGAACTGTGCCTCCCACTCCCAGTCCCCTGAGACGCCGCAGCAAGATACCTAAAAGACCTAGAAAAAAACCAGATGATTAAAGCATCTTGCTTTCAAATTTCTATCATCTCTAAACATATTTTAAAAATTGTGTTTAGGGCATCAACTCCTCAGAAATAAGCATTACTAGCATTTTGTAATATACATAAATCAAGTATGACACTACAGAGTGCGCCAGGAACAACATTCTTAATATAAAAAATAGAGACTGCCACTGAATAAACAGTTCTTAGCTGAAGAATTTATTTGTTGTGCTACTTTCTCAGCTGATATAAATTCAGTTGAGGTAAATACTATTGATCCAAACAAAGATATACTTCAGTTTTCCAATAATAAACCTGGTGGTTCATAACAATAATGATTCATTTTTTGTTTTATGACCATTTCCAAGGCTTGGGAAATTCAGACACTAAGTTAAATGGGAGAAACGTAGGATGAGGCAAAGGCATTAGTGACATGATTACAGGAGGTGAGGATGTAGAGGGCAGAAGCAATGACCATTAGGAAAAAAAAACCCTTTCAAAACAATGATCAGATAAAAGTGGATTAAGGAGTTCAGGGAAGGAATGTAACCTGAGTAAAGGTCTTGTCCAATTTTAACCTAGTTTTCATGAAAACAAAGGATGAGAGGGAGATGCACATTCAGACTTACAAGATAAACTTTTGCTTTATAATAAAGTACATGGGGCTGCCCTTGAAGAGCACCCGGAGGCTTCAAATGGTGCAGAATGCAGCCGCGCAGGTGCTCGGTACTCCCATGTTACACCACTCCTGCGTGAGCTGCATTGGCTTCCGGTTGCCCTCCGGGTGCGATTCAAGATGATGGTTATAACCTTTAAAGACCTACATGGCTTAGGCCCGGGGTACTTGCGAGACCACTTGCTGCCATTGTCAACCTCCCATCGCCCGGTTCGCTCCCACAGAGTCAGCCTCCTCAGTGTGCCGTCAGCCAGGCAATGCCGGCTGGCGACCCCCAGGGGGAGAGCCTTCTCTGTGGGCGCGCCGACACTCTGGAATGAATTGCCCCCGGAGCTGCAGACGGCCCCTGACCTTCGGTCCTTCCGCCGTAACCTGAAGACGTGGTTTTTCCAACAAGCGGGCCTGGACTGACTATGGTTTTAATTAGCTTTTTACTGGTTTTTAAATTGTCATATAATTATTAGTTTAGTTTAGTTTAGTTTATTGGATATCTATACCGCCCTTCTCCCTAGGGACTTATTGTATTTGTTGTTTAATTCTTTTTAAAATTTTCTATTTTATGTTTTTAATTTTTATTGTTGTGCGCCGCCCTGAGTCCTTAGGGAGAAGGGCGGCATAAAAATAGAAAGAAAGAAAGAAAGAAAGAAAGAAAGAAAGAAAGAAAGAAAGAAAGAAAGAAAGAAAGAAAGAAAGAAAGAAAGAAAGAAAGAAAGAAAGAAAGAAAGAAAGAAAGAAAGAAAGAAAGAAAGATAAAGGTTCCCCCGCACATGCGTGCTAGTCGTTTCCGACTCTAGGGGCCGGTGCTCATCTCCGTTTCAAAGCCGAAGAGCCAGCGCTTGTCCAAGGACGTCTCCGTGGTCATGTGGCCGGCATGACTAGACACCAAAGGCGCACGGAACGCTGTTACCTTCCCACCGTAGTGGTCCCTATTTTTCTACTTGCATTTTTACATGCTTTCGAACTGCTAGGTTGGCAGAAGCTGGGATGAGTAACAGGCGCTCACTCTGTTACGCGGCACTCGGGATTCGACCCACCAAACTGCCGACCTTCTGATCGACAGGCTCAGCGTCCTAACCCACTGAGCCACTGCGTCCCTTAATAAAGTAGTACTGCCGTACAAAACATTGGCTTCCTACTCTTATGAACCTTGTAAATATGGGAGGAGGAGGAGGAGGAGGAGGAGGAGGAGGAGGAGGAGGAGGAGGAGGAGGAGGAACTTTCCACCAATAGGAAACTCTTTGCCCCACAGTTCCAAAGAAAGCCCCAATGTCCCCTGGCAACACAGGGAGTGATATCAATCTGCAACCAGCAGAGGTCTTTTATACCAGAGGTCCCCAACCCTTTGGGCACCAGGGACCGGTTCTGTGGAGAGAGGTTTTTCCATGAACCGAAGGGGGTGTGGTTTTGTGTGCTGCCTGCATGCCTCGGATGGGGCTTTGCTTGTTTGTGCGGACTGGTTGCTGGCATGCCGTGGCCCAGTACTGGTCCACGGACCGGGGGTTGGGGACCCCTGTTTTATACCATGTCACAGCTGTGTGTCTGTCAAGCCACATCCAGCTGGGCAAGATGAAAGAATCAAGAAATAAACAGACTTCTGCTCCCAATCTATGGTTTTTTTCAAAAAGACTATTGAATACCGTAAGAAAATTTTCCCCACCATTGTAGTGTTTTTCAACCTTGGCAACTTTAATGCAGACTGGAGAATTCTGGGAGTTGAAGTCCACACAATGTAAAGCTGCCAAGTTTGAAAAACAGTGATTTATAATGGGTTCATTAAGGTAGAGTCTCTTTTAGTGATCTGAAATGCTTCTTCCCAGATTTCCACCCACCTGAGCTGAGTTGCCATTTATAAGATAAGCTAGCCATGAATTTGCTTTCTATCTCTTGAAGATTTATTTCATTATTTTTCCAGCCTTGCCACAACCTTCACAGGATCATAGAGCTCTAGTCAAAACATGCACATATACTCCTATTAGCCTGATCCCAAAAATATACAGTATATATCATGTTCAGTAGTTATCTAAGAAAACTGGCTCAGAAACATCAAAATTGTAGTCGAACACATTCAGAGCACTCCAAATGCAAAAGCCTGTTATACAGCATCAGATTAAAATTCATCCGTACCCTCATCACCAATGAATTAGCCACAATTGCTGGCAAACCAAATGTCTCACTTCACTGTGCAATTACAGAAATGCCAGCAAATGTATCTTCACTGTCATACTGCATTAAATTGGAGCCGTATTTTACATAGATTCAAACAAAAGCCATTCTCAGCTTTTAAAACAAAAATCATTGCATCCATGTACCTTTCAGCCTCTGGAGGGCCATAAATCACTAATTTCTGAACTTAAGCAAGTGAGCTAGCCAAGAATAATTAAAGCTTGGATGCCTTTTTAAAAAAAATCTACCCTAAAACTTCCTTCTAAACAACTTTCCATATTTTTCTGGCAATAGAAGGCTTACGCCCCTTTTAATCTCCTCTTCTGCAAATTTCAGATGCTGGATGGACTCCAGCTGATGACTCTCACTAGCCTTCTTGCTTTTAGTTTTCCAAAGACACTAGAAATTAATTACTAGCTGGAGCTTTTAAAGCACATGCAGCCCCGTGCAGCTAATAATGCAGCCCACAAGATGGTAAACTTTTAACATTATCATGTGCATTTAAATATGTTAATTGTATTATACATTTTATTTGGAGCCCAAAAGAACTCCTCTTCATGAGTGCATCCCAGGCAAGCCAAAAAATTGGGCATACCTGATTTAAAGACAAAACCAATTAAATAATATCTACTCTGGAAACTTTATGATGGTGGAAAAAAATAGCCATCTGGCCTGCATCCTTTCATCATGATCAGAGTTATCTTTTCTTTTTGGGGTGGGGTGGTTAAAATAAAACAAGCAAAGGCATAAAACCACTACATCTTCTTGTTTCTCCTGCCTGGCTATTATAATACGTAGATGTTTAAATATGCTCAAACATTTTGGTATTGCCAGCCTCTCCTACCTTCACAATGCTCTTCCTTTTCCAGCATGAGTGGAGGAGAATAATTTCATTAACGCACACACAAACAAACACACACTGTCCTCTCACGCATCACAAGTTAGTTATGGACAATGTGGACATTTCTGCCTGGAAGAGGAACAAATGCCAGGAGAACGCTGCACGACCTTGTATAAATGATCCACGTTTTGTCCTGCAGATATTTGAAATATAGTCCCTATTGTTGTTCTTTTCCCACCTTACAAAATAGCAGATTGATTGGTTTTGACAAGCAAAGCAATAGCATTTTGACAGTGTCCCTTAGGACTGCTTAACAACAGTGACAAATTAGACAATCGTTGATTTTATTCATATTTCCAAAGTCTGCTTATTATTTTTTTAAAAAAATCATTTTACATCAACCAGAACCACCTATTCAGCCGTGGTGGTGCAGTGGTTAGAATGCAGTACTGTAGGCTAACTCAGGGTTTTTCAACCAGTGGTACGGATACCACCTGTGGTACATTGGTACCTGGCAGGTGGTACGCGACCATCCCAGAAAAGTGGTAGCGGGGGAGGGGAATGAGTTGAACCGGTGGCAGCACCGCACAAGCCTAAGCGAGATGGCTGGAGCTGCAGGGCTGTCAGGGCTCAGTAGAAGCACCAGGGTCAGCGCTACTTCGGGGTTGTCAGGGCTCAGTGGAAGCACCAGGATCAGCGCCAGGCTCCAGCTGGAGTTCAACGCTGATCCCAGCACATCTGCTGAGCCCAGAAGAAGCGCCAATCAGCTGGAATGTTGCAGCAAATGCAGGGTCTTGTGATTTACATTCACGTTTGGCAACTGATTCATATTTATGACTGTCACAGTGTCCCAGGGTCATGTGAAGTGACCAAAACCTGCTGCAACCACCCAGCAGACAGGAATAAAAACCAAACAACCCCCACCCCACCCCCGCTGCCAATCCTCAACAGAAATGCTCATAACAATGAAAACCTCGGACAGGAGGAAGAGCGCCACCGGGCAGGCAGGCAGGTGTCTTGCTCGGCTGTGGCTTGGGGGGCACTTTTTTCAGTGCCATTGTAACTTTGAACAGTCACTAAGCGAACTGTTGTAAGTCGAGGACTATCTGTACTTCATCGCTTTTTTCCTTTTGGGGGGGTGTCATCAAGTTTTTGACACCTTGCTAGGTGACTGGTGGTACTCGGATGTTGCCATATTCTAAAAGTGGTACAATGGGTGAAAAGGTTGAAAAACCCTGGGCTAACTCACTGCTCACACCAGCAGTTCGATCCTGACAGGCTCAAGGTTGACTCAGCCTTCCATCCTTTGAGGTTGGTAAAATGAGGACCCAGATTGTTGGAGGAAATATGCTGACTCTGTAAACCACTTAGAGAGGGCTGTAAAGCAATATGAAGTGGTATATAAGTCTAAGTGTTATTGCTATTGCTACTCTAAATCCCCATTAGTATGTCATTTTGAAAATGGGATCACTAATAATGTCACGTAGCTATGGCATGGTGAAGTGTATGCACTCACATTTGGTGTGAAGTTGAACAGCCCAAAGATTTAACCCTATGTGTCTCCTTCTGAAGAGGCCAGCTTTCAATTCAGTCACCTTAGGCAACAACTGGCTAACTCCATCCTTTCCTTCTGAGAGTTTTTTGGGAAAAGATAATGGGGCTTCAATGACTTTCTAGATCCTTTTCAACTGGATTTCAGGCCTAGGCATGGGACAGAAATGATACTGATCTTTCCAATGCATGTCAGGACCTGGAAGTACACTCTTCTTGGTCCTACTACTTCGCTACGTTCAACTTGTATACTTCTGGACCACCAATGAAAGCTGGGACTTGAGGATCTGTGTGATAGTGGTTCTATTTTTAGTTAGAGGGTGGCATGTTGACTAGAGGCGTATCTGGATCAGAGACCCTGGTAACAATGAATCATGCCCTCCTCACCTTGTAGCTAAATTACTGCAAAGCACTCTATGTGAGGTTGCCTTTGAGACCTGATCTGGAAACTTCAGCTGCCATAAAACTATGTGTTACCAATGCTATGGTCATTACATTGATTGCTAATTTGCTTACAGGATCAATTCCAAAATTGGTTACAGTATTATCTTTTAATATATGATATCTCAGGTTGTATAGGATCATCACCCCTGACAAAACTTGGCCTATCTAATGTTTTTTTTTTTTTGCAGGGAGGATTTGATGAGGATCCACCATGACTTGAAGTGGGGCACAATGTGCATTCAATGGTGTCACACACAGACATTTGAGAATACGTCTGAACCTCCTCATCTTCTGGGAAATAAAGAACTGACTATTCTGTCAGATGCCTGAATGCTAATGGTGGGTTTAGTAGTTACTTAAGTAATTAGTGCAGGGGTAGGCAACCTCGGCTCTTTTATGACTCATGGACTTCAACTCCCAGAATTCCTGAGTCAGCATAGCTGGCTCAGGAATTCTGGGAGTTGAAGTCCATGAGTCATAAGAGCCGAAGTTGCCTACCACTGAATTAGTGGATGTCGCTTCTTTAATTTTTTTGTGAATTATGTCCCGTTTCTATTTGTAGACCATTCTGAGTCCACAGAAGTAAGCAGGATATAAATCTGTATATAATTATATGAATATCAACAGCCATGGAAACCTATGATGCTGTTTCAATCCAACAGTCTGCCGGTCACCACAGATGCCTCAGTGAGACAGGCAGCAATGTAAATAGAAATAAACAAAGCCAGTCCTTGACTTACAACAGTTCATTTATTGACTGTTCCAAGTCAAAATAGCACTGGAAAAAGTGACATTACCATTTTTCACACTTATGACTGCTGCAGCATCCCCATGGTCATATGATTTACAGTCAGAGGCTTGGTCCATATTTATGACGGTTGCAGTGTCCCGGGATCATGTGATCACCTTTTGCGACCTTCTGACAAGCAAAGACAACGGGAAAGCCAGATTCGTTTTAACAATTGTGTTACTAATTTGTGTTACTGCAGTGATTCACTCAACAAATGTGGCAAGAAAAGTCGTAAAATGAGACAAAATTCACTTAACCAATTTTTCACTTAAAAACATAAATTCTGGGCTCAGTTGTGGTCATAAGTCGAGGACTACCTGTACATATCCACACACTCATCCCAATAGTTTATGTCTTGGTATCCAGCTTCTTGATTTGAAGTTTCTAAAGGGAGAATCCCAGACTTCAAGACATAAAAACTACAGATCTCAAGATGCAATAATTTGAACCTCTGTTTTGAAGCGCAGCATAGAAACATTCCAAATAAAACTTCACAGTCCTTCCCAATAAATATTGTCATTACAAAAAAGAACACAGTAGCCATTCTTGTTCCAAATGAAGAGCATATGAATATACGTATTTCATCCTCCCATTGAGAGCAGTCTCATCAAGGTTTTCATGTGCCCCAGGCAAGCTTGCAAATGTCCTGTACTCGGCTCCTCATTTCTTACTTTTGTTGTTGTTGTTAGCTGCGAAGTCGTGTCCGACCCATTGCGACCCTATGGACAACATTCCTCCAGGCCTTCCTGTCCTCTACCATCTTCTGGAGTCCATTTAAGCTCACGCCTACTGCTTCAGTGACTCCATCCAGCCACCTCATTCTCTGTCGTCCCCTTCTTCTATTGCCCTCGATCTTTCCCAGCATTAGGCTCTTCTCCAGTGAGTCCTTCCTTCTCATTAGGTGGCCAAAGTATTTGAGTTTTAGCTTCAGGATCTGGCCTTCTAAAGAGCAGTCAGGATTGATCTCCTCTAGGACTGACCGGTTTGATCGCCTTGCAGTCCAAGGGACTCGCAGGAGTCTTCTCCAGCACCATAGTTCAAAGGCCTCAATTCTTTGGCGCTCAGCCTTTCTTATGGTCCAACTTTCACTGCCATACATTGCAACTGGGAAGACCATAGCCTTGACTATACGCACTTTTGTTGACAGGGTGATGTCTCTGCTTTTTAGTGTGCTGTCTAGATTTGCCATGGCTTTCCTCCCCAGGAGCAAGCGTCTTTTAATTTCTTGGCTACAGTCCCCATCTGTGGTGATCTTGGAGCCCAGGAAAATAAAATCTGTCACTACTTCCATTTCTTCCCCATCTATTTGCCAGGAATTGAGAGGGCCAGATGCCATGATCTTGGTTTTCTTAATGTTTAGTTTCAACCCAAGTTTTGCACTCTCCTTCTTCACCCGCAACAAGAGGCTCTTTAGTTCTTCTTCACTTTCTGCCATTAGAGTGGTATCATCTGCGTATCTTAGGTTGTTGATATTTCTTCCGGCAATCTTAATTCCAACTTTTGATTCATCTAGCCCTGCCTTTCTCATGATGTGCTCTGCATATAAGTTAAATAGGCAGGGCGACAGTATACAGCCTTGCCGGACTCCTTTCCCAATTTTGAACCAATCAGTGGTTCCGTGTCCAGTTCTCACTGTTGCTTCTTGACCCGCATATAGGTTTCTCAAGAGACAAATAAGATGGTCTGGTACTCCCATCTCTTTAAGAACTTGCCACAGTTTGTTATGATCCACACAATCAAAGGCTTTAGCATAGTCAATGAAGCAGAAGTAGATGTTTTTCTGGAACTCCCTAGCTTTCTCCATGATCCAGCGTATGTTGGCAATTTGATCTCTAGTTCCTCTGCCTCTTCGAAATCCTGCCTGTACTTCTGGTAGTTCTCGATCCACATACTGCTGAAGTCTAGCTTGTAGGATTTTAAGCATGACTTTACTAGCATGAGAAATGAGTGCAATGGTGCGATAGTTTGAACATTCTTTGGCACTGCCTTTCTTTGGAATTGGAATGTAAACTGATCTTTTCCAATCCTGTGGCCACTGTTGAGTTTTCCAAATTTGCTGGCAAATTGAGTGTAGCACTTTTACTGCACTGTCTTTTAAGATTTTGAATAGCTCAGCTGGAATACTGTCACCTCCACTAGCTTTGTTGTTGCGCAGCTTTTCTAAGGCCCACTTCACTTCACATTCTAGGATGTCTGGCTCGAGGTCAGTGACCACCTCATTGTGATTATCAGGGACATTAAGCTCATTCTTGTATAGTTCTTCTGTGTAATTTTGCCACCTCTTCTTAATCTCTTCTGCCTCTGTTAGGTCCCTGCCATTTTGGTCCTTTATCATGCCCATTTTTGCATTAAACGTTCCCTTCATCTGTCCAATTTTCTTGAAAAGATCTCTGGTCCTCCCTATTCTATTGTTTTCTTCTATTTCTTTGCACTGTTCATTTAAGAAGGCATTCTTATCTCTTCTAGCTATTCTCTGGAATTCTGCATTCAATTGGGCGTATCTATGTTTTTCTCCCTTGCCTTTCGCTTCCCTCCTTTCCTCAGCTATTTGCAAAGCTTCCTCAGACAGCCATTTTGCTTTCTTGCATTTCTTTTTCTTTGGGATGGTTTTGGTTGCTACCTCTTGTACAATGTCGCGAACCTCTGTCCATAGTTCTTCAGGCACTCTGTCTATCAGATCTAATTCCGTAAATCTATTTGTCACCTCTACTGTATATTCAACAGGGATATGATTTAATTCATACCTGAGTGGCCTAGTGCTTTTCCCTACTTTCTTCAGTTTAAGCCTAAACTTTGCAAGGAGAAGCTCATGGTCTGAGCCACAGTCAGCTCCTGGTCTTGTTTTTACTGACTGTATAGAGCTTCTCCATCTTTGGCTGCAGAGCATATAGTCAATCTGATTTCTGTGTTGACCGTCTGGTGATGTCCATGTGTAGAGCTGTCTCTTGGGTTGTTGGAAAAGAGTGTTTGCTATGACCATCGTATTCTCTTGACAAAATTCTATCAGCCTGTGCCCTGCTTCATTTTGTACTCCAAGGCCAAACTTGCCTGTTATTCCAGTTATCTTTTGGCTTCCTACTTTAGCATTCCAATCCCCCATGATGATAAGGACATCATTTTTTGGTGTTAGTTCTATAAGGTGCTGTAGGGCTTCGTAGAACCGGTCAATTTCATCCTCTTCAGCACTGGTGGTTGGGGCATAGACTTGGACTACTGTGATATTGAATGGTTTGCCTTGGATTCGAACTGAGATCATTCTGTCATTTTGAGGATTGTATCCCAGTATTGCTTTTCCTACTCTTTTATTGACTATGAAGGCTACTCCATTTCTTCTGAGGGATTCTTGCCCGCAGTAGTATACCTGATGGTCATCTGAATTAAATTCACCCATTCCTGTCCATTTTAGTTCGCTGATACCTAAGATGTCGATGTTCAGTCTTGTCATTTCTTGTTTGACCACGTCCAGCTTTCCTTGATTCATGGATCTTACATTCCAGGTTCCTATGGAGAAAAAATCTTTACAGCATCGGACTTTCCTTTCACCACCAGACACATCCACAGCTGAGCGTCCTTTCGGCTTTGGCCCAGTCGCTTCATTCTTTCTGGCGCTACTAGTACTAGCCCTCTGCTCTTCCCCAGTAGCATATTGGACGCCTTCTGACCTGAGGGGCTCATCTTCCAGCGTCATATCGTTTTGCCTTTTGGTACTGTCCATAGGGTTTTCATGGCAAAGATACTGGAGTGGGTTGCCATTTCCTTCTCCAGTGGATCACGTTTTGTCAGAACTCTCGGCTATGACCTGTCCGTCTTGGGTGGCCCTGCACGGCATAGCTCATAGCTTCATTGAATTACGCAAGCCCCTTCACCACGACAAGGCAGTAATCCATGAAGGGGCATTTCTTACTATAATCCATCAAAAAACATTTTGCAATAGCTTAGGATCCGTTCATTTAGGACAGTAAATCTGGGCTGTCCTAATGATCTATGGCAACAATCCTGATATGAATAAACTGGGCTAACTGAGACAAGCAAGTCACAATCTTTTCACAATGCTTCTGCTTTTATTACAGCACTGGCATGCTAACTGTATCTGCAGGTTTCATTCCACAGTAAACAATATTGAGTCATATCATATTGCTTTTCTTCTCTCTCTCTTTCTCCCTCTCTCCCTCTCCCTCTCCCTCTCTCTCTCTCTCTCTCCCTCTCTCTCTCTCTCTCTCTCTCTCTCTCTCTCCCTCTCCCTCTCCCACTCTTTCACCAATCAATTGGGTGACACATGCATAATGGAAATCAAATTGGAAATTCTGTATTCTTGAACAGCTGTCAAACTGTACAGATGCAGATGATTTTTTCAGAAATGCCTGTGCTTTCACATATTAATAAATTATAAATACAGTTGCATTTCTGAGCATCTTCTCTGAGGAAAAAAAAATCTTCAGTGAATTTTGGCTGCAATCAAAAGGCTTATGCAGAGGAAGATCTTGCCCTCCTGTAATCAACAAACGTCTCAACTCAACTCTCAGCTCTACACTCCCTAGAGCAGGGGTGTCAAACTCATGTCATGTGACATGTCGCAATGTATCACGACTTTTTTTCCATTGCCGGCAATGGGGTGGGCGTGGTTGCGGCATGACACATCCGGCCTGCGGGCCGGCAGTTTGACACCTCTGCTCTAGAGAGTAGGACCTAAGCAGCTGGCCGCACAGCAACTGGAGAGAAAAAATGCATTCTTGAGATTCCGTAGTTAAATCCTGAATTAACTTTACAGTGTTTTTGTAACACAATGGGACTGGTAACATCTGAACTGCCTATTTATTTCTTTGATTTCATAAATTGTCTCTATTGTGATTCTGAGAGAAAGGTAACATATTAATACAACAAAACTAGTAGGACACAGAAAGAAACGTAGGTATGTATGTGGAGGTGGGGATGGGTGGATGGATAGATGGATGGAAAGATTAAGAACCAAGGAATAAAATCCCAGTAACAGTGCAGGGCTACAATTCCCTTGACCCAGGTCTGCTAAATGAGCCACACTTTAAAGGCAACATAGTTTGTGCAGATTTTGAAGAGGATACCATATCACAGAACAGAGGCAGCCAAAAGTAAAGGGATATTTCTGATGTTCCCATTACATGACAAACTTTAATTTAAAAGTCCTTGAGACTTTTACTAATTGTAGGGCTAGGTTTTGGAATTCTGTCAGATTTCTTGCAAACTAACAACTGAGTGTTGGGATGCAATTCTAATATTAAAGTTTTAAAGAAGGTAGAAAAAGCATACAGAACAAAGCTTCTGGAATGGTTTCCAACCATTTTGTCAGTCTTAGCCATAGAAGGCATCTGCAAATCGGTATTAGTTTTGAAACGTTCTTGACATAGTAAGTGACCATGTGAGGAGAGATCTGATACCATTCTTGGCTTCATCTCAGAGCAATATTCTTCTGCTAATCAACTGATATTCATTTATCCAATGTATAAAATATGTTCTCAAAGAAACTACTATTAAAATATTCCAGCCTTGGGTACTAAATTGGACAGGTTTCTCTACCTTCCACGCTGGTCACAACCCAAAATGGCAACCATAATGTAAATCCACTTTTTAAAACATGCTGCTAAGACTGGAAAAATACAGAAATCCATATAAACAGATCAATTTCAATCTCAATGTATTATCCAATTTGCATTCATTTGTCAGGCACCCGCTGCTGTTATCTGCAACCTTCAAAATCCATATTTACACAATTTATTGTAATCACCTTTTTGGAAAAAGGCCAAATAAACTGCTTCCAACTATTACAAAAAGGAATGGGGAAAAGAATGATGCCATGTAAGATATATAATCCTTCCTGCTGGTGGTTTTTTTTTAAACGAATCAATATAGCAGCAACACTCCAGCATCTAGTTGCTAAATGTACCTTGAATACCTGTTTCTCTGGGTTGTTTAAATGAGTTCTTACCTGAATATATTTAGCTAGCCCTATCTATATCTATAAAAACGGTTAAAGGATCCTTGCAGATTTTACTCTGCTAGTTGTTGCCAACTTTAGGGAGTGGTGCTTGTCTCCATTTCAAGGCTATTGAGGCAGCACTGTCCAAAGACATTTCGTGGTCATGTGGCCAGCACGATGTCATGGAGCACTGTTACCTTCCCGCTGTTGTCTACTCACATTTGCATGCTTTTGAATGGCTAGGTTGTCAGGAGCTGTGGAAAGGACAGGAGCTCACTCCATTCCAGAAGACAAGCCCAGCATCTTAAATGATAAGGCCATCTCTATCTCTATCTTTCAATCTCTATCGCTATCTCTATTTCTATCTCTAATCTATATTTTTTGTTGTTGTTCAGCCACTAAGTCATGTCTGACTCTTTGCGACCCCATGGACCATAGTATGCCAGGTCCTTCCTGTCCTCCACTGTCTCCAGGAGTTTGACCAAATTCATGTTCAATAACATTATCTAACCATCTCATCCTCTGCTGTCCCCTTCTCCCTTTTGCATTCAATCTTTCCCAATATCAGTGTTTTTCCCCCCATGAGTCCTCTCTTCTCATTAGGCGGCGAAAGTATTTGAGCTTCAGCTTCAGTATCTGTCCTCCCAAAGAACAGAAAGGTTGATTTCCTTTAGGATTGACTGATTTGATCTCTTTGCAGTGGAAGGGGCTCTCAAGAGTCTTCCCCAACACCACAGTCTGAAAGCATCAATTCTTCAGCACTCAGCCTTCTGTCTATATTGGTGTTGATATCATCTATCTGTATCTATAGACGCAAACAGTGTGCTATAGGCTAGACATACAACTAAATACATAAATATAATAAATACATAAATATCAAAAATAAATCCAGATGAGTTTTTTTCTCCTTTCATAGTGCAACTGACTTGTTTCAAATTGAGGTGCTACTCACTTCTATCTGGAACTCACCTGTATTTTTCCACTGCTTTCTCCCCCCCCCCCGCCCCCAGATCACCTCAGCCCAGTCCCTACAAACTCTACTAAGCAGGGAAAAAGACAGAATTGCTGCATAATGTGTTTTGATTAATTGTGCTAAAAGCTATCTGTCTGAAAGCACCCAAATCCACCCACCACATTCTGGACTTGTAGAATTGCCTTAAGCCTTCATTCCCTCCATGAATTTGAATATTTTATTCAGTCCTGTTGGCATCTCGTACCATTTTATTTTGAAGTGAAAATTATCCTGCATAGGAACAGAAAAATCTATCATCAGACTACAGACACAAATAACTTGATTAGATCCCTTGAGCTCTAAATGTCAAATGCTTGATGTACTGAAAAAGGCTGGGAGAAGGCAAATATCAGGACTGCGGTATTTATCTGAAAAAGAATATTGTGTTTTCCTCAATAATTTAGCTGCAGTGTGGGTTGTCCAACATGGGTGGTGGTCATATTCAATTCACTGAAAATAATGGAATGGAAGAATATGACAGGGGTATATTCATTCTTTCATTTTCAATTTTTATAGTCACCTATCAACCAATGATTATGGGTATGTTTGATGTTATTTTCTTGAATATATAAGTCCCATCAGTTAAGTTCTTCCTTCCAACCGCAATTTCAGGTTACATGTACACCATCACAAAATATAGGCAATGGAAGCCAAAATTCCCTACTTCCAGTATTTGGAAATCCACCAAGAACAACAAGAAAACAACAACACCAAGATAATAAAACAAATTGGCAACTTGGATGCATATTTTTCATGCATACGCTAAACCCAGACAGCAGCTGATTAGGGATGTGGAAGACATTCTGTGCACAAACAGCCTTGCACATGGAACACTTTGCACAACCCTAGTTGGCCAGATATTTTATTCTGGAAATGTGGTTATTTCAAGCAGAAGGTGCTTCAGGGTTCGGATGGAGGGGATAAGAGTGAGATACTGGAGACCAGATTTTTAATTTTATTTTTATGGTTCTCAATGTAACTGTTTTTGATTGGGCTGTTGTTCCTCATGCAGATGCCCACAGTTTTCAAACCATGGAAAGCATCAAGACAGTATCACTTAGCCAACCAGCAAGTAAGAAAACCAAAGTCAAGAGGGTTTCTTTAAACCTTGGCGGTGATGCTCTAGATCAACCCATGATTTTGGTTCTAGACTTCAACTGAAATAAAGTTTGGAGGGATTCTGGAGCAACTGTGTAAGATTAATAGAGCAAGGATAGGAAGAAAGAAAAGGGAAGGGAAGACATCATGAAGAGTGTTGAGTGAGTGGGCCAGGTTATGTGGTAGAGGGGAGAGAGGGCTGATGAACACTATTCCTTGCCTCCAAAGTTTTGTTTCAGTTGAAGCCCAAAACAATAAAATGCTCTAGTTTTTTTCTTCTAAATCAGGCATGTCAAACTCACAACATCACGTGACATCGTGTGACGTATCACAACTTCTTCCCCATTGCCAGCAATGGGGTGGGGGCGGTTTCAGCATGACACATCCAGCCCACGGGCCAGCAGTTCGAGATGCCTGTTCTAAAAATGTGGGTTGGTCCACAGCAGTTCATCAGAACCTTCAGACTGCAATGGTTTTGGTTCATGTGTAAAAAAGAAAATATTTTTTTCCTATTCGGGGCACATTAATATAGGCAATTTTGGTTGACCTTGAAGAAGATAAGTGGGACAGACCTTATTAGTACTTGGATGCAAGACCCTCTGAGATTACCAGGGCTTTAGTCTAGCTGGAAAGTTGCAAAGCATCCCCAAAGAACCAACAGAAAACCATTTCTGCATTGGTAGTTAAGAAATGTACTTGGATGTGTCCTTGAAGTCTTCAAGGGTTTAATTGGACAGGAATCCTTACTTTTAAGGATTTAACTTAAGGAATCAATTTAAGGAATCAATTTAAGGAATCTGGGAACCCAATGTAAGACCTGGTTAGAAACCCAAGATTAATAATGTAGGTGGATTCCTGCAAAATGAGATGGAGGAGAACAAGAAAAAGGCAGGTTACCTTAGAGAAAGTAAACCTTTGAACTACAAAATAATAAAAGAACTAAACAGCACCATTCTTCAGCTTATAAGAATGACTCTACAAATCCAATCATCCCTTCAACTGAGACTGTGTTAAGACTTCAGATGTATCTGCCCAGACAATAATGATAACAATAACAACAACAACAACAATAATAGTTGGAAGGGATCTTGGAGGTCATCTAATCCAACCCCCTGCTCAGGCAGGAAAACCTATACTATTTCGGACAAATGGCTGTCCAGTCTCTTCTTAAAAACTTCCAGTGTTGGAGCATTCACCACTTCTGGAGGCAGGTTGTTCCACTGGTTAATTGTTCTGTCAGGAAGTTTCTCCTTAGTTCTAGGTTGCTTCTCTCCTTGACTAGTTTCCATCCGTTGCTTCTTGTCCTGCCTTCAGGCACTTTGGAAAATAGCTTGAGTCCCTCCTCTTTGTGGCAGCACCTGAGATATTGGAACACTGCTATCATGTCCCTCCTCGTCCTTCTCTTCGTTAAACTACACATACCCAATTCCAGCAGCCGTTCCTTATATGTTTTAGCCTCCAGTCCCCTAATCATCTTTGTTGCTCTTCTCTGTACTCTTTCCAGAGTCTCAACATCTTTTTTACATCGTGGTGACCAAAACTGGATGCAGTATTCCAAGTGTGGCCTTACCAAGGCATTGTAAAATGGTATTAATACTTCAGGTGATCTTGATTCTCTCCCTCTGTTAATGCAGCCCAGCACTGTGTTGGCTTTTTTGGCAGCTGCAGCACACTGCTGGCTCCTATTTAAGTGATTGTCCACTAGGACTCCAAGATCCCTCTCACAGTTGCTACTATTGAGCAAGGTACCAAGTATCCTGGCTCAAGTTAAACATATGCTTTTTCAGGGGCAAAATGATAGAGGCAAGCAGCCATAGCCTCTTTAAACTAATCTCCTCTGGTTGCTCACCCATAGCCTGCTTCCACCTTTCAGTGTGCTACAGTAGGCCAACTTTTCAGGGTCCCAATAAAATTGCATAAGCTGCATCTCAGTCTGATACAATCCTTGTCTACCTTCTTATACTTCTACATCTTTTATGAAATGACCAAAGGATACTGGGGCTCTCCAGATGTGAATCAACTACAAGTTTTAGTAACTCCAAGTAGCAAGTTCAACAGTGGGGGATGATAAAAGTTGGCTCGGTGACACTGAGAAACCACAAGCTCCCCTTTCATGTCTTTGCCAAATCTATTTCTGTTTTGCAACAGAAACTCAATTTGCAACTGGAGCACAAAGGATGCAAAACAATGGTCAGGAGGGTGAGAGGGAGAAAGATGGTAGCACCCTAATCGTGCATCTCAACTTACAAATTGTGAATCCAAAAAAACCCAGTGTTTGAATGAAATGGAGTCAGACTTAAATATTGGAGCAGACGTTGATCTAGAAGATACTTTAAAAGTGGAAGCTGATGCTTCTTTCTGTTGTATTCCAAATTTATTATTGTTCAGAGCAATGAGCTACAACTATAAAGCCACAGGGTTATTGATAGCAGTTGGATGCATTCAAGATTTTCCAGGATGGATTTTTATAGGCTACAAGAATGAGAAATTTAATTGAATGAATGTCGGAGAAGTACAAGCTGCTAGTATTTCCAAAGGGGGGGGGGAGTCTCTTGTTCTCTCTTAATAATGCAGAGGACAGCTTTGGTAAAGATTACATAGACCTGGACTTCATTCTTCAACTCAGATGCAAATCCCATAGAGGTCCAAAGACCTTTGTCTTTATTCAAATACACCAACTTCTCTCCTTTTTCACCAAACTTCTGAAGTACAAATTAATTGTCCTTTTGCAAATAGTTTCCTTGTTTTGTTTTTAATTATAAACTAAATGTCTTTATGCTGATGACAATCAATTAAGTAAAAAGAGAAATACACAGAACTCAATAACATTTCAGCACCACTATTACTTTATGTAACAGCTATGTGACAGAGAACAATAATTAAGAATGTAGGTTACTTGCACGGCAGGTTTAATTTTTGGCCAGCAGCCTAATTGTTATTTTATTTACTTTTTGCTTTAAAAAAAAGAATATAAGCTGAGGGTATGTTCCTACTCTTGAATTAATCTTGCAAACTGTAATCATCCTTGACATCTTTCTCCGGTAAAAAAAACCTACTTTGAAAAAAGAACTTGTCCTTTTCACTTTTTTAAAAAAAGTATAATTATATGTCCTTTGCTAAAACTGAGTTTGGCACAAAAGTGTTTCTACTAACAAGCAGGCTTTAATTACAATACAACGATTAACAAACACAACAGAAGCACTATTTATAGAAATGTGACTGCTAAATCATGGTTTACAGCTAAACATATTGCATAAATCCAAAGGATTGTAGTTTACTCAACAAACTAATAAAGGAAGCCCTGACATAAGAAGAATTGAGATGTTGAAATTTAAGTGTTTGTTTCTTGAATATGTAAATCCAACTCAGGGGTCTTGTTATAACCCCATCTCTCCATTGGCACCTTACATTCAGTAACTCACACACACACACACACACACACACATATTGCTCAAAAAAATAAAGGGAACACTTAAAACAACACAATGTACTGTATTTAATAGTAGGATGTCTTATTTTCTGTTCCCTTTATTTTTTTGAGCAGTATATATTACATATTATTCTAACATCATTTTTCAGAGTTCAAATCCCAATGATTTTAGAATCATACCCATGTCCTTATTTGGCAACAACATTCCCTGGAATGCTTTTGAGCTTTCAGTTTGTCCTTTTTCTAGTGGTCTGTCCTTCCAAGCACTAATTTGGTCCAATCTTCCCTTTTGCAAGGTTCAGTCAAGGTTGGCTGGTACATATACTGCTGTTGTCAAAACACCCATCCCTGCTCTCCTTCCAGTGGAAAAGGAAATTCACAACCCATATAGAATTTTAAAGCCTTCCTGAAAAACAGATACCAGCGTGTGTGTTTTTCACACAAGGCAGCTCATCATCAACCAGTGCAAAATAGTCTATTATTGAGTTGTTAGATTGCTTGAAGACATCTGAAGCGTTCAGCCTCCTGATATTCTACACATATACAGCAGGGTTATGCAAAGAGGGGGGAAAGGACATAAAATCTATTATATTTGTCACACAGTAAGATTAACTCCTCAGGGAAGCACATGAAGGCTTCTTTTGAAGAGCAATATACAACCCCCTTTTCAATGAAACAGATGCACTGAACCCATTAGATTATATATAAAACCCTGGAGGTATGCTGGGGAAAAAGAAAGATAAAGAGGTAATAGAAAATTAAGAAAAGAATAAAAAGCTTGCCTAGAATAAAAAGCGAAAGGATCTCAAGTAGACCACGATTCCTGGTGACGACATGGACACAGAGAGGCATATCTTTCTTGCAAGCAACGTGGAAACAGATGCCACTGACTTTTCCAGGGCAGTTTGGCCTACAACCTTAAGTCTCTCTGGTACTCTCCCTTCCACATTAATCATATCTAACCCTGCTCAGATGGATCAAGATTAGCCCATATCATGAAATGTTGCTACCAGCTGTAACTAGTGCAGAGTATCTGCTGGCTATGGTAAATAGCATGGTTTGAGTGTGTGCCATCAAGTTGGCATCTACTCTTTGTATTACAGATTTTGTCCCAAACACTCCCTCCACAATCTAGTTCTTCAGAACTTCCAATGATTCACCCATTGGCTATAAGTGATCCTTCCTTCCTTCCTTCCTTCCTTCCTTCCTTCCTTCCTTCCTTCCTTCCTTCCTTCCTTCCTTCCTTCCTTCCTTCCTTCCATAAGATGCCTGTCTCACTGTTCGAAGACTTAGAACCTAATGCAAATCAGACGTATTTGATATCTGAACGAAAGGCCACCACAGAATCCCAGGAATTATTTATAGAAGTCGAAAAACATCCCAGAAGGCAATAGCAAATTACTTCAGTACTATTCTCAAGAACAACATGGTTGTGTCTGTTTGCCATCAGTTGTCATGATTGAGTTGAGGGTGCCTTTACCTCACTATTATTTAATACATATGGATACAATGATCCCAGAATTTAGCAGGAAACTATACACAAAATATCCAGTCACAATTTCAGGGCAGTTGAAGAAATCAAATGGGAGAAAACCTCAGCTCTTCAAAAACATTCTTGTACATGCACAGAAAGAGCAGATTTTGGATGAAAAACAACCCATGTGGCTATTTTCTTCCCTATTTATTCTTTTTTAGCCTGACAAAATGGTCCTTATGCAAAACTGAATTTTTATTACACAGAGATAAAAGGATATGGTCAGCATATCATAGCTTTCTCAAATTGCCCATCCAATCATTTAACACTTAGCATAGTAGTAGAATCAATAAATATTGTCCAGTAAAACTGCTTTCCTTTCATAATTTTCATTTTTCCTCTCTCCTTCTCTTTCTTCCTCTTTAATTCATTAAACTTTTTAATTGCCATTTTAATGTATACTTTATGTATACATATATACTGTACATGTATACACATTCATCAAAGACCACAACAAAGGTCTACCTATCTACCTAGTAGAGGGAGATAACTCTACTATGCACTCAGAGCTCAATGCACAACATAGGAGCAAATTACAAAAATACAAAGCAGGAACAAATAAAATCAATACCAGCTTATGGAGTGTGGATTCAGAAGGTCTGCCACTCCCTTCATTTATGCATAGCAAGATGTTGGAGAAGAAGAGAGATCACCCATCTCAGAGGACTGGGAATAAACCAAGAGCCACATACATATTAATGATGCGCCCACCACATTATTCCCTTTTGGGAAAGCAATGTTATGCAAAGCATAGAAAAGGGACTAGAAAATAGTAAGCCAAAAGAATTAAAGACAAGAGATAAAAATATGAAATGCAACAAAATCTAGTTTATGCACTTTGTAACTATAGCCCAACCTACCAAAAATATAACTACAAAAGACAGACTAGAAATAAACATTAAAATAAGCAAGAAAATGGTAAGAAAACACCTGTCTGACTGTGATGAATATAAATCACTGGGACCTGATGGATTACAGTTCTGAAGGAGCTGGCAGATGTTATCTCAGAACCATTGCACCATATCTTCAAAAAATCCTGGGACACCAGGGAACTACCAGAGAATTGGAAAAGAGCTGATGTGGTTCCCTTCTTCAAAAAAGGAAAAAAATCAGACCCAGAAAATTACAGACCAGTCTAACATCAATACCTGAGAAGATACTGGAAATAATAATCAAAAAATAGATCTGTGACCATCTAGAAATAAATAAAGTTATAACTAGTAGCCAGCATAGGTTTATTAAAAACAGATCATGCCAAATCAATCTTATTTCATTCTTTGACAAAGTGACTAAATTAGTAGAACAGTGAAATGTTGTGGACATATTATACTTAAGCTTCAGCAAGGCATTCAACAAAGTAGAGTAGACTACAACCTACTTCTTGGTAAACTAGAACAATGTGGGATAGACAGCATCACCACCAGATGGATTTGTAACTGGCTGACAAACTGTACTCAACAAGTAGTCCTTAATGGCCTGGAAACAAAAACAAATTGAGAACGGTTGCAGCAATTGGATACGGCCAGTCTAGAGAAAAGAAAAGACTAAGGGTAACATGATAGCAGTATTCCAGTATTTGAGGGGCTGCCACAAAGAAGAGGGGGTCAACTTATTTTCCAAAGCACCAGAAGGCAGACAAGAAACAATGGATGGAAACTAATCAAAGAGAGGAGCAACCTGGAATTAAGGAGAAACTTCCTAATAGTGAGGACAATTAACCAGTGGAACAGCTTGCCTTCAGAAATCGTGGGTGCTCCACCACAGGAGATTTTTAAGAAGAGGCTAGACCAGGGGTGTCAAACTCCCAGCCCGCTGGCCAGACGCGTCATCCGGAAGCCATGCCTACCCTATTGCCGGCAATGGCAAAACTGTCCTAATACGTTGCACAACATCACGTGACGTTGCAAGTTTGACATGTCTGGGCTAGACAGTCACTTGTCTGAGATGGTATAGGTTCTCTTGCTTGAGCAGGGGGTTGGACTAGAAGACCTCCAAGGTCCCTTCCAGTTCTAGTCTGACTGAGTGAAATACCATTCTCTATACCTCTCCATAGTTGTCTATCTTAATAGGCCATCCTTGCTTCTACTATGCCAATATACTTTATATTTTTCCTGGCCGAGAAGCATAATTTAGCTTCTCTGACTATGATCGTCCCCTAGACATCTTGGAAAAAGGGTAAACAGTTCAGCGAATCCAGTGCATCCCTAGGATTCACCCACAGTGCAGGGCCTTTGTTTACTGTTTTAGTCTTTTTATTATTTTTATGACTGTTTTCTTTATTGGTGTTATGGTTGTTGTGAGCTACCCAGAGCTAATTAAGAGGGTTGGCCAAATCAATCAAGTCAATGAATCAGATAAATAAATGTAATGGCACAGTGTGCATTTACTGTAAAAAAAGCCTCCAGCTGTTAAGGACAATAAGAAACAGTTCTGAAAAGACAGATATACACCAACATTATAATGTACTTTATAACTGTTCCAAGTCCCAATTGCTGTTGTTCGCTAAGGACTACAGGTAAGCCGTGACTTGCAACAGTTTGCTTAATGACCGTTCGAAGTTACAACGGCACTGAAAAAAGTGACATGACAGTTTTTCACACTTACAACCGTTGCAGCTTCTCCATGTTCATGTGATCAAAATTCAGATGCTTGGCAACTGACTCATATTGGTGACGGTTGCAGTCTCCCAGGGTTTTGCGAACTTTTGACAAACAAAGTCAATGGGGAAGCCAGATTCACTTCACTTAACAACCGTGCTACTAACTTAACAACTGCAGTGATTCACTTAACAACTGTGGCAAGAAAGTTCATAATATGAAGCAAACCTCACTTAACAACTATCTCGTTCCGATACCTGTATCACATTTTCCATGTTCCGTATTCAAGTTACATTTCTTTTATATGGCGAAATGAGCAGAGCAGACCCTTATACAACACTGCCTTTTCCTGAAATGTCTTATTGCTACTAGATTCTGCTGCCTGCTGGGGAAAAAAATACCCTATTACAATTTCCAGCTTACCAGAAGCTCTCCTCTTGAGATTTCCCCCCCACCCCTGAATTCTCCAGTTTGGGTTTCCTTTCTCCATCCCATAAGCTCTCACTCTCTTTCACCACAAACCAGCTTAATTAATTGAATAATACAGAATAGCAAAATTAGGCTTCTTGACTATTCAAGTAAGAATACAAGTAGTCCTCAATTTACAATCACAATTGAGCCCAAAATTTATATTGCCCAAAATTTACGTTTGTTAACTGAGTTTTGCCTCATTTTACAACTCCTCTTGCCAGGACACTGCAACCATCATAAATATGAGTCAGCTGCCAAGCATCAAACTTTGGGTTGATCATGGGGATGCTGTAATGGTCATAAGTGTGAAAAATGGACCTAAGTCACTTTTTAGTGCCATTTTAACTTTCAACAGTCACTAAACAAATGGTTGTTAAGTCAAGGATTACCTGGGATGTTATCCCAAGTCTCACTCTCTAAATACATTGCAATCAGCAATGTTGGAAAGGACTTTGAAGATCTTCTAGTCCAACCCCCTGCTTGAGCAAGATATACACTACATTGTTTTATGAAAGAAAGAAAGAAAGAAAGAAAGAAAGAAAGAAAGAAAGAAAGAAAGAAAGAAAGAGAAAGAAAGAAAGAAAGGAAGGAAGGAAGGAAGGAAGGAAGGAAGGAAGGAAGGAAGGAAGGAAGGAAGGAAGGAAGGAAGGAAGGAAGGAAGGAAGGAAGGCAGGCATAAGGGAGATACAAAATTGTTCTTCACATATCTTAGCTTTTTCAAAGTATTAAAATAGCTGATAAATTAGGCAAAAATAACATACCCTCTTTGTGGGATCCAGCATTATGTGACATTGCATAAAAGAAATACCACGGTCAGTGAAGTCACAGAAAAAGTTTGCCAACTTATGCAATTGGCCCAAAACTCTGATGAAAGAAGCCACATGGCTTCCTGAAAACATGCTGTAGGTACACACATAAAAAGGTTTATCTGAAGAAAATATCTCCAAATTGTTTTATTATTTATTTTACAAGTGACTCTGGGCAGCTTACTATTAAAAACAAATCCTCCTACATATAAATAATATAACTGACCACAAGAGCAAAACCAAGACAGATCAGACCAAAATGAAAGCAAGTAAAAGAAAAGGAAAGAAGGTTCCATAGTCCCCTGGTTCCCGTGGCCTTCACAAGAACAGCCGAGTCTTTAATAATAACCTGGATGATACAAAGGAGGGAATTACACGAGTCTCTGGAGGAAGATTAGTGTAGAGCCGTGGTGGCGAACCTATGGCACACGTGCCACAGGTGGCATGCAGAGCCCTCTCTGTGGGCACGTGCCCCGTCACCCCAGTCCAAGGCCTTCAGCTGCCTTGTGCAAAAAAAAAATAGGTTCAATCAATCAGTCAATTTCAACTTCTTGTGGGGAAAAAAAAGATCTCGCAAAGTTGGAATTGATTGATTGAACTTTTTAGTCCCACCCAGTCTGCCGTTACCACCGCAGCCACACCCACCCAGCGGGCCACACCCACCCGGCACCCGACGATACATAAGTGGGTTTTGGGTTGCAGTTTGGGCACTCGGTCTCTAAAAGGTTCACCATCACTGGTCTAGAGGGTAGGAATTGTGACAGAGTAGAGATGCTTCCTAGGTCCCTCAGTTACTATTCCCCTTGAAAGTTGCATATCAACTCAAGGCCTAGGCCCTAGGGCAGGGGTAGGCAACCTCCTCGGCTCTTTAATGACTCGTGGACTTCAACTCCCAGAATTCCTGACTCAGGAATTCTGGGAGTTGAAGTCCACAAGTCATAAAAGAGCCGAGGTTGCCTACCCCTGCCCTAGGGCAACCAGGAAAGCCAATAGACCTGACCACCACCATATGTTGTCTTCACGGCTCCCTTTCTTCCAAATCCTCCATAGCAATGTGATTACTACACAGAATTGGAACGCTTGAAAAAAGAATGAACCCTATCCTAGATGCAAGTATTAAATGCAGTTCCCAGCATGATTTAAATACCCCTGCCCTCCTTAGAAAATGAGGAAATTAAGAACACTTTGGGAACAGAGGGTGTGCCAAGGAATTGCCAAGAAGGCATAAAGAACACAGTAAAGGTAAAGGTAAAGGTTCCCCCGCACATGCGTGCTAGTCGTTTCCGACTCTAGGGGCCGGTGCTCATCTCCGTTTCAAAGCCGAAGAGCCAGCGCTTGTCCGAGGACGTCTCCTTGGTCATGTGGCCGGCATGACTAGACGCCAAAGGCGCACGGAACGCTGTTACCTTCCCACCGTAGTGGTCCCTATTTTTCTACTTGCATTTTTATGTGCTTTCGAACTGCTAGGTGGGCAGAAGCTGGGACCAGTAACAGGTGCTCACTCTGTTACGCGGCACTCGGGATTCGACCCGCCAAACTGCCGACCTTCTGATCGACAAGCTCAGCATCCTAACCCACTGAGCCACCGCGTCCCTTCAAAGAACACAAGGGGAATGTAAATTCTTGTGTTTTGGCATGCTTACCAAACCAGGGCTTTGTTCCACCCTTGATTAATGTAGCCTATTGTTCTATCTGGGATCATAGTAAGCCTGAGCTTTGTTTCATCAGGAGGGTTTGACAGTATCAACCTCTACAGACCTGCCTTAGTTGGGCTGAATTTGAAAGCCGGTTCAGAGCTGTGCTGTTTTGCGGATTAATCTGTGAAGCCAGGCAAAGAAAGATCCACTTCTACTATTGATAACCCAAGGAATTCTGTCAGTTTGGATTTTTGACTTAAATCCAGGTACAGAGCCACCAAGTAAGAGGAGGAAAAAAAACAATTGTAAAGTTTTTCAAATGCTTTAACAAACTTTGTGAAAGAATGATGCAGTCAATTGTACTTTTTTGGAGCTGGCTCAGAAAGTACAGGCGGTCCTCGGCTTATGACCAGAACTGAGCCCTGGGCAAACGAGACACTTGTTAAGTAAGATTTGCCCCGTTTCATGATCTTTCTTGCCACAGTTGTTAAGTGAATAGCTGCACCGTCATTGTTAGTAACATGACTGTTAACGTGAATCTGGCTTCCCTGCTGACTTTGCTGGTCAGGTTGATGATATGACCCTGGGACACTGCAATTATCATAAATTTGAACAGTACCCAAGCATCTGAATTTTGATCATGTGACCATGGGGATACTGCAATGGTCCTAAGTGTGAAAAACAGTCCCAAGTCAGTTTTTCATTGCTGCTGTAACTTCAAATGGTTAGTAATGAACTGTTGTAACTTGAAGATTACCTTTAAATTCTCGTGGCCTGTCTGGAGTGTTTCTCAACCTTAGCAGACTTTAGATGGGTGGCCTTCAACTCCCTGGATTCCCAGCCAACAATTGGATGGGAAATTTTGGGAGCAGCAGTCCACTCATTTTAAAGCTGCCAAGGTTAAGAAACACTGATTTAGTTTATTAATGCACTGCACCGGGTATAATTATAACTCCAGTATAATTGTGTTTTCCATCCTTAAAATGGCACAGCTCTAATGGCTTTGGGAGATCACTTTCTGGAGAATAGTGGTAGTACTTTAAATAGAAAGTCAGATCAATTTGGATTTAGTCCAGCATTCTACCCCATTCCCCGTGCATCTTAAGACCTAGATGTGCCAAGGAAAATGGTGTCCCTTCATATTAGAACATATGATTCAACAGAGAATTTTTTAAGGTTATATTTGATGCTTAATTCTTCTCATCTCCTGGCAAAGAACATAAGTATTGTATCTCAGTTTCTTGTGTATATGCATATCTCTCTCTTCCCGCCCTCCCCCCCTCTTTTGACCGCAAGTCTTAGAATTTTATGGAGAGAGACTTTATAAAACTCAATAGATTTAGCTAAACCAATGCTCAAATACTAAGTAGTTATACAGACAAAGAAATCTGTGTATTGTAGAATAGGAAATAAAATCTTTTATGTCTGAAGAATTATGGCTGAACCTATTCCTTATCACACCCATTTATTACTGTAGGTATCTTCTGGGCAATTCAATACAAATTCTTTCCACAAAAATTGCAGATAGAGAGTTTTAATTCTAAACCAAAGTACTGCCAAGCTTTTTCTTTCTTTCAAACTGAAGTTATGTGTCAACCCCTCTTCCTTCTCCACACTCTTTTTTTTGGGGGGGAGGGGGGATTAACCTTAAAAGAATTATAAAATGATTCCTTTCAAATTTCTCCACCCTACTTATTTTTGCTAGAAGCTTTTTTTTCTATTTAAAGCAAGGTCACATAACTGAGCTATAATATTTCAGGTTTTTTCAAATTTTTGTTATAGCTTAGAAATGATCTACCAAACAGACAGATTGTGCACTATTAGAATCACAAGAAAATACTGTTTTAATATTGCATTTTTATCAGATTTTTCTTAGGATGTTATGCAGGGGGGAGGGTATGTGTGTGTGGGGGTGTGTGCACGCGCACTGTAAAGGAAAGTCTATGGGGAAGAAAGATACCAGGATCGACAACATTTCAGCTATTTCAAAATGCTAGTTGCCAGAAAAAGTTGCCAATTCTTCATACTGTAGAGGGGCTTTGTCTTCAGAAAAAGCAATTTTAATTTCTTCCTTAAGTTGGGATTTTGCCCGAATAATAATAAAGCTTCCATGTAGAATTAGTCACTTCTCAATTCTGTTCACTGGCCTGCCAACCATAGTTGTTGGCTTCTACTTGAAGATTGCCTAGCTCAGGAGTAGGCAACCTCGGCTCTTTTATGACTCATGGACTTCAAACTCCCAGAATTCCTGAGTCAGATGCTGACTCAGGAATTCTGGGAGTTGAAGTCCATGAGTCATAAAAGAGCCGAGGTTGCCTACCCATGGCCTAGCTGAAGCTCAGCCCTGGAGATGGGAGGACAGCCCTCAGTTAGGACTACCATATTTTCAGGCGTATAAGACGACCCCCGACTTTTAAGAAGATTTTCAAGGTTTTTCGTCTTATACGCCGGAAAATACTTACATGCCAGTTGCCAAGTGTCCGACACAAGCCCGATTCAGCCCCGTCTGATGCAGATGGTGCAAAGCCTCCCTTTTGAAGCCCAAAGGGGCTTTTCCTTCCACCCACCCATTTGAGAGCACATTTGCAGACGGAGCAGCCGCGCGTCTGGAGCCAAGCCCCGCCCAGGCCCAGGCCTTCAAGATAGGCTGAAAACAGGAAATAAAGATTTGCCCCATGTTTGGGGCCTAGCAAGGTAATCTAAATAGTTAACACTTGAAACATATCTCCCCTTGCAGAAAGCTAACAGAGCGAGAGAGATCCTGTGGCTCAAGAGGTAAATAACACTGCCTAATGTGCAATCAGCCCAGGTTCGAATCTCAGAAGGGTATGGCTGACTGATGAAGACTAAAGAGTCAGAAATGCATCTCAGTCTCCTTTAATTCTTTGTTAGTAATTTACACAAATATATGAACTGTCCGGTGTGACTACAGCCTGTTCGATGGCCTTCAAGATAGGCTGAAAACAGGAAATAAAGATTTGCCCCATGTTTGGGGCCTAGCAAGGTAATCTAAATAGTTAACATTTTATATATATATATATATATATATATATATATATATATATATATATATATATATATATATATATATATATATATATATATATATATATATATATATATGGATCCTTGGTTTTTCGGGTTTTTCCCCGCGTAGAACCAAAGGTGTAGGCGCAACGTTTCGACGAAATCCCATCCGTCATCATCAGGCTTTAGCTTCCTTCTTCATCAGGCTTTAGCTTCCTTCTTCCTAAAGCCTGATGATGACGGATGGGATTCCGTCGAAACGTTGCGCCTACACCTTTAGTTCTACGCGGGAAAAACCCAAAAAACCAAGGATCCACATAATATATATATATATATATATATATATATATATATATATATATATATATATATATATATATATATATATATACATATATATATATATATACACACATACACACACATATACATACACATACATATATACATATACATACACACACACACGTTAATTCTACTTCTTATAGGTTTGGCCCCATTAGTATATAGCAATTGCCTGAAATCACCATGGCTTAAAAACCCTTAGATAAAATTCATTTGCTGAGTTTCTCTATGGAAGGTCTGTGCACATTAGGTTTGGATAATGCTAGAACTGCCCTTAAGCGGTGAATCTGGAATACAGATTTTCAAATAAGGCTAAGAAAGGTGTCACAGCCCATCATTTATCATTTCCTCCCAAAAGGGACCCTTCAACCACATATTTATCACCCATTCCAATTTTAAAATTTAGTAAGGCCTTCGCTTTAGACAGATTGGATACTATGCCCTCAGTAATCCTTCTTAGATATTTTAAGGGTACTCCTATGGACTTTTGGTTACGTCCGTGTGATGATGTTTCAATAGAAACTCTAGGCCATATGGTATTGTTCCCTATATAAGGATTCTAGGCAGAATATTATATGTCCTGTTTTAAAGTAATTTCCAGATAGGCCGTGCAATTTCTACTTAATGCTCTTACTCTCAAAGAAGACTTGAAAATAACCTCTCATGTCACCCAGTTCTGTGTTATCCTTTGTACGATAGAAAGTACCATTACTTACTTACTTGCCAAATTTATATAGCTACCCAATTTACACATAGGTGAATCTGAGCAACTTACATCATTTTCTAAAACTCCATTGTATAATAAAACATTTAAAAAAAACCTATCCTACCTGTGAAGATTGAACTTCTTATAGTAGTATTTTATTTGGATTTGTTTTAGTAACTATATTCTTAATTATTTTTAGATTCCATTATACTTATTGTTTTTCTCTTATATACATATACATATACATACAAAGTATACATATACAAGAAGTATGTATTACTTTTTTAAATTCGATATCTTGTTCGTTTCTGGCCTTAGGGCTGTAATAAATACATTTTTTCTGATGACACAAATTTTCCAGTATAGTATTCGAGACTTCTGGCAATTAAATTTTCAGAAAATAAGCCTATCAGTCACTTTGTCAGGTAGCATGTTAGTGTGTCTGCGTGTATGCACGCACACCCAGAAGCATGTATGTTGTAATATGTTATGTAATATGAATTTAAATAATCCTGTATATTTCTTATTTTGCCATTATAGCAGAGCTGACACTAGGGCATGCAGTTAGTTCTTGTTTAGCAATCATAATCAGAACCAGCAAGTTGGTCCTTAAGCAAAGCGGTCACTAAGAGAAACTGCAACTGTGCTCATCATCTTACTTTACCTTTCCTTGCAAAGGTCACAAACAAGGGGATGGATTGCAAAGTTACATTTTCATCCCCACTGTAACTGTAACCAATCAGTGGACATAAATGGTCGTTAAATAAGGACTACATGTATAGGTAGTCCATTTATGACCACAACAGAGCCCAGAATTTCTGTTGCTGAGCAAGACAGTTGTTAAATGAATTTTGCCCCATTTTACCACTTTTCTTGCCACAGTTATCAAGTGAGTCACTGCGGTTGTTAAGTAACTAACACAGTTGTTAAGTGAATCTGGCTTCCCCATTGACTTTGCTTGTCAGGTCGCAAAAGGGATCACATCACCCTGGGACACTACAACCATCATAAATATGAGTCAGTGGCCAAGCATCTGAATTTTGATCATGTGACTCTGGAGATGCTGCAACGGTCGGGTGAGAAATGGTCATAAGTCACTTTATGTAGTGCCGTTGTAACTTTCACTAAATGAACTGTTGCAAGTTGAGGACTACCTGTAATACATTTCTGCAATGTATTTCTAAATTCTTACATGAGCAAAGTCCAATAATTTGGAAAATACTGCACTGTTATTGCTGTTAGGTATTAACGTGGAGGGGACGTTAAGATCCCCAAATTTGCATTTTCAACTAATAAAATGCTATCGGCTCACTAAGCATATGAGATAATTCAGTTCTGGGAGTTTATTGCTTGAGATTGTAGATGATGCATTTGTAATTCTAGTGTTCCACATGCAGAGTAGTAATTATTATGAGTAATTATTATATGAACATGTTTTGTACTGTTGTGTATTACCCCAGGCTGTTTTTAAAGGAAAGGATATCAATCAACCACTTGATTATATACTCGGTAAACTCTTGGAATATCATGTTGTTTCCTTCAGTTTCAATCCTTCCTGAATTACCTCCAACAATATTGTATTCTTTAAAAATTACTGAGTAGTACCTATAAAGCAATCCTGAAATGTATAACAATATTCTGAAAAATTACTAAATCAATCCAAGTGGTTGGAAGATCATCCTGTCCCTCTCTAGCCAACCATTCCATCTTGCTATTTTAAAATACTGAGAACCAAATATAGATAAACTAGTTGAAAGGTTGCCAGAAATGTAAAAAAAAACACCAACTGAAACCATTTGGTGAATACTTCAATTTATGTATGGTTAGCAAGTCACAACACTGTGAGAAATATTTTCAAATGGGACTGATATATGCACATTATGTATTCCAATATTAACAAATAATTGCAACATAGGTTAATAGCCAGAAGTCAATATGACTGTGCTAAATTATAGCTACAGGTAGTCCTTGACTTACAACCATTCATTTAGTGGTTGTTCAACGTTACAACAGTTTACTGGAAAAAGTGACTTATGACCATTTTTCAACCTTACGACCTCTACAGCTTCCCTATGACCATGGCATCAAAATTCACCAAAATTGGCAACTGGCATCTATTTATGATGGTTGAAGTGCCCCCAAGGTCACCTGATCGATTTTTGTGACCTTCTGACAAGCAAGGTCAAGGGGGAAACCAGGTTTACTTAACAACCATGTTACTAATTTAACAATTGCAGCAATTCATTTAACAACTGTGGCCAGGAAGGTCGTGAAATGGGGCGAAGTTCACTTGAACTACCGTCTTGCTTAGAAACAGAAATGGTTCTGGTTGTCGAGGACTACCTGCCCTTAACTAATTCTTTTTTTTTGGGGGGGGGGGTTGTTTAGTTTTATTAGGTCATGGAAGTTAATCACTTCACTGTTGTTGTTTTTCTTAAAAAGTGACTCAGTTCACAGTCATTGCCTTTTTACTGAAATTCCCATTAATGTTAAAAACCTGACAGGTGACAGAAACTACTGATCAACACAACCAAATCACTGCAAATCCAGCATGGAGCTGCAGAGAGGGGCATATTTATAAGCTGGTTGCCCTCCACTGAAAATCTGACTGACAGTGACATTTATAAGCTAATGGAAGCACTTGTATAACCAGAGAAAAAGGCTAGAGGTGGAGAAAGTGGCAGATGGATGAGATCGCAAAAAGAAAATTGCACATGCTGAATTCTTACCTTTCCTAAAATACATGTTCCAGTCCCTGCGGTTAACACAGAGATGCAGAAAATTCAGTTGTGGTAAGGCTCGCTTTGTAGACAAAACATGCTTCTGGGTTTTATGTCTGTGATTTCGTTATGCTTAAGGCATCCAAAACTATAATCCAGAAGAAATTGTAGTGATGCTGAGACCCAGAAGATAAAAGAAGTGGAGGTCCCAACCCTGAAGGGACTTGGAGTATTCAGTCTGGACAAAAGATTGAGGGGAGACATGATATCTATGTGGTCTAGTACAGAGGTCCCCACCCTTTGGGGCACCAGCCTGGTTACATGGGGAGAGGTTTTTCCGTGGACCGGAGGAGGTGTGGTTTTGTGTGCTGACTGCATCGCGCGGATGGGGCTTTGGTTGTTTGTGTGGACCAGTTGCTGGCGTGCCGCGGCCTAGTATCAGTCTATGGACCGAGGGTTGTGGACCCCTGGTCTAATAGTTACTAAGGCACCAGGCTAGAAAGCAAGAGTCTGCGAGTTCAAGTCCCACCTTTACCACGAAATCCAGGTGGGTAACTTGGGGCCAGTTCACTCTCTCGCAGTCCAATTCACCTGAGAGGGTTGTTGTTGTGGGGAGAATAGGAGGAGGAAGATGTGTTGGATTTGTCACTGCCTTGACCTATTTGTAAATATAATAAAGGTGGAATACAAACAAACAAATGTAACTGAGAAGTACAGCTGAATGTAATCAGCATGAAGGATATCTAACCCCAAAACACAGAATAAATAGGAAAAAAAACACAAAGCAAAGAAGCTAATATGGCAAATGTGACAGTAAGCCTGTAAAGCTTTCAGATTTTGCTTTTAGATAGCACTAAATTCTTCTAACCATGTGAAGTGTCATGCAATGAGAAGGGGGGAGGGCTCTCAAGAAGTTTTAAAAACTATACCAATCCTGGACAGGAATGAAATACAGGTAGACCTAAATGTACAACTATTTGTTTAGCGACTGCTCAGAATTGCAATGGCACTGAAAAAGTGACTTTACAATTGGTCCTCATATTTACAACTGTTACAGCATCCCCAAAGTCACATGACCAAAATGCAGGTGCTTGGCAACTAGCATGTATTTATGATGGCTGCAGCATCCCAGGGTCATGTGGTCACCATGTGTGACCTTCCTACCTGGCTTCCAGCAAGAAAGCCAACAGAGGAAGCCAGATTTGCTTAAAGACCATGTGATTCACTTAACAACTGCAGCGATTTGCTTAACAAATGTGGCAAAAAGGTTGTAAAATCAGGAGCAACTCAGTTAACAACCGTCTCACTTAGCAATGGAAAATCTGATCCTAAATGTGGTTAAGAATCATGACTACTTGTACAGGACAACTTCCTGTGAGACAAAACTCTTAAAAGCGTCAAGGTTCCGACTAATGAACCCAACCAAGTAAGCACCAACGAAATGATCCAATCTCTTTATGCAAAACTTTATTGAGTAAATCATTTCGGCACGATTGACAGCAAAACCAGCTCTGGTTATTTCCCACACGAACCACTACAATTAAAACACACCATTCTGCAGGTCACATTGTCCAATCAGGTGTCAAAAGTTTGTTATGAGCAGGTGTCTCTATGGTTGGTAAACACCTGCTGAAACAGCCTTGGTTCACACGGTTGGGTTTCTTGTTGTCTGGAGTCTGCATTCCATTTTCCCCCTCCCCTCCCCCCCAGTGTGTTGGAAAGCTAAGAAGCAGTAAATGTGGCAACATCGTGCACTCGCTTCGAACATGACAAGAAGCTTAAAAGAGACCTTAATCTGAGTGGTTGTGAATGTTATCAGAAAGTATATAGCCTGAGTTTGTGATTGTGCCAACTCCACCATAACTATAATTTAAGGATGGAGATGTATCTAGCCAATTTCTTAACATTGAAAAAGCCAAGGGAATATTCCTTCCTATGGTACCTTCCAGGGCAAATGTAAATTGCATCAATTGCTTTACATTTATTTTGACGTAACAAGAACGTTTAGTCGAATACATAAAACTATCACCACCTTCTTTGTTTCACAAAATGGATTGAAAAATATGACCCCATTAGCTGTAAGACAGAAGGCGGCAATTTTTTTTAAATTTTTTTTTTGGGGTGGGGGTGTGTGAGGAAGATAACTTTTAGCCTCCAGGGCTGCAGATGTAATGAAAGATGTTATTACCAGAGGCTGGAGACCAAAATGAGGTGGGAGGTTTGTTCATTTTTTATCAAAAATATTTGCATCGTACTTCCTGATATTAAAAAAAATCTCAAAATATTGTGCTGCCAATCCTCAATACACCAAATACAAACAGTACACAAAAGCAGTATAAAATAATACATTACACTAAAAGCCAGGAAAATACAAGGGGAAAAGATTTATTCATAAACAGATTTAGTAATACAAGTGTTGCATGAAGAGTTTGTAACAAGTGCCTACAAATTTGCACCTCAAATACTGTAGGAGGGAGAACATTCCAGAATGAAGGGGACACCACTGAGAAGGCTGAACTGTAAGTAACGGCGAGACAATGCAGGCAGTCTTCAAATTGCAGCTATTCATTTACTGACCACTCGAAGTTACAGTGGCACTGAAAAAGGCGGCTTATGACCGTTTTTCACACTTACTATCCCCGTGGTCTGGTGATCAAAATTCAGACACTTGATAAGTGAGATATATTTATGAAGGTTGCAGCGTCCTGGGGTCATGTGATGTCTTTTTGCTGGCAAGCAAAGTCAGTGAGGAAGCCAGATTCATGTAAGAACCGTGACACTAAGTTAACAACTAGAACAATTCACTTAACAACTGTGGCAAGAAAGGTCATAAAATGGAGGAAAACTCACCTAACATTTGTCTTGTTTTAGGCTTACCGTATATACTTGAGTATAAGCCGAATTTTTCAGCCCACTTTTTGGGCTGAAAAATTCCACTTCGGCTTATACTCCAGTCAACAAAAAAACTTACCGAGGACTTGTGCGCGGCCGAGGCTTTGGTGCTTCCGGGATCGCGCGCACCTCTCCCAAGCCACCGCCGTCCGAGACCTGCCGAAGTTTGGGGAGGTTTGGGGAGGTGCGCGCGCACCTCCCCAAACCTCCCCAAATGGCAGGTCTCCGTTCCTCCGCGCCCTGCCTGCCTGCTTCTTTCCGCAGCGGAAAGAAGCAGGCAGGCAGGGCGCGGAGGAACGGAGACCTGCCGACGTTTGGGGAGGTTTGGGCGCCTCCCCAAACCTCGGCAGGTCTCCGTTCCTCCTGCCGACGTTTGGGGAGGTTTGGGCGCCTCCCCAAACCTCCCCAGGTCTCCGTTCCTCCGCGCAGACCTGCCGACGTTTGGGGAGGTTTGGGCGCCTCCCCAAACCTCCCCAAACGTCGGCAGGTCTCCGTTCCTCCTGCCGACGTTTGGGGAGGTTTGGGCACCTCCCCAAACCTCCCCAGGTCTCCGTTCCTCCGCGCAGACCTGCCGACGTTTGGGGAGGTTTGGGCGCCTCCCCAAACCTCCCCAGGTCTCCGTTCTTCCTGCCGACGTTTGGGGAGGTTTGGGCGCCTCCCCAAACCTCCCCAGATCTCCGTTCCTCCTGCCGACGTTTGGGGAGGTTTGGGCGCCTCCCCAAACCTCCCCAGGTCTCCGTTCCTCCGCACAGACCTGCCGACGTTTGGGGAGGTTTGGGCGCCTCCCCAAACCTCCCCAGGTCTCCGTTCCTCCGCGCAGACCTGCCGACGTTTGGGGAGGTTTGGGCGCCTCCCCAAACCTCCCCAGGTCTCCGTTCCTCCTGCCAACGTTTGGGGAGGTTTGGGCACCTCCCCAAACCTCCCCAGGTCTCCGTTCCTCCGCGCAGACCTGCCGACGTTTGGGGAGGTTTGGGCGCCTCCCCAAACCTCCCCAAACGTCGGCAGGTCTCCGTTCCTCCTGCCGACATTTGGGGAGGTTTGGGCGCCTCCCCAAACCTCCCCAGGTCTCCGTTCCTCCCCGCAGACCTGCCGACGTTTGGGGAGGTTTGGGCGCCTCCCCAAACCTCCCCAGGTCTCCGTTCCTCCTGCCGACGTTTGGGGAGGTTTGGGCACCTCCCCAAACCTCCCCAGGTCTCCGTTCCTCCGCGCAGACCTGCCGACGTTTGGGGAGGTTTGGGCGCCTCCCCAAACCTCCCCAAACGTCGGCAGGTCTCTGTTCCTCCTGCCGACGTTTGGGGAGGTTTGGGCGCCTCCCCAAACCTCCCCAGGTCTCCGTTCCTCCGCGCAGACCTGCCGACGTTTGGGGAGGTTTGGGCGCCTCCCCAAACCTCCCCAGGTCTCCGTTCCTCCTGCCGACGTTTGGGGAGGTTTGGGCGCCTCCCCAAACCTCCCCAGGTCTCCGTTCCTCCGCGCAGACCTGCCGACGTTTGGGGAGGTTTGGGCGCCTCCCCAAACCTCCCCAGGTCTCCGTTCCTCCGCGCAGACCTGCCGACGTTTGGGGAGGTTTGGGCGCCTCCCCAAACCTCCCCAAACGTCGGCAGGTCTCCGTTCCTCCTGCCGATGTTTGGGGAGGTTTGGGCACCTCCCCAAACCTCCCCAGGTCTCCGTTCCTCCGCACAGACCTGCCGACGTTTGGGGAGGTTTGGGCGCCTCCCCAAACCTCCCCAAACCTCCCCAGGTCTCCGTTCCTCCTGCCGACGTTTGGGGAGGTTTGGGCGCCTCCCCAAACCTCCCCAGGTCTCCGTTCCTCCGCGCAGACCTGCCGACGTTTGGGGAGGTTTGGGCGCCTCCCCAAACCTCCCCAGGTCTCCGTTCCTCCTGCTGACGTTTGGGGAGGTTTGGGCACCTCCCCAAACCTCCCCAGGTCTCCGTTCCTCCGCGCAGACCTGCCGACGTTTGGGGAGGTTTGGGGAGGCGCCCAAACCTCCCCAAACGTCGGCAGTAGGAACGGAGACCTGCCGACGTTTGGGGAGGTTTGGGGAGGCGCCCAAACCTCCCCAAACGTCGGCAGGTCTGCGCGGAGGAACGGAGACCTAGGGAGGTTTGGGGAGGTGCCCAAACCTCCCCAAACGTCGGCAGGAGGAACGGAGACATGGGGAGGTTTGGGGAGGCGCCCAAACCTCCCCAAACGTCGGCAGGTCTGCGCGGAGGAACGGAGACCTGGGGAGGTTTGGGGAGGCGCCCAAACCTCCCCAAACGTCGGCAGGTCTGCGCGGAGGAACGGAGACCTGGGGAGGTTTGGGGAGGCGCCCAAACCTCCCCAAACGTCGGCAGGAGGAACGGAGACCTGCCGACGTTTGGGGAGGTTTGGGGAGGTGCGCGCGCACCTCCCCAAACTTCGGCAGGTCTCCGGACGGCAGCGGCTTGGGAGAGGTGCACGCGATCCTGGAAGCACCGAAGCCTCGGCCGCGCACAAGTCCTCGGTAAGCTCCGGGCGGTCACTTGCTTCGCGTCTCCTGAGGGAAGGGGGGGCAACTGGAGCGGGCGTGTTTCCTCGCCTGCTGGGCGCCGCGATTTGCCCGGGGAACGCGCGGGCCCCGAATGGCAGCGTGGAGCGAGGAAGCGGACAGCCAGGGCTTCCCCGAGAGCCGCGGCCACACAGGGTATTCCTGTGTATTCAGGCTTGCAAAATGGCGGATCGAGCCTCTGCTGGCGGCGGAGGCTTGCAGAACGGCGGATCGGCTTATACTCGAGTCAACAACTTTTCCCAGTTTTTGGGGGTGAAATTGGGGGTCTCGGCTTATACTCGAGTCGGCTTATACTCAAGTATATACGGTATTTGTTTTTTTTGGGCTAATTTGTTATTTATTTTTATTACAGTCATCATTTCATTTCACTTTCTACAACTCTAACTTTGGGACATGGCCCTGCATCAATATAGTACTTAAAAAAAAATGTCTAACACCACATTTCAGAGTTCAGACTCTTTCCTAACATAAAAGTAATATTAGCAAAAGCATAAGTACAAAATCAATAGACTAAAAGACTGCTAATTACAGCAATATTCAGTCCAGTACCAGCAGATAATTAAACCTATAACAATTACAATGTACTATAGTTATTCAATAATCTTAGAGCCTTCTTAAAGAGCTGTAACAAAGGACCAGATGGATTTTTATACATTCCACGGGGGATGAGGAAACTTCTTTTTATATGACCTCTAAAGAAAGCTTTCAAAAGTTGATCCCAAAGGAATGAGCAGATTGCAAGGGGTGAAATTAATTATTCCCAACTTTACAGAGTGCCTACTTAACTTGATTTATTTTAAAGATCTCTTTACTGGAAATTAAATGCATGAGAAATTGGCATGCTGAAAAGCCAAATATCAGTATCCACTAACGTCTTTATTTTGAAGAATGGCACAAGGGCCAGACCAGGAAATCAATTCTAAAGAAAGGCTTAAACTATTTTTGTTGAGATTTGTTATAATTATAATAACAGTATCGTGCAGACAGGATTTGGCATTTTTGCCCACCTATTGAGTCCTTCCCAAGGACCAGGGATAGGCAGTGTAGATGTTTGATGTTACAGATATCGTCAAAAGATGTAAGCTGTTCTAAGTAAAGCTGCCTTTTGCAATTGACTGATAGTGAATTTGTCAATGCTGATGGTGTTCAAATGGTGCTCCGATTGTTTTGGGATTGCACCCAAGGCACCTATTATTATTGGTTCTATCTTTGCCTTCTTTTGCCACAGTTGTTCTATTTCTATTTGCAGGTCTTTGTATTTTGTTATCTTCTCCAGTTCTTTCTCTTCTATTTTGCCATCTCCAGGTAGTGCCATTTCCACTATCCAGATTTTTTCCCTTATTATTATTATTATTAAATTTATTTGCTGCTTCTGCTAAATGGGATGGTTTGTTATTGGCTGCCACTTTGTGATACTTATTTTTGTGATCAGACACTGCTCATTTGAAGGTGTCATTTTGTTAGAGTACGCATAATATCCCTCAACACCCAAAGAGGTAAAAGAGGAAGTAAAGAAGAAGCACCCATAATAGGTTTCTAAATTTCCAAGTATGCCCTCACTGACTCAAAATAAATAACATTCCTTCAGATGATAAAACTGTGGGTTGGCAGAGAATATTCTGATAGGACTTGGGGTCCAAGTGCTACTTTGTTTACCTGCAGACTATGTCCACTGTGGTCCCACCCATAATGTTACCTACCCAACCACTCTTGACAGAAAGTCCCCTCTTCTTACATACCATAAACTTATACATTATATTCTTATTTGACCACAGAACCCAGTTGGAAATAAGAACCCAGTTGGAACACAAAAGAAAAAAAATGAGTTAAGAAGTGTCCACACAGCAAATCTATCAATAAGAATGCAAGATGGTTAATGGCACTGCCAAATTAAAAGGATAGGACACTTGGATAATGCTATTACATTATTGCTGTGTGGTGCTTATGAAAAGCAGCAATTAAATCTCTGTTCAAGTTTACAAGGGCAGGAAAAGTTGTGCACCTGCAGGATGCTTACTCCAACAAGAGAACTTGAACTCACTTCCAGGTCAAGCACGCAAATACAAAGTTTAATAGCAAAGAAATACCTTGGCATTGAGTCATGCATTACACATAGTACAAAATAGTGTCATAATAATAAAAAAATCCAATAACAAGAACAAACATTCCAGTTTTCTGAGACGCAAAGGGCTTCAGTGAGCAGAGAACCAAAGATAAGGGGGGTGGGGTGGGACTGTATCAAATATATGCATGGGGTGGGATTTACTTTTTATTAATTTAGAAAGGAGTGGTGGTAAATTTTATTTTATTTGTAACGCCGTAAGGTTTATTTTAGATTTTACACAACAGTTTTGCTGCCTTCTTTACCCAAAGTACTGCAAAATTGTGCTACCAGGTGGCAAAAAAATTAGAGGGAACATGAAAAAATCATTCACTTTGTTCTATAAAAAATCCATTATACCACTTTTAGCTCTGGGTATGCTTGTCTTTTTCAGAAATAAAGAATTTTGTTGGAAAAAAGGGGTCAATGCAAGCCAGTAAAGGTTGTTTTTAAAATCCAATTATATGCCATCAAGCAGATATTGGATTTTACTAACCATATAAATAGACTTTTAGGTTTTTTCCAACATTCCACCCATTGATGTTGTAATTAAGTCTATTTACCTTGTTGCTAGTTGTCCATTCTTTTCTTCTTCCTTCCTTCCTTCCTTCCTTCCTTCCTTCCTTCCTCCTCCTCCTCCTCCTTCTCTCTCCCTCTCTCTCTCTCTCTCTCTCTCTCTCCTTCTTTCTTTTTTTCACTCCCAGCATTATGGACTTCTCAAGAGAACTATATCTTTGCATAATGTTCAAAATATGATCATCTGAGAAACTATAATCCATTTTTTATTTTCTTAGCCATCCCTAGCATTTTCAGGAGTCTTATCTAACATTACTTCTTTTGAAATCAGGTTTCAATTGACAAAAACAACCTCTACTAATCAACCTATTTGTCTAGGGGAGACAAAAGTATCTGTCCATGTTCTCAGCAGCAGACAGAGTTATTACAGAGGAATCCAGGGCTTTAGTTACGTTGAGTGACTGTGGTTCAAACTGAGGATACAACTTATGTGTAAAAAGAGGCACATCGCCAGATAATCAGAAAGAGGACAAATGAGCAATATTTTCATAAGTAAATGGAATCAACTGGAGTGACCTCAAACTTCTGTTACAGTAGACCCTGGTGACCTTTAGAAATTTACAAAGAGCTCCTGAATCAAAGGATTAGCAACTGCTCCATTCTGTCCACTTGATCTAACTACCCAGCTGTGCTATAACATAACTTCTATTTGCTACTATTTTCAATGAGCTGACAGTCACTACTATCAGCTCAAATTTTCAAAATAAGGAAACCATAACAGTGGAATTGTACAAGTAGTTCTCATTTAATGTCCATTCCTTCAGCAAGCGTTCAAAGTTACAAAGTCGCTGAAGAAGGAGGACTTATAGCAGGTCCTCATAATTGTGACCATCACAGTGTCCCAATCATCATTTGTGACCTTCAGCGCTGGCTTCCAAAAAGTAAAGTCAATAAAGAAGCTGGCAGGAAGTTACAAACGGTGATCATGTGACTGTTGAAAGTCAGTGTGGTCATGTGATGTTTTTAGCAATAGAGTCCCTGGCAGTGGTGGGATTCAAATATGTGAACAACCAGTTCTTTGTGTAGATGCCACTTCCGGAAGTCCATTCCAGGCCTGGGCAACAAAAAATTAGCTACCGGTTCTGCCGAACTGGCTGAATCCCACCACTGGTCCCTGGTCCCAATTACAGATGGTAAGCAAGGAGCACCTGTATTCCCTAAAGATAGTAAGTTTCACACTGCTTTTTCATTGCAAGGCGATACCCATGACAATTTGTTAGGCAAAATGAGTAAATCCTTGAAACTAAACTGCATTATTATTTGAATATGTACCTCAAAGACTTCAAACTTCTATCCAAACTTCAGGACAAGTTGGCCTGGATTAAGTGAGTTCTTCAGGTTTGCAAGGGTTAATGGTTTCTCTCTCTGGCCCTCCCAGTAACCTGTTTTTTCCTAATGGAAATTTTTTCTGTTCCCAAAGTTGCCATTTGCACTATTAGAAAACCCCCAGTATATTTAGCTCCTAGAGATAGTAATATCCGTGGGGTGTCTTTCTTCAGGAACCAGTATTAGGGAATCCATTAAGCCTTCACTCTATGGGTCCCATTTTGTTTATCAGCCTGTCACTCTAGGCACAGCTGTTCCTGGTAGGAAATGGAAACAGATGGTGATGAATTCACAGAGCTCTGTTGCAAAATGTACTTAGGCTCTAAGCTCAACCAGACGTGTACAATGACCCCATGCTGTGCAACAAGCCCTGACGTTTCTGCAGTATGCTAGCAGATCCAGAAGATAAAAAATATACTGAGCTCAACTCAAGATGACTTCACAACCACCTAGTTGTCTTGGCAGTAATACAAAAATAGTTTGCACTATTTTCTTGTGTTGTTGTTGTTGTTATTATTTCATTTTCCAGTCTAGCTGACAGACCTCCATCACTTTTCGAGACCAAGCTGCAGTTGATCAGGTTCTGCCACTGTCTAGGTGGGCTGGAAAGAAAGACCCAGAAATCTGAAACAATATATTTGGCAGAAAGGAATAGTAGAGCTGAATGGCTTTCACTTAACAAAAACGAAATAGGAAACCATAAGTGCCCTTGTGTCAAGGTTCCAACTGATGATCCCAACAAAGTAAGCACAGATAAGACATTCCAATCCAATTTATTGAATACAGCATATCGGCACTGATTGGAGTATAAAACCAGACCTAATTAGAAAGGCGCCCAAATCTATAAAGTTAAAAGCAAAGAATCTCCCACCCACCCCCACGTCTGACAGTCACACTGTCCAATCAATTGGCTTGCAGTTGTTTTGAGAACAAAGCTCCTCTTCTTAGGAACCATTTCCCCGATGACCTTGGTTCCCACAAGCCAACGGCTCATTATCAGACACCTGTGAGATTCTCACCCTTTCCCTCCTCTCCCACCACTGAGTCTATAGGCAAGCTACAAAGCAAAAATGGAGGGAACAGCAAAGGGTCATTTGGAGCTTGACACCTTCTTTACAAAGCAACTTCTGTAGTGTTTTATCAGTGAGAATAATACCCAGAAATTTCTACTCATGTCCCCTCAAGTTTGCCTTCACTGCCATGCTCTGATGATTTTTGCAGTGATCCAATAAGAAACTGGATCTAGGCTTTGGGGCACCCATTTGGAATCTTGCTACATCAGATAAACAAAGTATCCTTCAGTAAGGATCCTAGTTGCTCCACAGATAGATTCCACAATCTGTAATGCAGTGGTCTTGAACCTGTGGGCCACAACCTGGTACTGGGCCACAGCCTGTTGGCCACTGGCCATGGAAATGGCCGGTGAGTGCGCACAAACCCCCACTTGCGCTGGCAAGTGCACGCGGGTTTGCGTGGTCCACTCACACATGAGTGCAGGCACTAGCACCGCTGTCGTGCACACACCTGTGTGGGCCCACAGGCACACACATTTCCCTGCTCTTCCCTTTCTCTTTGGGCCACCAACCCGGAAAAGTTGGGGAGCTGTGCTCTAGGGCTTACCCAAATGCATTTTATGTTGATTTCTTTACTTATTTGAAAATGGCTGAACAATAAGGAAAAAACGAACATGTTACAGATGGTTGCATGCCACTGTTTTAAAACATGGCACGCAACTGAACCAGAGATCAACCTTTGAATAGAAGAGATGTCAGTTACCTACAGCTATTCCAGCAAAGCAAAAATACCCTTGGATGATCTATTATGAAATTCGGCATACATGATTTGAGGAGCCAAGACAAATGCTGAACCGATAATCTGGCCAATATCACTGCATTAAAAAAAACAACAGTCAAGAGTTTTCAAAAATAGGTCAGGCAAGGCCAAAAAAGAGAGGAATCACTATGCAGATTATACCAATATTTCTGGGTACAAAATAATTCCCAGCCAAATTCTGCCTGTTAGGACAGACATGTCAAACTCGCAACGTCACATGACATCGTGAGACGTATCGGGACTGTTTTGCCATTGCTGGCAATTTAATTTTAATTTAATTTTATTTGATTTATATACCGCCCTTTTCCTGAAGGACTCAGGGCAGTTTACAGGGCAAATTAAAAAGATACAATATACAGATTAAAATACAATTAAATTAATAGCCCCAACACTTTAAAATTGAATTTAAAACCTTAAAAACCCCTCAGTCCAGGCCGGCCAGCTCAAATAGCCAGGTTTTTAGGTCCTGGCGAAACGAACGAAGGGCGTGGCTTCTGGATGACGTGTCGGGCCCGCGGGCCGGCAGTTTGACACCCCTGTGCTAGGATCTTCCCTTCTATATTTGTTTCCACTTTCCAGTTCCTTTGGAAAACAGCACACAAAACAGATTGATGTGCTTGCGGCAGATTTTTTACATTCTGCAATTAGATATAACACAAGTAGCAGTATTGCAGTATTCTCATTAGAGAGACGTAAACTTTTGCGGTCCATAAGCAGCCATATTCTTAACATAAACCAAAACTAAACTCTTGGAGGAAAAAAGTTTCACCAGTAAAAAGAGAATCAGCTCTTAATTTAGTGATGTGACTGATTTACAAGATGATCCAACTAATATCCCAAGGAGGACTCCTTTGTTTTCATCTCACCTGTTTTTGTTTTCCAGAAACACTTTGGGCTAGGAGAAGATCAGAAAGTTCAATTTCTGTCTTCATAAAGCTCCAAAGAAATCATGTCTATCACAAGCCCAGGGTAACAACTAAAGATAGTGATAAATTTAGAAGGACTAACCATGGGGTAGGCAACCTCGGCTCTTTTATGACTCATGGACTTCAACTCCCAGAATTCCTGAGTCAGCTGCTGACTCAAGAATTCTGGGAATTGAAGTCCATGAGTCATAAAAGAGCCGAGGTTGCCTACCCCTGGACTAACCTAACAAAGAGAAGAACTAGAGACAACAGGATTGTTATCTTCCAGTACTTGAGGGGCTGTCACAGAGAAGAAGAGATTTGAGTTATTCTCCAAAGCAACAGAGGGAAGAACAAGAAGTAATAGGTAGACGCTCATTAAAGAGGGATCCAGCCTGGAGCTATGGATAATTTTCCTAGTGGCAAGAACAATCAATCAATAAAACTGCTTGCCTCCTGGAGTTGAGGGTGCTCCATCTCTGGAGGTTTTCAAGAAAAGACTGGACAGCCACTTGTCTGAGATGGCATAAGATCTCCCACCTTGAGTGGGGATTGGACTACAAAACATTCAAGGTCCTCTCCAGACTTATGATTCTATGATTCTATCACACATCAGTGGTATGAATAGTGCCCAAGTAACAAATATCACATATTACCAATGGACAGCCCTTAATATGGGGGGGCGCGTGCAGGGTTGTCTTTTATTAAAAATTAAGGGAGAAACAGAAAAGAAAACATGGAGGAATACGGTAAAAAGTAAAATACTAGTCAATCAATAAGGGATTTAAAAATGTTATAGAAATTATGATTTTCCAATTAGAACATTCATTAGCTATAAGCAATGGGATGCATTAAGGGACAACAGTAGACATGGAAGAGGAAATCAGAGCTGAACACTATTCATACCACTCATCTATCCGGTTACCATGATGGAACACTTCCTTTCTGGATTATACTGCTACTTTCCACAAGCACTCACTCTGCTGTACAACCATCCACTCAATTCTTTGATCAAAGAAGCTAAGCTCCTCAAATAATTTCTGATTGCTTTCTTTATTGCAAGGTGATATGCAAGAGCCTTGGTGGAGCAGTGGGCTAATGCCTCCTTAAGTAACACCAGCTGCCTGCAATTAGTGCAGGTTCGCATCCCACCAGGCTCAAGGTTGACTCAGCCTTCCATCCTTCCGAGGTAGGTAAAATGAGGACCCAGATTGTTGGGGGCAATTAAACTGACTTTGTAATAATGCCGCTTGGGGTGTGTGTGAAAGCCCTAATAAGCAGGCATATACATAGAATGAAGGCTACTGCTAAGCTTGTAAGCCGCCCTGAGTCTTCGGAGAAGGGCGGGATATAAATGGAATTAAAATAAAAAAATAAAAAAATTGGGTGCTGAAGTTTCCATCTCTGCAAAAAGCTTATCCCTGCTGGCCTTGGAGAAATGGGATTAAAACCTGAATTGTCCAGAAGGCTTTGGGAAAATTGAGTAGGTTGAATGTGATCAGGACCAGAAATAAAAAAAATGCTGAAATTTTGTTCCCCACTCCAAAATAAAAATCTAAAGCAAAAGGCAGACCAAGAAGAGTAAAATAAAGTTGCTGATACACAGCTGCAATAATAAGAGAGGAAGGGTGGGAAGGAGAGAAAGGTGAAAATTAGTGACACAGTTCATACCTCTACTTCACCACTCTTTATAGAACACAGATGCTATTATAACAACAAAGCCAATTTGGTCTAGTCTAGTAGTTAGGAACCAGGTGGGAAAGCAGGAGAGTCCAAGTCCCACTTTAGGAATGAAAGCCACCTCAGTGACTTTTGGCCAGAAACTTTCAGACCAACTCACCCAAAAAAATTGTTGTTGTGGGTTAGGTACAAGGAGGAAGGAGTATTGGATATGCTCATCACTTTGAGATATTTAGAAAAAATAATAAAGCTGAGATAAAAAACTTAAAAAGAAACTAAAAAATAGTCTACCTACTATGTAAAACAGTCATTCACACATCAACTGCATGGGGAATGAGTGCCACAAAATAATAATTAAATAAGATACTCCTCAATGGTTACAACCTTTCATTCAGAGTGATTTTTGGACCACAGTAAAATACAGGGGAAAATCCCATTGACAATGAAAACTCAAGTAGGGTTCAAGTTAGGGTTCAGGTTAGCTCTACTTGGAGTCCTGGCCTAAAACTAATGCTAGGGATAGATTCTTACAGGTATTTGAAGGAAAGAGACAGTAACAGCTTTTCATTCAGAATGATTTTCGGATCACAGTAAAATACATGGGAAAATCCCACTGACAACGAAAATTCAAGGAGCGTTAAAGTTAGGGTTAGGGTTAGGGTTAGCTCTAGTTGGAGTCACAGTCGAAAACTAATGCTAGGGACTGTGCACATTTTGTGCCTGGTAAAGCTTACTGTAAGAACACAGCCACATGTAGCATAAGAGCCATCTTTGTCTGCTCCAATCCTACATTACTGGAGAATGAATATATGTCCTTGTTTCTTAGTGTGTCTGTACATGTTTGAAAGACAAAGAATGATATTGACTCTCAATCTCTCCCCGTAGCATCCATTAGCATAGGAAAAGTTCCCCTGACTGGCTGGAATGGCCACACACAGTTTTTAGTAGCTCAGCATTGCAGCACATTGAAATCACTCCCTTAATAACAAAAGGAATGGTGTGTTCATATATTTTTTTATTTTAATTCCATTTATATCCCGCCCTTCTCCGAAGACTCAGGGCGGCTTACAAGCTTACAAGTTCTTTGTAGGAGATGACCAGACAGAGCCTGAAGGTGAGGTTAAACATGTCGTAAGTTTGGAATTGATGTGTAATAGCCACAAGAGACTCAAATCCAGCCACCCATGAATTCTGCTGGCCTTTATCTAGCCCTAATTTAGCTTGGACCATTAGTTGATCGGATTCTTGTATATACCAGTAGGTAGCAATAATAAATTCTTCAGTGCTTTGAATTCATCCTGTGTTCCTGGTTCTTTGTGCCTGACACTCTTACTGCTACAGTGGTGGGGTGAGAAAATAAGTGTCAATATCTTATTTGCCAAAACACTTAATAGAAAGCTTTGAGCATGTCAGATCTTCTTGTCTTCATCCATTCTGTTGAGATATACAAAATTAGAATCATGCTCTTGATGTGGGGTAGTGTGTACACATAAGTGGGCATGGGAGGATAATCATAAAGCCCTTAATACAACAGCACATGTACAATGCACATCAGCAGAGGACTTTAACATCCATCCACTCAGTTAAAACCATCCTCATATTTGTTCTCAAGGCAGTGACTGCAGTCATTTTCTTTTTAAAAAAAAGCATTGGTTTAATTTTTTAAAAAATAGACTATTCCACGGTTACTGGTGGGACAATACTGGAAGAAGGATAGTTTGCCTACTATAGAAGAATGGGTATTTAAAGTATCGAATCTTGCAGAAATGTCTAAGATTTCTGCTTATTTGAAGGATCATTCACAAGAAAGATATATTTCAGTTTGGAGGAGATGGATAGATTATATTCAGAATAAATATGGGACTAAAAAGTTGCATTTAGCTTATGAGTAGATTTTAGAGGGATATTGTTATTAATTGTAGTGTTAGTATTTATTATATTTTTGTTTAAGATATTATCATTATGTTTTTAATACCTTGTATGTATCTATGTTAAAGGGGAGTTAAAGCACATTATGAATTTGGTTAATTTTATATTATGGATAATTTTAGTTAGAATATGATTATTATATCTATAACCCTGTATTCAGCTCTGGGAAGTGGGGGAGGAAGGGGGGTGGTTTGGGGTGGGTGGGTTTTGGGGATATGTATTGTAAAATCTTTTTTTTGTAAAACTCTTTAATAAAAAAATAGACTATTCAAACTTACTATCATCTGCTGGCTACAACAGACAATGAATCATTATATTTTAATAACCGAGGGCAGTGTGGGTTTCTATCTATATAGCTAGTTGCAGGAGTGAAATACGTGTGTGTGTGTGTGTGTGTGTGTGTGTGTGTGTGTGCGTGCGTGCATGCATGAGTGTATGTCTAATCATTCCTGGACTAAAAAAAAAGAAAGAATCATCATCTCATCAACCCCCAAATAATTATCTCAAATGTGTTTCATTTTCTGTGTATACATTCTCTTTTCAGAAGACTGCCTCGCAAAGCTCCCTCCGATAATGGCATTGATTTATTGGGTTCCATTCTGAATGCAGGCAATTTCATTTTGAGAATTATTTATCATTCTGAACATTCCTTTCTCTCTAGGATGACACAGGATTACATTTAACAGTCATTGAGTGAAGAGCCTTAAAAATACCTCTTCTTTTGTGTGTACCATGTAGCCGACGCACAGATTTATGCCTCAATACTGCTTGATTTATGATTGTGGCCAAAATGGGAGCGTTTACAGCTCTGATGCTCAGGAAGAAATTTAGACTTAATGTAAATCTGCTTAATATTGCAAGCAAGTCTTGATCCTTAATAATCTCAAGAGTAGATTTTACTTGGTGCTGTGCTTGACCTTTAAAAAGATCTTTGTGCTTCAGGTTTGAAACATTTCAATCTAGAAAGCCAGTGTCTACCCTGTGATGAATTGGATTAATTCCATCTCCCAAGACTAGTCTTCTTGTTTCTTATAGGAATTATTTCATTGAGATAATTGGTTTAGAAAGTAGCTTTCAACCATCACTCTTATCTTCTTTGGGCAAATTCTAAAAATCAGAGGTCCCCAACCTTTTGGGCACCAGGGACCGGTTACGTGGAGGGAGGTTTTTCCACAGACTGAAGGGGTTGTGGTTTTGTGTGCTACCTTTATCCCACAGATGGGGCTTTGCTTGTTTGTGCAGACCAGTTACTGGCATGCCACAGCTCGGTACCGGTCCATGGACTAGGGGTAGAGGACCCCTGCTGTACAGGATGCATACGTCATAAGGCTTATGTGTGAATGTGCATCCATGCATATCCCAGAACATATGCAGCAACATGCTTTAACTACATTTGCATCAAATCATTTCTATGCTAACGAAGCTATTTCAACAGAGTGTTTTAAGTTGGTTTCAAATGAACATTGTATGATTGTACTGATCTCACTTGCCTTAGGGACATCTCTTCCCATTTTTCCTTTTGAGCTTGTCACTCTCCGATGTCCATAAAGAAATGGTTAGACCACATTTGATGGCTAAAAAGTTATAAAATGATCTGGGATAATAAAAGGATGAGCTTATGATAAAGAGCTGGATCTTGCTTTGAGGATTGGAGGTAGTTGAAAGAGCCAGCTGGTGTAGTGGTGTAAGCACTGGGCTAGAAAACAGGAGATGGTTAATTCTAGCCCTACCGTAGCCATGAAGCCAGATGAGAGTGACTGATCCAGTTACCCTCTCTCAGCTCTTGGAAGAAGACAGTAAGGACGAACTGCTTCTGAAAACCTGCTTCAGGGACCTATCCAAGCAAATGCCAGGGGTCAACATTGACTCCAAGGCACATATACATTTTTAAGTGTACTGATTATAAACAAGCTTTCAAACATTGTTCTTCTCTTAGTTATATTTTCATCCACGCTTGCTTTCATTTGAATATTAAAGAAGTATACACCTTAGTTTGTGATTATTTATGTACTCCTGGGTTTGTGGTCTTGTTCAAAAGCAGATATAATCGAGTCGATAGACTTGAGAACATATTTCTTCCATCTGTAGAGTGGAAAATGGATGGTTCATTCCCCATATGCATTTCTTCATTCTTGCGTAAGAAGCATCATAAACGAACATTATGAATGAGCAACTTCCTTGCTTCCTCACTGATATGCCAAGCAGGTCATGAATATTCTAAATACTTGATGAATATAAATATACTATAAATAATAAAAGCCTCCCCAGTGAGTTTTATAGCTGAGCCAGGATCTGTATCCTCTGCCGAAATTCAGCAGACTGTCCATTACCCATACTGGTGCATTTCTTTCTCATTTGCTCTTTGAGCTATTTCAGTCGCTTTGGGTTACTGTACAGTTTGTTAATTAGACTGGAATTAAAAGATGTAAGTAGGGCCTATTTTTAGGCAGTAATGAATGTTACTGCAGCTTCTTTAAAATGTAGTCGATCAGTCTTTGCCAAGTGGCTTCTTCCAGATGTGAGGACCTCAGCAATGACTGTACCCACATACTGTACCCACATCTCAAAAAATCTCGTTTATTGTGCAAAGTGCATGGAAACATTAGATAAACTCATATGGTAAGTAGTAAGAGCAGCATTCCTTGGTGAATGGCTAGAGTAGGCTTGTAACTGGCAGTGATGCCAGTTTACAAATACCCCCTGGCTTTGCCTTTTGGGATACCAAAGTCCTATAAACAATTACCTACATAAGGTCATACATATATTAGAACACATCACCTGAAGACAACAGAAATATGACTTGTGTCATATTGGCTCTGATGTCTCCTGAAATATCGTGCAGTGTGGGTACAGGTAATCTTCAACTTATAAACATAATCAACTTATAAACATAACTGAGCCCAGAATTACATAATTAAGCATGTTACTATATAACTGCACCTGATTTTACTATCATTTTTGCAGTGGTCATTAAGAATATCTACAATAGGTATTTCTTGCCAGAATCCAGAATAAATGCTGGTTTTTTGGGGGGGCAGGGGGAGTTGTAAATTGCTGTAACAGGACCCTGGGACACTGGAAACAGTAATAAATGTGGACCAGTTGCTAAGAGGTCGAAATGTGATCACATGACTGGGTGGCCCAGCTATCCAAACTTCATATCTGATTCGTAAGTAGCCTTCAGGAGGAGAACTGTTGTAATTTGAGTGTTCCAAAACAATCAGGCGTAAGTTGACAACTACTTATAATTACATTTGTTACTTGCCCAGCTAAGTGGCAATATCTAATTGGCTTATCTGGAAAGCAGGGTAGTGTTAGATTTTTCTTAGATTTTGGGTGCAAGATCTCATAGAAATCTTATGATTTAGGCTAGATTGGGAAATTGGGGGGAAAAAACATCCTGGAGGACAGCATGTGGGGAAATTAACACAACTCTGTTCTTTGATAAAGGAAACTGAGGGATCTGTCTTACAGCCATGCCTTGCTCTTTCTTCCTCTAATCCTAATTTAACCATTTGATCCAGAGAGGCTTTCTTATTCTTCAGAAATAAAACTTTTTCTTATCACTTGCTACCTGGTCTTTTTTAATAATTAATTAATAAATAATAATAATAATAATAATAATAATAATAATAATAATAATAATAATAATAATAATAATAATAATAATAAAAAAAAAAATAAAAAAATGGAGATACCTTTGGGGTAGGTTTTGGGTTCCTTGCATAAAATGGCTTGGCTCTGTGCTGGGAGACTTTTGGCAGAATGAAAATGAAAATTGACAGAATAGGATAGAGCTCTTCAAATAGCTGAAGCAGTAAAGCAGTAAAAACCGAAGACATCAGTTCTTAATAGGTGCAGACTACAGGGCATAAAATATTTAAATTACAGGAAGGATGATTCTGATGGATGGAGGGAAACGAAACTTCATCACATAAATAGCACTTCAACAATGGAATCAGTTATCCAGAGAGATGGCGGTCTCTTATTACTAATGGTTTTCAAGCAGAAGCTAGACTGGTAGGCCTTAATATGGATTCCTACAATGGCCCCTTTCCAGTGCTCACGACTCTGTGATCACAAGTGTGTGGTATTTGATTCAGTTTATATTTAGCAATAGCAATAGCACTTAGATTTATAAACCACTTCATAGTGCTTTCCAGCCGTCTCTAAGCGGTTTACAGAGTCAGCATATTGCCTCCAACAAGCTGGCTTCTCATTTTACCAACCTCAGAAGGATGGAAGGCTGAGTCAACTTTGAGCCAGTTAGAACTGAACTCCTGGCAGTGGGCAAAGTCAGCCTGCAATACAGCATTCTAACCACTGTGTCACCACAGCTCTAGAAATTTGGATTATTAACTGTATTAATTATCTGATTACATATCATATGTGGTTAGCATAACTGCAGTATTTCTACATGGTCATTATTCTTTTGCAGAAATACGCTGTAATGCTAACTACTGGATTTACAAATCACTGCTGCATTATTTTTTTAACACGCACACACAAAATCAGTTCTCTAAAAACTGCATTTCGCCTTTCAGGCATTTCACAGATATTTCCCCAAGAATTCTGTTAAGTTCGGGATTAATTTCCCTTTTAACTTAATGTCTCCTTTGTCAAGAGAGAATTTAGATGTAATTCTCAGGCGCTCTGGGAAAGATAAGTATACCTTTAATAAGCATGAACTGCCACCATTTTCTCCACTCTTTCGTTCCCATTTTCCTGATTACCTTTTAAAACAAAGTAGGTGATTTAAATGAATTGTACTTCTGACAGCCACATAAAGACTGCTTTTTTTTCCAAAAAATACTGCTGGGCTGCAGAAGTGCTTATGACAGTAATAATTTCTCCAAGCATCCGTGTATGCCTATGTGTGGTTCATTGGTTATATTCCAATATATCTTTTGTTACACAGTGTTACTACAGTGTGACTCTTACTATTTACTGCAAACGAGGAAAGAAAATTGGAGAGGAGAAATGGATGATTCCAAAACTACAATGAAAACGCACTTCAAATTGTGCATTACACACACATGGGAGAGAGAGGGAGAGAAAGATACACAGCACTGTAGAATTATAAACAAAATCAGCAGACATGATATATTCAGTATGACTGCAGAGGGCACATTAGAAAGTCTCTGAGGAAGAGCTGTAAGGTGGGCCAACGTTTTTAAAGAAATATATGTGAGCATCACGAGTTCCTTCCAATTTTGTCAGGTGATTCTCTGGACTACCTCAGACTTCTTGGCCAAGGGAATTTCAGTGCCCATGTTGAGGTAGCTCAGTTAGGATTTCATGTCTACCATGAAGACTATTTATATGTCCTAGTAGGTACTTGGCACCAAGTGTGTCGCAGAACACACTTGGTGCCAAGTACCTATTCACTCAAGACCTGGTGATCTGAAAGTGAGTGAGATTTCTGTAATTCCTTGATCGTGGACAGATCACTCTCTGATCAGTTTTATATTAAGAGCTGTTTAACCTCCACAGAGCTGGAAGACTACTTAAAATGATATACCTCGATGCCATATATATATATATGGGCACAATCCACAGCTCTCCAAAATACGAGAGATTCAACTATAGTACAGTTGATAGAAGGAGAGCTCCAAGTATCCTGCATCAAGTATCTACCATGAATGAGAAAGGAGACCCAAAATAATCAGGGCTAGGAAGAATGGAATAGTGAAAGTAACAGTTGATTACTAAATTTATTCAACTGCAAGGAGTTTTGAATGAATAGTGTTTGATATTTTATAAACTGACTAACATTTGTGCCTTGTAGCTACTAATGCTACAGTTGGTTTGTATGCATTCGCTGCAAAATTGCCATTGCCTTTCACAGACCATTCCCCTTTCCAAAGGAATAGCTAAAGGATTTACCATTGTCAAGGCAATGTTTTGCTAATAAGAGTTAGTTAGCTACTCTCCACAGGATTTCCAGCGTTTTTCTCAGATGATTACAAGCCAGAAACACTTAATCTGTAGGAACCAGTTCTACTCTAAATTTATCAGATTTTCTGTTTACACCATATTATCCTCATGTTGATTTATAGAGGTTGCCTTGTCCCCAATGGTGGAAGATTAACAGGAATTATATCTTTTTCTTTTTAAAGGGATGGGGAAAACCTTATTCCCTCATATGACTTGACAACTAATTTTACTTGATGAATCACATCCCTGAATTGTGTTCCTACAGCCAAGAAATTCAAGCCAAGATGCAAAAACAACACTTAGAGCTTTCACGTACTATGGCCAAAAACTCTTTATTTCCCACCCATATTTTTGGAGATGAATTCACAACCTTATGTGCCACTGCTCAGAAACTTTTTCTTTTATTCCCCAAGATTTTCCCAAGAAATCTCTATTATTGTCATAGCTTCCCAGATAAATGTGTTTATTATTATTTTTGCTGCATGTTGTCAATCGGCAAAATTACCTTTTTGCTAATGGCCAATCATAGCCATTATGTTTCAAAAGCTTTGAAATAATAATCTTCAAGAGCGATCTCTTCAGTGAGGCAAGTATTATCAAGCATTCAACAGTCTAGAAATCTGTGTATCTTTAATATGGCAAGAAATGATGAGATAAGAAAGTCGGCCATTTTAGAATCCTGGATGATTTAATGGACAAAGGTATTTCCTACATCCTGGGCTCTTGTAGGAGAGACAAGTGATCAGGGGTGTTGGATGCTTTTCAGCCATAAAATAATAAGGGGGAAAGACAAAACTGATTTACCCAGCAGAGAAAGAGTTGCAGGATCTTGCTTTCTTTCAGAAAGAACACCAAACTCACTCTCATATTTCTTTTTTTAAAAAAATCTATTTTTTTCAGAAAAGCTAAAATACAAAAGACCAATTTTTAAAAAATAAACAAAGAAAAAATGAGACATGAAAAAGAAAAAAGTACATTTAAAAAAAGATTAAGATATTAACACATATTGTCCCCCACCCCAGTTGAATGCTGATTAATGTATTACAACAATATTAGTTTCCCACCCCTTGTGAAAAGGACAAAACCATTTTAAAATACTAATTCTTTTTGCAAGTTGTTAATCTGTCATCTGTATATTAATAACAAAATAGTTAACAGGAAGAACAATAATAAAAAAGACAAGATTAAAATTCTAAAACCCTCTCTTAATAAACTTTTATTGTAATCAACTCATAAAAAAAATTCCACTGTTTTTTAACTATCCTAAATCATCCCACAAATTAACACTGATTGATCCTGGATCAAACATCCACATTTGTTTCTTAATACCATCTCTTATAAAGGATTATCTGATTAAATACAATAAGCCCAATTAAACTCACTCTCATTTTTTCTAAGACTATGAGTTGAAGAAAAACATATACTACTTCTCTACTATTGGATAATAGACTATAGTTCAAGAGGAGTGTTTCTCAACCTTAGCAACTCGAAATATGTGGAATTCAACTCTAAAAATTCCCTAGCCAGCATGGGACTTGAAGTGTCCATATCTTCAAGCTGCCAAGTTGAGGAAACCTTGTTTAATTGGTTGTATTGGTTGTGTATAAGGATGCATATTAGTTGCAAGGGTTGACAATATATCCTCCAGATATACTGACAAGAACTCCCAAGCTGGGCCATATTACTGGAACGCATAAGAAGAGAGATCCTCAGATCCTAGCTACAAAAATCCAAACCCCTGTTAGATGGCACCAAAATGGTCCTTTTGAGACAAATCTAACCCTCTAGTGCCACCTAGTGATCATACTGATTTTTACAATTCAAATCTCAGAGCCCTAAGAAAGCCACAATCCTTGGAAGACATCAAGATGCCTATCCTTGTAAATTATGCTGGAACTTTGGAAGTCTCGATTTAAAGGGCTAATCCTTTCTTGTCTTATGCTTCCATTACTTAACAGAACAATATAGAGCAGGGGTGTCAAACTGCCAGCCTGCGGGCCGGACGCATCATCCTGAAGCCGCACCCACCCCACTGCCGGCAATGGCAAAACCGTCCCGATATGTTGTTCAACGTCACGTGATGTCGCAAGTTTGACATGTCTGCTATAGAGTCTAGGTGCAAAATAAGAAAGGTGAACAACCCATCTAGCCACCACTAATTTTGATGCAGTTGAACTCTTATTACTTATATTTCAATGAAACACTTGTACAAGGCAATGGAATGTTGCAATCACATTTAATTAGTGCCACAGAAATCTGTACTTGAAGCTACTCTTTGATAAAAGCTATAACTTCTGTCCTTTTCAGGCAGGTGTAAAAGCTTGAAACCTGATAGAAAATGAAGTGGGGTAAAACTGACTCGTTCTTCTTGCCATCTATTCTCTATGCAATCAGTTTGAAGGTTGTCTGGAATATGATTTGGGACCATCACACCCTGCCTAGTCAATAGGGTTTCCGTTCTCAAACATTCAGTAAAAATGTTTAACTCACATTTTTTTACTATAGGTTCTTTTTTCAGTTATCTTTATTTAAATGGATCTCATGCATGCATATGTACATAACAAAATCCGCCCACTTTTCTCTTTAGCGACATGAAGGGATTGTTTAGAGCAAAATAGAGAAAATGGTTCACAAAGAAGGGCTTTATTTAGAATAAGATAGCATAGATCCAGATAGTTCTCAGAAATATTGCTGATCAGTCATTTCTGTACAACTCCGCCTGAGTTAATCTATGATGAATATGGCTAAACCACAGGATGCAAATCACCACACTTGACCTTAGACAAAAGACCGAAAAGCAATTGGTCCTTATTACTACTACTTCCTTGACAGACAAGTCTGCACCACCTGAACATACCCCATGTTCTTCTGTAATGCAAAGAACGTTAATAAGATTGACTGCATCAGGCAAACTGTCTTTCAGGGAAGCAAATGCACCATTCCTAACTTTATCAAGGAGCCTTCAGAGGTTGTAATATATCGTTCATCAACTAGATATTCCAGGACTATAGCATCTTGTAAGCTCCTGAGAGCTGTTTAATTATATTATTTTAAAATAAACTAAAAATGCAGAATTCCAAACATTACAGCCAGTATACATTTTGTCAAGGTAATGATTCAACAGCTGATCAGCTTATGTAATGTAAGATGTAAGATGTAATGATGGGAATGACTCAGCAGGGTCTGTGTCTCTTTAAGAGCCTCGGTATAAGAGGGAAGGCTCCACTGAGGTGTTCACTCTCTTCCGTTTCCTGCTGTAATTGTGGTGTATTGGATCCTGCTGTATTATCACATGTATATTGTTCCTGGTGTATGATATTGTAGATCAGGGGTGTCAAACTGCCGGCCCATGGGCCGGATGCGTCATGGTGAAACTGTGCCCATCTCATTGCCGGCAATGGGGAAAAAACCACAATACATTGTGACATGTCATGTGATATTGCGAGTTTGACACCCATGTTGTAGATAGTGTAAAATAAACCACCATGTGTTTACTCCTGGGTTATCTCACGCAATAAGACTGTGCATGCTCTGACACATCTGAAAGGCACTTGGGCCCATTAGAATAAATCCCCAAGGACTTCTCTAAACATTCAGACAAAAATCTAAAAACACAAATGGTTTTGTCATGAATTATCAGCAAGTAATTTCAGGACTGCTTTGGGAACAGTGGTCTGTACCCCAATTTATGTACATTAGGAAATAAATTTCACCTTCTTAGAATAAACTTGATCTGTGTGGTTGCCTTTTGAGCAGAGCTATTTTTTTTAACAATTGTTAAAAATTGACAAAGTGAAAGACAATGACTAGAACAATGATATACATTACTAGTCTGGTTTCCAAATATGGAGCTCAAAATGTAACAAATAAAGGGGAGAAATTTAATTTCCTCAATCCATCTTTTATTTAAAAGAGCCATTAAAATGACAAAACATTCTTGACTGGATAAAAGCCAATCCAGCTGAAAAACTAGTTTAAAGTCAATAAAACATGAACCAGGGCCTAATCTGTTCTTACAACATGACCTACTTTCCACTGAGCTTATTCACATGAGCAGCTAGCACTCCAAGGAGCCTGTTGCAGGGTAACTATTTGCTAAAAGCACTATTTTCATTTACAACTTTCTACTTTAAATTGTATCACCACACTTCCCTAACTCTTGGCAGTCTCCCAAATGGCCGCTAGATACAAATCATATGTGGAGGTTCAAATGTATGAAACATCACAAAATGAATTATGAAGTAATAAAGCTACTTAACTATTACCCATCTGAAGAAACATCTGCTCATTTCAACAGTGTCTTCCAGATGTTGCTCAACTACAATTCCCAGAAATCCTAGCCAATATAGGTAACAATACAGATAGTCCTCAAATGGGGGAGTGTTGCTAAGTAAAACCTTGACTTGATTATAATCTTACTTCAGCCTTCCATTACTTGATAGACCTGTGAAAAGCATAAATGTGAAGGTTGGTTATAAAGTTACATTTTCATCGCTGTTGTAACTGTGAATGGTGACTAAATGAGGCAGACACCAAACAAGGACTACCTATAAAGTTTTTTGGTAACAGTAGTTCAGGAACATCTCTACATAATTACTGCTCAACACTGAGAACACACACTGAAGTTGACAATAGCCTAGAAACAGCATTTTTTTTGTGCAGATGGGGAAGTTATAGTTTTTTAAATAACCCATGGATAATGTTCTCAGTCACACTGCACGGGTCCAAGATCAGTAAGTCTGTTTGAACCTTAGGCTAATGTAACTGGGAAAGTGATTTACTCATGTTTATTTCAACAGTCTATCTTTCCCACACACTTATTCCAGTCACTTGACACACAATCCAGAGCCAGCTGTTTCCTCATTCAGCCATGCTCAATAATCATTGAACACATTCTTCTGCCAAGATGGGAATTGAAAGCATGGAAACTGCAATGAATTCTTAAAGCTATAGCAAGATCATGCTGTTCCCAAACAAAGGTTGAGCAAGAGGCCTGGATATATCATGAGGTAGAAGGCGTTTCTTCACTGGGTTGCAAAATTTTAGAGTTAGAGTTTACCGCATCCTCTCTGCTATCTAGAGGTTATCTGGATTGTTGCAGCTCAGATATGGTGTCCTAGAACAGTGATGTCAGAATAGAGTATTTGCAAATCACAACATTTTGAACTCAAAATATTTTGAATAGGTCTGCTAAATTAGGGCAAAAACACCATATTCCACATAGGAGAATTTGAGCATCCCCTGTAAGAAATTTTGAAAAAAAAATCTCTAAGAAATCTATTTAAAATATTCCCATTTCTACCTGGCACTAGTCATAGACAGGTGTATCTGTCTATGACCAATGAATTACGTTAACTGAAGCTGATAGGAGTTAAGAGTCCATAATATTGCAAATGTCGTGGAGCGTTCAGTGTTCAAGACAGACTCATTCCCTAAATTTCAGCACTTTAATACCATCCAATCTAATCCAGTCCAATATTTTCAGATGAGTCCAAATAAAGAGTTGATCAGACACTCTCTTTGAAGACCAACTCTATTCATTCATTCTATTTCTAATTTGTCTTTGAATAAATGAAAACTTCTTTGAGCAAATCCCATAAAAGGTTATCAACTCATAATCCAAAGTCTTAATGCTAGCTTAGAGCAGCACCTCAAATGATTCTCCCACTTCCAGGAAAATCTCCTCTGTGTTGTTAGTTGCGAAGTCGTGTACGACCCATCGCAACCCCATGGACAACGTTCCTCCAGGCCTTCCTGTCCTCTACCATGTTCCGGAGTCCATTTAGGCTCACACCTACTGCTTCAGTGACTCCATCCAGCCACCTCATTCTGTCGTCCCCTTCTTCTCTTGCCTAATTTTCACTCTTTTTTTAAAAAAGTATATCAGTGCTGAATTTATCTCTGCCATGTTTACTAGTGGTTTAAGAAATCTATACAATTATTAATGTAAATACTGCAAGAACTAATTTAGTTCATTCCTTCCCCTCACCTTAAATGATTACATAAAAATCTTCTTCTGCTTGCATCTTCCAACTGAATATTCTTGCAAAGGGCAGCTGTTCTTTTTCAAAATTGACAAGTATCTCAGCCAAGGGTCCACAGTAAAAAAGAGAAGGAACCAATATAAGAAAAATACAGGAGACCTGTTTTTTGTTCAGAGACGAATGGATTTAACAGCCTTTCGAGTGAGATCTGTAACAAAAATGTTGTGATTTCCTCTCATCTTATAACAGGACTTCTTCAGCCGGTCTCTCTCTCTCTCCAAGCTACTCCGCTTCATCCTTGGATTTTCATTTTTACTCTTCAATTGACGACAAGTATTTTATTGCTATTGAGTATGTTCAGTGAACTAGGATGTAGGGATTTAGCTTCTTTCTAAGGGTCTCCTCAGATCCTGAGAAGGAATAGTTACATTCTGGCTACCTACACATTCTTCGGCTACCAAGCAAATGAATAGATGTTTTACACAATCTATTAATAAAAGCTGGAGGAAGATCTTCACCTTAACAAGCCGAGAGATAAATTAGGTTCTGCATCAAAACCATCCAATTACAGGGATTTCTCTACTGGTAAATCCTCACCTTGCAACCATTCATTCATTCACAGCTCAAATTTATAGCGGCACTGAAAAAAGTGGCTGATCCATGAAGTTTTGGCCATCCCAGACACTTGTGCTCACGTGATCTGCGTTTTTGACTCTCCCTGTCAGCTTTCCACAAGCGACGTCAACGGGGAAGCCATCAGGGAAAGTCACAAGTCACACTGGTAGATCCCCCTCGGCTTTCCCGCAATCCTGCAGCACCAATCCTTCACCCCACAATCTTCCTGCACTTGTGTGGCACTACACCCACCAGCACTCAAATGCGGCAGCCCCCTTCCCTGTCTCCTCAATTCACATGCAGCCTGTGCCAGGGTCTCACCCATGGACCACTTACCTGAGAGTCCCACCACTTTCTGCTTAATGACCTGTATATATCCGTACACATAGAGTGTATATGTATGTATGTGTAAAAAGTAAAGGTAAAGGTTCCCCCGCACATGCGTGCTAGTCGTTTCCAACTCTTGGGGCCGGTGCTCATCTCCGTTTCAAAGCCGAAGAGCCAATGCTTGTCCAAGGACGTCTTCATGGTCATGTGGCCGGCATGACTAGACGCCAAAGGCGCACGGAACGCTGTTACCTTCCCACCGTAGTGGTCCCTATTTTTCTACTTGCATTTTTACGTGCTTTCGAACTGCTAGGTTGGCAGAAGCTGGGACGAGTAACAGGCGCTCACTCTGTTACGCAACACTCGGGATTCGACCTGCCAAACTGCCAACCCTCTGATCGACAAGCTCAGCATCCTAGCCCACTAAGCCTGTATGTGTATACACACACAAATCTAAAAATGTTTCCCTTGTATATGATCCAAAAATAGAGTAAAATCACATCCAGCTATTAATTTTTCTCCAGAAAACAGTCCACCCCACATCAGTTATGTAACATGCATATTTGCATAGGGTAATTACAAATGGCAAAGTCAAATAAAGTTTTTTTTTTTGGGGGGGGGGAAACTAAGCAAAGCAAACACTATACAAACTATTTTAATTTGCAGGTGGAATTTTTGGAAGATTTCCCAGACCAAAATTTTCAGGAAAGTTCACACCTCTGACATGGATATCACTTCCTTCTTTTTAGTAATCAAATTATCAATTCTGTCAGCATTTGGCATTCAAGTCTGCTATTAGGAGAAATAATGAATCCTGCACAATCTGGAGGCACGGCTATATTTTTTAAAGTCCCTGCCTCATTTTACAGGCATATGAACTGATTTGAAATGTCCCACACGATTATATTTTTAAAATCTATATTTGTTCATGGGCAGCCTGTAAAAACAGAAAATCTCTGCCTGGTTGATAACATTCCATACAAGGCTACACATGACAATTTTACTTGCATAAATGGACAGGTTGTGCATGTCTAGCTTCACATTCCTCCTAATAAGAAGGCAAAGGGGTTACCAACAGGCAAAAAACCAAAGAAGTCACGTATTTTTTAAATACATTTTACCCCAAATCACTAGAGTTATACAACAGAACATCAAACACAAACCACAGTAAAAAAAAAAGCATGGGATCAAAATTAACAACAACAACAAAAAAGCAATGTCAAACAGTGAGGCAGACATTCACTCAGAGAGGAAATTTCATTCATTCAAGGTCCAACATAATCAAATAACCATCAATTATACTCAGTACAGATTTAGGAACAAAGAATTTCCAAAAAATGATAATATCACAATCTACAGTCAAACCAAACACCAGCAAGTGTCAGAAGAATTAACAGATTAAAAATTGCTGGCATTAAAATAAGCTATTACCCCTTTAAAACCCATTGAGTGAATTTAATTTGGGAGAAAGATACAAGCTTTGCATTGTGCCTCGAAGTGAGATTGAAAAAATAATCATCTTATATACTCTAAAACGCAAACCTATGAAAAACCTTGGTCCCTGCGTTTTGACATTTTGTACTTTTTTAATCTTGCCAAAATGAATTGCAATATTCCAAACTGGATGTAAGTTCTGTATGAAAATAATTAAGCATGCCTTTTACAAAGATAGATACGAGGGAACAGATGGAAACTGGTGACAATGTTGTTGGCCACAACTTTTATCCAATTATCACATTACATGAATCTGAACTCTCAAACGATAAGCCTGATCTTTCACAGGAAATGCAACATCAACTAAAAACCAATCAAATGCTGCTTGACATCATCTAAGATACAAATCTAGGAAACATAAGACTTGAGATCTGTTGCAACTCTTTGGCCTCCTTGACACAACTTTACACAGTAGGTTGTATGCAAAAGTGTACTGAAGCCTAAAAAATTAGGAATAACATTTCCAGTCTAGATAACTATTGCTCATATGTCAGAGTTCTATAATTCCCAGTGGGAAAGCTTATCTAGGTGATGGTGGCTCCTTGCAATGGAAACAAGGTAAATTTGAAAGAAACGATAAAATGAACTGTTTTATGACTAGAGAAAATTTGCAAAAAGGGAAGGGAAACAATCCTATAGTCCAGCGGTTCCAAATCTTTCTGACTTTGAGGACCGATGATGGTGGCGGGGGGAGAGAGGAGATGGTTCTGGGCAGTACAGTGGAGCTGCACATGCAAGGGTATGTACCCGCCACTTGCACAGCCCGTGTCAGAACAGACCATGGCCCAGGGATTGGGGACCCCTGCTACAGTAAATAACCCTATATTATAATAATAATAATAATAATAATAATAATAATAATAATAATAATAATAATAATAATTAAAAGTAAAGGTTCCCCCGCACATGTGTGCTAGTCGTTTCCAACTCTAGGGACCGGTGCTCATCTCCGTTTCAAAGCCGAAAAGCCAGCGCTTGTCCGAGGACGTCTCCGTGGTCATGTGGCCGGCATGACTAGACGCCAAAGGCGCACGGAATGCTATTACCTTCCCACCGTAGTGGTCCCTATTTTTCTGCTTGCATTTTGTACGTGCTTTCGAACTGCTAGGTTGGCAGAAGCTGGGACGAGTAACAGGCGCTCACTCTGTTACGCGACACTCGGGATTCGACCCGCCAAACTGCCGACCTTCTGTTTGACAAGCTCAGCGTCCTAACCCACTGAGCCACCATGTCCCTTTTTAATAATAATAATAATAATAATAATAATAATAATAATAATAATAATAACAACAACAACAACAACAACAACAACAACAACCACAGCAACAACAACAATAATGTCGGAAGGGACCTTGGAGGTCATCTAGCCAACCCCCTGCTCAGGTAGGAAACCCTATACCATTTTAGACAAATGGCTGTCCAGTTTCTTCTTAAAAACTTCCAGTGTTGGAGCATTCACAGCTTCTGGAGGCAAGTTGCTCCACTGATTAATTGTTCGAACCATCAGGAAATTTCTCCTTAGTTCTAGGTTGCTTCTCTCTTTGGTTGGTTTCCAAGTAATTATATTTAATTTAAAATATACATTATGACATGAATGCAAATATTGTATACTATAAAACCTTTAATAAGGCTGGATAGCCATGTCAACTATGCTGAACAATTATCAATAACACAAAGAATGAAGAGAAGGGAGAGAGGCACTTGAGTCCCAGAGACTTCTTTCTCAGCTATATTAAGCCTACCACCTATATTCCAATTTTTTTCATTACATTCTATATTATATAGAAACGAAGAGTTGAATGTACCCACTTAACCACTGACACTTTCAATCAGATGTGAATGCTCACGTTAACCAGCAATATGGAAGGTGATATATAAGAAGGACATCTTCTCAAGCCTTACTTGCATTGTAATGTAAGAGCTAAAAAAGCAGAAAATACATGTTTAGTATACTGTATATTGAAATATTATGTCAAAATGAACAAACAGCTCAACATATGCTTCAAAGTGTGTGTCTTAAAGTCTCAAAGGTTATTGTTTTTTGCATCCCTAAGAGCACTGAAGTATCACTGGTTCATGAAATTCATTTTTATGAATACATTCCCAGAATGCCTTGCAACTGCAACATGAAACATTGATTTTCTACAGATATCCCCAGCAGACCTACCACAAAATGTATCACTGACTGCTCCTGAGGCAAATTCACAGTTTAATTTTTGGCATATAAAATCTTAAAGAGGATTGTCAGAACAGGAGGCGTGACAATTTAGCTTCTCTATTACTAATCTGGGCAATCGCACCAAGACTACAATAGAAGTTGTTGACACAGGTTGAGTAATTTGATGACTGATCTTAGAAATGTTTCTCTTAAAAATCATGACTTTTATACACCTAATAAAGATATTTTCAACCTAACTTTCTCTGTGTGAATGTTATGAATCAATTTTCCCTCCTTTTCACTTTTTTAATTGATATGCTTTCTATAAATATTTTGTAGCACTGTAGTTTCATTCTTGAATTTTAATAACTTTAATTTTGTTATTCATGCAATGCTTGAAGATGAATTACACGGGAAATAATACAAATACACATTTCAATAAATATCTGGGGCAAGTCCCAGATGTCACATTATTCTCCTGCTATTCATATCTGTTTTAAATGAGGGAAAGATCATTAGACTATCATAGCATTTTTTTGGACTTCTCTTTATAGATAATGAAGGAAATTAAGATCTATGTCATGTAGAATATGATCACGATACATGACTAAGGTACAGTATATGATCTTTATTTCCAAATTGGGTTGTTTCATCAAGATCTGAGCAAATTCTAAATGCTCTTGTCAATTCTAATCAAGACTTGAGAGCTTAACTATAAAAAAAACCTAAAACATTAATCTTCATAATCACTACTAACCACCCCCTCCATAAGCTTAAGAAGGAATACCAACACCATTACAAACTTCTCATTCAATTATGCATGATTCTGAATCCTACACCCTCAAATTTCCAGAAGTTTGGAATCCAAAGTCAATCTGTCCAATAATATATAATTTGGCATTATCTTTTTTACCATAATTAAACTCTTTAGTGTTCTGCTTCAAAAAAAATCCAGACCTTATATAAAAACCAAAGACTCTGCAGGCCAGCTAAAGAAGACATGGAATAGAATAACAGAATAACACAATTGGAAAGGACCCTGAAGGTTTTCTAGTGCAACTCCCTACACCATTTCAGACAAATAGCCATCCGATCTCTTTTTAAAAACCTCCAGTGATGGAGCACCCACAACTTCTGAAGGCAAGTCATTCCAGTGATTAATTGTTCTGTCAGGAAATTTCTCCTTAGTTCTAGGTTGACTGATTAGTTTTCATCCATTGCTTCTTTTCCTGCCTTCAGGTGCCCGGAGAATAGCTTGACTCCCTTTTCTTTAGGGCAACCCCCGAGATATTGGAACACTATCATGTCATCTCTAGTCCTTCCTTTCATTAAACTAGACATACCAAATTCCTGCGACCATTCTTCATATGTTTTAGTCTCCAGTCCACTAATCATCGTTGTTGCTCTTCCCTGCACTTTTTCTGGAGTCTCATTTTACAATATAAGAGATCCTGGCACTTAAGCTGCATCCAGTTGATGGAGGGAAGCCACATCCAACTGAATTCATCACACAGAATCCAATTTTAAAATGTTAATGGAAAATGTAATATACTGCCAGCATATTTCAGTATGAAGGAAACTGTAGGCAGCTGTTTGGAGTACAATAACTGAGTTCTAGTCCCACCTTAGGCAGAAAGCCAGTTGGATTACCTTGGGCTAGTCTCTCTCAGCCCTAGGAAGGAGGCAATGGCAAGCCACTTCTGAAAAACCTTACCAAGAAAACTGCAAGGACTTGTCCAAACAGTCTTCTGAGAATCAAAGAGGATTGAGTGAAATGAAATTAATGAAAGGGGGGAGGGAAGGAAGAGTTAAAGGCAATAAAGATGATGAAAGGATTGGAAAGAATAGGAACCATGGTGGTGCAGTGGTTAAAATGCAATATTGCATGCAAACTCTAGCCTGGAGTTTGATCCTGACTGGCTCAAGATTGATTCAGCCTTCCATTCTTCCGAGGTCCATAAAATGAGGACCCAGGTTGTTGAAGACAATATGTTGACACTGTGAACTGCTCAGAGAATGCTGTAAAGCATTATAAAGCAGTATATAAATCTAAGTGCTATTGCTAAACAGACAAAGAGGATGAACCTCATTGTGCCTTGAAAAGCCAAAAACCAAACACAGGCTAATTCAGCGCTCCCCAACCTTTCCGACTTGGTGGCCAGGAGCGAAAGGGAGGAACAGGAAAATGTGTGTGTGTGTGTGTGTGTGTGTGTGTGTGCGCGCGCGTGTGCATGCTTGCGCAAACAGGCGCATGCACAGTGGTGGCGCTAGCACCCATGTGCATGTGCAAGTGGGACACTAGCGCCCACAAATGTGACACTAGCGCCCACACGAGTGCACAAATGGGCTCCTAGTGCAAGTGGGGGGTGCGTGCACTCGCCAGCCATTCTTGCAGCCCAGTGTCCAACAGGCTGCGGCCCAGTACTGGACCATGGACCACAGGTTGGAGACCCCTGGGCTCAGTGCTTAAAGGAATGACATATTCTTATCTGGTGCCAAAAGGCTGCCATCCTCAACCAAGTGCCATGCTGATACAATGAACTGCAAATCTCATTATTCTCAAACTGTTTGGGGAAACACAACTAAGCAATTTTGCAAGACTACTGAAGTTTTGGGAATCATGTTTAAGTTCATTCACACACACATTATCCCCTAAAGAAAGCACTAAGCTGCTGTTAGAAAAAGGAAACTCAACCATTTAAGTTTCAATACTAGGCTGCCAATAATTGGCGGACTGGAAAGCAATATCCCAGTCTTGTTCAAGCTGATGCACCTCAAGTATTGTAAAGTCCCAAATTCTTAACAGAATGGAAAAGTTACTCCTGTACAATATAGAGCATGACTGAACAGAAAAAAATATATTTAGGTATTAGGGATACTAGATTAGCCTTGCCTAGCTAGAGAATGGCATGCAAGACTTAAGACCTCAATCCTCCAAAATAACTTTCTGAAAGTCCAGACTCATCTACTTTATACACTTTTATCAAATCACTATAAGCTTTGCTCAGCAATCCTCTCCACACACCCCAAAAAAGTAGTGCCAGGCTACCAAATAGGATCTTGTGATGAGTATTCAATTTCTAAATATATCCATGCAGAAGCTAGCTATTGTAGGTTGAGGCCACCTAGATTCAGGCACTGAGCCAACATTTGATATGGTATCTAAAAAAATGTTCCCTTGAATCATTCCCATTGCTACTGAGAGTTCATGCTACTTCTCTATTTAGAACAGCCTGCTTCTGGATTTTCAGCCACTGTGGTATCCCAGTGTCACTGGTCTGGTTCTGCCATGATGCTAACAACAAAAAAATGGGTTTGTCTGATTTGCTTTGCACATTATGCAAAGCCTATCTATTATCCACTCATCAAGATGCTGTTAAGATATGCTGGCTTAGAGAAATGTGGGTATCCGGTCTGTAAAACAGATGGTCAGCATCTTGTATGAGCAAGGAAGTGGCTGTTCTTCTTAAACTATTCTTGACTGACATTTCAAACTTGCTTGGTTTGAAAAAGAGAGAATGATGTATCCCTAATGCAATATAATTTCATCCTCACAAATCTTTTTTGAGGCATCACAGTTTTGCTTTCAAGTGCATCTTTCTTTCCCCTCTACAGATTCCTGTCTTCCTTTTCTTTTCTCTGCCTAACTACAAAGTGCCTTTAAATCTTCATTCACATATCATTTTCTTGAAAGCATAAATATATTATCTGCAATAGACAGTGCTTGTTCTCCAAAGAAAACAATGCCCTAATTTAGGAACTACCAAGGAGAAGGCCACATCCCCATCAGCAGTAATAAGGCAAATTACTATATTTAAACAGGGAGAAAATCTCCACAGTCACTTCACACTGATGATAGTACCTAGTCAGATAATGAAATATCTGCTACCAAACCACCAAGCTCAGACAGTACCAAGGACTGCACAGTTGAAACCTGAGCAACAAATATTCTGTTCTATTAGAATAATAGACAGTATTATTCTCTTAATTCTCAGTATCATAGGATGCAATCTGACCTTACCGTTGTTTCACACACACAAAAGGACACCATGGGGAATAGGGGATCACTTTACTGTCTACCAACACCGACTCATATCCTGCTATAGAAATGTTTTAGATAAAAAATATATCTTACCAACAAAGATATAGTCAACTGTGTAGACTACATCCCTATCATTGATGAACTTGTTCACGTGAGATTTGATGTAATCAGTTTTTTTCCATAAAACTTGGAATCCTGAAATTGAAACTTAACCTCTCTGTATTCTTTGAAAAATGTAATAAAAACGATTACCTGTGGTAAAAGCTACTTAGAAGATTTCTATTAAAATGATCAGATTGTATACTGGCAATTGCAAACATTTCTTTTTGCTGTTAATGTAGAACACTTTTCCCTTCCTTGCTTTAAAATCCTTTCTATTTCATTTTACATTTAATGGCAGTGAGTTACCAACTCTCTTGAGCTAGGACCTTTGGGTCCAAGTATTACTGACTTGCACACAGCCCTTCATTTTAATATATCGCAACTTGCATATTGTATATTTATTTATTTATTTTTAGAAATGTATAAGAATTATACATCTATAACCTTGTAAATTATGAAGTTTCATCCAAAGCCCTATCTACCCTATTTGTAATGCCTGCCACGTGGCACAAATAATTTTTTCTGGACTCTGAGTCTACCAGCTTTGCCAGTTTTGAATGGTTGCTTCCACTGCATTTATTGAAGAGATAAGTAATATATATGAAAATTAATAGAAGCAGGAAGTGAGAGACAGTTTGGTGTAGTGTTTTATGGCACCAGACTAGAAACTGGGAGAACATGAGTTCTAGTCCCACCTTAGAAATTAAGCCAGATGGATAACCTTGAATTAGTCACTCTTTCCCAGTTCTTCCAAAAACCAGTCAAGAAAACTGTAGGGCCTAGTCTACAGGAGCTATCACTGTTTCAAAGTCTGTCTCTGTCTCCCCTCTCCCCCCCTCTCACACACACACAAAGTAGGGAGAATGGAATTAGGTATGCACATCTATAAGAAATTCAGTAAATTCAGCTATCTAGCCACAAAACCATGGAAATACACACACACACACACAAAATTAAAAAAGCTTGTGAATTATATTGAAACAGTAGCTCTGTGAATCTAACTCAACAGCACTAATAGCAAAAGCAATAGTATTTAAGTTATATATTGTCCCATAGTGCTTTACAAAACACGCTGGGTGGTTTAAAATGTAAGCATTATTTGTGTATTGCCTCCAACAACACGTGTCTTTATTTTACCAAGCTCAGAAGGATGGAAGGCTGAGCCAACCATGAGCCTTGTCAGAATCAAACTCCAGGCTATGGGCAGAGTTTGCCTGTAATACTACACTTTAACCACTGTGTCACTAGTGCTCTAAGATCCTAAGTTTACCAAGGCAACAACTGATAGAGGTCAGCATACATACAAGAGACAGTAATTCAGCACACAATGTATGCTAATTATTATTTTTTAAATCATATCCCATGATGGCCACTAATGTAGCTATGATCGTATCAATTCATTTTGGACAATTTCATAGCAATCTAGAATCTCCTTACTAAGAAGTAGAGTACCACTGAATTCCATTTGCTGGAAATTCATGGCAGTGGCGTAGCGTGGGGGGTGCAGGGGGGGCCGGCCGCACCGGGCGCAACATCTGGGGGGGCGCGCTCACACTGAGCTGCTCAGGGAGCCCCAAGGGCTGCCCAGAGTTGGCTTGGCGTGACAGCAACACCATATTAACACTAAAAGCACGCGCGCTGCCCAGCGTGCAATCGTATCTGTAACAGCCGTTTTGTTCTCTTAATAACAGGAATAATTACACCCCGCCCCTTTGTCCCGAGAGACACGTGGTCTCGATTGTGGCTTGCAGTAGACTCGCGGCGGGGGGCTGCAGCACACCTCGTCGTTTACCAGCCCTCGGAACTGTTTGGCGGAGTGTCCAGCGCTGCTCGCCGTTTGTAATAAACAGGGGTCTTCAAACTTGGCCCTTTTATGACTTGTGGACTTCAGCTCCCAGAATTCCTCAGCCAGGCTGAGAGGAGCTGAAGTCCACAAGTCATAAAAGGGCCAAGCTTGAAGACCCCTGGTAATAATAAAGAATGAGGCCCGCAGACGGCGAGAAGGCTGAAAGGGGCGTCGCTCCTGGGTGTATCTTCTGCTCGGAATTGCGTCTCCCGAAGGCAAACTTAAATCTTCCTTGAGCTGGTTTTCGCTGCGCGCGGGCGCGCGCAAAAGAGAGAGAGAGAAAAAAAGAGATCTCCGAAGGGAACCAGGGAGGGGGAGGGGCGGCCTGGCGGAATGCGCCTTGTTCTAATTGTGGAATATAGGGCAAGGCTTCCGTTCCGCCCCCGCCCCGCCCCCCCCCCCCAGCCTGAGCCTGCCTTGCGTGGCTGGTGGCTCTCCTGCGGTAATTGCAGCAGAATCCCAAGCAGACATTTCTTCCTCTAGGGCAGCGTTTCCCAACCTTAGGAACTTGAAGATGCGTGGACTTCAACTCCCAGAATTCCCCAGCCGGCTGGCTGGGGAATTCTGGGAGTTGAAGTCCACGCATCTTCAAGTTCCTAAGGTTGGGAAACACTGCTCTAGGGAATGTGGCGGAGTTTTCTAACCTCGCGGGGAAGGGGTAAATCGGACCTCCTTTGTCTGCTTGGTGTGTTAGGACCAGTGGCGTAGCGTGGATAAGCAGCGTCTGGGCAGAAAATAGGTCGGGCGCCGCAGCAAGTATGAATTCCTGGGGTTCAGCCTAAGCAGGCAAAGCTGCAGGGTGGGTTGGTTGGCTTTTCCGGCTTTGGAATAACCTTGGGAAGCTGAGGCATTGTAAGTTGGAAGTCATTGTTTGTTGCCTAACATGTTGGGTCACCCCACACCACATGCTAAGCCATAAACCGTGGTTGGTATCCAGGGTTTAGGACAAGATGGAGAAAACTAGCCAATTATGGGATCATAAATCTTGATGAAGCCCATCATCGCTCCATGTGATGTATGCACTCAATCTACAAACGTAGTCCAAGCCTATTCACATCTGTTGTAAGGTCATTCTCTCGTGGGGTTTATCTTGACATCCACTAAGAGTGGAACAAACATGCCCCATTAACCATTTTCAACGCCATGTCCTCTCTTTGTCTCATCCTAAATCACAGCTGAGGCACCTTAAAGTTGCCTTGTTTCAGTTTTAAACTAGCATTTTCCCTCTTCTCCAGAGACCCTTTTTTGCCTTGAACCTAACTCAGGGGTAGGCAACCTTGGCTCATTTATGACTCATGGACTTCAACTCCCAGAATTCCTGAGCTAGTGGAAGAGACTCGAGTGCTAAAATCCACAGGTTAGGGGGCGCAAATTACTTGCCTTGCCCCGGGTGCTGACAACCCACGCTACGCCACTGATTCATGGAAAGGGAAGGTAAACACCAAGGGGAGAGATCTGTTTGGCCATGATGGTGAGCAGTTTCTTATACCAAATAAACCAGCCATGAATATCCTAGTCTATCAGTTATTGCTGCCCTACAATTTCCCGTCACCTAGCATGTCAGAAGAAAGGGACGGTAGTATTACAGTTTACCAACATACGAGAGATGCTAAGACAGAATTTGGGCAATAGGGATGTTCCCTGGTGCTTAATTTTGATTCTTTATAATATGGGTTTGTAATTTTTTCCAACTCAAGAACTACATTCCTCACAAATAGCAGAAGGGAACAGGATGAGATATAAAATCAATTTTCTTTTATATTTATACATACCAGTAATTGCAATTAAGCATCACTTAAATTTCTTGTTTTCCTTTCAGTCACATATAAAATTACACTATGGCAAAAACCTTGAGAATTCTCCAGGCCTTTTGAAAATTTAGGGTGTTGTACAGTTGTGAAACAATAGTCAATGTCTAACTTCCCAAGACTAGCAGGCGACTGGTACAGAATAGAGATGGCTTTTCAGTGAGAGTTTTCACACTAAACTAAGCCACTGTTTGTATGACAACAACTTGTTGAATAAGTCACAGCACACTAGGGTTTGAACCAGGATTTATAAAATAATATGTTAATCTGAAACTAAGTTTATAACTTAACATAGTATATTTTCTTAGACTGGCCCTAAATAATTTATAACAAAACATGCAATATATAACTGCAAAAAGTCTTCAGGGATTTAGGTAAGAACTGTTTGGAGACCTAGATGGAGTTGAAGCAGAGACAGTTCTCCTACATGTGAAATACATACTCTGCCAGTAATATGCATGCCTTCACCAAAATTGATTAATCACACTCTGCAATCAGCTATTTGCTTCTGAATCCACGCAAGTCTCCCTCTATAACTTCTGCTGGTTTAAACAGCAATCTAATGCATCAAAGAGCAGAAAATTGACTTTCTAAAAGTGTTGCAATTAGATTATTCGTAAAAGTATTCAAGCTGCAATAGCTTCCAACACATGTTGATCTGAGTTAATTAAAGATCCACAGGAGATCTTATCAGTAACCGACAAGGCCATTTGCTCCACATGCATTATAGGAGCACATGGAGAAATTAAACACAGAGTTTACTTGCTATGCAATTAATAAGAGCTGCGCAAATAAATAAATAAATAAATAAATAAATAAATAAATAAATAAATAAATAAATAAATAAATAAATAAAATCTATATTTTTTCCATCCTCCCTTATTTGTCGTTTTACTCTTACTTTCCCTCCCTATTTGTTAATAGTTTTATTGATAGACCAAGCTGCAGCAATTTGCAGTTCTGGGTTCATTTCTATTTAATTTATACTGGAAGATCCAATTAGCCAAAGCCTGCTTTAGCAATGCTGAAAGCAAGTCTGGACACTTCAGTCCTTTACTTTGACTTCATTCCATTCACAAATATAGAGCAGCCAGATAATTATGTTAATGGCCTACATTAATTTGAGCACCCAGGACGGATTATACAGAAGGTCTGTCTAGTCGAGAATATCTTCTGAAACATAGCCCACAAATAAGGATAGTCCTCGACTTACGACAGTTCATTTAGTGATTGTTCAAAGTTACAAAGGCATTGAAAAGAGTGACATGACCGTTTTTCACACTTACAGCTGTTGTAGCGTCCTTGAGGTCATGTGATCAAAATTCAGAAGCTTGGCAACTGGTTCATATTTTATGACGGTTGCAGCATCCTGGGGTCACGTGATCTCATCTTTTGAGACCTTCTGGCAAGCAAAGCCAATGGGGAAGCCAGATTCACTCAACAACTGTGTCACTAACTTAATAACTGCAGTGATTCACTTAATGGGGGGGCAGAAATGGTCGTAAAATGGGCCAAAATTCACTTCACAAATGTCTCACATAAATTTTGGGCTCAGTTGGACTACCTGTGCTTCTGGGAAAATCAAGGAGGACATGAAGATGATAGGTGTCTCCTTTCCCATTGCCACCCAGAGTTATAGTTTATCTATCTATCTATCTATCTATCTATCTATCTATCTATCTATCTATCTATCTATCTAGGTGTATGTGTGCGTGCGTGTGTGTGTATTGTGGAAATAAGCTTTTGGCAGACTAATATGACTTTGTATAATCTTCTTTTAACTGCCTATGTCCTTCAAACACAGCTGCTGCTCATAAACTTAATCCCCACTCAACATCCTTCAGTAGTTTGTTTTTCCACATCGCTTGCAGATGAAGCCGAGATCATTTTAGTCTGCACTAGCAAGAACAACTGGAAAATGAGAGGGATGGCAAGTAAATTCCATGAGATCAATGTAAATAAACAGCACCATCAGTCAACAGGGACTGGATCAACTGCTTATTGCACTCTGGCATTATTTAAAAATGGCTTGATTCCGGTGGCATTATTTTGAATTTCCCATAATGGCTGAAGCAGCAGTAGACTGAAGGTACTGTGGGAGATGGTGGTAGTCACCAATGGAAACAATTGTCTTGGCCACAATTAAACTGCTTCTATGCACTGTAATGATATTTTGCTTATCAGTGAAAGGAATTGTTCAGTGCACTTTCTCCACCTGAAAATATCCCTGCTGTAAAAGATAAAGTAGTCCAATGGAATCATGGGTTCTGCCCAAGTCTGCTACCGCCCAGACTAAGCCCAATTCTTCAGTGAGACAAAATAAAGAGGAAAGGTGAAAATGAAACAGTGACATAAAGTAGTAAGACCACACTTGGAATACTGCATCCAGGTTTTGGTTATAAAAAAGAAGTTGTGATATTGGAAAGAGTGCAGACAAGAACAAGAAAGATGATTAGGGGGCTGGAGGCTAAAACATATGAAGAACAGTTGCAGAAATTGGGTTTGTCTAGTCTAGTGAAAAAAGGACTGGGGCTGATATGATAGCAGTGTTCCAATATTTGATGGGCTAACACAAAGAAGAGGGGGTCAACCTATTCTCCAAACCACCAGAAGGCAAGACAAGAAACAATGGATGGAAACTAATCAAGGAGAGAAGCAACCTAGAAATAAGGAGAAAAAACAGTGAGAACAATTAACCAGTGAAATTGCTTGCCTTCAGAGGTTGTGGGTGCTCCATTACTGGAGGCTTTTAAGAAGAGACTGGACAGCCACTTGATTGAAACAGTATGGGGTTTCTGCTTGAGCATGGGGCTGGACTTGAAGACCTCCAAAGTCTCTTCCAATTCTATTATTCTGTTGGTTGAGTTGCCACTGTGAAGTTCAGAAGGTGGGAAATACCACTTACTGATACTCATGATGTCCGAAATTTCACCATTGTTGTGATTCAGGGTCAGCCTGTGGGTTCGGCAGTTGGGTCGGACGACTCAGAGGAGGAGGGGGGGTGTTGAAGACCTTGCTGAGGGGGTTGAAGATCTTGCTGATGATAGCCCTCAGCCAGGCCCCTCCCACTTGGTCACCACGGAGACCCAGCTATGTGAGCCTGACAGCGTGGATGAAGATGACCCACAGCTGGCCCTGTTCAAGGACGCCCGATGCAGGAGGCAGTCAATTAGGAGTAGACAGAGGAAGGCAATGGGGCTTCTCGGAAGGAGGCAGAGAGAAGCCACGCCCTGAACTCTATATAAGGGGAATGTGTGGGGAGGGCTGGTTTGCTGAAGGCAACCGCTTGGATAGTTCGTGTTTCTTAAAGCTCCGGTTTCTTGGTTCGTGTCTTGTTTGTTTTTGTAGTAATAAATTTGGCAGGCGTAATTTCCAGCCTCTTGCCTTATTGTAAAAGGGGTTGTCCCTGCCTTTTCTGCAGGGCCGGTAGCAGGCTGGTACAGAACAACCATTTTGGTAGGAAAGCTGTTCCATGACCAAAGGAAATAGCACTGAATCAAGGAATCAAGAAAATAGCATGGAGGGAAGGGAGGATTCAAAAAGCTGGGGCGAGGAGAAAACAAAGCAAAAAGAAAAAGACAAATATTTTCACAACACTACAGCAATGATAAATTAAATCTGACAACGCAGAAGGGCAGAGGTCCCTTTTCAATGCCAAAATACCAGGAAAGAAAAGGAAATGCAAATTTGCTCTCAGAAGGGTAGGGTAAAAGTTGGCTTTTACTGTTAGTTCATGTGGACAGCTGTGGCTACACAGATGCCAAAACCCGGGAAACAGTAACCAGGATTTGATTTGGCAAAAAGCTCCATCCAAATAAAAGGAAAAGGTGAAAAAAAACAACCTCTGATTACTAGGCATCAAATGTGTTACATAAGGACGAAAGAAAAAAGAAACTAAGATTTTTACCCCTTTCATTTTTGTAAAGTAAAAAAGGATCATGACTTTTCAATTATCTTGCCTTGGGGGGGACAGAGAGGAATCTTGTGGAACCCAGATTCCTGATCCCATGGAGTACTACGGAAATGTTCATCTGAATGTGGTTGCAGTTCCTTTCAGATCTTTTTTCTTTTTTTAAAAAAAAACAGACTTTGGTCCATTTTCCCATTTACAATTACCATTTTGAACAATTTTAAAACAGATCATTTTAATCAAGAAAAACATTACATGGAGACTGACATTACAAAACAAAATGGTTACAGTGCCTTTATTCCCAACAATATCTCTGGGCCTGAAAATATTCATAGGAAATCATTGCTCTGTATCTACCTGCATGGAAAAAGCATTCAGATAATTAGTTAGTAGGGTAGAATCCAGACAGGGAAAAGAAAAGATGGTTGCCAACTGTAATGGGCTGTGAGAATAACCTGGAGGAAGAGGAGGAACAGGGGCAGCCAAGGAAACAGTAAGATAACAGATATCTGAGTCAAGGAAGGGATGTAATTTGAGAAAGTTCAAGTTCCCTTGAGGATAAAGGGAGGGAGGAAGGGAGGCAAATTCAGATTTGCAAACTTCTGTTACTTATAACCCTATAATAAAAGTAGTTTCACTATTCGTCACTTTGATGTCCAAGTCTGGTCTACCTCAAAGAGATGACACTAATATCTACTAAGCTTCTGTTCTGTGTCTGCTCACATTTATCATGATGTGAATTTTCCATACCTCTTGTCAGCCATTTGATGAGAATGCTCTCAAAATTATAAATATGCTGTCTGGACCAAAAAAAACCAACAACCCCTTCTAACACTCAGACTTTAGAATTATCAAAATATTTTATGAAAACGATGAGGACAATGTCTATCCCAGAGGTCTCCAACCTATTTGGTTTGGCGGCCCGGAAAGGGAGGCAGGCACTGCTATACGCAAATGGGCCATGGGCCTACAAAAATGAACCCCATGCGCGTGCACACAAATGTGCTGCACACGAGTGCATGCATGCACACACAAATGGTCGCATATGCAAACGGGGCTGTGCAGGCTTAAGTGCTGCAAATGAGGCGGCGCTAGCACTGGCGGTACTCTTGGGGGCAGGGCAGTGCTAGCGCCAGCGAGATGCTCAAAGCCACACTAGTGTCGGAGGGATGCTTGGGGGTAGAGTGGTGCTAGCGGGATGCTCTGGAGGAGGGTGGTGCTAGCGCAAGTAGGGGGTGAGTGCATGTGCACTGGCCATCCCTTCACGTGGCCTGGTGGCCAAACGGCCGTGGCCCACAGGTTGGGGACCCCTGGTCTATCCTATTAAGTTTATACTCAAGCAATTTGAAAGCCTCCCACATTTTGCACTCTACTTCTCATCCCATGAATGGGAATTACTGGCTGAACTTTACTACAGTTCTAGCCCAAAATATATAAAGGTCATGATTTAAAACTAGAAGTAAAAGAGGAAAGAGGTAAAAATGATAGGGATAGCCTATGTAGCTGCCTTGCACAACATGCTGAACTAGGCAAAAATGAGATTGCATATTTTGTCGTTCAGAATGTATTAATCAATTCATTATATTAAGCCATAAAATTATTTGTTTGTTTGTTTGGGCAGAGCATGTTACATGAACAAAATGTTGTTGGAATTATGACTTCTAATTAACACTGAATACATACTAGATACTTCAATAGAACATGAAATTTGGATTTAGCCTCTAAAATGTGTTTGAAATGTGACCTAAAGAGGATTTGTATTGCAAAATGGTGATAAGGTTTCCATCTTTTGAAGCTGAAAAAGATTTGTAATCCTAGGTTTAGGGTTCAGATGTTATATAAATTATGTCAATGAAACTTTGCTACATTTGGGAATAGAATGTTAAACCAAACTTTTCATGGAAATTTTTGTACATTTTATAGACCACCTTTTGTGGTTATGAAATGTAAATTTTAAGAAGAGGCACTACATAGGATAGCATTAGATACATAAAAATAGAAAAGTATGGGGCTAATTATTAAGGCTGGACTTAAGAAAGTGTGTTAAGATGAATAATAATAATAATAATAATAATAATAATAATAATAATAATAATAATAAGAAGAAGAAGAAGAAGAAGAAGAAGAAGAAGAAGAAGAAGAAGAAGAAGAAGAAGAAGAAGAAGAAGAAGAAGAAGAAGAAGAAGAAGAAGAAGAAGAAGAAGAAGAAGTAGTTGAAGTTGGAAGGGATCTTGGAGGTCATCTAGTCCAACCCCCTGCTCAGGCAGGAAACCCTATACCATTTCAGACAAATGGCTGGCCAGTCTCTTCTTAAAAACTTCCAGTGTTGGAGCATTCACCACTTCTGGAGGCAGGTTGTTCCACTGGTTAGTTGTTCTAACTGTCAGGAAGTTTCTCCTTAGTTCTAGGTTGCTTCTCTCCTTGACTAGTTTCCATCCGTTGCTTCTTGCCCTGCTTTCAGGGGCTTTGGAGAATAGCTTGGCTCTCTCTTCTTTGTGGCAGCCCCTGAGATATTGGAACACTGCTATCATGTCACCCCTCACCCTTCTCTTCATTAAACTACACATACCCAATTCCAGCAACCATTCCCTATATGTTTTAGTCTCCAGACCTCTAATCAAGGAGTGTTTCACAAGCTTAGCAACTTTAAGATATGAAGTGAATGAAGCTGGCTGGGGAATTCTGGGAGTTGAAGTCCAAATATCTCAATGTTGCAATCACTGGACTGGATAGAATCAGCAAAAGCTTGCTAAAATGGTCCTTTTGGAAAAGTGTAATGAGGAGGACCTGAAGATCTGCAAAGAGACTCCCAGTAATTCAAGCAAATAAGCTTCTGATTTTGCTTTACAATTTAATTCACGAGCATCTTGAAACTAAACATTTGTGCTCTGATATCTCTGGAGCTTTTGGAGAGGAAGGTTATAAACAGAAAAAATTATCTAAATTTTAAGTTGAAATTAAAACAACAGAAAGCCGGCATTGGCCTCATATTTTCTAGTGTTCTTCTTAGTTAACATTATCATCACCAATTCTAAATATCTTAATTGCTATGGCTTATATAAACAGATCTCAAGATTAGAAATTCACTATGTTGCTTTGTAACAAAATCATTCACCCTGTAGAAGAGAACCACATCCATACTTCAGTTGTGAAAAATCAGTAACATTTTTGACAATAGGATTAAATTGTTGCAAATTGCTCTTCAACTATTAACCACACATACCAAAAAAATCTTACCACACAAAACAGAAAACAGGTAGTCAGCATTAACAATCATTACAGCCTAATCGTACATTATCATACACTATAAAGTATTACGACAAACTTCTGTTTGGAATAAGCTTATCATGGATTCACAATCAGACTACTAACAGAATATGCTAAGAATTTGCTCACTTTGAAACTTTACTAAACTATATTTTCATGAGTATAATTAGCCAGCTTGGCTTGCATTATTGGGAGATATTGTTCAGAAACATTTGGAATAAATAATTCTTCCATAACTGAAATATAAGAAGGAAAAATATAATTCACAACCTCCATTTTATAAGAATTTAAAAGAATCCTGCTAAATTCATATAAATGGCCTTCTCTTCCAAATACACAGCTGCCCAGTAGATGAATTCACATGGTACACAACTTTGGGCAAGAAGTATTTATCCACTTCAAATTATTATACTCTAAAGATGCAATTTAGTAGATACGATAGCCATTGATGAATGACTGCTGATGGCCTGAACTTCCACTAATCTGTCTTCCCTCTTCTACTAGGGATTAAAATAGGGGAGGGTATTTTTTGACTTAAATATAAGAACATAATGAGAATTCTGAGAGCTGGGGTTACAGTTACTACAGTTCCAAGCTGGGAAAGATTAGACAGCCTACCATTCAAAAAAGATAAGTGGCATATTGGAACAAACTTGAGGACAGTTATCAGGATGGTGAGTGGTCAGGAAATAGTGAAAAGATTCAGCCTAGTGTAACAAAGACTGAAGGGAATGCACTCTTCAAATAGTTGAAGGGTTGGCATGTACAAGAGGAAGCAGCTTCAGACCAGATGCCACAAGAAACTTCAGGTCTGTATGAGCTGTCAGCTAGTGGAAAAGGCTGCCACATGTAGTGGTGAGTTTTCCTTTCCTGCAGATTATCAAACGTGAAGCTGGATTGGTCAGAGATGCATACTACAGGGGTCCCCAACCCCCAGGCCGTGGACCAGTACCAGGCCGTGGCAACCAGTCCACACAAACAAGCAAAGCCCATCTGAGGGATGCAGGCAGCACACAACACCACACCCGCTTCAGTCCATGGAAAAACCTCTCTCCATGGAACCAGTCCCCGGTGCCCAAAAGGTTGGGGACCTCTGCACTACTAGATTGTGCATTGAGCAGTGGTTCTCAACCTTGGCAGGTTGAAGTTGTATGGACTTCAAGAATTCTGAGTGTCAAGAGTGCTGCCTGGGAAATTCTGAGAGTTGATATCCACGCATCTTGAAGAGTCGTCTTGCAGTGAGATGGGCAGCAAACAAATTTAATAAATGAATAAATTAGCTGCCATGATTGAGAAACATTAGACTAGAAGACCCATAAAGTCCCTTCCAATTCTATGATTCTGTAGACAACCATTAAATGAACAGATTTGTAACCAGCACCTCTACACCTTATCGAGCATGACCTAGAATCCACACAAAGCGCATTTTAAGAATGAGAATACAGGGGCTCGCCAATTAAAAATACATTTAAAAAAATAACCTTTTCTAAAACCATGGCAATTGCTTAAGAATAGTTTCCTTTAAAGGGGATTGGCTTTGTTCACTGGTTCACAAGCCTAAATACCAAGCCAATAATGGCTTGTTCCTAATTTGCAGAGGAACTTAACACATTTCCCAGAAACCCTAGTGGTGCAGTAATTACAATGCAGTATTGTAGGATAACTGCCCACAGCCTGGAGTTTGATCCTGATAGGGCTCAAGGTTGACTCAGCATTCCATCCTTCTGAGGTTAGTAAAATGAGGACCCAGATTGTTGGGAGGAGGGGGGCAATATGCTGACATTGCAAACTGCCGAGAAAGTGCTGTAAAGCATTTTGGGATGGTATATAAGTCTGAGTGCTATTGCTAATTCCTTCTATGTATCTCCTCTACCTGTGCCCACTTCTTAATAAAGAGCTTAATAAGGAAGGGGAAGGGATTTAGGGAATTCAACACAATTCTTGGTTACTTGTCGCCAGATGAATGGGCAGGAATAGTTGTACCCACTTTCAGATAATGGGTTGCCCAAACTATTCAGGAACGGACAATATGGAGATCTGGTATGATTTTAACTGTCCACAGAAATAGTTAAATTCCTGATGTCCTATTCTCATGGCAAAGAGTAAGATGGGACTTCAAGGGCCTACCAGCTGAAATCTTGCATTCACTTCTGTGCAGCAAACACAATTCCATGTAGTTTTTATGGACGGGGGGGGGGGGGGGGGGAATTGCAATGTTTCCCCAAAATTCTGTTCCACTCCTCTTCTTGTCTTTCAGCTTGCACGTTACCTCAGACTCTTAATCTATGCTGCCTAGCATAAAGTAATGTGTAATAATGGCTGTAACCTATCCACATTACAGCTGCTACTTAAATGCTAAACTCCTTGGCCTTCAGCCAGCTGGAATGCAACTTGATCTTAAGGTATTCCAGCTCTGCGTGTATCAGACATCCTGGGATCCTCCATTAGTAAGAAAAAATTACCAGCATCTGGAAGGATACTTATTTACAGTTATGTAAGTTGCAAGCCTTGACTTATATTTGCTATAAAACAATGCACTTATTTTGGACTATAATAACCCTTGAATGGTATGAGTTAATGCTATGTGAAGAAGAGTGTGATTCTAGATTAAAATGCTTATTAAATCAGGAAATGATTTGTGACAGAAGTGGCAGACAATCAGCGGCATGTAACTGGTAATCCTGATGTAAAGAAAGATGTTCTTTCAGGAGTTAAATTTATCCTTCCCGAAAACTGTTCTTTAGTATTAAAAAAAACCCTTTCAAAAAATTGCTTTTAAGTCCATCGGAGAATCATTCATGCTATATATGGCAACTGGACACTATATAAAAGGGGGGAAAAACTAAGTGAACGAATAAATTAATTTGAATGTCCATGTCAGGATTGAATAACTATGATCCCTGCTAGCTTGTATCACTAATCAACTTGCCATAGACAGGGGAGGGGGGAATAGAAAATGAAGGGAGGAAATGGAATGCCAAGAAGCCATTCACGGATTGTGAGAGCCTGCACCACCTCAAGGTCATTGCCACAGATGCTCACTGGAGAAGTGAACTGTTCCCATAACAAAAAGAATTATTATTGGTCAATGGGAACACTTGGTGGGTGGGAGAACAGGAATCTATTGTGTAACTAAGCAAGCTTCTGCATGCGAAAATTCAGAGCTGGTTTCGCTTCTTTAGTTCTGAGATAGTTTATCCAATAAAGCTTTACCCTTTGGGACTCAATTATCTAGAGAAAATTTTTTGTTGGGTTCGCTAGTTGGACAATTGACCGCCATTCTGTGCTTCATTATTGATCACTGGAGAATTTGAAGATGCTTACATATTCATTATCCAGCCTTCAAAAGTCACAAGCCATCTAGTAATTTCAAATAGACATTTTGTTCAGTTCTATATACCAATGTTTCCCAAGTGCTACAAGACTGCAAAACAGAATTTTCTAGCTTTAAAAAAAACGTGAGGAATTTGAATAGAACAAGTTTCAACAGTACTCTTTATTTTTCCCTACAATCAACACATTGATTACAGATTTTAATGGGATGCTCACATATTTCAATAAAGTCTATGTACTTCAATAAAGAAAATCCAGTACTTTTTTGGATTGAGTTGGTATATTGTTTATATGATGTTAGAAGTCATTTTTTGTAACTTTTTCCTTTTTTTGAAATTTTCTTAATTTTTCCCTTTTGTTCTTCTCATTTTTAATCTTTCTTATTATTACCTTGTATTTTAGCTTTTACTGAAACTTAAGTTGTCTAAAGAAAGTCCTAGAGCTAACACAGCATACTTCAATATTTTGTCTTCACTGTAAAAACTGCTGAAAATCCAATTATGTTAAATTAGGAAGTGTTTGTTTAGTTAATGATGTAAAATAAATCCCAAACTCATAAAAATATCCTTCATTTGCATCCAGCCAGAAACCAGAAGACTGTGAGTTCTAGTTCCACCTTAGGCAAGAAAGCCAGCTGGCTGACTTTGAGCCAATCGCAAGGAAACTGTGAGTTCTAGTCCTGCCTTAGGCAAGAAAGCCACCTGGCTGACTTTGGGGCAGTAACTCTCTCAGGGTAACCCACCTAACAAGAGTGTTTTGTGGGAAAATAGGTGGAGAAAAGACAGTGAAAGAGTTGCACTGAAGCTCTGGTTTGACAAAGTTTGGATCCCACTTGTTTTGGATGTTATATATGAAATCATTAGAGAAATACAATGGAGTGGGATCATGTAGATTATGAATTTATCATTTTATCAAAGCATCCAATCTTGTGTTATCTGCCATATAAAAGTTTTCAGAAACTTTGGGAAAAATTAAAAAGAGAAGTAAATACACTGAGGGGAAAGCCTGCTTCATAGGAGAATATTACATTGGTGTGGGTGTGTGCATAGGGTTATATAGTGAGCCTGACAATGAGATTGGATCCACCACATTACACTAAACCACAATTTGTTTAACCACGATTTACTGAATAATTCAGATTTATTGAATTCATACAACATGCTATGTCAAATCCAAACAAATCTATACTGATCTGATGCATATACCCACCCACAGTATATAGAGCCCAGTAACAGAAGAGAATAACAGAATTGGAAGGGACCTTGTAAGTCTTATAATCCAACCCCTTGCTCAAGCAGAAAACCTTATACCATTCCAGACAAATTGTTGTCCAGGTTCTTCTTCAAAACCTCCAGTGATGGAGCACCCACAACTTCTGGAGGCAAGTTGTTTCATTAATTAATTATTCTAACTGTCAGGAAATCTCTCCTTAGTTTTAGATCAACTCTCTCCTTGATTAGTTTCCATCCATTGCTTCTTGCCCTGTCTTCAAGTGTTTTGGAGAATAGGTTGATCTCCCCTTCTTTGTGGCAGCCCCTTAGATATTGGAACACTGTTAGTCCTTCTTTTAATTACACTACACATATCTTTCTATGGAAGGAGTCTGCCCAATTCAGAACTCTTGAAGGACAAGGCTGCATTTTCCAAAATTTTGCACTTCTTAAAGTGGCTTGGAGATACATTGAATTAACAGAGACTATTAAGAGATCCTTAAAATTCTGAACTCCAAAGTACACAGGGATTTCATAAATGATATTTTTTTTAAAAAAGATTGTTGTCTTTTGTTGGCTTTGTTTCGTTTTATTTTCAAATGTTTTTTGCCAAGAGGCCTGAGAGTTGAGCTCTAAATATATTCAAATTCTTTCAACAGCCCATGGAAAGAACAAAAATTTCATTACTTGAGTTCATTTGCTGTCATTCCAAAGACCTTCTGTAGGGGCTAAAGGGTTGTTTCTCTTGTGTTCTTGTAACCACGACAAAGTTTTGTGATTTTGCTGATAAAAAAAATATTTTTCAATTCATCAGGTCAACCTAAAATGTTTTCTTAGTAGGTATAAAATATATTTTTCTGGAAAAAGATAAGACATGCACAGACAAAAAAAAGAACTTGATCTCATTGCCTGCAGCTCATACCAGTACAGAAGAGCAAAAAAAATAAATATTCAGGCTGATAATTAAGATTTTATACCTCCCCAGAGTAATCAGACAACATAAAAAAATCCTTATTTACACTTCCATATGGAGGTTAAAGGGGTTTTAAATCAGCATTCTCGCATAGTTTAAAATCTGAAGAAGATGAATAATTTCTGGCATCAAAAGGGCATTAGATCAACCATACACACATTGGAGTTTCTGAGCTGGAAAGAAACAAATCCCCATAGACTTCTCTACTAGAAGATCCCACACGAAAACACAGCTTTTACAGGCAGTTTTTTCTTCCCATGTTTTTGAAGGTCTTCCCTAATTGTACATGATTTATAGCAATTGCAAAAAGTTGTTGGGTTAATGTCATTTATACGACTGCTTCTTGTTTTCTGAGGAGGTTGACAATGTTTGCTAATTAATTTTATCTTTCTCTTTTTTCTAGATAAATAAAATAATGAAGGCAACAAAAGCTGTACTATATTTTGAGCCAAGAAAATCTTTAAAATATGTTATGATGTGAGGAAATAGATTTTAAATTGTTTATTAATGTGAGGAGGAGAAAAATGTTATGGGTGAATAGAAAGAGATTGGAAGCAAAACTATTTGTCCATTCTTATGGAGAAAGGAACGGATGGGAAGAGTCCAAGGCTGTGAATTACTGTAATGTCTTCATTTAGACTTCCCCCAGGGGATGCTAAAATTAAGCAATAAGGTCGTGCTAATCACAAAGATATTTTTCTTTGTCTTGACCTGCCAATGACTGACTAGGAATGTTCAATGATACTATTCTAGGAACTGGATCCCCAGAGAACGTACAAAAGAAGTTCTTGTTCTTCTGAAGAACATCAGAACAATGTTCCTGTTGGGGGATAAAATAGGAGGGAGTAGTATGCTGCTTTGTGTTGTATCAAATAAAGATGGGATATTGCAAGTACTGCAATGTATAGCACCAGACAAAATCACAAAAACGGTGTCTCACTCATTTTGGCCATGTCATGCAGGAGAATTCACTGGAGAAAGCAATTGTGTTTGGAAGAGTTAACAGAAAAAGGAAATCAGGCTGCCAAAGAACATGGCAGCTGGACACCATCAAAGCTGACACCAACCAGAGCATAGAGCAACAAAAAGAAATAGTGTAAGATCAAAAGAGGTGGAGAGACCTGGTCCATAGAATTGCCCAGAGTAGGACATGCCTGAATGGACAACATCATCGTCATCATTGTAGGAAAAGAGCAGGCAGAATTGAGAGGATGAAGAACACCTTCACCTGAGAGTTATTGCATTTCCAGAAGTGCTCTAAGTCCAATCCCTCCTTTATTCCATTGTTCCTTATCTGTCGCCAATTTAGTGAACTTTAGTAGACCAGATTCTTGTGTATAAGTTTGAATAAATCTTCTATGATGCAGTCACATGAACGGTTCTGATTCTTTGCGCCTAACAGATATACATCAAATAAATGAATGAATATTTCTTTTCAGACTATGCCAATGACTGCATTAAATTAATTAAACATAGTCTCTTTTCATATGTCATTTCAGAATAATTGGGGGGGGGGAGAATTACTAGAATTTATTTTTACCTGTCTTTCTTTTTAGATTTATAAAACAATCTTATGTATTCTACATTAGAGAATTACTGTTTTTGTGTCTGCATCTGCTATTTTGGGGTCAAAACATGGATGTTTTAAACTACAATTACTTCCAGAATTGACAGAATGATCAGGTTTAAATTCACCACAATTTTTTGAAATTTAAAATAAAATGCTTTAAGCTTGAAATCTTTTACTTTAACCATGATTTTTATGCCTCTCCATTAGTTGGCCTTCTATGGACTTAAAAAGTTTAACAGTAGGTAGAACAACATGTCATACAGCAAAATGTATATTCTGAGCCTTCGTTTCCCTCACCTTTTTCCAATATTTTTCCCCTTACAATTAGTGTTTTCTGTACATTATTTCATACACTGAAAGAAATCTCAAGCACTTAATTTCACTTTAAGTAAAATGTTGGCAGTTTCGCTGTTTCTTTACTGTTTCCCCAAAACAGGCAATAAACAAATAAATAGACACTACTATTTATGTAGTAAGAAATCAACGCAGAAACCTGGAAAGCTTATCATATAGTGCAGACATGTCAAACACAAGGCCCGGGGACCGGATCCGGCCCGCGAAGTGGTTTCATGCGGCCCGCGAAGCCATCCTGGAAACAGTGAGGGAACGGTCCCCACTGCCTTGGCCCTGGCCCAGAGACCCTCCTTCTGCCAGAGACCCTCAGATCTGTCCCACTCCTGCCCAGGCCCCCATAGGCACCCTTGATGCCAACGATGTAGAGCTGGCCACGCCCACCCAGTAGGCCATACGCACTCTAGCCACACCCACCCAGTAGGCCACACCCACCCTGGCCATACCCACCCGGCCCCCTGAGGGCAACCGCAATGCTGATGCGGCCCTCAATGAAATTGAGTTTGACACCCCTGATATAGTGCAACACTTTTTTTCAAAAAAACAAAACAAAACAAAACCTTCCTGACCTGTGTTCTCCAGATGTTTAGACTTCAACTCCCAGAATTCATGGAACTATTGAATTGGGAGGAGTCATTTAGGTCACAGTATCCATCATACTACTTGGGGGGCAGGAATCCAAATTAAAGCACCCTCTTTCTGTTCAGTCATTACATGAACACTTCCAGTTTTCAGGGTACTGAGTTCTCTGTTCAAATTCCCTCCATGATGTCCCTACATTAATCTGTATCCCTTTATTCTGTATTAATTTTGGTGTGATACAGAACAGGGCCCAGCTTACTTTTGCATGGCATTTTTCAGTTATTTGAAAACCACAAGTAGTTCTCAATTTATGACCACAATTGAGCCCAACATTTCTGTTGCTAAGTGAGACATTTGTGAAGTTAATTTTGCCCCATTTTACAACCATTTCTGCCCCCTCTTGTTAAGTGAATCACTGCAGTTGTTAAGTTAGTGACACAGTTGTTAAGTGAATCTGGCTTCCCCCATTGACTTTGCTTGTCAGAAGGTTGCCAAAAGTGATCACATGATGCCGGGACAGTGCAACGGTCATAAATATGAGTCAGTTGCCAAGCATCTGATTTTTGATCACATGACCATGGGGATGCTACAACCATGGTAAGTGCAAAAATCTTGCCTACCTGTATTACTAATCCCCTCTGATCTTTTCAAGGATAAACAGGTCCTTTAATCTCTCAAGTGACTGGAGAATTCTGAATGCTGAAGTGCACATATTCTGGAGGATACCTCCAGAGTGGTGACCTAGATCTTCACAAGGTGATGGATAACAGTTGAGAAATGATTGTATGAGGACAGTGTTGCAATCTTTCTGTAACTCAAAAGGGAGGAACTGTAATAGGGAATATTAGAAATCTAAGGTGGAATGGAGTTTTCCAGGTAAGCACCTGACATTTGGATGTCATTCTGAACATTTGCAACATGCTGTTGCAGGTCCTACTTGAAAAAGTGGGTGTACCTGTTTGCTAATACCACAGAGATAAGAAATCATGAAACTACATGTTGGAGAAATATGCAATGAAAATAGTTCCCATTCACAACAACAAGAAAGCTTGATAGCTTTATCTTTGCTGAGGCCTTTTAATATTTTCAGAGGTCCCACAAACACATCAGATTAGGAGGCACCACGGAAACATTCCCCCACTGCTTTAATTTCTGTCAAGAGGACTTGCACAATTGTTGACTACAGTTGGTGCAAGTATTTTGTAGCTGGAGCTTCCTGGGGAAAAAGTGTTCATTCCATTTCATATCAAACAGCAACCACCACACCACCACTCCTAATATCACCGCCCAGAGCCCCTCTCCAACAGACAGTTAAGAAATATGAAATATAAATAAATAAACTAACTAACAAGTTAGCTTGATGGGTTCTAGAATAATTTGCTTTGGCAGTGGATAAGGCATGCGTTTTTGTTCCTATTATCATCCCTTTGAAAATCTATATGCCATTTGTTTGCAGTTTTCCCAATATATACCCTATTCTTTACTTTGGCAAGCATTTTTCTATTGGAGGGGGTTCTATAAGTTGGAGAATTATGTCACAATGGTCAGAAAAGCAGTATCCATTTATTTGCTGGAAGGTCTAGGTTGGAAAACATTTTTTTTATTATTTAAAGAAAACCCAGTGTAAGGTTGTTGGTTCTGTTGTGATTCAGGGTCAGCCTGTGGGTTCGGCAGTTGGGTCGGATGACTCAGATGAGGGGGAGGAGGGGGGTGTTGAAGAACTTGCTGATGATGGCTTTGAGGCTCCGCAGAGCCCCCAGCCAGGCCCCTCCTACCTGGTGGAGACCCAGACCCAGCTGTGTGAGCCTGACAGTGTGGATGAAGATGACCCACAGCTGGCCCTGTTCAAGGAGGCCCGACGCAGGAGGCAGTCAAGTAGGAGCAAGCAGAGGAAGGCTGTGGGACTTCTCGGAAGGAGGCAAAGAGAGGCCACGCCCTGAACTCTTTATAAAGGGAATGTTTGGGGGAGGGCTGGTTTGCTGAAAGCAACCGCTCCGATAGAGTTTCAAAGCTCCGGTATCTTGTTTCATGTTTTGTTTGTTTTTGTAATAAATTTGGCAGACGTATTCCAGCCTTTTGCCGTCTGTAAAGGGGTTGCCTTTTCTGCAAGGCCGGTAGCAGGCTGGTACAGAACAGGTTCATTTCTTATCATATGCTTTCTAAAATTTCTAAATATCATATGCTTTCTAAAGACAGCCAGTTTGGTCCAGTGGTTAAGGCACCAGGCACCAGGAGATCACGAATTCAAGTCCCTTCTAAGCCATGAAAGCCAGTTGCACCAGTCACTCTCTCTTATCCCAACCATCTTACAGGGTTGTTGTTGTTGTGGGGAAAATAGGAAGAGGAAGGTGTGTTGAATATGTTCACCTAGAGCAGGGGTCTTCAAACTAGGCCCTTTTATGACTTGTGGACTTCAACTCCCAGAATGTCCACAAGTCATAAAAAGGCCAACTTTGAAGACCCACCCCCTACTTTTTTCCTTTTAATTTTGACTCTTTCACACAAACATCTCAAGTGAGTTTGTCTATTAAGCACAAAACTAGAAAATCTTGATTTGTTCAAATTATGTCTTTGCTGAGGTGTTGCAGCTATAACTTTCACACATTTAACCATCATGTGAACGAAAGCGACAGTCAGCAAGCTTGATCAAATAACAGATAGGATAACATCCCAAAACAGAAGTCATTAAAAGCAGGCCCTTTTAAAATAATATACAGAGAGATTAAAATGTGGTTTTTATTGTAATCTGTTGTTTTTTCTCAGTAGGAAAGAATATTGAATTATTTTTTAAAAGACACTAAATCAAGATTTTTGGCTCCACATCCATTCAAACTTTTTTTGTAACCCTGGCCATGGAGCAAATGATGATTGAAAATATTCACTGCTACAATTTGTGCCAGGAATTATGAAATTGCAAGCTTGGAAAAAAGTCACTTGGGGCCAAACCTTAACATTCCTTCAACTGCAATGTCCTGTTTTGAGGACTGCCTGCAGTTATTTTGAAATGAACACGTTGCCGTCACCTCCAGGTAACCAAACTCTTATGCAACATGGAGGTGTCCAACCTTGGCAATTTTAAGACCTATGGATTTCAACTCCCAGAATTCATACTGGCTGGGGAATTCTGGGAGTTGGAAGTCCACAAGTCTTAAAGTTGCCAAAGTTTGACATCCTTGGTCTTAATCAAAACTATGTGGCATGCTTCATCAGCTTCTTTCTCAGACACAACTGCAGGGGTATCTTCTATTTACTTCAGCTGTAAATTCCTTGAGATAGTTTCCTTTAGAAAATTTAATTGAACTTCTGACTGAAATCAAGACAAGATTCTGCTTTAGCCCTTCTGATCTTTCTAAGGATCCTAGCCTTCCTCCCATTTCCATAGTCTCATTCTCATTTGTTACTGCCTTCTGCTAAAAGTTTATCCATTTTTGTCAATGTGCAGAGTACCTGGCCTCTTTACAATCTTATCTTTGGTTTGCCAGCATTCACTTTCAGTATCCGTTTCAACTTCCAAAGTTCAATAACGATGTTTTTACACCTGTCAACATAACTCTACTCATTCAGACGTTATTATATCTGACTATAGCCTTCTATAGGAAAGCTGAATGAGGCAATAAGTATACCACTTTAAAATAAAACTAGGATGATCAGAGATTAGATTCACAAGTTCCCTGAAGCTGGCTGTCCGAATATTAAGTGCAGGGGATTGCAAGAACCTTTTTACAACTTTTACTATCTGCCTGCTTGGCAATATTAATTCAGTATATTCAGTGGCATTTCTTTATTGCAGAATGCTCTTGATCAGGGGTGTCAAACGCACCATGTCACATTGCGACTTTTTTTCCATTGCCGGCAATGAGGTGGGCGCGGTTTCGCCATGACGCATCCGGCCCGCAGGCTGGCAGTTTGACACCCCTGCACTTGATCTATCCTTCAGATCTCAAGACAGATGTAACCCTCAAAAGATCTGCTTGGGTCACTTGAGACATCTGGAGTTCTTTCCAAACAGTAGCTTTTAATATTTGGCCTTGGTGGAGCAGTGGGCTAATGCCTCCTTAAGTAACACCAGCTGCCTGCAATTAGTGCAGGTTCGCATCCCACCAGGCTCAAGGTTGACTCAGCCTTCCATCCTTCCAAGGTAGGTAAAATGAGGACCCAGATTGTTTGGGGCAATTAAGCTGACTTTGTAATAATGCCGTTTGGGGTGTGTGTGAAAGCCCTAATAAGCAGGCATATACATAGAATGAAGGCTACTGCTAAGCTTGTAAGCCGCCCTGAGTCTTCGGAGAAGGGCGGGATATAAATGGAATTAAAATAAAAAAAATAAATAAAAAATAAAAAATATTTAAACTGACAAAAGGAGAAAAATGACCAAGGCCATGATTAGAAAGTAATAATATTAACTTTAATTTTAATTGCCTTTAAAGGCAAATGAAATGCAATCAAATTTGCTTCCTGTGACAGACAAGAAATCAGCCAAAATAAAGTTCATGACCAACCAAGAAGTTGTTGGAAACTTTGTAGTATCTTCACAGAGCAAAAGAAGCAACTTGGAATTAAGGAGAAACTTCCTAACACTGAGGACAATTAACCAGTGGAACAGCTTGCCTTCAGAAATCATGGGCGCTACACCACTGGAGGTTTTTAAGAACAGCCACTTGTCTGAAATGGTATTGGGTCTCTTGAGCAGGCGGTTGGATTAGAAAACCTCCAAAGTCCTTTCCAGATCTATTCTGATCCTGCTTCAAATTAAGGCATTTAATACTTTCAATTTTCTGCTGTTTGGCAAGAACAAAGCTACTCACTAAACCCATAAGATGGTTAATATCTTCTTACATTTTGCTAGAAGTAGAAACAGATTTATGTTCCTGTTGCTCAAAGTATTTTAAATATTAAGCTCATCAGCTCTTTGTTAAATGGCTCACAGATTGGTAATTATGAAAATACAACTTCCTGGAAGTGATACTTCCCAATTTTTTTAAGACACAGGTTTCGAGTGCCTCAGAATATCTCTTTCGAAATCGCAACAGAGATACATTGTGGAATGGAGAAGATGGATCGAATATATTCAGAATAAATACGGGACTAAAAAGTTTCATTTAGCATTTGAATAAGTATAGTTTTATATGATGTATTATTGGTTATTCATTATTTGTTGGTAATTTAGTTATGTTTAAGGGGAGTTAAAGTGCGATAGAATTTAATGTGTCTTTTTTGGTTAGTTAGCATATTTTAGCTTATGTTTGTAAAGTTTATACCCTGTATTCAGCTCTGGGAAGTTGGGGGGGGGGGTAGGGTAAGGGAGGGTAAGGGGGAGGGAAGGGGGAGGAAGGGAGTTTATGTTTTTAAAAATGTATCTTAAAACTTTTCAATTAAAAAAAAAGAACATCTCTTTCGTGTGCTTAGCTAGATGTCCTTCTCCAGAGACAATGTGGCTTGTTGCTTAAAATTCTGGCTAATGTGGATTTTCACGGATGGAACTCTTGCTTCCTGAATTCTTTGGGACAACATTTTTTTTTCAGGCACTGAACTGGTTCTAAGCTTTAAAGACTCAGTCCAGTATCTGATATCACTTGACTATGGGAGAGTTGAAATGGAACTACCAGAAAGCAATGATTACCAGAAAGATCTAACACCCATCTCTTTTGATATAGATGGCAGTTTCATTCCAGCCAATTGCCTGGATAGTATCTTGTGTTTGTCTCACCTGAAAGCCTTTTCTTTTATTAGATTTAATGTTTTGCCAGCTATGTAAATGGAAGGAGATGTAACAATGCCCCAGTTCAACAGTGTTTATTCTCATACCGAATGATGAAAGTAGAAACAGTTAAACGTGAATTACTATATTGTTCATTCAATACAGACTGGCATATCAATTTAATAATGTCCTATTTATCCCATTCCTTGATAAGACAAAGGTAACATAACTATAACCACCTGCTGCCGGCGTCGACTCCCCTCCGCCCTGTGCGTTCCCACAGAGAGGGCCTCCTCAGGGTGCCTCCGGTCAGAGAATGCCGGCTGGTGGCCCCCAGGGGGAGGGCCTTCTCTGTGGGCGCCCCGGCTTTGTGGAATCAACTGCCGGTTGAGCTCCGGATGGCACCGGATCTCCGCTCCTTCCGGCGCGGGTTAAAGACCCATTTATTTGAACAAGCTGGCCTGGCCTGATGGGGAGTTAACTTAGGGTTTTAATATTTGTATATTTTTACTGTTTTACTTGGGCAATAATTTAATTTTTTCTTAACTTTTGTATTTTTGTATTTTTATTATATGCCCTGTTCACCGCCCTGAGTCCTTCGGGAGAAGGGCGGTATAAAAATTTAATAAATAAAAAAACCTATATGGAGGTTTTAAAGGAGAGATTTTGCAACCATTTGTCTGAAATGGCATAGGGTTTCCTGCTTGAGTTAAGGGGTTGGACTAGAAGACCTCCATGGTCCTTTCCAACTCTTGTTCTGTTATTCTACCCAATACCTCGATGGCTGCTGGTTCTGTTCTATTATTACATTGTGAGTGGGGAATTCTGGGAGTTGAAGTCCATGCAGTTTAAAGTTGCCAAGTTTGGGAAAAGGTGGACTAAACAGTTCATGGGAGTTACAAGAGAACTGACCTTTCATGAAGAAATTAAAACCAAGCTATCCACGTAGCTCAGTTTAGGGCCAGCAACAGACAAAGGGCAAACAAGAATACATAGGCTGCCAACTGAATTGTGAAAGTTGGTCGAGTCATATGGAGAAGGGGGGAAAAAATCCAACTCAAATAATTCAAAATAGAAAAGGGGAAAAACTTAAAAATAGTTTAAAAAGAAAAGAAGTAATATTAACCCTCCTTATCATTTTATCAAGAACTCATCCTGCTTCGGAGAAGAGGGGTGATGCACCTTTTGACTCAAACTGTTCCTCAAACACAAGTGTTATCATGACATCTTGATGTGGAGGAGTGTGGGGGTTGACTTCTATGTTTTGTGTCTTTCTTCCCCCCCCCTCCACCTTTAATCTTCCAGGAGTTCAGCTGTATCTTCTACATAAACCAAGCAGCACAAGATGTACCAGTTGCTCTGGTAACAAGACTCTCCCCATCTTCCAGGGAAGATTTGGCTGCCTATGCACTCAACATTCTGGGGATTATTATTATTATTATTATTATTATTATTATTATTATTATTATTATTATTATTATTATTATTATTATTATTGATGCGGTTGTGGTTGTTGTTACAATAATAACAATAATAATAATCTTTCCTTCCTCCTAACAAGCTCGGCCTTTTAAATATCTATCACAGCATGAGGGCAAAATATCCCAGAAAATATGCTTTTAAAAACAGGTTTATTTGTAGCAGGGACGAGAGGAACCTTTCACGCCATAAGCGTGTTTCCACAACACCTTATAATCTGTAACACTAATTACAGTACAATGTAGTGTTTATCTTTGTGGGCAAGAATGAATAACATGAAAAACAGCCATAAGCCACCGGCTGTCTTCCGTATTACTGGATTTCTGCTACCTTTGCAGTGCTTAGCTCCCCTTGGGCCAAACAACACTTCATGGTTTTTTTGGATTTGTTTTCATTTTATGTAATTATCTAATTAATTGGGTCAGGGAGGGAGAAGCACAAAGATCTGATCCAGACCATACAAGGGTCGAGGAAAGGTTTTCATTCTATCACCACTACCACCCCTGAAGTCTTAATTTAGTACACATACACATAAGGTGTCTTTTGGAATTCAAAAATAGAGTAAGTTGTAGCAGACAAAGGTACAACAAGCTTGTTTTGCAAGTTTCTTAGATCTACAAGATGAAGATTTTGCCAAGAAATTAAGTGTAAAACAAATCATGAATAGAGTTTTAGGACCTAAACCTACAATCTGGGTTCAAATGTCAAACTAATAGTGTTGTGAGTGAGACAGGTTGCTAAATGTCAGAGCATTGTAATTTAACTTGCACAAGTTAAGGGGGTGAGTATTTATAAATATATTTGTAGCTGTATTTGTTTGGCTTCATGATTGGCTGCAGTCCAAAGGTTATGCCTATAGGGAGAAAACTGAAACAATTCAAACCTTGAGGAAACGAGATATAATACATTTAATGACCTTTTGCATGAGTGATAGTAATTCCTTCAGGTCACAGTCGGTCTTGTAAAAGTAGCAATGAAATGGAAAATATCATAAATGCTTCATATTCATGACTTTATATTACCTTTCATATCCATTTTTTCAATAAACTGAATGACAACCCCATTAGAATAACCCCACTACCTTTGATAAAACTCTACCACACAATGATTTGCATGAGTAACCAACGTCATAGCAGAGTCACAATTGTCACAACATATGCTATAGTCTATACAGACCAGTGTTTCCTCATCCTTGGTAGCTTTCAGGTGTATGGACATGCTGGCTGGGGAATTGTGGGGACTGAAGTCCATTCATCTTAAAATTGCTGAGGTTGAGAAACGCTGCAATAGAAGGCCTGGATAACACATTAAAGAGACAGGCCAATTCAAAGATAGCCCATCTTCATCATCTATCACAAAGACAATCAATTCAAAGACAGCCCATCTTCATCATCTATCAATAAGACAATCAATCATATTTCATTGGGCTACTGGAAAGGTTTCATTTAATATGTTTCCAAAAATATATCTGGCTTGATTTGTCAACTACTGAAGTGATAGGCTTCCAGGAATCTCTAGCATTTTTGGACTTGACTTGGTCTAGGAATCTTAATTTCCCAATTGAAACTATGGCTAACTGTGTCCATGTGTTTCACAACACATGGATAGACTTAACCATAGTTTCCTGGAGCAAGCCAAATTCCTGGAAATCTGGCACTCAGACAACTTGGTCATCAATAGGCACAAAGAGACAAACATTTACATACCATGCAAAATAGACAATCAAAAAGACTAGAAAGAGAAAAACACTTCCTCACCAGCAATCAGCACCCAGATGAGCAGTGATTTACACCAAGATTAATATTAGATCAATAGTGAGGAAGCGAACAGTACCCCAATCACAGAACTACCAACTCAGACAAGCTAACAACAGCCTAATCAAGGAACCACCAAGACCGATACAGAAAGCCAGGAGTATATAAAATGAAAGCAAACTCCACCCTCTAGTAGCACTGATATTACCTAGTTTTTTAATAAAACATCTGCAAGAAAACAATCAAGCTCAGAAAGTACCAAGGACCCCTCATTTCAACCCTGAGCTACAACTAACCAGTGAAACAGCTTGCCTTCAGAAATCATGGGTGCCCCATCTTTGGAGATTTTTAAGAAGAGACTAGACAGTCATTTGTCTGAAATGGTGTAGGCTCTCCTGCTCAAGCAGGGGGCTGGACTAGAAGACCTCCAAGGTCCCTTCCAGCTCTATTCTATTCTATATTCTCTTCTACTAAAAGCCCATGTATTAGCTATTTCTCATACTGTTTGACTTTAAAAATACAACAAAGAAACCTATATTGTTATCCAGCTTCTTTGCAATGAAATGGTCAAAAAATGATGCAAATATCACTGTTTATCCTTGTCCTGTGATATTATGGTGACTGTGCTATTTTAAGAACAGGATGGAAAAAAAGCCACTGAGAAAGTAGGCTGTTTTCGTCTTCTCTTTCTTTCCCCACTTTTCCATCCCAATTTTTAGCATTATAACATTTCTTTGATCCTGTGAAAAAGGTAGGAAAATCTGTTTTGAACAAGGGTTTTCCAGATGCTGGGATCCTTATTCAGCCTCATTTCCTCTCTATCTACTAATGAAAAAAAAATCTAAGGGACATGACCTATAGATCAAAAACAAAATGTATACCACACACACAAACACACACAAAGCATACACGAGAGATCAAAACAGTACATTTGGGGAATATGAGAGTTCATGTAGAAACTGAAGCCTTTTCAACAACAGTTCCACAGGAAATGCTTATTTGTGCTTGCTGTACCTGTTTTTCCCACTCAACTGCAGAGCTTCTGATTAATTAAACTATTCACTAACATTCTTTCAGATAGGTAATGAAAGCAATAGAGGTTCAAACAATTAGCACCATATTTGTCTTGGCATTAACTCATCAGCCTCACCCAGATCTCACTAGTTTTGACAATCTGCATGGGACTATTTCCCTTTCAGAACCATCTTCTGAAATACAAACGGACTTCTTAAGCAAAACTTTCTGCACTCTGAATAAAAATAAACCTATCTAAAGTTACTTCATAAGTGCCAATGTACTGCTTGATTTGTTATCGGTACTAAGAATGGATTCTACTGAAGAATATGGTATTTGAGACATGGAATACTGACGCAATCTGGTTAATATTAGTACTGATGATTCATTAATTCTTACATGCAATTATCACCTGAATTTGTGAGTGGCATGCAATGTCTATTTCTCTATCTATACCCATCCATCCAAAACATATATGGCTGACCATCTTTCAATCAACTCTGTGAGAGTCCCAGATTTTTCCCAAGCAATGGTAAAGAGGGGAATATTCAAAGTTAAGTGAATTTTGTGAAGCTGCCATAAAGACTTTATACAGAAGTATTTGCAAAATTCAATTTCTTCAATCAAATGCATCAAGGAAAAATAAAGAGCTAGAAATATAGGGAGATGCATATATAAATTTTAAGAAGGATCAAGAGACAGGAGAGAAAATCAATTATGGCCTTCCAAAACTGTGAGAAATCAAGATTAAAAGATGCAGCTCTGGCTTTGTGTGACAGGATGCGGTAAGGTTTCAAAAACTGCAAGTTACTTAATTACAGCACTAAATGAATTCAGGCGAGAGCATATATTCATTAAAAGGCAAAATTTCATGAAGGAAGCTTTACCAATATTTTAAATATCTGTATTACATATAGGTATCAAGGGGCAGCAGTTTCTTAACCTTTGCTATTTTTCTGCTACTCCTACAGTCTGTTGATTGATATAGAAGAAAAGCTATTAACACTTTTTCTTACACCCGTACCTTTCTCTAGCAGAAGGTACAGGTGTAAATTAAAGTTCTAAAAACATTCTCTTCTCTCTCTCTCTCTGCTGAGTTGTTTTAAATTTAGTAGCAAGCAGGTTTCTAGACCTCATCATGCTGGCAATACTTTTTGTAAAAACAAAACAAAACACTGAATTTTATACATTAGTTAATAGCAGGAGAACTACCACACCAGAAACAAGTTTTCTTTTTCATGCTTTTTCTTTGCACCTGCTAAAGGTCACGGTGTGGTATTGTCTCTGAAAGAATCAGGGCAGGATTTCCCCACCCACACTTTTTTTGGGGGGGGGGAAATGGTTATAATAATAATAATAAGTTGGAAGGGACCTTGGAGGTCATCTAGTCCAACCCCCTGCTCAGGCAGGAAACCCTATACCATTTCAGGCAAATGGCTGTCCAGTCTCTTCTTAAAAACTTCCAGTGTTGGAAAGGTTCATAAAGAAAAGTGCATTGAGCTTATTAGGGACTATTGTTTTCAAGTGAAAACTGTGCCCCAGTCATTTGATGGCTCACCATCAAATTTCAACAGAGCAATCCTGAAGGAAAGGAAGACCTACAGAAAGAGGATTAGGGATCAGTATACAGGTAGTCCTCCACTTATGACCACAGCCCAACCATTTCTGTTGCTAAGTGAGACCGTTGTTAATGAGTTCTGCCCCATCTTTCGACCTTTCTTGCCACAGGTGTTAAGTCAACCACTACGGTCCTTAAGTTAAGTAACACGATTGTTAAAATTAATCTGGCTTCCCCGTTGAGTTTCCATGTCAGAAGATCACAAACAGTGATCACATGACCCCAGGACATTGCAGCTTTCATAAGTGTGAGTCAATTGCCAAGCGTCTTAATTTTGATCGCATGACCATGGGGATGCTACAACGGTCGTAAGGGTGAAAAATGATCGTAAGTCACTTTCAGCGCCACTGTAACTTTAAACGGTCACTAAATGAACTGCTGTAAGTCGAGGACTACCTGTATAAGCTATGGTATACTCACACCTGTTCTAAGGATTGCTCTAAAAATTACCCCTATCCAATCAAGCAGAAAACAATGCCCTAATCCTAGAACTTCCAAAGAGAAAACTGCAGCCCCACTAGTACTGGGAGGGCAAATAAATAAACAGGGAGCAAATCCCACACTCACTAACACTGATGACAATACCTAGTCAGGTAACGAAACATCTGCAAACAAATACAAAACAACGGATCATAGGAGTAGAGGGACCTCAGAGGTCTTCTAGTCCAACCTCCTGTTCAAGGTAAGAGACCTTATACTATCCTGGTTAAGTGGTTGTCCAGTCTATTTTTGAAAGCACCCATAATTCCAGGAAGCAAGGAATTTCTCAGTGTCAGAATTTTTCCCCCTTACTTCTAGGTTGGCTCCCTCAAACTAAACTCAGAGAGCACCAAGAACTCCACAGTTCAACCTGAGCCATATATATATTCTCTTCTATTGCCACTCTTATCCTAATGCATTTTTCCTTTGTATGTTTTTCTCAATACCCAGCATCTAGTTCAAATATTTGATATTGTTTGCATTCTCTCACATTATCTTTGAGGTTTAATGGAAGTAGGAAGCCAGGAGTACTGTTAACCATTACAGATGTGACTGTACAATGAAACAGAAGGGGTGTGTGTGTGTGTGTGTGTGTCCGCGCGCATGCGCGCACGTCACATACACACATAACTCTTTGGGCTATCTTTTCACTCCTTGCATGAAAATTTCACTCAACATCCTTTCCTTGCTGAACGTTTTAAAAGAAATTCTCTTTCATCAAATTGAATCAGAAAAGTGGGGGGAAATGCCTAACTTCTCTGCACGACACTCGCCTGCTGTCCCCCACTCTACTGAACGCTCAATAGGTGTACAAAATAATGGCATTGATTAGAATAAAGGGGATAAAGATTAGATCCAAGCAGGTGGTAGACAAACAGTGAGAGATTTCAAAATCAACCACAGTACCCTTTTTATTGCAAAACAGCAATAAAAATAGAAAGAGAAGCTTTGAGTAACTGCTTAGGCCTTTCTTAGGAGACCGACCCACTATCTGATAAGCCTTGAGATGAGAAAGCATTTTTTTACAGAGAAAGAGGAAACAAAGAACACAGATGCACACCCTGAGCTAACCATCTTTAAAGCTAAATAATTCCTCCCACTTGCCACAAAGAAAAGCAGAAATTACTAGCTATAGCATATCTAGCTACAATTAATACATTTTGTGCCCTAAAAGCATTCCTAAGCAGCACAAAAAAAGGTCAGATCTGGTTCACTCACTCCAGAATTTTTCAAAGAAGGCACAGTGGTTTGGTGGGTCCTCACGCATGCATATGCATACAAGCATCAACTGCAAGTGAAAAGTCTTTTGCAGTGAACAATGAACAAATCCAGCCTTGTGTTTTACCCTCTCCACCACCACCACCACAGCATTAATTTAAGCTAGAAAATTAACATGACAAGAACTTAAAGAGATTCACCACAGCCTGTTTGTTATTGTCGAATTATAAAACCCAGTAGATTCACATAAGACAGGGGTCTTCAGACTCGGGCCTTTTATGACTCATGGACTTCAACGCCCAGAATTCCTCAGCCAGGCACGCTGGCTGAGGAATTCTGGGAGTTGAAGTCCATGAGTCATAAAAGGGCTGAGTTTGAAGACCCCTGACATAAGAGATACACCATTAACAATGTGCCCTCACTCAAATAAAAACATGTTCAAATCAAGCTGCATGATATTGAGCCAAGAATACCTGTGTCAAACATATTGCAGGGTAGGAGATGTTTCTACTATTTATGAACAATTAATTCTTGAGCAGGAATCACAGACTGCACTAAGCTGAGTCCTGACAAATCTGTTCAAGATTGATCCATCTGAAAACTAAAATGAAATGCAGTATTTCAGGTTCTTTCCTTAATCATAGATACTAGTTTTCAGGTAGCCAATCCTTGGCATAGTTCAAGGTTTCCCAAGCAACTTTATTCTGGTAGATGAAGTCCACACATCTTAAAGTTGTTGAGCTTGAGAAACACCGACATAGTTGTTCCACTTTTTAAGCAATGCTTATTATTTTAGCAATAGGGGAATCCATAATCTTTAAATAGAAAAAAGGAAGTGTTGGGACATAACCACCAGATGCCTTCTCCCTTCCTTTTTCAGATACTGAAAAAACATCGGCAAAATATTACATTACATATCCACTGTTGAAGATGACTCACTCACCAGAAACAAGGTCAGGTTTTCCCTTGGCAGCAAAGACTTGGCTATATGTAACATATCAGAGCATGGACTAAATCTTTATTGTCGCTCATGAATAGGAAGGACCATGACAAACAGCTGGTGGTCTCTGATGTTGATTTTCAGCACTTAAGGTAAAGGTAAAGGTTCCCCCGCACATGCGTGCTAGTCGTTTCTGACTCTAGGGGCCGGTGCTCATCTCTGTTTCAAAGCCGAAGAGCCAGCACTTGTCCGAGGACGTCTCCGTGGTCATGTGGCCGGCATGACTAGACGCCAAAGGCGCACGGAACGCTGTTACCTTCCCACCGTAGTGGTCCCTATTTTTCTACTTGCATTTTGACGTGCTTTCGAACTGCTAGGTTGGCAGAAGCTGGGACGAGTAACAGGCGCTCACTCTGCTACGCAGCACTCGGGATTCGACCCGCCAAACTGCCGATCTTCTGATCGACAAGCTCAGCGTCCTAACCCACTGAGCCAACACGTCCCTACAATGCTTGTATTCTCCTTGAAAAAGGGGTAAAAGAATCCATCTGTGTTAGAACTGAATACCCCTCCCTCAACAGAGGGGGAGGAATAAGACACCACCTCTCTCCAGTTTACAAGGCCACCCTTGCAGCAGTTCCAACAAGATTCCACCACCATTTGCGCCCTGATTCAGGTGACCTGGAGGGCACGGATAAATCCCCAAGTGGCCTCAACAGCTCTGAGAGAGAATGCTAATGACCTGATGATTACATAGAAATACAATCCTCCCATCCCTTCCCCCCCCCACCACTTCAAAAACCTATCCTTCCACCCACCACCCAGTCTCAACTGTCGATATCTATCCTTCCATCCCCCCATCATCAGAACTGATGAAGCTCTTTGGATGAGAAGCAAAAACGATTTCTTTTTCCTCCTCAAGGAAAAAAACAGCCCCGTTGCCTTACATCCTCCCTAAATTTGTATCTGACATCCCCTCTTCTTATATATCTTACTTGCATTGAAGGTAAACCACCTTTCTCTTTCCCGTACTCTCTTCTGAGCAATTTTACATTCTCTACAGGTAGTCCTTGACTTATGACCATAATTTCTGTAATTCAACAACACAGTTGTTAAGTGAGTTTTGCCTCACTTCAGCACCTTTCTTGACACAGTTGTTAAGTGAATCGCTGCAGTTATTAAATTAGTAACATGGTCGTTAAGGGAATTTGGCTTCCCCACTGACTTCCCTTGTCAGAAGGTCCCAAAAGGTGATCATATATGACCATGGGACATTGCAACCATCATAAATATAAGTCAGTTGCCAAGCATCCAAATTTTGATCACGTGACTATGGAGAGGCTGCAACAGTCATAAGTGTTACAAACGGTCACAAGTTTCTCTTTGCATTGTCGTTATAACTTTGAACAGTCATTAAATGAATGGCTGTAAGTCGTGTATTACCTGTATATTCCTGCCCCTACCTATTAACAAAACATCAATGGAAAGGACAATTTATTTATATTTCGAATTGCCCATCTCACTCACAGAGTGACATGTAATGGACTGGCAAACTAAACGCTAGCTTCAAATCTATTACAGGTAGTCTTCAACGTATGGCCACATTTGAGTCCAAAATTGATGTTGCTAAGTGAGAAATTTGTTAAGTGAGTCTTGCCCCATTTCACGACTTTTCTTGCCACATTTGTTAAGTGATTCGCTGCAGTTGCTCAATTAGTAACATGGCTGTTAACTGAATCTGCTTTCCCCCTTGACTTTGCTTGTCAGGTGGCGGCAAAAGGTGATCACGTGACCTTGGGACACTGTAATTGTCATAAATGTGAATCAATTGTCAAGCAGCCGAATGCAAATTACATGGAAAACAGAAAGCTAAAATAGTAGCTGATTTTACAAGCAGAGAAATTACATACAAATTAGCCATAGCCAACCAATTCCTCCTTTTGGAATGGAAAGCCATATACTTAAGGAAATGTTGAGGGGAAATTTTGGAAAAAAAAATTGGCCCACTAACTTTTGCAGCTTTTGACTTTCCTTTTTCTCTCCTCTCAAAGATGATGGTTGCTCAAAAAGTTTGCACCGTGAATAGAATAGATTAGGATTGGATTGGATTGGGATGGGATGGGATAGGATAGGACAGGACAGGACAGGACAGGACAGGACAGGACAGGACAAAAACAGCAGGCTCAGTTCAAGTCAACCCCCTCAACTAGCAACTATCTCTTCTAGAAATCTGGAGGGGGGAAAGCCCTCCCACTGGGGGACAATGGCTACGGGCAAAACACCCCCCCTTTTTTTTTTACAAAAAAATTGAATTTTAGAAATCCAAAGAGATTGGTGGAAAGCACACTTAATTTCTACATGACTAGGAAAATAAGTGATGCTCTCCAGCAGATTGTGCTTTAATGGATTTAAACAGTTTTATTCTTTAATGCTTTAATGATTTCTGTGGATATTTTTAGTTGTTTCTGTACTGTTTGGGGAATTTGTAACCTTATAAATCTTGTAAGTCATGGTAGTGAGATAAACAGCTGTATCAATTTAATAAATAAAGAACCAAATAAACAAATAAAACCTTTGAAACGAATTCAAAATGTCTCCTGACAGCATTAAAAACAAAAGAGCCCTGAAAAATACTACTGAGTTTAACTCAATATCCAAGTAGGCTGCTAGGCCTCGGCTCTTTTATGACTCATGGACTTCAACTCCCAGAATTCCTGAGCCAGCCAAGCTGGCTCAGGAATTCTGGGAGTTGAAGTCCATGAGTCATAAAAGAGCCGAGGTTGCCTACCCCTGTGCTAGGCCTTAAACATTACTGTAGCATGTTTTTTTTTGCCTGAACATCAATTAATCTGGGTTGTTGAAGTCTAAACACAGATTACCTGTGAAAATACAAATAAAATTACAATGTTTCTGTCTTTCCCATTTCTGTCTTCACAACTGCTTTAACATTTTTGTCAATTATAAATGCACTGCTAGTAATATTTAAAATGATTTTAATTGTACTTATCTAAGTTGAAGCTCCAACAGGAAGTCAAATAGCAAATAAATAAACATAGAAAGACCAGCATATAAACATTAGTAAACATTTTTATTGTGCTTTTTGCTTGAAACATTTAGCTTTCAAAAAGGATGTTGTCACATTTTCCATCGGTAGTTATTAGTACTATCCAGATACTTAAAACTAGGTCAACACCGTAGTTATGTCCTCAACAGAAAGAAACCCTTTAGACATTACCCTGCACTGAGCCTCGGCAAACCAAGCAAATAGTTTCAAAATTCAATATTGTAAGGGGGAGGGGAAGCTCCTCAGAATAAATATTTCTTGTGCCAATAACTTTTAATAAAACATTTTGGAAGATTATTTAATTTTAGTAAAGGCTTGATGTTATTTTGGAAATTCATGCTTCCAAAAAAGATCTAAAATATTTTGTTCCACTCTTGGTTCAGTGGCAAATTTTGAACATGTTTACTGAAGAGATGAGCACACAACAATACAAGAATAGAGAAAGCAGATTTCAAAATAAATATTTCCTTCCTTTTGCTAATTCTATTTTATTTATTTATTTTGCTTTCCTCTGATTTGGGGAACAGGAAAGAAGAAAGTGAATGTTTATGCATGTTAAATACAGGAGTACAAAAAAAACATGGCAGGTTCAATTGTACCATTTCCAAATTTGTTAATCTCTCACCTGTGAGTTATCATTTTCAAGGCCACATATGAGAATAATTTAACACAATGTAAATGCTCAAATTTATCCTTTCCTATCTTTATACTCTATCTCCCAAGGATAAATAAAATAATAGAATTTCTGCTTGCAAATCCTTACTCTCCAATCCTTCCCTAGGCTGATTCCCTCCATATACAGTACAGATAGTCCTCAACTTACAACTGAGCTCAAAATCTCTGTTGCTAAGCAAGACAATTGTTAAGTGAGTTGCACCCCATTTCATGATCTTATTTGTCAAAGTTGTTAAGTGAATTATGCGGTTATTATGCAGATTTGGCTTCACCCATTGACTTTGCTTGTCAGAAGCCAGTTGGGAAGTTTACAAATGTTCAAATGATCCTAGGATACTGCAACTGTCATAAATACATGCCAGTTGCCAAGCAACCCATAAATTGATTACATAATCATGAAGACGCTGCAAAAGTATTACATGTGAAAACCAGTCAAATCACTTTTTCCTGCACCATTGTAACTTCAAACAGTCACTAAACAAATGGTTGTAAGTCAAGGACTACCTGTAGAGATAGCCTAGGTTTAACAACTTTTTCAGTGACTGCTTGAAGTTACAATGGTGCTGAACGAGAAGACTTACAGCTGATCCTTATAGTCTGGATGTCACAGCATCCTTGTAGTCATATAAGCGTGATTTGGGCACCTGGCAACCATCTTGCAATTATGATGGTTGCAGCATCCTGCAGTCACATTATCACCACTTGTGCCAACGTCCAACAAGCAAAGTCAATGGAGAAGCAGGAGATCATTAATGGTGCCTAACAAGGGTGTAGGAGTCACCTAACAACAATTTGAACTGCTTGAACTACTATTGAAAGTTGGCACAATGATGTGATGTTGATGAAATTGACAATCTCAGTTAAGCAATTTATATATTATATGTTATACAAACACATAATATAGGTCATCTGGACCATGTGGTGATAGTCTAAGATATATGAGGGTACCATTGCGTGAAAAACAAGATTTTTCAAGAGATTATAAAGGGCGGCACAGTCCAAGAGATTATGTTTGTGGCCTATCATAAAAACATTTTTTCTTGTAAACATAAAAGCAAACAAGCAATTAACAAGTAAGAAAAAAATCATCAACCTTTAATAGTTTCACAAAGCCTGTCACTTGACAGTATCCTCCCTGTTACAACTGCGCTCGGAATTAAATTGACAGTGACTGTGAAATACAATCTCAGCATTTTATCACTGAAATTTCCAGATTGCATGTATAGTAGTCATTAACCCTGGCTTCTGCCATGCAATGCCCTCCAGCAGTTTTGGATTACAAACTCATTATCCCCAGCAGCTGGCCATGGAGATAGACATTCTAAACCCAACCCTACTAGGTTTGGAAAAGCTATGTTAACACCTTCCCACGACTCGAGCTGATAGTCCTGAGACTCTATTTCTTCATACCATAAAAGAGTCAACTTTGTCTTCTGATAAGTGAAAGAGGTGAAAGGACTAGATGGGGATAAGTCATATTACAGGTTTCTTCAGTCTAGCTGGAAAGCTGTGACAGTTCCTCAACCCAGAAGGTGATCATGATGTTAGTGAAGATTATCCTACTGCTTTATCTTTCACTATTTTCAGAAACATATGGGCTGCCTCTGTTGGGATTCTGTAAATTAAACTATCAAGAATCAGCCATATTGCATCACATCAATTTAGGAACCTTCCCTCCCCCCCCGTATTCTTCATGTTTGCTTATTCACTAAATTATGCAAAGAAGAACAGGACATTGTCATGTTCCCTTTCACCATTTTATACCATTGCAGTAAGAAAGCTTGAAGAAAATGGAAAGAACTTCAAATTAATAAGTCAGAATCCCAAAATAACAAAAGAAGGGTAAAAGCAAAGGAATGTATTGCATAGAAACCCATGTTTACGGAAGTTACCTACATCTTACCTTATACACTTGCCCGTAAGTCCCATTGCCAACCAGTTCAACCAGTTCAAAGATGCCTGCAGGATCCTGAGAAAAAGAAAACACGAGAAAATTAAAGAGAGTCAAAACCAGATATTTAAACCGATCCAAACAATGCTTCATAAGAGCACTATTTCACACAGGGAGTTTCTCAGATTTACTTTGGCTGCTTTCTAAAATGGAGACTGCTTTACAAAAGAAGGCTTGTTTCATTTTCAATGGTTTTAGGATACTTTAATTCTCTTTTTCCAATAGCTTTAGATAAGGTACATGTGAAATTTTGGATGGCATGTAACTGAGATGTGGTCCAGTACCCTGACTGCCACTGACTCTCATAAAATTTAAGCTGAATATTCACACAAGCACATTAATCAATTGATCAGGTCTACAACAGAATCCAAATCTCTTGTCCAAATGAAATTGCTATATAAAGTTAAAAAAACAATGAAGTCTGTTTCAAGAACACTGGTTGGGTAGTCCATTTTGGTTCTGCTCATCTCAAATTGGTCAGGTTGCCTAGGTGATTTTAACAGGGAAATTCTGCAAGAAAAAGCATGATTGCCTTGGTAATGTGTAGAAGGCAGGACCAGCCACTAGCACAGCAACAATACCGACACCAATGTCTTAAATGCGCCCTCTCACACCAGTTTAGAGAGCAAAGAAGGTTTCTCAAGATGGGGATGGTCAAAACACTTTGGCATAAAGATTTTATGAGTCACATCTGAAGGACATTTGTATCAGAGCAAGAAAGACCAAAGTAGACCAGAGAAAATGGAAAAGAAAGTGAAACATTTCTAGAATCTAAAAGACTTGTTTTTCCATCATAGCAGTAAGTTCCTATTTTCAGACACTTGAATGAGAGACAGCAAGAGAAAGTAAGTACAAGGTAAAAAATAAAAATAACAAAGAAACTATTGTTTGTCAAGCTGCAGCTTATTCAGCTGCATACAGCAAAATTTAGAAAACTTGCTTTTAAAAGACCACTGCAGCCCATAAACGTGGTCAAGTATGTCCATCATCAAAAGCAAAATCCAGAGAACTGTTTGCTGTAAGCAACAGAGTTTTTGATCGTTTTAATGTTTAATTAGGTAACAAAAACAAAAGCAAAGAGAAGGAAAAGGAATACATAAACATAACTTGTAAAATTTACATAATCATGTAGAATACATTTACAGTAAAGTGAAGGCTAAACTGTAAATATCATTATTATAAAGACAATAAAAAAACTAAAAGCATAAGAAAAAAAATATTCAAGTACCTTTTTTTCCCCCATCCAACCACATGTTTGAAAATGAGGTTGAATAAAGGATTTGGTTTAAATGTAACTAAAATTCAGGATTTTTAACAGCTTTAATAGCAAAATATGGAATCACAACAGGGGGCTGTTGCTAGGAGTCATTCCACGTGGACTCTAATTTACAGCTGTAAGTGCAAAATTGAGCCAGTTTTGTTGACCCAGACATCTAACAAGGAGAACTAGCATTGGGGAATGGGAGAAAAACAGAAGAGATTTTCATACATATAGCAAATCTCTAGGGCAGATGTTTGCAAAACAATCTATTTTAGAGACATGGAATTCCAAATAGTTCCATTTTCCTCCAACTTGTACCTGGCCATTTTAGCTGTGATCCATCCATTTTTCTGAAATAAACATTTGTGCATGCCTAGTATGGACTTGAGCAATGGACTGTACCATCTTCTGCATCTGCTAACAGCCAGTTAAGCAAAAATACATGACTTAGTCTAGGTCTTCTCCAAATTGGCATCTTCCAGATAGGTTTCTGAAAATCATTACAGTAAGGCTGCCTGGATCTAACCGGGTGAGTACTTTATTCACTGCCATATCCAAGAAAAAGCTTGTGACATGTACTGGGCGGCTTCACACTTGGCTAAGAAATCAAATTACCCTCATCAAACTCCAGCTTAGGCCTGGTTTGGTCACAGATTGTGATATCCAAGGTTTACGGAATAAACACAAGCTGAATTGCATATCACACTAAATCATAATGTTCATCATTTTGGTGATTTTTCTGTCATTATGTTATGTGCAAAGTCAATCATTTTGGTTCATAAGTCATTAATAATAACTCAGCGTTATATATGAAGCCAGATTTGATCAACAAACCATATAGCTTTCATTGCTATATAAATCCAGTAACAGATATAGCACTGATCTCCAGGATCCTGCAATTCATCACTGTTTTTTTCCACTGGGAGAAAAGAATGATCTAAGTCTAAGACAGTGTTTCTCAACCTTGGCAGCTTTATGAAGTACAGATTTCAACTCCCAGAATTCCCAGGCCAGCATCCCTAAAGTTGCTAAGATTGAGAAATACTGTATCATTTCTGGGTTTTTGTTGTGGCTGTTGACAGTGATCAAAATTCTGTATCGACATTAACTTCTTTTGTACAAGCATGTGCTTTTTGCCACGTGATTACAGTTGTCCACTTTGCTTGGATCTGATGCACATTTAGAACCACAATTTCTAGAACATTTCATTCTGGGAAAAAGATAACACATTTGGTGTGGTAGGGCCACTAGTGCTGGGCGGGTGTGCGTGGCTCAGTGTGCGTGGCCCATTTGTGCATGCGCAAACAGGGTCACTAGACCTGGGCAGATGTGTGGGCAGCTAGTGCTGGGCAGCTAGTGCTGCACCGGAGCACGTGGCCCTGTTTGCATGCGTGCATGCACGCACACCAATTTGGAAGCTGCTCTCCTTCCCTCTGGGTCATGAGCCTGGAAAGGCTGGAGACTTCTGCTCTACATTACATACTACCTCTTCTCAGAATCTTCTACTCCTATTTCCTCAACTATGATGTCTCAAAATAGCAGAGCAGTTTACGACAATTCTGTGAATGGTATTTCTCTGTGCTGTTAACATAGCAAAGCCACGGTAACTAGAAAAGAAGGCTAGTTATTAACAAATCTGAAAAAGCAGTGGTAAGCTTGGCTTTCGTTCAACCTAGCTCTTGAATCTCCTTTTACCAACCCAGTTTCTGATGAAAGAACAAGGATTCTTCAGAAACCTGGAAATTCTCCTCAACCCAGTATAAAAGCAATGTTGACAGCTTGTGCTTCACATCCATTCAACCTACCAAGATGGAAAGGCAAGGCATGTTTCAGGTCCCATCGATTAGGGATACATATCTGGTGGGACCATGAAAAACAAACTTCTCAGTGTTGGCCCCTTCTTTATGGAACATCATTTGCCCCAGAGGTATGACTGCCTACCACCCTGTGAAAGATAATGTTCTTCTCACTTCCCTTAATTCCACTCATTCATAAGATGCACCCATATAATCCATACTTGCACACACTTTGATAAAATGCAATTAGAATCCATTCCTCTACCCTAAAGGAGATGGATGGAAGGAATCTTCTTATTGTATATTTCAAAAGGGTATAAAAGGAGAGGTAAAACATATTGGAAGAAGGTGCATTCTTCATTAAAATGAACTGGTTACAATAAACTTCCCCCCCCCCCCCCGAAAAAAAATCAAGGTAAAAGTGAGATCTTTTTATGGTTTACCAATGTAGATATCCACAATCCTACCTCTGCTCACAGTTGTTTTGAGTAACTCAAAAGATGCCAAATGTAAATTGCTTCATGCTACAAACTCAAATGACTAGGAAGAGCGGAAGAACAAAATTAGACACAGAAGAAAGCAAATAAGAAATACTTTCCGACATTTTGGAATCAAAATATGAGAAATCCTTTAGATTATTTAAATTGTTCAGTATACGTTTAAACGGGGACCTGATGCAAGATAAATACTGTAAAATCTCAGATTACATATAATCACTTTTATAGATAATGAATCTTGGGACTTTTGCTGCTAATATGCATAAATGCATTATTTTTCCATTTAACAAATGTTTCCTTTTACCACCACCCGTCCCAATAAATCTCATCTGTCAGACACAAACTGGAGGGCCTTCTATTATTTTTCCTTCCTAAAAGTTTTATTTCTTCCTTTTCCACAAGGCTTCAAGAGGTGAAATATGAAACGGCACAGAACGAGCAAAAGTGCACAACAGGCAGTATTTGAAATGAAAAAGGTGAAGAGACAGCCTCTGCACCATCAGATTGTTTGCAATGACTCTTCCTTGCACAGTTCTGAAGGTTTTTCAAGAGATCCACCTCTCCATCTCCTGAACTTCCATTCTCACCCACAGTAAACTAAGCATCTGCGATGTCAAGTTTCTGATGTATGGGCTTTTCAAGTGACTCTGAGGCATTTTTACCTTAAAAGTCCTTTATTAGCCTAATACACCGGCAAATGCTTGCTCGAAAGAAGCTGGAATCTGAAATCTCCGCCCCTTGCACAATATATTAAAACACAATTCTCCACCTTTCTAATTTTGTCAATAATCATATTCTCTAATTAATTTAAAGAATCAGTTTCCCTTCCATTAGAACAACCGCCAAAGCTTTATCTTGTAGGTGGAGACAACAAGGACTTTATATCGAGGTCTATGCATTGACCCATGCATGCAATGTGGGTGCATTGGTGGGCAAAATTGGACATATTTATATCCAGATGCATAAGCACAGAAATATAGGTTTTGATCTCCCATTGTCACAGGATCCTCAGTTTTTATCTGATGCTTATCTTCATATATTGATAGGCAACAAGAAGAAAGGGCAGTGCTGATGGACTATCCTTTTTGCTTAACCATTTGACTCTCCTGTAGTATAACCAGAACACCACTTCCAGCATTTACAGTACTCCAATCTAGCCGTATAGGATGAGTAATAGCTCATCTTCAGAATACAGAACAGAATACAGAATAACAGAGTTGGAAGGGATGTTCAAGGTCTTCTAGTCCAATCCTCTCTCAAGCAGGAGACCCCATACCATTTCAGACAAGTGGCTGTCCAGTCTCTTTTTAAAAGTCTCCTGTGATGAAGCATCCACAACTTCTGAAGGCAAGCCGTTCCACTGGTTAATTGTTCTCACTGTTAGGAAATTTCTCCTTAGTTCTAGGTTGCTTCCCTCCTTGATTAGTTTCCATCTGTTGCTTCTTGTCTTGCCTTCTGGTGCTTTGACCCACCTCTTCCTTGTGGCAACCCCTCAAATATTGGAACACTGGTATCATATCACTCCTAGTTCTTTCTGTTCATTAGACTAGCCATCCCCAATTTGTGCAACCATTCTTCATATATTTTAGTCTCTAGGCTCTTAATCATCTTAGTTGCTCCTCTGCACTCTTTCCAAAACCTTAATGTCTTTTTTATAATGGATGCAGTATTTCAGATGTGGTATTATATTATTAAATTCATTATTATTGTAACTAATAATGCCTATTCGCTCAACAGAATCCCAATTTAGCATTCCTTGTGCATCTAGGAACTCCTACACTTGTCTGCTTTGTTCTTTTTAATGAAATTGTAACATGATGAAACAATTCAAAGTGCGTATTGTTCATATCCAGTGATTCTGCTTTATCAAAGTGGTTGGCAAAAACTGTTGGCTGTGAAAGCCAAAATTTTCTTTCTATCAACAGCAATGTTCACCTAAGTCAGGCATGTCAAACTCGCAACGTCACATGACATCGCACAACGTGTCGCAACTTTTTCCCCATTGCCGGCAATGGGGTGGGCACGGTTTTAGTATGATGCATCCAGCCCGTGGGCTGGCAGTTTGACACACCTGGCTTAAGTGGTTAAGGTGCTAGCCTAGAAACCAGGAGAGTATGAGTTCCAGACCTGCCTTAGAGAATGAAAGCTGGCTGGGTGACTTTGGGCCGATCACCAGTCTAGTTAGTCCAATATTAATATGGATTTTTATATTTTATATCTATTTGTTGCTATTGTCTGATTGTTGTACACCCCCAGAGTCACTTTGGGTGAGATAGGTGGCTCTGTAAATTTGATAAATGAATGAATGAATAAATAGATTTATGTCCATTATTCTGTGTTTTTCTGGCATGACTGAGAACAACTCTTGACCTTCCTTCTATGGTGCTATCCCTCCAGGCATGTCACACTTGTTCATATTTTTGTCCATGAATGATTGCTAGGTGTACAAAGCCTCTGAGCACAACTCATGGCATAAGTCAAATTACAGAACTAATGAACTTCAAACTTTCAAGAGCTGAGGAAAGCAGCCTTCCCTTTGCCCTTCAATGTTAAATGTAAGTTGACATCAGTAACATTTAGTGGATTTCATTCACCATATCGAGAATGACTTGAGCTACAGACTGTCGACTGAATTGCCTGGCCTCATTGTGGGCTTTTCTCTTTGTGACTTATTTTCTGATAAGAGTATTTTTGCACATCTGGTGTAAGTAAAAAAAAAAATTTTCTTCATGAATCAATATAGCTATGCTATTTTCTTTTAATGCTGTAATAATTCAGAATTGAGCAGTAAATGCAATTTTGCTGAAAAGGTTTTCGGAGGCATCCTGCCATTACAATGGCTTTGCCCTCTGTATCAAACACCTCAACAGTGGAACTAAAGAACAGACACCTGGGACCATCTAGCAAGAATTCATTAGGAGGCTCAAAAAAACCAATTTGTTCACCCAGTGGTTCATTAAATAATAACTCAAATAAGAGGATCCTGTATAAAGAGAGGAGACTGAATCCTGAACGAAGTACACTGCCAAAAATTGCAGGTGTTATCCAAATGAGAAATTGTTATTATTGAATTAGAGAGAACAGACTGCAATCTTCTCCTATATGCACTCCAATAAATTAATATGCTCAACATTGCACAAGAACACATAAATAAATGGAACATATTTATAACGCCAAACATTTTTTTTATTCCCAAACATACCTAGCTACATATCCTTCTAAATCCACCTACTTCTTCCCACTTTGGTAAACATCCTTATCATCTGCTTGCCTCTAAGGAAAAATACCTCATGTATTCTTTCAAAGGACTTTCTGATTGATTTCACATTGAAAGTTCTGTCACCTTATATATCTATAGCTTCTTTGCTATAAGAAAACAAAAATGGGTTTTTCTTTTACATGTATTTCCTTCTAATATTTATTATTAATTTGTTCTACACTTTAATCTTGTTAATCACTCTGAAAGCCTGCATATTTCTATCAAATGCAATAGCAACAACATGTTACAGGGCTGCTCTGTGCGTGCTGTGTATATGTTTGTTTGTTTATTAAATATATTTGTCACTTATTTTGCTATAGGGCTACTTCAGGCGGCTTATAATAATATGAAATAGAGCCAGACAAAGCAATTAGTGGGACAAAGAAGGACCAATTCATGGAAGTGTTTGAACTAAGCCTTTGGTCTACCACAATGATATACTCTCATAAGCACTGGCCAGCGGTCTTTCCAGATAGTTGGAAGATGGAATCATAGTAGTCCTTGACCTATGACTGTAATAGAGTGTAGAATTTCCATCATAAGTCATGTCAATATTAAGTCAAGGCATCCATGTGACTAACCCAATTTTATAACTTCTTTTCTGGGGTCATTAAGCGAATGTGGCCCTCAAATAGCAAGCATGGCAGTTACAAAGCAAATGTGGCAGTCGTAAAGCTAGTCAAGGGCATTCCTATGGGTGGGGTTTTTTTTCCAGAAACAGGCCAAAAAAGCCAGAAACCAGCAAAAAAACATTATAAATCTCAGTCACGTGACTGCGGAATGCTGCAACCCGTCTTAAAAATGAGCTGGTTGCCAAGCACCCAAAATACCTTGGGGGAGGGAGGGTCCTTCATAACTTTGAATGCTTGCTAAGTGACCAGTCATTAAACAAGGACTCCCTGTATTAAATTCTCAAGGATTGATCTCCAAATGCTCTGCATTTACAGCAGAGACTTTTCCATCAACAAAATGCACCATTTCAAATGAGTATCGGGCATTATTTGGATTGAATTCTGGATCCTATAGCTTTACACCAATGGCAAACACTATATATTAACCCCAAAGGTGAATAGCCTTTAGCCTCCATTCAAACTACAAACTTCTCTACTACAGAATAGTAGATATATCATGAGTGTAAAAACTAATCATACTGTTTTCTAGAATGCAAGTCCTAAAATTGCCCTAATATATATCCTTTGCTTTTTTTTAAAAAAAAAACAACTTCCAAATATAGCCCTAAACCACTGTTTATCAAACTTGGCAACTTTCACCTCCCAGAATTCCCCAACCAGCCACATCTTAAAGTTACCAAGGTTGAGAAATAGCACAATGCACTGAAGCAGAAAATTCTGAAATACTCAATATCATATGTAAGTAACCCTCCGCAGGTGTCTTATATGTCTTTCTGCCGTGTTTATGTCTTCAAAGTAGAATATTTTTCCTTCCCATCCTTTCTTCTTTGTCTTCTCTCAGGTAAAAAAACATATTATACAAATGGTTAAATGAAGAATTTAATCCATGCTTTTGCCATTTTTTTTCTTTAGTAGATTTAAAAAGAATCAAGGAATACCACATCTTATTAGCTTTCATTAATTATCTGGCAATATACATTTTCCAAAAAAAATAACAGATGTCCACTGGACAGATGCTGCAAAAGTTAATTTGCAAATTTATCTCCATCATTTCAATCCAATACTGTAGTTATTTTTGATATTTGATATTCCCATGATAAAAACCTACTTCAGCTATCACTATCTCTCAAAGTCACATATTGCACCCAGATTGTTTATATGTTGCCCCCAAAGAAGCAGCAGCTAAAAGCAATAACAAAATTGCATTTGTCCCAAGTATTCAGATCTTTCCAAAATCACTACATTGTCAATAAGGACAGAGAAGTCTTTATGCAAATTTCAGTGTATGTGCATGTGTGACTTTTTCAACTGTGGAAATCTCAAAACCTTAACTGGGTCCATTCCTGCTAACCTTTTCCAAAATCAGCAAAAATCAGCTAAGAACTGCCATCCTCCAAACTTGCTACTCAAAAATCTAGCCTTCCATTTCCCAAACTTCAGTCCTATTCTCAAGCCCAAGAAAGTTGAGTGTGGCACTTGGCCTCCATCAATAACATTTTTTTTTCAAACAGAAAATTTAACAACTACCTTGCCACTAACTTCATAGCACAAAATGTGCCAAAATAAATCCACTCAAATCCAGTAAATCAGATTCAGATTAACCTTGCCCTAGATCCATTTTTCTGCGGTAGAATAGAAACCTCTCTTACAAAATCACTTTTTTTTGGTACTGTCATTAACATGGTCACTAAATGAATGGTCATAAATCAAGGATTACCTGTAATAAGCTATAAGAGAAGTTTGTAAGAGCCATGGTGGCGCAGTGGTTAGAATGCAGTACCACAGGCTACTTCTGATGACCGCCGGCTGCCAGCAGTTTGGCAATTCGATTCTCACCAGCTCAAGGTTGACTCAGCCTTCCATCTTTCTGAGGTCAGTAAAATGAGGATCCAGATTGTTGGGGGTCAATATGCTGACTCTGTAAACCACTTAGAGAGGGCTGTAAAGCACTGTGAAGCGGTATATAAGTCTAAGTGTTATAAGTTATAAGGTCATGTGACCCCCATGTACGATGTTCCCAGCAGCTTCCAACAAACAAAGTCAATGGGAAAGCCGGCAGGGAAGATTACAAGTTGTAGTTGTGTGATATCTTACTTGGTGACACAGTGGTTAGAATGCAGTACTGCAGTTAACTCACTGCTCACTCCCAAGAGTTCGATTCTGAGCAGTTCAAGGTTGATTCAGCCTTCCATCCTTCTGAGGTCAGTAAAATGAGGACCCAGATTGTTGGGGGCAATAGGCTGATTCTGTAAACCGCTTAGAGAGGGCTGTAAAGCACTGTGAAGCGGTATATAAGTCTACGTGCTATTGCTATTAACAGCCATGGTGATTTGCTTAACAACCACAGCAAAAAGTTTATAAAAGTAGGCTGGATCACATGATGCCTCACTCAAAATGGCAGTGCTTAAGTGTGGCAGTAGGCAGTCCCTACTGTGGTCAAACGTTGAGGACTATCTGTATAACAGAAAGCAAAAGACTAACATGGTACTCATATATTTTTCATCATGCCTTATTTAAGAAATCACAACTCACTGTGTTTCAGCAATATGCCAAGCTATAGTCAAGATTTACAAACTACAGTATCTGGGTTTAATCAACCTAGACATCAACTTATTTCCTTATTTGCTGAAATCTTACAAGGAAGTCTCTTAATACCAGATGCTAATATAAAGCACATTTGCTCATTTAAGCACACAAGCACCACTGTTAAAACTCAATGCTCTTTGGTTCTTTTGTAAATCCCCACGGCTACTTACAGCTGCTAATGCCATATGACCAGAATCACTACCGTATCTACACAATGAACAGTAGATTACTGTGGTATGTTAAGTGAAGACGTCAGGCTGGAGAAACTAAGAACATTCTCTCTGCAAGAAACTAATTCATTTCAAACTGTTCGGTTATGATGACATAAAAAACACCAGTCATCAAATCATGAGAAATCTTTTGCCACATTCAGTCTGGAGACTTTAACATGGGCTTGCAAAATTACTTGCATTTTAACCGCAAATAGTAAAAAAATTATTCAGAGGCCCTAGAAACAGGCTCACTTAAGTGTCACTTTCCAAAATTAATAGCTGAAATGTATTAACTGAAGAGAAAGGATGTAAATAAAGTTTGCATACTGAAGATCCAGACATAGTACAGGTAGTCCTCAACTTACAACAATTTATTTAGTGACCGTTCAAAGTTGCAATGGCGCTAAAAAACGGGACTTTTCACACTTAGGACAGTTACAGCATCCCTGTGGTCATGTGATCAAAATTCAGATGCTTGGCTACTGACTCATATTTATGACGGTTGCAGTGTCCCGGACTCATGTGATCCCCTTTTGCGATCTTCTGGCAAGCAAAGCCAATGGGGAAGCCAGATTCACTTAATAATTCGGTTATTAAGTGAACTGCACTGATTCACTTGACAACTGGCAAGAATGGTCAACAAATGGGGCAAAACTCAATAACTGTCTCACTTTGCAACAGAAATTTTGGGCTCAATTGTGATCATAAGTCGAGGACTACTAGGTATCATGGAGCTAAGGAAACCCACCACCACCACCAGCAGCATCACACCCATGGTACACTTTTGGACAACACTCTCCATTTACCTTTTCAGAGTTCCTTATGTTTAAGAATGTGATCATTTTTTATCTAAGCATTGGGTATATTTGGAAAGCACTCAGGATCACTCTGTTTGTTAGGTGCAGAAAAATCCTCTGCTTGTGAACCTCAAGTATTGCTACCCATAAGAAAACCTAGGTTAAAAAGTTTCCTATATTATCACATGGACTTTCTTCATGTGCTCCTAATCTACAGCTCTTATCAACCACCTCCTTTGCATGCCGCCTGAAAAGAGTCTTCCTTCTCTCAAAACTCAAGTTTTGATCTCCACGATGGTTCTTGAGTGGAAATACATCACTAGCATAATAGGGATGCTCTACCGGAGGGGATCCTCGGTCCTCTCTTGAGCTGGGTTGTTTTCTTGCAGACATTTCATTACCCAAACTAGGTATTTATTTATACTTCATATTTCTTAACCGCCCATCTCCTTCAGAGGTAACATCTTCAGTGCTAGCATTATCATAGCACTGATGATCTAGCTTGGGTAAGGAATCATCTTCAGGAAAATAACCCAGCTCAGAGAGCACTAAGGATCCATCATTCCATGTTCTCCTTTACTGAAGTTCTCCTTTAAATTTATTGAACTAATCCAAGGGTTAGGCAACCTTGGCTCTTTTATGACTCGTGGACTTCAACTCTCAGAATTCCTGAGCCAGCTGGCTCAGAAATTCTGGGAGTTGAAGTCCACGAGTCATAAAAGAGCCAAGGTTGCCTACCCCTGAACTAATCCAATGATTGAGATCTATTTGGCCAAGAAACTAAATAGACAGCCATGTTTTTGAGTTAAGTATTTCTCCTACATCTCTTGCAGACTTTTCAAGGATCAAACTTTATCAAAAAAAATTTGCCAACCTCAAATGTGCCCATGCACAAAAAGAGACACAGGAAGAAGTGATACTCCTCAGTGGAATACAGAAGAAAGAAGAACGTAAGAACTACAAGAATTTCTCACTTAGCAACTGGTCACTTAATGACCGTTCAAAGTTATACTGGTTTCAAAAAACGTACCTACCGCCCATCCTCTAAGCTACAACTGCTACACCTCCATGGTCACATTATCACTTTTCGGGCACTTGGCAACTGGCTCGCATTTATGACCAGCTGCAGCCTTCCCATGGTCACATGACTGCAATTTCCAGCAGAAAAGGGCAAAAAAAATGTCCTTTGGATATTGTGGATTCACTTAACAGACATGGGGATTTTTTATTTTATTTTTAATCCCATTTGACCACATTCTTTACTAAACAACTGCAGTGACTTGCTTTACAACCATTATAAAAATGATGGTAAACCGAGGTCAGGTGCTTAACCACCCGGATTTATAACCAAAATTCCAGGCTCAATTGAGGACTCCCTGTATGCTGAATTGTCAATTATATACCATCCAAGCTAAACCTGCTCTCTATGTCTTGAAGTTCATTATTCTAGATTAGACGCTTAAATATTTGCCATTCTTTTATTCCACAAAAGGCTTGACTGCCATAAACAGTACTTTTATACCACAAAGAGTATTATAAACATACTTGCATTTCCTGGGAATGATATATGTTATGAATGTAGGAAAATATATGTTATTTGGCAAATACAATTATTTGTCATATATAAATATTGAAATTACCTAATAAAAAGATTTATCCTATGTCCCTCAACACTTATCCAGGTGTTCCTGAGATGTCCAGGGCATTAAGATAATAGCATCTTCCCACTCCTGTTCACCAACAATTAATATTAATAGGCATTAGGTTTAGGATACCAGAGGATTATTGACAGCCATAACAACTAAAAGCCCTTGACAAATTTACCCTCCATAAATGTTTTTAATCTGTCTTTCCCTTTGTTTCTTCATCTATTTTCTGTAGCAATGTATCTGATAGATTCACTGTGGAGCGTGTAACAAAGCACATTTTCCCCATGATTATTTTACCAATTTCTGTTGCAGGCATGCTAAAATTTTGAAGCACAATTAGTCGTCAGGTTACAACAGCAACCACCACCACCCAGAATTTCGACTGCTAAGTGATGCAGTTGTAAAGTGCACCATTACAAGACTGCATCACTTAGGGAAATCGCGGCAATCCCAATTGGTATCGTAACCCAGAACCGCCCACGTCATTAAGCAGAAAGAGGTAGGAGTCCCAGGCAAGCAGGCCAGCTGCAGGTGTGAACTCCAGGTAAGCAAGTGCCATAGGCAGGTACTACAAAGCACAGGCAGGTGGGTGCTGTGGGAAAGTGCTACAGAGTGCAGGTAAATGCACTGGTGTCACAGCCGGGCAGGTGGATGCCACAGGCATGCGCAATTTTGCTGGCTGGTTGAAATGTCACATTCATTTAGTTCCATTGTAATTTGGATGGTCATTGAACAAGTGAACCCAGGGACCAGCTGCACATGGCTCTGATGTATTCTGATGCCATTTAAAGAATTACAGAGAAATCAGAAGAAGGGTTCAAGGTTATTTTTTTTTCTGGTGTGTCCAAAAAGTGAAGAAATTCAAAAAGAAGTCACATTCTCACACACACTGGCTGTTGATGGAAATTGCTGATGTCCTGCACCATTCTCAGAGAGGGACTGCTCTGCAACTTATCACCTATCTTTTCTAACTGTTGGTTTCTGCACAGCTTTGTGAGATCAGGTAACATGTAGAGCGTCATACAATCTACCAGTGGGAAATGTTCCAGCAAAGTTCAGTAAATAAGCCATTTGAGGTTTTTGTACTTTCACTTCTCAATAACTGCATGAGTTATAGGTGTTATGCCAAACTGCACTGCGGTTTTGCATAAAAAGTCAGTAAACAAACCTTTCCGATTAGCTGCAAAAATCCACAAAGCAAAAATATGAAATCTTAATTTGCAGACTTGATAGTCTTTTCTTCCCAGGTTCCCTTTAAGGGCATTTCTTGGGGTTGTATGAACGATTTTGACAGGAGCCTGGAAAAGTGAGCAAAATGCTTTTTCCAATTTCCTAGCAGCAGGAAATATCAAGGTGTTTGTTATATGCTCTTGGTGCTTCAGCACAACCACTCTATAAAGGCCTCTCCTTATTATCTGTGGATTTGTGTGCTCATACAGGTGACAGTTCTGCTGGGATTGTCCAACACATCAAAGCTCACGGGCCCATTACCAATAGAAGAGAGTATTTTTAGCTCAGGGTTGAACAATGGGGTCCTTGATGCTCTCCAAGCATGGTTGTCTGCTTGCAGACATTTCATTGATGATGTTACCTAGATGGGTAATGAAATTCTGCAAGAAAACAACCAAGCTCAGAAAGCATCAAGGACTCCACAGCAAGTATTTTGTGGGCATAAACACATGTTCAAACAACACAAGGTGGTTTTCAAAATGATTGTGATAAACCACCAAACAACATAGTATTCCTCCCAATGATTCAAACATCTCCAGCATCTCTATGGTTGCCTTCATACATACTCAGGGGCTTAAGCATTGACATCCATAAGCTGTTGAGATTTAGTTAAGATTGATGGACTGGGTTTGGACAAAGCACTGAACTGTGTAACTTGGTCAAATCATCCAGGGTTGCCTAATTCTTCAGCCATGCTCATGCAGACAAAACCCTAAACAACGTTTCCAGAGCCCTGTGAGTTTCCTAGCGCCAAAGAGAGAATTACACTAGGTTGTGTAAATTAAGAATTTTAAACTAACCAAACTTTACGTGATGAAAAATGCATCTGCTACATCTTAACTAACTGAACACATGTAAATATAGCCATAATGGGTACCATGTCCTTTCTTTTCACATTTCATCTAGAATCTAATAAAAGTCATAATCTATATGAATGTTGATTTATCAGATTTATCTTGGGATGGTTGCTTTTTATTCAAAAAAAGATGGAAAGTATCTTGTTTTTTTACAGTATTTCATACATACGGTAGCATAATTTATAAAACAGTATGATGAATTTTTTTTAAAAAAAATTAGTGAACTTATTAAAGGTTGCGTAGTGCTAAAAGCCAAATGCTACAAAAGAAAAGTGACAAAAATAAAATTTTCTGTCTACCTCTATCTGATGCCTGATTTTTTTAACACATCGATCACCTTCTCTGCCCCTCAACTGCCATTTTTCAAAACTGAAGAATCCCCAACTGACTAGCTTCTTGCAAAGAATGTGTTTGAATTCTCTGTACATTTTAGATGCTTTTTTTGGCTCCCGTTCAGCTTTACTATATCCTTTTTTGAAATGTGGTGAGCAGACCCAGGCATCTCTACATGGGGCTGCCCTTGAGGACCACTCGGAGGCTCCAACTGGTGCAGAATGCAGCTGCGAGAGTTGTGTTGGGAGTCTCCCGATACTCCCATGTTACACCTTTGCTCCGTGAGCTGCATTGGCTTCCAGTTGTTTTCCGGGTGAGATTAAAGGTACTGGTAATGACCTTTAAAGCCCTACATGGCATGGGTCCGGAGTACCTTAGGGAGCACCTGCGGCTGGCATCAACTTCCCTCCGCCCAGTGAGCTCCCACAGAAAGGGCCTCCTCAGGGTGCCACCGGTCAGAGAATGTCGTCTGGTGGCCCCCAGGGGGAGGTCCTTCTCTGTGGGTGCGCCGGATTTGTGGAACCGTTTACCGGTCGAGCTCCGGATGACGCCCAACCTTCGCTCCTTCCGACGGGATCTAAAGACCTACTTGTTTGAACAAGCCGGCCTGGCCTGATGGGTTTGGGTTTTATTATTGTTTTAACGTATTTTAACTTATTGTTGTAAGTTATTGGGCACTTTGTTTAATCTTTTCTTAATTTTTGTATCTTTGTATTTTAGTATTTATTGCCCTGTTCACCGCCCTGAGTCCTTCAGGAGAAGGGCGGTATACAAATAAAATTATTATTATTATTATTATTATTATTATTATTATTATTATTATTATTATTATTATTATTATTATTATTATTATTATTATTATTATTATTATTAATCTCACAAAAACAATTTGTACTGAGGGAGAAGGGAAATTGTATCATTAGCAACCAGATGCATCATTCAATGATTTTTTTAAAACTATTATAGAAAAACCTGCATTATGGAGAGGTGGCATATGTTCTTCTCCTAGACTGCTACAATCACTTTGTGTTGCAGTGCTTTAGCTCAAAAAGAGCCAAAGGTCCAGCTATTAAATAATCAATATGATGCTTAAGCAAAACAACATACTTGAAAGCACCCAGAGCCATCCTATGTAGCATTTTTGTTAGTTTATAATATACCTTATAGGCCTTGATTATTTGCAAGCAGGGCTTTTTTTGTCATAGAACGCTCAGAACGGAGTTCTGGCACCTTTTTTGGATGGAACCTTGTAGGGTAGGCAAGGCAAGTTGTATGACATGTGTGAGTTCCGGCCCCTATTTCTTTTACAAAAAAAGCACTGTTTGCAAGTATGCATTTGCAGGGTCATGTGAAATGCATTCATATGCATTTCTAGAGATGTATGGGGAGATTACTTCTAGAAATCCTAGGGAGAAAATTCCGCTTTGGATAACGGCAAAGCAAATAACTTACACTAGCCAAATTACAAAACTTTTTGTAGGTATACTACAGGTAGTCCTTGACTCACAACCAAGTTGCTTAACCAATGTATATTCAACCCAAAATAGGGGACTTACAACCTGGATTCAACATTCTGACAGGGCTCTAGGCCACATGTTCGAGTCCCTTCACCCCCCCACACCCTCCAGCCATAGCCAATTCAGAGTGAGCGTTCAGACTCAGCTGAACCTCTGGCTGAGAAAATGTTTCTCCAATACCAATGGACCCCCAGCCTTCCATCTCTGTTTCCCTGCCGCAGATGTTTTGCAGAGGAATCATTGTACTGCAGCAATCTGTCTCAAGGGACAAACTGCCGCACCTCCCAGCAACCAATCAGGGCTCTGAGGGGTGGGCCTCTGCCAGGTTGTGGAGGCGCTGATTGGTGGCATTGGTAGGCGGGCAGCAGGAGCAGCAAGATGTTCAGTCCAGGATCAGGTCCTCCGTGAAGGCACTGGGGAGTGTGTGTGTGTGTGGTGTGAAATGGCAGGCAGCAGCATTCTCTCTCTCTCTCTCTCTCTCCTCTCTCTCTCACACACACAGATATAGACACGCAGACACACACATTCATTTCACCAAACATTGGGCACTTGCAACATGAATGCATTTACGTCCATTTGCAGTCATGTGACAGTGTTTTAAGACTATTTTGCTGACTATCAGCAATTTTGATTTTCAGCAAAACTTTCCCCGTAGAAATTGGTTCAATTAACAACCACAGTGTTCACTTAGGATTCGCTTAACAACCGTCACACAAAAAAAGGTTGTAGAATCAAACCAGTCATATTTTACAGCTGTTAAGACATGCGAACATAATGGGCAGGGCTCCACTGCAGTTGTATGTCAAGTTGTATACCTATACAGATCTCAACTGGAGATTTTTAAAAGCAGAAATCTGAAAGTATTGGTGATTAAAGGATATTCAAGCATGTATGAAACAGTAATGCAGCAAAAAAATAGATAAGGATCAGATTAGACGATTAAATTATGAGACTCCTTGTCTCTGGAAATTTTGAGTCATCCAGGTCATGGTTGTCCCAAAAGTGCTTTTTCAAGAGGCAATTGTACTTTCTTTATTTTTCCTTGAAGATTTAGAATAGAATAGAGCTGGAAGGGACCTTAGAGGTCTTCTAGTCCAGCCCTCTATTCAAGCAGAAGAACCTATACCATTTCAAACAAGTGACTGTCTAGTCTCTTCTTAAAAACCTTCAGTGATGGAGCTCCCACAACTTCTGAAGGCAAGCTGTTCCACTGGTTAATTGTCCTCGCTGTTAGGAAGTTTCTCCTTAATTCCAGGTTGCTTCTCTCTTTGGTCAGTTTCCAACCATTGTTTCCTGTCTTGCCCTCTGGTGCTTTGGAGAATAGTTTGACCACCACCACCAGCCTCTTCTTTGTGGCAGCCCTTCAAATATTCTAATACTGCTATCATGTCACCCCTGCTTCTTCTTTTCTTTAGATTAGCCAAACCCAAGTCCTGCAGGCACTCTTCATATGTTTTAGTCTCCAGGCCTTTGATCATTTTAGTTGCTCTTCTCTGAACTTTTTCCAAAGTCTCAACATCTTTTTTCTAGTATGGTGCTGTTTCGCTGCTCATCCAGGAAGCTTCTTCAGTTCAGTTCAGTTCTTGGATGAGCAGTGAAACATCTTCAAGGAAAAACAAAGAAAGTCCAACTGCCTCTTGAAAAAGCACCTTTGGGACAACTATGAGACCCCTTGCTTCTTCCATTGTAAGAGCAGGAAAGAAGAATTAAATAGTGCTTTGGTTAGAAGATTCTAGTTGTATTCTGAGTATTAACCTGGTCTAAAGTGGAATCAGTGGAATAACCTGCCTCCATAAGCTGTGAATGCTCCAACATTGGACAGCCATTTGTCTGAATTGATATAGGGTTTCCTGCCCGAGCAGAGGGTTGAACTAGAAGACCTCCAAGGTCCCTTTCAACAACAACATTATCATAATCATCATCATTATTATAAAACTTTTATTCATAAAACATGAAACTCAGTCAACTGAACACTCAAATTGACTGGCACTAATGGTTGACACGGGTTGCTGCCAGCATCCTAGGTATCAACCAGGTAGCTCCTTAAAATGTAAGATGTTCCGAGTAGCGCAGTTTTTTGTAGCTTTGCTGGAGTTATTGCAAGAAGCTGCAATTTCTTGATGTATTTTGCAAAGTTTTGGGACATAGTTCCCAGAGCCCGGATGACAATGGGTATCTCTGTTACATGATTCATCCATAATCACCCAGTTTCGATGGCCAGGTTGCGGTATTTCGTAATTTTTTCCAGTTTTTTCTTCGACTCTGGCATCTCCTGGTACAGTGATATCAATCAACTGTTCGCTTCGGATCTCTGTGACTGCGATATCTGGAGTGTTGTGTTCCAAATGGCGATCTGTCTGTATTCAGAAGTCCCACAAGATCTTCACCCTCTCATTCTCGACAACTTTTTCCACCCTGTTCCCACGACTTTTCAGACACAGGCAAGTCGTATTTTTTACACAATGCCCAGTGGATTAGTTTAGCAACTCGGTTGTTGTTGTTGTTGTTATTGTCATAACATCATCACTCCTATGTTAGAATATCCTAATCATCATATAGGTAGCCGAAGTGAGATCAGTTCTCTGGACATTCCAGAGCTCGCCTCCAGTAACATCAGATCTGAATCCTTCCCAGCACATTCCAGCTAATTAATTATGGCATTCTTTTTCTCTAAAGAAGATTTTAGTATTATGCATTAGGACTTTGCAGCTTTAGTAACGTTTTTCTGGATCAAAAGTTCTTTTCTATAAAAGAACTATTCTACATTGCATTAATCAAGTAAAGTAGGCCACAGGGATTACAACAGTAAAAATACAAACCCAGTCTCCATTTCACTCCTCACTTCATCACACATTTGCCATCTTTCATCTTTATCTTTTACTGGTATTTACTATAATTTCTTTGATTGTTGATTCTCCCAACTCGCACTCAGAGCTGGGAGGCATACAAATTTAATGTATTGTTATATTATTGTTGCTGTTACTTGTCTAGAAGTGAAGTACAAATACTGTTTGTGCTCACTTGATGGATGGAAAAAGGGAGATTGAAAAAAATCACTCTTTCAGCTCCCCAGGAACTTTCTACAAACTCAGAAATATGTTAATAAATAGGAAGCCATTCTTCTAACAACATTCTTGTAGGTGAGCCATATATTTCCACCAGAGAGCAGGATAAGTAGAAAGAGGATTGAGTGAATGGGAACTATTTGTTTTGCCTTTGGGAGATACGTCTTCAATAATTTTGTTCTTAGACTTAAATCTCATTTAGAATCATTTGCCTTTTTCTTTTCTCTAACCTCTCTTATGGAGCCTACAACAATACTTCCCACCCTGCCTCCATGTCCATTCTCTTTTTTAAAAAATATATTTTATTGATTTTTTTTACAATAACAATCTTTAGTACTTGGTAAACAATGTGCTGTCTAGGTTCATATATTTAACAACAATCAATAATAGTTAATTGCTATGATTTCATAATCAACATACTAACTAGAAATACCTTTCCTTGATCCTCTCTTCTTCCAATAATATTCTCTTTTTACCAACATTGAGCAAATATAATCTTAGTACTTTCAATACATATAAAGTTGAATATAGACATTTTTCTAGTAGTTATACGAATAACAATAACATCAATATGCAGTGTCTTTTTTAATCAGCTTATTTTACATTTGCAAAAAATCATCTTATGTAAATTGCTATAGGTCCTGTTTTCAGAATTCTTATTTAAGCTTAAATTCCCCTCAGTATTCACAACATTTCTTGTCAGTTATATTTTTCTCCAAATTGATTACATTTGAATATCCAAAACATTTCGTTCTTTTAAATCATCCATTATTTTTACATTTCCCATTTCGTAAAGAAATACTATACTACTTATAAATCACATCTCTCTTACTACAGAACCCATTCATACCCAAAATTTAACTATTCTTTTAACCATATTCAAACAAGTGTTTAGTCATGTAGTACTCCATCTGGTAGGTAAAATCATCTCTCTTGAGTCTAACTCTCACCTTCTTCTTTTGACAAGTAGCTTTCCGAGTCGGTGTGTTCAGCTTGCCAGGGGATTTTTCCTGTATTTTTATAAGTGTTGTTAAAAATGGGAAAGACAAACTAGGTGAGACGCTTCTGAGGGGGAATTTCGTCCATTTATATTCTTTAAGAAGCTTCTACTTTCCTTCTCCCTCAACTTCTCTTTTCATCTTTTGTGTCCCAAACTCTAGTGGTTCTCTTGACAGCTCTATAGTCCATTTTATCAAATCTTCTTTCTTATCATCAGTTTTGTTTTGAGGTCCTGAGAAATAAAGTGTCTTTTCCATTTCCAATATTACAGCAGAATCTTGCAGATTTTTCTTTGTGTTAAGCTGTAATTTTCTTTGTTTGTAGCCTCCATCTTTGGGTCACTTTCCTCTGGTTTTTGTTCTATCATCTGATTTATTTGTTCATTCTTTGTAATCATTTTCTGAGAGTTTTTTTAATTGTGAGCTTAGGTCAAAGATGTGCTCATTTATATCATTAAAATTATTTTTAATCTCATTATGATTTGAAACAATTGTTATTTGAATTAATTGCAATGTAGCGCATTTCCTCCTAGAAGATATTTATCTTGTCTTGAAGTATTACTCCTGCTGATCTCTGATATTCCAGACTGGGGATTTTAGAAAAGAATATTGAGTGTGGTTTCCTACCACTTTTGGTTGTATATGCAACCTCCATTTTGATCAAATCAACCAGTCTTAAGTTCCAAACACCACAGTCTTATATAGTTATCTTTATGAACAGTCCAAAATTTGGGCATTATATTTAATCGTTTTTTAACTTTTGTATTCTGTTTTTATATTTATTGCCCTGTACACCGCCCTGAGTCCTTCGGGAGAAGGGCAGTATAAAAATATAATAAATAAAAATATAAATAAAAATGTTCAACCACTTAAAAACAATCCAGTAATTTCCCCTCTAGAAAGACAGCCAAAAAGTCAAGGTTTTTCTTTCTTTCATTGCAAACAGCTCAGTAAGTATTTATGATCCAAGAAGGTCAGCAGTTTTTATAACAATTGTGTTTCTCATTCTGCAATAGAAAGCCCAGTATATTTTCTTTCCTCCATTCCCAGCTGTTCTCTATTTAGCTAAGAGTGACTGAGGATCAAAGGAACAAGTTATGCTCTGTTTCTGGGCATCTTGCCAATTTCTGAGGCAGGGCAGCTGTACTTCTATGCTCTGATCCACCACTAGATGTCAATTGCTATTTATTTTCCAACTTTTAAGACAAAATATTATTTTCTTAGTTTCATCAATATTCTTTCAAATGGAAAATCTTAAGTTTCCATAGTTTTCAATTTTATCCAAATTACAGCTTTACATTAATCCATTTCAATGTATTTCTGTCATCCATAAAAATGAATTAGCTGCTTCCGTCTATGGAAGGGTGGAGTTATAATACCCTTCCTTCTCACTTTTGGAGGATTTTTTTGCTTCTTGGGGATCTTTTCCAGGAAATCAGTTTCAAAATAGAGAAGAGAAGATCTATATTCTCACCCAGTTCCAAACACGCTGTTCACAGTTGTTCTTAGTTGGTGCTTTTGGACTTCGGATGCTAGTCACTGGAGTGCAGCTAGCCTTTCTTTCTTCTATTCCAGTGCTTCCCCTGGATCAAACAGATCAACTGCCGTCTTTCTGTGCTCAACCGGGGGGGGGGGGGCTCCTTCTTTGCCGTCTCTCCAAGTTATGACTTAGCCATTTAGAGTCCCCTGGCAAGCCGAAACCAGCCTTGGGGTGCGGAGCCCCGCAATCCCTCGGCTGCGTCACTACGACGCAAAACCAGAAGTTCTCCATGTCTATTCTCAAGTACAGAAAAAAAAATGATTTATGACTGTTATTCACACTTACTACCATTGCAGCATCCCCATGATCATATGATCAAAATTCAGACAGTTGGCAACTTCCGTGTATTTATGACAGTTGCAGTGCCCTGAGATCATGTATCAACTTTTGCAATTTTCAGACAAGTCAGTGGGGAAGCCAGATTCATTTAACAACCGTGTTACTAATTTAACAATTGCAGGGATTCACTTAACATCTGTAGTAAGAAAGGTCGTAAAATGGGGGAAAACTCACTTAATAATTATCTTGTTATTTGGTTATAAGCCAAATGTGGTTATAAGCCAAGAACTATCTCTATATAGTGCAGGGGTGTCAAACTGCTGGCCCATGGGCCGGATGCGTCATGCCGAGTCTGCGCCCACCCCATTGCCGGCAATGGAAAAAAAGTCACAATATGTTGCGACACGTCATGTGGCGTTGCGAGTTTGATACCTCCGATTTAATGCAATGTTTTTTCACAGAAAATAACTTTCCTGTTACTATTGTTTGGAAAGTTATTTAGGTTTTGTTTTAGATCTTGGCTAACTGGTTATTCTCAGTGCTACTGTATTCTATGAAATTCTGGTATATTTTCTATGGCAGAGGAATAAATACACAAATGAATGAGTAACAAAAGTGCAACGTGTAGATATACAGTCGCATAGCAACTGTCTTTAGATTATCAATTCTTGTGAAGACTTACTCAGGGCAATAATCAAATCCTAATTATTAAAATCCTTAATTTGACACCCACCAGATGTGCTGGCAGTATAAGACAGTGAAAGTCTTCAAATTGTGGTCCCAAAACATCTGGAGCCTGACAGATGGGGCCAAGAGATTTGAAGACAGTAGAGCAAACAGGGTAATTATCAAATATTTCTTTGCTGCCTGGATATATAATGGATATTTTCATTATCTGGAGTTATTTATTTGGAAGATTTATATAGCTGCCCAACTCACATAATCATGACTATGAATTATATATATTAAATAAAATTTAGACTTTCTAAGCCAGGAGTAGCAACCTCTAACGTGTGAATCAGTGTGTGGTGTGTGTGTGTGTGTGTGTGTAGTGTAGTGTATGTTTTCTGCAATTCACTTTGACTACTATTTTGATGTGGAAAAATGTCACAACCTGCAATTTTTATTCTATTCACAGTTAGTTGCACAAGCCAAAATTGGCTGTATTCCCTGTGAAATGCCAAGTCCCAGTGACTGAGTTCACAAAACAGACTAGGCTAAAATAAGAAAACCAAGTTATGACTTAGCCCTTTAGCACTTGAAGAATGGAACCATTAAAAGAGAATTATTGTAGCTCAGGTTGAACTGTGGGAGCCTTGGTGTTCTCTCAGCTTGATGGTTTTCTTGTTACCAAACTAGGTAACATCGTTAGTGCTAGAGCAAACCCCACCCCCTTCTAACACTGATGATATTACCTAGTTGGGTAATGAAATACCCTGAAAAAACCCACCAAGTTCAGAGAGCACCAAGGATCCCACAATGGGAACACTCTTCAAATGCAGGCATTAAATGTAGCTAATTTCAATTCAGGAATGATGAAGAAAGTTGCATTTTAAAGCAGGTTCATTGATTATCTATACCAGAGAACTCTCTGAAACATGTTTAAATTCAAACAGTGTTCTGGGGGGGGGGGAATCCAATTGATAGTCCACTCTAGCCCAACACAGTGGGTACCAGCTGAATTTTTTGCATACATTTTCAAAAAGTGCAATACAGTGTACACCTTCATGTGGATGTAGACAATTTCTACCCTTGCACATTTTGAATGCAAACCTGTATTACTGTAAAATGAAGGATGCGTCCTATTTTAATTTTTTAAAAAACAGTTTTTTAAACCAACTAATGTTATCTGCTATTCTTGTAATCTGATGTTCTAAACCAGGCATGTCAAACTTGCGACGTCACGTGATGTCGCGCAACGTATCGGGATGGTTTTGCCATTGCCGGGAATAGGGTGGGCGCGGCTTCCGGATGACCCGTCCAGCCCGCGGGCCGGCAGTTTGACACCCCTGTTCTAAATCCTTTGGAAACTAAGTTCTTTGCTGTTACTTTTTTCAAAGAAAACATCTAGGTGAACTTTGAACAAGTGATTGATTTATTAATTCCAGATATTTTGGGTTCCCAACTGGGACCAACTCTGCAGAAAAGAAAATGAGTTCAGAAAATTGCTGTGTCCACCAGGAATACCACGAAAGGATTGTGAATTTATATTTGTAGCAGAAATGTTTGGAAGAAACAAACAGAGAGAGAGAGACTACATACACGTGCAGAATTAGAAAGAATCATATTTCCCAATTGGTTAACACAACACCTGACCTTTTCAAGAGGTCACAAAGGTGAGTTAGTTGGTATAAATCACTCTTCTTTAAAATAGGTCAGGTTGTACACAAAATGAATAACCACCAACTTCCTGGAAGTGATGGCTTAGTATATGCCATATTAGCATGTCAGTATAAGGCCAGTTCCATTCACACATGAGTCTTCAAAGTAATTTTATTTGCTCGTTAAAAAAAAAAGTGGAAATACAGTCACTTCCACTTAAGAAGCAGAGAGAGAGAGCACCAGCTGGTTGTAATGGTTAAGTCATGAGGTTAGGGACTAATAATGCAATAATTGTAAGAACTCAAAATGTTCGGTTTTCTCTAATCTAAGCTTCAAATCTAATAGCAATAGCTCTTAGACTCTACAACATTCAGCCATAGTTTCATTCCATACAGCATTAACCTTGTGAACTCTCAAGTCTCCTACTGCCATTATATATTCAAGATGGACAGTATTTAATATTTATTTGTTATGTAATGTACGGGTGTGGGTCTATACATATGTTGAAAAGTTTTAACATACAATTTTTCCCTTAGAAAATCCCCCCTCCCCCACCCTTCTCCCTCCCCCCCTTCCTCCCCCCCTCCCCCCCTCCCCCCCCCGACTTCCCAGAGCTAAATACAAGGTATGTATAAAAAAAAACAATCATAAACAACCATATACTAACAACCATAAACTCTAGAATCTATCACTCTCTAGCTTATATAGGATAAAACAAACCTTAGTAATATTAAATATATATATAAAAAAACTAATATAGAAAAAGAAACAAAGAAAGAAGCCTTATTCAAATATAAAACTTCTTAACCCTATACTTATTCTGGATAAACTCAAACCATTCTCTCCCTTCCATAATATAGCGTTCCTGCAAGTAATCTTGCAAATAGGCCGAAATCTTCGCCATTTCAACCAAGTCGGAAACCTCTAAAGCCCACTCTTCTATGGTCGGCAGTTCCTCTTTCCAGTACTAACCTATCAAAAGTCTTGCTGCCGTAATTAAATTCAACATCAACTTAGTATGTTCCACCAGACTTTTATCCAAAAAGCCTTAACCTTTTTACAAGTCCACCATATATGAAAATATATTACGTCTTCATCACCGCACCTCCAACATTTAGGCTAATGATTCAGATACATACTTAGCTTTTTAAAATCTAAATACCATCTATAAAACATTTTGTAAAAATTCTCTCTTAGATTTCAAACTTGTTTAAATTTTACATTCCTCACCCAAATCTTTTCCCACCTCCCACTACTTGGCTGTAAGTACGTTGTGAAAGTTCCATAGACTTCTGCTGTTCTTGTTCTTTTATCTTTTTTGATCGTTTTAAAGCAGCACGCGTCACCCTCTGTTCTCTGGGATCATCCAAAGGTGTTATAACTTGATCTCCTCCAGCACCATTCTCCTCTGTCTGTCCATCTTCAGCCTCTTGATGTTCTCCTTCTCCAGATCCCTTTGCAGCTTCCAGAAGTGTTAATGGGGTTGCTTTTAAAACATTATTGTAAAAATCATGCGCTTGCATCACAGTAACCAGACGGTACCTTTTACCTTCATGCATCACCATCAACCCAGCTGGGATCTCCCATCTGAACCTTATATCTCGTTGCTTGAGCTCTTGCACAAGAAATGTAAAATCCTTCCTTCTCCTTAAAATCTTTGGAGGAATTTCTTTTAGAACCAGAACTTCTTGATCAGCAATCACGACTTTAGTATCATAGGCAGCTTGTATAACTTCATCTCTAATTTCCCTTTTTGCAAAATAAACCACCACATCTCTAGGCAACTTTCTCTGTCTAGCAATCCATGAATTCACACGAAACACTTTATCCATGCCTCCTTTTATTTTGGATGCTGGCTGATTCAATACCACTTCAAGAGCCTCAGAAACCAGCTGCTTTAGATCTTCCTTAATATTCTCCTTTAAACCTCTGATTCTAATGGCAAACTGCATCTGGAAATATTGAGCAAGACTCAATTCTCTATCCATTTTATCTCTTAAATCTTCATTCTCCAGTACTTTTGCTTCTAATATGGCATTCTTTTGAGTCAAATCTTCCACTTTTTCATCCAAATCTTCCACACATTCAGCCACTTTATACACTGAAGACAAAATGTCTACCTTCATCACCCTGAACTTCTGTTCCATCCTCTCCTCCATTCTCTCCTCCAACTTCTTCAATTTCTCCTCCATCTGTGCAAATTTATCACCAATTGATTGATTAATTGATTCCAAAAGTACCTGGGCATGTTTATCCAAAGCATCTCGTAAATCCTTCGGTGTCAATACATCAGGAGGGTGCAACGCCTGTAATGATGATTGTTGCACCGGAGAAGATCCACCACTCCGAAGAGTTTTAGGGGGAGGTTTAGCCGCCATCTTTAACTTTCAATTGTGACGCACTTTCACTTAAAGTTTAAAAAAGTCCATCAAGCTCGAGAGTAAAATAAAATAATCCTCTTCACCTTTTCCTCTTGTACCGCTCTGCCTGCTCCTTTTAATCCATAGTCCTTCCTTCAGGCAGGGGTGGTCGCAGACGCCTGGCTCTGCTCCATGAAATCAGGAGCAGAGGCGCTGGCCAGCTGGGAGCGACCCAGGCTACGGGGGAGTTCGATCCTTCAGCCGCCCAAGCTCCAAGCTCAGGCGGCCCCGGAGAACTCGACCCCTACCTGGGGCCTCACCCCCTCCTCTTCTCCCGAGGAGGGGGCTTCAAATTCACCCGAACAGCTGATCGGCGCTGTTTCGGGCGAAAATCACTCAGCTGAGCCGCGGGCAGCCCGGGAAGGCTGTCTCCGGCGCCGCGCAGCCACCGGAAACCCGGTCTATACATATGTTGTATATAGTATGGTTAGGTGTGTGTCATGTATGTGTTTCATTTTGAGAGTGGGCAACTAAATTTCATTTTTGATGTGTGCTGTTGTGCCCACAGTAAAACAAAATGACAAAAATGGTTATTTTATCTTATCTCTGGGTGGTTTACAAAGTCAGCATCTTGCCTTCAACAATCTGGGTCCTCATTTTACTGACCTTGGAAGGATCGAAGGCTGAGTCAACCTTGAGCTGGTCAGGATTGAATTCCAGGCTGTGGGCAGAGTTATCCTGCAACACAGAATTTTAACCACTGTGCTGCCAGGGGTCCTAATAAAGCTTCCTTCCCTAATCTGAGTCGTTCTGGGACTAAAAGTATAACTCTCAGAGCATTTAAGATCTCATATGCAATAGATAAGGGTGGCTCAGTGGGTTAGGACGCTGAGCTTGTCGATCAGAAGGTCAGCAGTTTGGCGGGTTGAATTTTTTTTTTAATTTCAAATTTCAAAGGGTTTAATAATAATAATAATAATAAACCTTTATTGTCAAAGTACAACATGTGTACATTGAGATTAGCTGAGCCTCCCCCCGTGCTCTCTCCCCCCAACACACAGTGACAACAAACCCTCCATCCCACCACACTATGTGAACCAACTACACCACACACCGGCCTCCCAAGTCAATTCTGCTTTATGTCCCATTTAAAAGCCTAACAGCCCACGGATAAAAGCTATTTTTCAGCCTGTTGGTACGGCTGGCTATATTCCTATATCTCCTACTGGATGGTAGGAGAGTAAAGAGATACCGTCCAGGGTGTGAGTCATCCCTGAGAATCTTCCTCACTCTTCCAAGGAAACGAGCCCTGGCGATGTCATCCAGTGGTGTCAGGGAACAGCCCACAATGTCTTGTGCTGTGCTCACTACCCTCTGTAATACTTTCCTATCCACGGCTGCCGTGTAGCAGTGAGCACCTGTTACTCGTCCCAGCTTCTTCCAACCTAGCAGTTCGAAAGCACGTAAAAATGCAAGTAGAAAAATAGGGACTACTACAGTGGAAAGGTAACAGCGTTCCGTGTGCCTTTGGCGTCTAGTCATGCCGGCCACATGATCACGGAGACGTCCTCGGACAAGCACTGGCTCTTCGGAACGGAGATGAGCACCGGCCCCTAGAGTCGGAAACGACTAGCACACATGTGCGGGGGGAACCTTTACCTTTAACTTTTTATACAATAGATATATCAACTGGCAAGTCCACAAACTGCAATTCTAAAATATGTGGATGACATCAAACATGGAAAGACTGAATTATGAAACTATGGACCAGCCACTAATGGCTCACCTAATCACGTTCAATAATCTTGGATGGAGAATTCCCTAACGCCTACATTAAAACCCCAAATATCTAAATAGTATAAATAAGTTACATTCACAAAACTGTTGTGAAATCATTACAATAATGTGCTATGCTGCGCAAAAACCTCTGTATTCTATCCCAAGGGATTACTGTCCTTCAGTAAATTAAAATTAATTTCTTGAAGGTGAACTCTTCTACTGAATAACCAAGGCATTCTTAAGAAATACGTTAAAGTGGATACAGAAGATGGCTAGCATGGGTGATATATGAATCTCTTCTAGGCCACCAGTTAATATAAATAATCTACATCTAAATATATAACTATTTCATTCCCAGACAGATAAAAAGGAAAATAACCTTACTTGCTTCTTTATTTAAATCCATCTAGACATCAGCCAGCCACACAGACAGCTATATCAAAACTCTTCATTTATTACATGCTGCAAGCCTGTTTTATATTACAGTTCTGGGTCAACCTTTATTACATACAGAAGGCATCACTACCAATTTGGCCATGTTCCCTCTGATGAAAAACAACACAGGCAATTTCCCCACCATAGACTGTACCCAAGAGAAGTAAACAATTAGAGTACCAGATAATAGTAGCTTATAAATAGACAGCATCTCTACAGAACGATTTTCACTGACAGCAGAAACAGTCCATGACATTAGATGCTAAACAAGACAGAAGAAAATAGCAGCTCTATTCATCTGAAAATCTTATGGGACTGGATATACTATGAGTTATAGGTTCAGTACTGTAAATCTCACATTAATGGCATTATTCTTTGTTCTTTATTGGCCAAATGTCAGTGGACACACAAAGAATTTTGTCTCTGGTGCATAAACTCTCAGTGTACTTACAAACAAAAAGTAATATAATCATACAATACCAATAGGAGAAGGTAATTAAGACAGTCCTACACAGCTTTCCAAATTGGTTCATCTTTAATTCTCATGATCTTCAGTTGGATTTGAAGTCTAATACATTCAGAGGATAGTAGGGCAGGTTAAGTAGAGTAAGACCACTGGTTGTTTCACACATTTTATATGCCAAGACCACTTTGTACCAAGTCCATGTTCCTCAGGAAAAGTAACAGGACAAGAAATAAAAAAGGGTGCCAGTTAATTCAGAAGCTCCACAAGCCATAATTCCCCTTATCCCCTAAGATAATTTAAATCACTATGATGTCCATAAAATAATCTGAGATGGCTTTGCACACTTCTCTTCTGGAATCTCTAACTCCCAATGGAATAATGCAGATGGGCAAGATGGGATTCCATGTAAATGTACCCAGTTTAGACCTGGTGCCTGTGATTTGTGGCTTTGGGATCCTGGATACAATGCTGAAATACAATGCCAAGATATCTAAAGCAAAAAGGCAAATACAGGTAGTCCTTTTCTCACGACCACAATTGAGCCCAAAATTTCTGTGGCTAAGCTAGACGGTTGTTAAATGAGTTTTGTCCCATTTTGCAACCTTCTTTGCCACAGTTGCTGGTTAAGTGAACCACTGCGGTTTTAAGTTCATAACATGGTTCTTAAATGAATCTGGCTTCTCCAGTGGCTTTGCTCATCAGAAGTTTCAAGGTGATCACATATGATCCAGGATATCTGCAACCATCATAAATAAATGCCAATCGACAAGCTTCTGAATTTTGATAACATGACTATGGGATGCTGCAATGGTCATTAAGTGTGAAAAACTATGATATGTCACTCTTTCCAGTGTCGGTGCAACTTCAGATGGATACTAAACAAATGGTTGTAAGTCAAGGACTACCTGTATTTATCTCAGGCTTGGCTAAAGAATATTCTACCCAACCTGCTACAGCTTTATAAATCTTTGGTGCCTGGGGAGGGTTCTGTAGCTTTACACAGTCTTTGCTCCCAACAGCCCCCTATTTCAGATCCCAAGGCTTGTATCCACACACATACCTATGAACTGGCAAAGTCCAAAGTCTCCACTATTCAAGCAAAGTTACCATTTTCACTATTGTGAATACTATTGAGAATTAATACTATAATCCATTCTAAGGATGGCCATGGGACAGGTTTTTTTTTATCCTCCTGTCTACAAGGCATTTGGTGTTTTGAAAGATAGATAACTTATCCAAGACCCTGCTGAATATGTACAATCAAAAACATAGGGCAGATATCAGCCACCTGGGGTCCTGCAAATACAGCTTCCACCATCCTGCAAAGGATAAGTACTATAATCCCACATATCTTGAGGATACAAAAAAGATTATAACTGAACTAGCAAAGCTAAAATAAAGAGGAAGCAAACAAGTGGAAAAATTTCTGGGCTTTATCAAAACAACTGCAGGACCATAATGACAGAGCTAAGAGGCATGAGGAAATTGTCCCAAGGGTGCTTTTTCCAAAAGGCAACCAGATTTTCTTGTTTCTTTCTCTTTGCTTCTTATCCAAGAAGCTTCTTTGGTTCATACTCATGTTCATAATCTATATTACAGCGTGGACAATTTAATTCTCTTTGTTCATCTTACCAAAATCCGAGTCTACACTGCACTGTTCCAGTTTGGATATTCCAACTTGTACTACATTTATTCTTCCACTTATTCCATCTTTCTCTGTGCTTTGATAAGGTTACGGAACGTGATTTATTTAACAGAATTTGCATCAACAATTAAGCAGAGTGTTTGGCGCAGACCTCAACACCCAGCTGACGTACTGAACAGGGAAATATTCTGTGGCACCAAGAACTTTTTATCTACTGTAAGGGCATACATACTTATCCTGAACTATTTCATCCAAGGGGTTGCCATATCTGGAGTGCAAAAATCCACACAACTACAAAATCGCAGTAAAGACTTAGAGCCCACACAAGCCTGAGAAAAAGATACTACTGCTTTAAGGAAGCCCCTGTAAAATGTGACTCTCAAAATCTTGAGCTCTCTCTTTCTCTCAGCCACTGTTTTGTATTATTCTTGACCTCTGGTAAAGTCTTCTACAGTACACTTGCAGACAATACTCTTGATGGCAATGAGATTTCCCAGCCTTGGTAGATTTCAGTGCTGTCTTGTTGTAAAAGAGCATATATTCTGCCTTAGTTTTCTGTTGTGTGGTCTGTATCAAGTAACATCTATAGGAGGTTTGCAAGATGCCAGGTGTGGCTTCACAATCCAGGTCCTAACCCTTTTATTTCTGTGCCACTGCCTTCTTACACATGTTGACACCCTTGTGTGCATCCTTTGCTCAAGATGTGGATAGGAATTGGATGTAGAGTAGGAGAAAGGAATATCAAGTGCCTACAGAAAATAATATCTGTAGCTCAGGTTTGAATTGTGGGATTCCTGGTGCTCTGTGATTGTCTTGGGATGTTTTATTACCAAACTAGGTAATATCATCAGTGCACCTGCAAGAAAACCATCAAGCTCAGAGTGCACCATTTTGCTTGTGTGTGCATTTCTTCAATGTCACAATTGCCTCCAGAAAATAAGGTAATTTTGTAGACTTTTGTGGTGATAAGCACATGATTAGGTCTTTGTGGTGATGACCTTGTTTCTGTCCTAATGCCTTGGATTCCTTAATTTTCTTTTAACTTCTATCTTTTGCTTTCACTGGTAAAAGGATATATTTCATGACTCGTTCACTATGGCACCCATTGCCAGCAAACACTGGTAATTCAGGAATATTGTGAAATACCTTAATTGCAGGGAAGCTCCTTTTTTAGGACATTCCCAGCACATCACCTTCCTAGCTAATTACATTAATTGTTTTGATCTTCTTGAGCAGACTTTGATTGTGTTTTGAGGATTAGGGCTGAGTGACAGCACTGAATTAATGAATGGGAAAACTAGGATTAGATGTTGTGCCAGATTTGAGATAGTGTCTTTTACTGTACCTGTGATATATATATTTGGTCATTCGGGTTTTTTCCCACATAGAATTGAAGGTATAAGAGCAACGTTTCGACGAAATCTCATCCGTCATCCTCAGGCTGGTGGCTTCAGCTTCGTTCTTCTGGGAGAAGTGTGTGGTAGTGGCTGTTTGTTCCTCTTTTTTAAACTGCCAGAGGGGGTGTGTTCTGTGGGTGGAGGTGTGCTCTGATTGGGTGGGGGGTTATATATATATTTCTGATTATCATATGTTAATACCCTAAAAGTGCTGAGATAAACAAAAGCACTATTGAAAAAAGCATAAATGAGTTCATCCATCTATAATTTCTGAGCCTAGAATCTGAAATTTTGGTGCCTGCATTCATTTGAAATTCCTGTGCTTAATCATTTAAAATAGGGGTCCCCAGCCCCCGGTCTGTGGACCAGTACCGGGCTGCAGCATGCCAGCAACCCGGCCACATAAACAAGGAAAGCCCCATCCACAGAATGCAGGCAGCACACAAAACCACACCCCCTCCGGTCCATGGAAAAACCTCACTCCACCTAACTGGTCCCTGGTGCCCAAAAGGTTGGGGACTTCTGATTTAAAAGATACAGATAAACTTTTTGGTATGTTTAAAGGAGACTTTAGAAAGAACACTTTGATTCCTACAACCACACTATTTGCATCTTCAGGAAACTTACATAAAAGGTATGCTGGTGGAAGACCGGGAAGAGTAACACAAATGGGACTTTTTGTGATGACCACAAATTGCATAATACATTTTCATCAAAGAGTTCTCACACAGAAGTGTCATTTGCTAACGCTTCTACTACTTGTTCTTCCATCCTTCTTGAGCCAATAACGTGCTCAGCATATTATGAAACTGGAGTAACACTGAAGTCCTTCTCCAGACATATGAAGCAATTCTTAGATGTTGTGTCATTAGCACGAAGAGCTGGTCTTGTGATCTTACATGCATCTGCTTCCCTTTAACAAGCACCATCACCTCTAGAGGACGTGAAGAATAGGAGGGGGGTCTCTATATTAACAATCACAAAACAGCCATTCAACAGATAATCGTTTCTCATTTGGAGGCTTCTTGATTCCTTCTAACTTGGACTAACCACAAATACTTTAGATTAAGCCTAGACAAAACACAAGTCCTCAATTTTCATCTAGATTTCAAAATCTGTTGGTTTATCTACTCACTTTCTGTCTAAAACATTTCCTTCCTCTCTTTGTTTGTATCCTTGCCTCAGTCACATACCTCAACTCTGCATCTATCAGAACACACATAATAGGGTCCTCCAGATGTCTGCTGGGATTCTCAGACCAGCATAGCACACATCTGGAAGACATAGCTTTGGATTGGCTGGTCTAGGTTTTCCTGTATCTGGAAATGAAACTGGATCCATATGCAACTTCCAAAAATTAGGCAAACTGGAATTGTTCTGGAGGGCTTTTGGGGTGAACTGAAATGCCACCAATAAACATATAGATCCTAGATTCATGGGTATTTAAAAATGTTTTTTTTATTTAGAAACCCCAGAAAAATCAACCTTCTTATTGAATCAACTCAAGCTGCATGACAGACTTTATTATAAACACTGGATATCAATTAATAATAAAATCAGCATAAAAATAATTAAGGTCTTAAATCTTACCCGTGACTGAACACGGGCCCAGCAGAGCATGCACTGAGAAATAACTCTTGCTGGCAGCTTAATATGTGTAATTATAGTGTTGTGGCTGAGTCGTTCCAATGCAAACAAAAGTTCCCAAATTTAATGGCTGGCACCTCCATTGAAATGATCAGGTAGCAGAGGATAGGAAAGTCTGTGGTCCAACTCCATGGAGCATTTAACCTTACTGTTAGCTTTAGCAGGCAGCAGTTCAAGAGGAGAGAGATATAACAAGTTTGCCTCAAGAACTAGAAAAACTATTCTGAAATGCAAAGCCTGCTTATGATTAATTGACGCTTAATTCAATTAATCTAGGTACCTCTTTCTCCCACCTACACACTGTAACCAACTAGAGACTTCCCTTCTGGGAAGGAGGAAAAATTCCCCTGGTTCCTTGTTATGGTAATGGACTTGTCTGGTTTCAGGTTGTTCGTTTCACACTAGTTTGTCAGGCCTAGTTCTCACACATGCTAGAAAAACTGGCACTGCAGTCCCAGTACATATAAATACATCTGAAGGACATCAGGCTACAGGAGGATCTTATACAATATCAGGCTAAAATGGACGTGCACAAACTGAAGTTTGGGGCACAGATCCCAGAGCCTTTCCAAACATTAGATGTCTGGCATAACAGAAGAGGGGAAAAATAAACGCAAAAGGGATATGCTTAAGTACATTATTAAATATAATATAATATTAATATTATATTAAAATAAATTCATTTTTGTTCTTGTCTCTCCCCAATGCCAAATTTAGCACTTGGCACACACACACAAAAAGATAACCTCTGAATGAAACACAGGATGGAGGGGACATCTCAAGTAAATGTTTGTAAATAAAAATGTCCATTCTTCTTTTTCTAATATGCCCTCGTAACCCAGGCTCCCATATCAGGTAAATCACATTAAAGCAGTTAACACCGCTGTGATGCAACTTCTTGTTGTGATTCAGGGTCAGCCTGTGGGTTCGGCAGTTGGGTCGGACGACTCAGAGGAGGAGGGGGGTGTTGAAGAGCTTGCTGAGGGGGTTGGAGAGCTTGCTGATGAGAGCCCTCAGCCAGGCCCCTCCCACCTGGTCACGATGGAGACCCAGCTATGTGAGCCTGACAGCGTGGATGAAGATGACCCACAGCTGGCCCTGTTCAAGGATGCCCGACGCAGGAGGCAGTCAATCAGGAGTAAACAGAGGAAGGCAATGGGGCACCTCGGAAGGAGGCAGAGAGAAGCAACGCCCTGAACTGTATAAAAGGGGAATGCGTGGGAGGGCTGGTTTGCTGAAGGCAACCGCTTGAATAGCTCCTGTTTCATGGTTCGTGTCTTGTTTGCTTTTGTATCCATAAATTTGGTAGGCTTAGTTCCAGCCTCTTGCCTTCTTGTAAAAGGGGTTGTCCCTGCCTTTTCTGCAGGGCCGGTAGCAGGCTGATACAGAACACTTCTTTTGTTTCATGCAACCAATCTATTTTAGCTAGCCATTTTGTAAAATCCAATGAAATATTGGGAAACCTCTGGTTTAGAAATTGTCAAATCAGAGAGGGGAAAAAACAGATCACAGGACTGAGCAAATGAAATAGCTGGGAACAAAGGAAAGCAAAGAGAGTTACTAGGGCATGAGGAAAATGCTAGGGGAAATGAAATAGACAAGAAATAATTTAAGTCATGTCATGTTGAATGAGGAAGAGGGGAAAAGAAAGAAGAAACTCCTAAAACCGTGGTGGCAAACCTATGGCACGTGTGCCACAAGTGGCACGCAGAGCCCTCTCTGTGGGCACACGCGCTGTCGCCCCAGTCCAAGGCCTTCAGCTGGGTTTTATAAAACCTTTTCGATTTAGGCCTCTGCTGCCGTATGCAAAAAAAAAGGTTCAATCAATCAATCAATATCAACTTCTCGTGGGGAAAAAGATCTCAGAAAGTTGGAATTGATGGATTGAACTTTTTAGTCTCACTAAGTCTGCTATTACCACTGCAGCCACACCCACCCAATGGACTATGCCCACCCAATTGGCCACACACCCCCAACTGTCCATGCCCACCTGACATCTGACGACACATAAGTGGGTTTTGGGTTGCAGTTTGGGCACTCGGTCTCTAAAAGGTTTGTCATCACTGTCCTAGAATATCATTTACGGGACTACCTTTCAGAAGCCAATACGAATGAGACATCAGATTTTAACAAAACCTTCTCCCTCGCCTCTATTTTAATGCTCGTTTCTGGCGACCTTCCCCATGATAAATCTCTTGACATCACAAACTCAACGGTGCCCCTTTTGACTTCTTCCTAATAGCAATGGAAAAGGCAAGTAATCATCTCAAGAACTTCATAGCTGATTACATGCACGCAATGTACAACATATTCTCTATCCAGAGTTTATAGATAAGGCAAAGCAGACAGAACAAATTCATGTGACTGGATAAAGAAAGTGAGGTGGCCAAACCAGGATAATCTAACAAGTTGCTGCACTAGTACATTTCCGCCTCAACAAATCAATCACTCTCAAGACTAGTAAAACTATTATCAGATGCCTGAGGACTAGAAGACAAGAAATAAATATATTATATAAATGACCAATTGAGGAACTGTCTTAATTTTTAAAATGAGGGTTGATGAAGGATATGAATAAGATTAAATTATTGGTTTGGCAAATGGAACCAACAACTGAGCTCAAAATTTCCGTTGATAAGCAAGGGAACTGTTAAGTGAATTTTACACCATTTTATTATCTTTCTTGCCAATTGTTAAGTAAATCACTGCAGTTGTTAAGTTAGTAACACGGTTGCTAAGTGAATCTGGCTTCCTCACTGATTTTGCTTGTCAGAAGGTCACAAAACTGATCACATGAACCCTGGGACCTTGCAACCATCATAAACATAAGATTCCATTTCAATATTCAGTTGCCAAGTGGCTGAATATTGATCCCATGACAGCATGCAACCATTGTAATTGCGAAAAATGGCCATAAATCACTTTTTCCATGCCACTGCAACTTCAAACAGTCACTAAATGAATGGTTGTAAGTTGAGGATTACCTATACTGTCTGCGACTCCTTAAAACATTGGTGTTTCTTCTGGAATTGTGAAGGTTCCCTCTGCAGGTACAATGTAATGTCTGAACATTTTTTTGTCAATTTTAAGGAGCACCTACTTCCCTCCTAACTGCAACTCTTCTCCACTTAATAATAAAATGGAGCTGCATCCACACAAAAAAAGAAGGATCTAAAGTGCTCTTGGCTACTATTTTGTGGAAATGTAATTTCTTTAGCTTCCATTTGAAAGCAGGAAACAGGCCAACTGATCTTACAGGACAAATTTAGATCACATGTCAACCAACCACAGGCAACTGGCTATCTTCATCCCCAACTTCATTTAAGAACATAAGGAAGTTCTGCTCAATACAGGAATCCAATAAAAAAAACATTGAAATGGAATCTTAAAGGAAAGGCTGAATTACCACATTTAAAAAAAACAGCAAACATGTTTTACGTTTTCCATAACATTTCAAAGAACAAAAGTATTTTTTTTTAATTAAGCTGTTTTAGGAAGGAAATGTCCGTCTCCTGCAGAAAGTAGTATACCAAGCTAAACTTTACAAGTAAACATAAAGGGTTGGAAAAACCGTATTTGGAGCAGGAACTGAGATAAAGGGGGGGAGAAATGGAAGTTTTTTCATATTACTTTATCTTCAGTGAAACAGGAGCCTGTTATCCCAACTTCAGTTTCTACTTGTAATGACATCATGGCACAGAGCAAAACAACCAGTGCAGGTTTTGAGTACTACAAAGTTACTGTATGTATGTATGTATGTATGTATGTATGTATGTATGTATGTAGTAAAATGCAAGAAACATCCTCATTTCTGCTTGCAATAAAAATTGTATCAATATAAGTTTTATTTACTTGTATCCTATCTTTATTTTTACAAATAACTCAAAGCAGTGACCCCTTCATGGATTACTGCCTTGTCGTGGCGAAGGGGCTTGCGTAATTCAATGAAGCTATGAGCTATGCCGTGCAGGGCCACCCAAGACGGACAGGTCATAGCAGAGAGTTCTGACAAAACGTGATCCACTGGAGAAAGGAAATGGCAACCCACTCCAGTATCTTTGCCATGAAAACCCTATGGACAGTACCAAAAGGCAAAACGATATGACACTGGAAGATGAGCCCCTCAGGTCAGAAGGCGTCCAATCTGCTACTGGGGAAGAGCAGAAGGCTAATACTAGTAGCGCCAGAAAGAATGATGCGACTGGGCCAAAGCCGAAAGGACGCTCAGCTGTGGATGTGTCTGGTGGTGAAAGGAAAGGAAAGTCCGTAAAGATTTTTTCTCCATAGGAACCTGGAATGTAAGATCCATGAATCAAGGCAAGCTGGACATGGTTAAACAAGAGATGACAAGACTGAACATTGACATCTTAGGTATCAGCGAACTAAAATGGACAGGAATGGGTGAATTTAATTCAGAGGACCATCAGGTATACTACTGCGGACAAGAATCCCTCAGAAGAAATGGAGTAGCCTTCATAGTCAATAACAGTAGGAAAAGCAATACTGGGATACAATCCTCAAAATGACAGAATGATCTCAGTTCGAATCCAAGGCAAACCATTCAATATCACAGTAGTCCAAGTCTATGCCCCAACCACCAATGCTGAAGAGGATGAAATTGACCGGTTCTATGAAGCCCTACAGCATCTTATAGAACTAACAACAAAAAATGATGTCCTTATCATCATGGGGGATTGGAATGCTAAAGTAGGAAGCCAAAAGATAACCGGAATAACAGGCAAGTTTGGCCTTGGAGTACAAAATGAAGCAGGGCACAGGCTGATAGAATTTTGTCAAGAAAATACGATGGTCATAGCAAACAATCTTTTCCAACAACCCAAGAGACGGCTCTACACATGGACATCACCAGACGGTCAACACAGAAATCAGATTGACTATATGCTCTGCAGCCAAAGATGGAGAAGCTCTATACAGTCAGTAAAAACAAGACCAGGAGCTGACTGTGGCTCAGACCATGAGCTTCTCATTGCAAAGTTTAGGCTTAAACGGAAGAAAGTAGGAAAAAGCACTAGGCCACTCAGGTATGAATTAAATCATATCCCTGTTGAATATACAGTAGAGGTGACAAATAGATTTAAGGAATTAGATCTGATAGACAGAGTGCCTGAAGAACTATGGACAGAGGTTCGCAACATTGTACAACAGGTAGCAACCAAAACCATCCCAAAGAAAAAGAAATGCAAGAAAGCAAAATGGTTGTCTGAGAAAGCTTTGCAAATAGCTGAGGAAAGGAGGGAAGCGAAAGGCAAGGGAGAAAAAGAAAGATACGCCCAATTGAATGCAGAATTCCAGAGAATAGCTAGAAGAGATAAGAATGCCTTCTTAAATGAACAGTGCAAAGAAATAGAAAAAAACAATAGAATAGGGAGGACCAGAGATCTTTTCAAGAAAATTGGAGAGATGAAGGGAACGTTTCATGCAAAAATGGGCATGATAAAGGACCAAAATGGCAGGGACCTAACAGAGGCAGAAGAGATTAAGAAGAGGTGGCAAAATTACACAGAAGAACTATACAAGAATGAGCTTAACGTCCCTGATAATCACAATGAGGTGGTTACTGACCTCGAGCCAGACATCCTAGAATGTGAAGTGAAGTGGGCCTTAGAAAAGCTGAGCAACAACAAAGCTAGTGGAGGTGACAGTATTCCAGCTGAGCTATTCAAAATCGTAAAAGACGATGCAGTAAAAGTGCTACACTCAATTTGCCAGCAAATTTGGAAAACTCAACAGTGGCCACAGGATTGGAAAAGATCAGTTTACATTCCAATTCCAAAGAAAAGCAATGCCAAAGAATGTTCAAACTATCGCACCATTGCACTCATTTCTCATGCTAGTAAAGTTATGCTTAAAATCCTACAAGCTAGACTCCACCAGTATGTGGATCGAGAACTACCAGAAGTACAGGCAGGATTTTGAAGAGGCAGAGGAACTAGAGATCAAATTGCCAACATACGCTGGATCATGGAGAAAGCTAGAGAGTTCCAGAAAAACATCTACTTCTGCTTCATTGACTATGCTAAAGCCTTTGATTGTGTGGATCATAACAAACTGTGGCAAGTTCTTAAAGAGATGGGAGGACCAGACCATCTTATCTGTCTCTTAAGAAACCTATATGTGAGTCAAGAAGCAACAGTGAGAACTGGACACGGAACCACTGATTGGTTCAAAATTGGGAAAGGAGTCTGGCAAGGCTGTATACTGTCGCCCTGCCTATTTAACTTATATGCAGAGCACATCATGAGAAAGGCAGGGCTAGATGAATCAAAAGTTGGAATTAAGATTGCCGGAAGAAACATCAACAACCTAAGATATGCAGATGATACCACTCTAATGGCAGAAAGTGAAGAAGAACTAAAGAGCCTCTTGTTGCGGGTGAAGAAGGAGAGTGCAAAACTTGGGTTGAAACTTAACATTAAAAAAACTAAGATCATGGCATCCGGCCCTCTCAATTCCTGGCAAATATATGGGGGGAAAATGGAGGTAGTGACAGATTTTATTTTCCTGGGCTCCAAGATCACTGCAGATGGGGACTGTAGCCAAGAAATTAAAAGACGCTTGCTCCTCGGGAGGAAAGCCATGGCAAATCTAGACAGCACACTAAAAAGCAGAGACATCACCCTGTCAACAAAAGTGTGTATAGTCAAGGCTACGGTCTTCCCAGTTGCAATGTATGGCAGTGAAAGTTGGACCATAAAAAAGGCTGAGTGCCAAAGAATTGAGGCCTTTGAACTATGGTGCTGGAGAAGACTCCTGCGATTCCCTTGGACTGCAAGGCGATCAAACCGGTCAGTCCTAGAGGAGATCAACCCTGACTGCTCTTTAGAAGGCCAGATCCTGAAGCTAAAACTCAAATACTTTGGCCACCTAATGAGAAGGAAGGACTCACTGGAGAAGAGCCTAATGCTGGGAAAGATTGAGGGCAAGAGAAGAAGGGGACAGAGAATGAGGTGGCTGGATGGAGTCACTGAAGCAGTAGGCGTGAGCCTAAATGGACTCCAGAAGATAGTAGAGGACAGGAAGGCCTGGAGGAACGTTGTCCATAGGGTCGCGATGGGTTGGACACGACTTCGCAGCTAACAACAAAAACAAAGCAGTGAACATATTCAACACACCTTCCTCCTCCTATGTTCACCACAACGACCTTGTGAGGTAGTTGGGCTGACCCAAAGTTACTGACCCATTAGTTAGTTTGTTAGTTAGTATTCACATTTTTGAACTGCCCATCTCCCTCAAAGGAGGACTCTAAGCAGTGTACAATGAAATGTTAAAATATAAGAACAGCATATGAAAATTAAAATTTGGAATTTTAAAAGGAGGAAAGAATGATTAAATGCTATTACAATTAGATAAATGCTATTACGATTGGTTAAAAAGGAGAAGGGAGGGCTCTCTGGGCACTGCATGCTCCTGTGGGCTCCCCAAACAAGGCTGTAGAACCACGTTTTGATCCTTTTCGGAATCACCTCCAGGGGAAAATACAATGGCAGAGAAGGCTCTCTTCCTAGACCCCCAGAGTTAACTGACAGGGTCTGCAGCATACCTTTCCCTGCCCAAATAAATAAAGCTTAGGCCACAGCACTGCTGGAAGTTAATGGCCCTCAACGTATCTTCTTACTTCTCAAGGTTACTTGTGCATATAAACATTGGAAGATGCACATAAGGACGTCTAAGTGCAAGCCAACAATAAGTATTGCAATAAAAATTTGTTATCTCTAAAGAAGACCATTTGTTTTGATGCATGTTAGATTATTTTACACATCTCCATAAATTTATAACCGTTGCTTGGGCCATAATATGTGAAATACTAAGGGGAGGCTGGTTCAGGGCTTCTGGGAATTAAAGTCCACAGGTTGTAAAGTTGCCACAACTGCCCACCCCTGCTACAGCCACTGGCTTTCCAACAAATACCGGTACTGAAAAGCATTGCTGGCTGTTTCATTTCTACCAGGCTTTGTAAATTGGGAAGAATTTGTTGATATTTTGGTTCTTTGCTCCAAATCAAAGCCGTTCTGAAAATAATTGATTCTTATATTCACCTCTGCTGTTGCGGTTCCATTCATTCTGTGTTTGATTGTTTTTAAGTAATTTTATTTTTTATTGATTTCAATGTTTCATTTTTGACTGATTACATTTCGTTTTTGACTGATTAAGCAATTTTCTATAGCACTGTTGTCTACTAAAAACACATAGCATTTAATAATCATAACATTTCTTCATAGCATAACAAAACATCCAGTGTATATGTGTATATGATTGGAAAATGTGTGTTTGTCTTTCTGCTCCATTTCTTTTCTTTCTTTTTTTTAAATTCCATTTATATCCCGCCCTTCTCCGAAGACTCAGGGCGGCTTACAAGCTTAGCAGTAGCCTTCATTCTATGTATATGCCTGCTTATTAGGGCTTTCACACACACCCCAAGCGGCATTATTACAAAGTCAGCTTGATTGCCCCCAACAATCTGGGTCCTCATTTTACCTACCTCGGAAGGATGGAAGGCTGAGTCAACCTTGAGCCTGGTGGGACTCGAACCTGCACTAATTGCAGGCAGCTGGTGTTACTTTAAGGAGGCATTAGCCCACTGCTCCACCAAGGCTCTTGTTATATTAATATCTATAACCTTTCTTAGCATATAGGTATATGGCATGAATATATGAATATATGTATATATTTGTGATTCTATTATTCTTGTACTTGATTTTTACTTGATTTTATAATGGCTTGCTGCCCAGAGTCACTTGTCTGGGATGGGCAGCTATAAACATTGAATAAATATACAAAATGAATAAAAATGAAATGAAATAGCCAAAATAACCAGAACTTTGCACATGTTTTTTTTTAAAAAATCAACATTAGGACTACCAACAAAGGCAATAATTAAAACAGAAGCTTTGGATTCTTTATTAATTCTTTCTTCTGCATAATAGATAAATCTTTTCCATATACTGCTGTGTGTTTTATCAATTAATCTCTCTAATCACCAGAGTATTTATTTTTCCCTTCATAAACAAAGAATAGATTCTCCTCCCTGGATATCTGACCCTTTTCTGCTTACTACTACGAGTCATTATCAAAATTCTTCAAGAAGAGAATGAGGCTGTGTAGGATCACGGAGCTCAGACACTGAGCTCATGAACAAAATTAACAGAAAAAAATACAAAATACTGTGTTAATGGCTAAACTCCACATAATGAAGACAAATAATACAAAACGTGTCAAACTCTAAAACAGTTTCACCTGTAACAGAAGCTATAGATCTTCCAGTACTCCAAGAGATAAGAAAATGCAATCCCCCGTTCGCTCAAGTCATACTTCAGGTAGCCCTTTAGCCATTTAATTGTTGTGGCTAACATCTTCATAAGCCATTAAGCGGAAGAAGCAATGAATATTTTGATCCTCCAAGAAGAAAATTACAAATCATAGATTGGAGCAATACTTTGTTCAGAGTAGGAACATTGGACAAAAGTTTTAGAGCTAGCAATTCACTCCAAAATACCGGCCTATTTTTTTTTCTCCAAGTAGAATAAAGAAAATCAATAAGATAAAAGGCAAGCTGTGGCATTCTTGGAATAGAGGCTCAGAATGTCACAATGTACAGTTCCCATCCTACTTAAACTGAACTAATTTTGGTCAACATTTGGGAATCTAACATCTCTGCCAATTTACTGAAAATTGCCCAGAGACCAGTAGCTCCTATTTTACCTTCCATGGATGCATGGATCTAGGCCAGGGGTCCCCAACCCCTGGTCCGTGGACCAGCACCAGTCTGCAGCATGCCAGCAAGCGGACCACACAAACAAGCAAAGCTCCATCCTCGGGATGGAGGCAGTATTCAAAACCACACCCTGTGGAAAAACCTTTCTCCATGGCACCAGTCCCTGGTGCCCAAAAGGTTGGGGACCTCTGATCTAGCCAATTAAGATTTTTTTCCCCCATTGTATTCAGGAGGGAAGGGAAAAACATACTTCTGAGATGGTTTTCCATGGATCATTATGCACTTCATTAACTTTTCAAAAGGCAAAAGTGATTAATATTATACTGCTTGTTGATTAACAACATCTCCTGCTGCAGCTGCCACCCTGGGTTGGTGTAATATCATATACAAACATGGATATATAGCAAACCGCTGATAAACAAGGCAACATGTCACTTTAAATTTGTTGGACAAAGCATAAGCTAACATAAACAGAAAAATGAAGGAGAATATTTGTAGCTCAGGGATGACATGAGGAGCCCTTGGTGCTCTCTGAGCTTGGTTGTTTTCTTTCAGACATTTCATTATCCAAACTAGGTAACATTATCAGTGCTAGTGAAACAGGAAAAAAACAGGATATAGCAGCAAGACAATAAACCAGGATATCTTATATGTGTTTTCCTAAGCGGCATAAAACCATGTTAGTTCATGGGGAAAAATATTATAGTTAGTTACTAGAAGCAAAGGGACTCAAAAGAACATTTAAAATAAACATAAAATTGAAAGCAGAAGTTTTCCTTTTAACTTTGATGGATAAAGAATTGGGGGAAAAATGTGAACCTTAATTATGATTCATCTTGATAGCAGCAAGAATCTTATGTTTAAAGATGAAAAGACACACTAACTCCCACAACGAAAAAGTGGATGCTAGTAGTGATAAAATTGGAAAAGATGGTGAAATTGACTGTTTTAATTAAAGAAAATAATTTATCTAGTTTTGTTTCTACTTTGAAACTTCTTCTGGACTTTTTGCTCGAAACTGGGGAAAAAATGAAACTTTGATTTTAGGATTTGATTCTTGAATGGTTTGAAATGTTTGGAAATGCAAAGCAAAACATTGATGTATTTTTCAGAATCTATTGTAATGAATAGTCAGAAATTTGTACTTTGTACTTTTTCTTTTTCTTCCTTTCCTAACTTTTGTTTTCCCCCCCCTATATTAGCATCTTATGTAATCATGTTTTATTCCAGTTTATTATGAGTTTTTTTAAAAAAAAATCTGCATATTGTTTTGGTCAATTTTTGTTGACCCTAGTATCTTATCCTTCATTGGTTCTATATAAAAGAATAACCATCAAGCAGATAATAAACAAAGGCCAGAAATAGGCAAACTGGCACCTTGAAAACATTTTGAACTTCAATTTCCATTAGTTCCAACCATTACCATCAATGGTCAGGGACTGTGAACACTGCAGTCACAATTTCAGAAGGGCATAAGACAAGGTAGTTTTATTCCACACTGAGGAATGGAACAGATTTTTAAAAATAGCAGGTCACTGATATACCAACAGACAGATTTATGATCTGGACAATTCTAGTTCAGTATGAGCGCGAAGAAAGGCTATTAAATATTTTATAGTTTGGGATTAGGGAACTAGTTTCCACCTTCACAGCTTTATTTTTGCCCTTGCAAACTACTCTGCAGCACTGCAGGAGAGCATAAAACCTGACAAAATATTGGTTTTAGCTTTACGATTCTGAATTCTGAGCATTAATCCAAGAATAAAGAACATGAGGTCCAATGTACTCGGTCAGGGAAATTTGTTTTTGTCCCATTTATCTATGTGTCCTTTAGCAAAGAAAAGACTTCTAGCAAACAAAGAAAAGGGGTGATCATCTAACAACAAATAAAACTTTAGCAAACTGATTTACTCCTATTATGACATTTGGCCACAACAGGTATCCTTGAACACAGCAATGCAAAAATTATAGAGAGATAAAAAGGCCAAAGTGAGAGAAACTATGGGACCACTTTTTTCATTACTGGCTCAAACTAATGAGGATCCGTTCACATACAATTTACTTTAGGCAGAACTTTTAAATTATGGTTTTATTTCAAATAGGGCTACTCATGTTTACAACATATAAAACTATCATATTATTCCCTTTTGTGGTAAGCACTGTTAATACAAGACACTGGAAAGGAACTAAGAAATAATGCACCAAATTAATTAAAGGTATGGGATAAGAATGAAAAGGAAATATAAATCCAATTTACACCATTATCATTCACTGTTATAACCAACAGATATAATTCAAACAATAATAATAATAAACTACAGTTTATTAGTAACAGCCATCCAAGGCACCAATCCAATCAACTAAAATGTAAACATAATCATATCCTTGAGCCAGCTCGATTAACAATGTGCAAGGTAGAAGCCAGATGAAATCTCAGATGGAAGAAATTACACATAATCAGAAAATAAGCTTAAAAATGTTTACCCCAAAAGACAATGGTGTGAAGGATATGTACGTGTAATGCTGTAGACTGAAAAACATGTTTGAAGCTCAGTATATATATCTTAGACTCCAACCCCTCCCTCCCCCCTCTCTCTTTCCCTCCCCCCCTCTCTTTTTCTGTGTGTCTGTGTGTAAATGAAAAGAGCCAAAGTTTCCAGCCAGCTAGAAACCAGAAGACTGGATTTTATTCTTACTTTGGAAACAAAGCCAGCTGGGTGACCTAAGCCAGTCACTCTGTCAGCCCCAAGAAGAAGGCAATGGCAAACACACTAACTATCTGGAAAAAATAAATGCACATTTTGCAAAAACAGAACATCAATGCTGGGTAATTAAATATATATGAAAACAATATAAGAAGAAAGCAAATTTTTACATGTCTACCTCACAGGAGATCAATGGCCTTTTCAAACTGGTGAGCACACTTGGAAATGAGGAGTGTGTCATGAGTATTTTTGTAAAATTGCTGACATGGGGAGAAGACGTAACCTTTAACAAGATGGCTACTGTGATCAGGTCAGGTCCAATTAAAAATCACAGCTATACAAGATCAGTTTATGAACGGCAGGATTGGCCAAATCTTTGTTACCTGGGCAGATTCTTTCCACTGTCCCTTAATCACTCAGCAGCCTACCATCACTCCCTTGTAATAGCTAAAACTATAAAGATACCACATTTAAATAGAATCTGTGTCATAGGACTTGAAAAACATTAACAGAAACCACTAATTTTTAATTAACTATCACAAGACCAGGCCATGAGACTTTGTGGTAGACTGGAATAATTCACCAAGACTTGTGTCTTGATAAATTTAATTTGGCAACAGAATGGGGAGTACCGTTCATGGTCTCATCCTATGGACAGTTTCTCACACTATGACCTATTCTGGCCATGGATTCATTGTTTTTCCACTCTTTCAAGAGAAAGCAGTCCAGAAACAAAATATTACATAACTTTTTTTTCTAAGTGAGGCAACTGAGTTACATATCGCCTGTTACTCGTCCCAGCTCCTGCCAACCTAGCAGTTCGAAAGCACGTAAAAAAAATGCAAGTAAAAAAATAGGGACCACTACGGTGGGAAGGTAACAGTGTTCCATGCGCCTTTGGCGTCTAGTCATGCCGGTCACATGACCACGGAGATGTCCTCAGACAAGCGCTGGCTCTTCGGCTTTGAAACGGAGATAAGCACCGGCCCCTAGAGTCAGAAACGACTAGCACGCATGTGCGCGGGAACCTTTACCTTTACCTTTATTAAAATCCTAGCACTACAATCCATCATTTTTATAGAGTGGTCTATGGACAGAACAATCCACTCTGTTCCTATTCAAGTTTATAGTAAAAGATAAAAGGTAAAGGAGTCCATGCGGATTTTACTCCAGTAGTTGTTGCCGACTATGGGTGGTGGTGCTCATCTCTGTTTCAAGGCCACTGAGCCAGCGCTTGATTCTTGCAATCATGAGGCCAGCATGAGGTCACAGAGTGCTATTACCTTCCCACTGAAGTGGTACCTATTTATCTACTCACATTTGCATGCTTTCAAATTGCTAGGTTAACAGGAGTGTCAACATCCAGCTTGAGAATCCAAATAAAACTCCAGGTTCATTCAGTTTCCAAAAATGTTACTGTTTATTGAATACGCTATTTGGTTACATCAAAGCAAAGTTCCCACACAAATTCTATAAACAATAATTTTCTTAAACAATATTTTTCCCAGCCAAATCCCCAACATATTAAGATAATCCATATCAACAAGTTCACTTTGTTATGGGAACCATCTGCTTCAAATCCACACCTGTTCTGGGGTCCTTGACAAGACTTCAAGCTCTCAAGGTCTTCAGCTAAATCAAAGAAGTTTCATTTCTCCATCTACCCACTTGAAAGTAACACCTCCCCCCCCATTAATCTAAAGGTAAGTTAAAATGCAGAGCCACATATTTGCCAAAGTTTCATCCTTGACAAGGAGCTGGGGCAAGGATGGGAAGTCATCTCGTTGCATGGTGCTTGGGTCTCAAACCTGGGTGGTTGACTTTCCAACCAACAAACCCAGAGTCTTAACTACTGAGTCACCGCACTGCCTCAGGTTGATAGTACCATCAATGTATTTGTCTACAGTGCTTTTCATTGCAAAACAAAAACTAAAACCACAAAAATAGTTTTGCATTTGTCAAAACATCTCATACATGCAAGAGGAGAGTAAAATAGGAAGCTTAAGAGAAGTTCCAGGCTTGAAGAACTTTGTGGAAGGATAACCCCAAAACGCAGCTGAATGGGTCCCTGAGCATGCTCAACTGTCCAATACTGGGCAATTATGATTAGGAAAAGGAAATAGAATAAGAGAAGTATAGCAATTGAGCAAGAGATTAGAATCCTAAGCAGTATTGTTTTACATTGCGATGCTTTGTTGCATTTCCATTCTCACATAGGTTTTGGCCCCGGTTTAACCTAAATGGAAGCAAAAAAATTCCTGGCAATCTTTGTGGAGTAGAGTAATATAAAGAAAGACAGGGAAGAAGAAAAAGATTTCTATTCCTTCTAAGTTTCAGTGTTCATTTTTCTCTCTACAAACCGTGGCATTAACTCCTGATAGAAACCCTATTGAAATTAACTCTTTCTCCTATTGAAGTAAATTTCATCTTTTCTCTGCAATCACTGGCTTGACCTGCAACTCAGTAACTCTGAGTTATACTATTTGGCCAATTCTTGAGATCTTAGTCATGACAGTAATTCTTCACAATTAAAGAAACAAAAAGTTACTCTCCACTCTTTCCATGCACGGCACACATTACCACGATGGTTAACTTAAATTTCAGCTCTCCAGTCCTGCGATGGTTCCCAACAACTTATATCACAACCTTGATTCACTGCACACAAGCACCTGTTGGGGCAGCATTCAGAATTTGGCCCACAATAGTAAGAACAATGTTTCCCTGTACTGGGTGAAAAAAATTGAAGATAAAATTTTTAAAAGTATTTTCTCTACCTATTTCATTTGCAGGCAGAAGAATAGATGGGATTGTTTGCTGTTATGAAGTACAAATTATTTTGGCCGCCAATGCAACAGCCATCTCATTTATTTATTTATTAGTTGCATAGGTTCTCACATTGCTGGATTTGTGGCACAGACCTCAAGGATGAATAATAAAGGGAACATATTAACAGTCAAAGGAGGATAAGATGGAAAAGGTTTTTAACTAGCAGTTGCTTCCAGAACACTGATAATTAAATAGAGCTAAAGCAGAAAGGATTAAGAGAATTATGATTTGTTCTCCTTGTTAAATGCCTTTTCCCCAAACCCAACTGCTTTCTAGTCTCCTGACAGAAAGTAAGAATTAAATCAGATTATTCTAGTGTAAAATAATGAACAATCTCTTGAGGAGAATGCCAACCAGAATGGCTCTGGTTCCTAAATTCTGTTCTATACATATGCAGTTTCCTGATGGGAAAATCTTTGTCTAGGACACATTTTCATTTGGGACTCAAGAAGTACCAAAAAGAAGAGGTGATGCCAGAGGTTTCTCTATAGTCCAAGCCACATGCTTAGTATAGACCCAAGTGGCTTTTCCCTTTTGAGTTTCTGCATTGTCTTCATCCACAGTAAAAGTACGGTAGTTGCAGCAGAGACATCAAAGAAAAATTCAATATGCACTAATCTGCTGATAATCCCAACAAGCACAAATCTCATCAGCCACTTTCAACCGGCAAAAGGGAAGGGAATCAAATTTAGAAAGAAAGCTACAAGGCTCAGAGAGCACCAAGATCCCCACATACCACACTATTCTTAAGAGCCTGCACTGTGTGAAATTCAAAGTACAGGTTAACTCTATAAAGCTCTAGAATGGCTTTTTCTCGGATACCTTCAAAACTTTCTTCTCCAACCATATTTGACCCATCCCCGGCAGAATTGCTAGAGGTTCTCAGTTTCACAAGCTGAGAAGAGTTCTAAGTCAGGGGTCTGCAACCTTGACAACTTTAAGACTTGTGGACTTCAGCTCCCAGAATTCCTCAGCATAGCATAGCTGGCTTCCGTTCTGGGTGAAAAGTTCCCTTCTGCAAGTTGGGTTGGCAGTTTGGATATTGATCAGACAGAACTTTTCCAGCAAAATGAGATAAAGTGGGATGGTACTTTTTACACTGTCCGGTTAATGGCTCCAGGTCCTTTATATATATCATTAGATCCTTTCTTATTTTTGATGGTAGCAAGGATTATAGTGGCATACAAAACAAATTCCCAAGAATGCACCTAGACCCGAAAGTGCAATTAAACAGATGTAAGGGCATCCTTAAAGACCATTCAAGATTAACTCCAAATTACCCTGCCAGGAGTGGAGTGCAGAGAAAGGGGACAGACTTGTACTGAACATACAGCAACATCTAGAAACAGCTGAGGGTCTATATAAAAATTCTCCTGGGAAAGAAAAGATTGCTAACAGAGGTGGTTCTCGACTTACGACTACAATTGAGCCCAGAATTTATGTTGCTAAGTGAGACATTTGTTAAGAGAGTTTTGCCTCATTTTGTGATTTTTCTTGCCACATTTGTTAGGTGAATTGCTGCAGTTGTTAAATTAGTAACACGGCTGTTAAGTGAATCTGGCTTCCCCATTGACTTTGACTGTCAGAAGGGCGCAAAAGGGGATCACGTGACCTTGGGAGACTACAACCGTCATAAATATGAATTGGTTGTCCAGCATCCAAATGTAAATCACAAGACCATGGAGATGGTGTAAGGGTCATAATTTTATTTATTTTTTATTTTAATCCCATTTATATCCCGCCCTTCTCCGAAGACTCAGGGCGGCTTACAATCTAAGAAGCACAAATCAATGTGCTTAGCAATAGCCTTCATTCTATGTATATGCCTGCTTATTAGGGCTTTTGCCCCCCCCCCAAGCAGCATTATTACAAAGTCAGCTTATTGCCCCCAACAATCTGGGTCCTCATTTTACCTACCTCGGAAGGATGAAAGGCTGAGTCAACCTTGAGCCTGGTGGGATGCGAACCTGCACTAATTGCAGGCAGCTGGTGTTACTTAAGGAGGCGTTAGCCCACTGCTCCACCAAGGCTCCTGTGAAAAGTGGTCATAAGTCACTTTTTCAGTACTATTCTAACTTGGAACAGTCACTAAATGAACTGGACTACCTGTATTATACTTCAATGCTTAAGCCACCGTCACCCTTCGAAAAAGTAGGACAAAACTCCCTTTGCTTGGTATTAATAGCAAAGACTAGTATTACTACTTGGAAATTTCCTGATTAAAAGGGGAGAGAGGGGGAGAGAGAGAGAGAGAGAGAGAGAGAGAGAGAGAGAGAGAGAGATCCTGCTCACATATATACAGACAGACCATGTATTTACTATTTATTAACTTTTGCATCTGAGGACAAGTTTAATGATCCATGAAAGCTAATATCATAATTACTTGGTGAGATGTGCTTCAGGCTACCTTCTTCAGAGTGCTTTTTGAGGTCTCATGCTATCCTATAAGCCAGACATGTCAAACACAAGGCCCGGGGGCCGGATCCGGCCCGCGAAGTGGTTTCATGTGGCCCCTGAAGCCATCCTGGAAACAGTGAGGGAACGGCCTCCACTGCCTTGGCCCTGGCCCAGAGACCCTCAGATCTGTCCCACTCCTGCCCGGGCCCCCATAGGCACCCTTGATGCGAACGATGTAGAGCTGGCCATGCCCACCCAGTAGGCCATATGCACTCTAGCCATGCCCACCCAGTAGGCCACACCCACCCAGGCCACACCCACCCGGCCCCGAGGGCAACCACAATGCTGATGCGGCCCTCAATGAAATTGAGTTTGACACCCCTGCTATAAGCCTAACGATCTCCCATGTAAGAACTAACCAGGCCTGCCTCTGTTTTATTTAATAAAATCTAGCAGCAAACTAAACTAAACTGAAATGTAGCTGGCAAGTTCACAGGCCTTGATCAAAGTTTCAGGCTATTGTGGTCATATGTGCCTCTAAGGACACTCTACAAATAGCTCAATGAAAGTTAAGCAGGGATACTATTTAGAATACGCTTACCACTAGTTTACTTCAGCATAGTGCTAAAATAAAAGATGTCCGTGCCAGAGGATATGCTAAAACAAAAACACAATTTCCACAAAATCTTTTTGTGTATCCTACAACTTTCCCATCTTTTGGCATTCAGATGGAACTGATGGCACACTGATGGGAACACCCTGGCAACAGTGCGATAGATGCATTCTGTTTAGCACACAAGCATCTTATCTTAATTGAAAAAGATTAGCTGTAATATAAACAAATGGCCTTTGAAAAAAATTATTGTTTTTATAGATGCGGGGCTATGGGAATACATAGTTACACTGTTGGATGTCATCCAAACTCATATCAACATTCAACTCTGAACAAGTTGCCTGGAATTAGTGCAACAGCAAAATAAACTAAAATTAACAAAGCACTGAAGATTTTGGCTGAATAATATCTGACATTCAAGAGCCCTATCTTTGATTCAGGATGAAGAAATTTCAAACTTCCTGGATCTTTGACTTGGAAGTACAATTTGTTTCTTTTTAATTAATGCACTAAACACCAAGCTAACAATAAAACTAATAAGACACCATCAACAAAGGTCAACATAGATGCAGAAGAACATCTTCTTAAAAACTAAAGAAAAGTACACAATCTGAGTTATGTCTAAAGTGGCATACAATCCATTAGAATGATGGGTATGCTCTTCTAGACTTACTATCAGATTCTCTGGTTTAATGTGATACAGGTAGAAGGGTTATTTTTAAATCCTTCAATCAATATGGAATTTGTCCTGGCCATGCCAATATGTAGAAGATAGTTCATGATACACCACTAAAAATCTAGGTGGAATTCCTAATACAAACTAAATTGGTATCTCTAAAATGACCAAAAATAGATTCTTATGGCAGTTCTAGGTGAACAGCAGAAAAACCCCATAGATAGTGCATGTGCTAGTTGGTTTGGCAAGGTCCTCCATAACTCAACAACCTCTACATGGCAACATATCATAAACATGTTACATAAAATGCAATAAAATTATACTGATCAAACAAGACAAATCTATCCCAGAAACTCCAGTCACTAAGAGCAGGTTTTTTCTTATCTTTTAACAGCATTTTAATCAGCCAACAGGGTCTACTTCACATCACTCCCCAAAACTCATAACCTATACTTTTTTTAGTCAAACAATCTCAATTTCTTTAATTACATAAATTATTTTACCCTTGTTCTTTGAAGCCAGAAGTTCACTGATCACCACCTTTCAAAAAAGGGAAATATGCAAACCTGCTATTTGTATGGTTAATACCTGTGCTTATACCAGAATCAAATGTGAATTGAAATGACTACCTCAAGGTATCAGTAGATCACTTAATTCTATGACCAGATTATTGAAGGGGCAAAAAGTAAATAATCAACATTTAAGTATCAGCATGGCTTGACATAAATATGTATATTTCTTTTTCAAATGTTCAGCTTTAGTATAAGTATTATGCTTGACTTTTTAAAAAAAAATGCCATACATTTGTCAGCTACTTAATCTACTGGATAGGTAACTAGACCCCCACAATCACACAATCACATGAAAGAGAGTTGCATATTGAACCCACTGAGGTTGCTTTGGACTTATATAAGGGATTTGAAAACTGGAATCTTACATTTCATATAAGTCCAAGGAAACCTTAGTGGATTCAATATGCAACTCTCTTTCATATGATTGTGTGATTGTGGGGGGTCTACCCAAGGGACGTGGTGGCTCAGTGGGTTAGGACGCTGAGCTTGTCGATCAGAAGGTCAGCACTTTGGCGGGTCAAATCCCAATTGCCGCGTAACAGAGTGAGCGCCTGTTACTCGTCCCAGCTTCTGCCAATTTAGCAGTTCGAAAGCACATAAAAATGCAAGTACAAAAATAGGGACCACTACGGTGGGAAGGTAACAGCGTTCCGTGCGCCTTTGGCGTCTAGTCATGCCGGCCACATGACCACGGAGACGTCCTCGGACAAGCGCTGGCTCTTCGGCTTTGAAACGGAGATGAGCACCGGCCCCTAGAGTTGGAAACGACTAGCACGCATGTGCGGGGGAACCTTTACCTTTAGTTACCTACCCAGTTTAGTATGAAATGTCTGCAAGAAACCAACCAAGCTCAGAGCATCAAGGAATCCCACAATTCAATCCTGAGCTACAAATATTCTCTTATTCATTGTGTGATGGATTAACCAACCTCCAGGAACACAAAACATCTTTTGCTCAAAATTCCTCTCTACATTTCACATGCAGTTTTAATATCCAAGTGTAATTTTATCAGCATGGCTTGAATTGCATTTATATTTTTCTTCCTCAAATGTGTCAATTGCACTTCACTATTTTCCTATACTTGATAATACTTCATAATTTGGATAATCTGAAATAAAAGTCAGATTGACTTAAGAAATCACTCCTGGCTCCATGCCTCTGTGCTCAGGCAGCAAAATCACTATTGATTTCTGATTGCAAGTCTTTGCATAATTATAGGTTTGCCTCACCATGCCCTTGCAGTAACTCTTAACAATTACTGGAAGGAGAGGGGGCGGGTGTATTTGTATTTATATTTGTCTGTTAATGTGTGTGTATAGTTATAGCAACCAAATTCACTTCACCTTTTAATGGTCTATACAGGTAGTCTTTGACTTATGACCACAATGGAGCTCAAAATTTGTGTTAAGCGAGACATTTGTTCAGTGGGTTTTGCCCTAATTTACAATCTTTCACTGGAGAAGACCCTAATGCTGGGAAAGATTGAGGGCAAGAGAAGAAGGGGACGACAGAGAATGAGGTGGCTGGATGGAGTCACTGAAGCAGTAGGCGTGAGCTTAAATGGACTCCAGAAGATGGTAGAGGACAGAAAGGCCTGGAGGAATGTTGTCCATAGGGTTGCGATGGGTCAGACACGACTTCGCAACTAACAACAACAACAACAATCTTTCCTGCCACAATTGTTAAGTGAATCACTGCAGTAACCCAGTTGTTAAGTGAATCTGGCTTCCCCATTCACTTTGCTTGTCAGAAGGTGATCCCATGACCTTAGGACACAACAACAGTCATAAATATGAACCAGTTGACAAGCATCTGAATTTTGACCCCATGATTACGGGGAGGCTGCAAAGTTTATAACCGTGAAAAACTGTTATAAGTCACTTTTTTTCAGGGGCATTGTAACTTTGAATGGTCACTAAACAAACTGTTGTAAGTAGAGGACTTCCTGTAGTCTCTTACCTATCTACAGATAAACTCACTGAACAACTGTCTGAACTCTTAGCAACTGTCTGGTTACAATGGACCACCCCCCAGAATTTTATGACCTGATTTAAAAGTTCTGATGGTGACACACCCACCCACACTCATGTGGTCATGTTTTGGTGCTTAGCAAATGACACACACTTACAGTCGGTTGCAGCATCCTGCAGTCATGTGACTCCAATTTTCAGTGGTTTTTGCCGGGTTCCCAGCAAAAAATACCTATCAGCTAAAATGGCACTTAACAATGGCTGCAAAAGATTACAAAGTCAGGCCCGATCACTGGTGACCTGCTTAACAATTGCAATGACTTATGGCTTAATTATCATTCTAAGTCAAGGATTACCTGTTATCTGATACTATCTGCAGCATATAGTACTGTAAGAGACTCTTGCCTGGCACATAATGCTTTCACTTGGAAGAAGATGCTTGAGCTCCAAGTTCAATTCTAGCAATATGGTTTACAAAAGCCACTTTCCAAAGACCTCTAAGCCAGGTATATACCTGAATGCCAAGTATATTGATTCTTTTGTTTGTATGTAGGCAAGTCAGTTTGGTGTGGTATTAAGACGTCAAGCTAGAAACTGGGAGACTATGGGTTCTAGTCCTGCCTTAAGCACAAAGCCAACTGAACCTTGGGCTGGTCCAGTGATGGCGAGCCTATGATATGTGTGTCACAGGTCACATGCCATGCTGTTTTTGGTGACACAGCAGGCTTACGGACCCTCTGGAAGTCGTGTGAGAGGACCATGCTCTTGTGACGCCTCTGGAGCCTCCAAAATTGTGCAAGAACAGGGTGTGCTTTCCTAATCTTTTTAGACACTGCAAGGCCACCACGCAAGAGGATTCCACCAAGTTTCCTGACCTCATGCAACTTGGAACTGCCACAGATAATCATTTCAAAAAATATTCACAATTATGTAAGTTTTTGTTTATTAATACCTTAAAGTAATTTATTACTATGTTATGAATTGTTTCTCTTTTGTCCAGGATGTGTGTGCCCTGATAGAGTCAAGTTAGGCGCTTTCTGAATTTTTGACACACCACGCCCAAAATGTTCACCCTCACTGGGCCAGTCATTTTTTCTCAGCCCTAGGAAGGAGTCAATGGTGACCACTTCTGAAAAACCTTGCCAAGAAAACTACAGGGACTGTCCAGGAAGCCTTTGAAAACCAGACATGAGTGAAAGGAAGAACAAAAACTTTGCATATATCTATTCTAATATGGTTATTTTTCTCCATTTTTTTAGCTGCTCAGGTAACTTTTTCCAAATTAAGTTGGACACCACTTTTGAGTCCTTGGAGAAGGCAGCTGGAAACAATTTGAATGAGTAAACAAATAAATGAATGCCTCAAGTTCAATCCCAGATATTTCCATTGGAAATACATAAGAGAACTGGGAAAGACCTCAAGACTTGGTTAGACCCAGGTGCCAGGAACTGCTACATAGCAGATAAGCTATTTAGCCTAGTACTGTTTACTCCAGGGGTCTTCAAACTTGGCCCTTTTATGACTTGCAGACCTCAACTCCCAGAATTCTTCAGCCAGGCATGCTGACTGAGGAATTCTGGGAGTTGAAGTCTACAAGTCATAAAAGGGCCTTGGTTTACTCAATTTTCTGAGATTGCTAAGTTGGTATCTTTCATATTTCTTGCTCTGTATTTCTTTTCAGCAAGGATTTAGCATGGCTCTTTCTGCAAGCAAAACATGCTACTGAGGGAAAGAAATACTGTATTCAGGCCAGAAGCCAGTTTCATAGCTATATTAATACTGAACAATTCATCATACCCTCCAGAATATCTGGATAGATGTGTGTATTTTAAGAAGAGAAGAAATCTCTCCCTCAGTTCTGTTTACACAAAGGTAAATCTGATGTACCACACAGTATCAACCCTTATAGCATTACAGCTCCAGGATCAGATTGTTCAGTGTGCCTCAGCTGATTCGAATGCACTGACCTTGAAGGATTACATTGTGTCAAACAGACATACAGATCTCTGTAACACTGACGTTCAAATGGTCTTTGATAAGCATGATACATGCATTTCAACATCAATAACTCTGGGGACATCCATCTGATAAAAAAAAGCCTCAATCCTGATTCCGTAAGACTAGAACACAACAGAGTAACTAGAACTAGATTCTCAATTTAGCCACATATTGATTGTCTTAGTATACCAAGGGAACGCAGCCTTTGCCATTTTTAAACCATAGTTTAGAATCTGCTATAGTTTATTCTGAAATCATGGCTAAGCAAATGTTTAATACATATGAACTACATGGTGAATTTAAGTTTGACACACTGAATTAAGAAAACAGAAGCAACTTCTTAGATCCATCAGCCCTGCCTAAAACCAAAAAATGTGTCCACTTACCCATGGTTAACTAAACCATGCTGTACTCATTTAAGACCCATAGACCCACATGTATCAGTTCACATGACATACAGAACTATAAGCTAGCTATACAAGCTAGGGGAGATAAGCTTGAATAGTTTGTAGTTTAGCTCAGCAAGGTCTTAGCATGCTACTGTATGGGCTATAATATGGATTATTTGTTTGAGCATAGCATGTTGGGTAACACTGTGCATTATTAACCTGGGTTTACCATTTACGGTGTGCAAATCCAGAAAATATATTAAGCAAACTGAATCGCTGCCAGTCAAATGTAAACCTAGTAAAGCAGTTCACAGAGATCTAAAGGTAGATTTCTAGGAATCTAGATGATCAACAAGGATTTCAACTTCCCTAATACCAGAACAGTTGCAACATCCTGCATCTCATTACTGAATTATGCAAATTTGAGTAATTTGATGTGGATATTTACTAGCTGGTTAACTCAACTGCTACTGTGTTCACATAACAGATGAAACCGTAAACTAATCACATTGGTTTGATTTGCTACAAATCAACCACACACATGTGGCTGGCTGATGGTTTAGTATGTGAGAACTCAGACAATGATTGAATAAACCATAGCTAAGAATGTAATGTAAACACAGCCATGATTTACCCAGTCATAATCTAGCCTTTGTGAGGTATGCTCATTACTGATTCCAAAAACAAATTTAGTTTTCAGCGTATTTTGGTAATATGCGTGTCTTCTATACCTGAGGTCTTAGGGATCTAGTAATAAAATAGTTTCCCAAACTGAAGTGGGTCCACTACTAAAAGAATAAAATGAATACTATGGCAAGAGATCAAACCAGAGTGTAACAATACTTAAGGCCCAATTCCGATTACAAGGAGGAGTTGTTCCTGCATTGAATCCTCCAAAGGCTTCTGCAGAAGCAAAGAATCTATGCAAAATGAGACACTCTGGGAAAATGTACCATAAAATCAATTATCTCCACTCCACAATAACGTGTGTGTAGCGTGTCATGTGGCTGCAATAGCCAGGAAATATCCCCACCCCTACCCCCCTCCTTCTTTCAGGAGAAGTGAAGGGAGCATGCCAAGATTCGGGCAATTTCATTTCAACCTATTGTCAAAATGGACACTACAGCAATCTATAAGGCTGACCCTGAAGCAGATGCAAACTCGCTCAGTTTGCATCCAAGTCTACAAACAGTGCACAGTGAGACTGCTTGTGGCTGGGCAATGTTCTCTCTTAGCATTTAGCAGCAGCCACATGTAAAAACCACCCAATTAATCCTGCAGAACCCTGATCTTTCCCCACCTCCTGCAACAGCTATGCATTTCTTTTGTTATAAGGAGGCTAAAAGGGTAAATGGTTCAAAAAGTGGGGGCAAACTAAGAGAAGGCAGCTGGACGCCAGGGAAACGTTTTAAGGATGAGAAAATGTGGCAACCTATCAAATGCACACCAACACACACACACACACAATCTGCCTAGAAACATTCCCATGCTTTCCTCCTCTCTCTAACTACAGGAGTAGCACTGCCGATTCTACAGCGGAAGGCAGCCACACACACAAAAGGGGGGAGGGGGGGAAGGGGAGAAACACTTGATTTGCAAAGGGTGAAATTAAAGAGCTTTCCAAATGTGCAAAAAGGTGATCTCCAAAACACCTCTTCCCCTCAATCAACCCCTTTCTTTCCTTTCCACTTACAGCTGAGAGATGCACCATTAAAAAAAAAGAGAGAGACAGTAAGAGACAGATGTTTCTTCCCTCTCCCACCCCCCCACCCCTCCTCCCCCCCCCGGGGGGCCCTTTTCGCTCGTTTTCATTCTCAGAAAAAAAACATCAATGAGCTCCTGCATTCCTCTGTGTCCCGGAAAGGGGGAAAAAATAACCTAGATTAAATCTAGATTATTTCTCCCCCCCCCCCAACACCAACCATCCTATTATTTGAAAGCAGCTCCCCTTTTGGCAAACTTAAAAAAAAGGCGATGCTTCAATAATAAAACGGAGAGGTGGGAGGCAATGGGCAGGGGGGGGCAGAGGACGGAAGAATGGCGGGGGGGGGACAGAGAGGGCTATTCGGGTGGGTTTTAATCCCCCCTCCCCAGCCCCGCTCGCTCGCTCGGCTTCCCCCCTTACCCTCAAGGCGGACAGATCTATCTCGTCCAGGCTCCGAGCCGGAGAATCACTCGCCATGTTTACGAGGGGGGCTACCTCCGCCCGTGGAGATGGGAAAGGAGCGCAGCAAGACCAAGGTTAGCGACGCCGTTGCCCGCCGGGCAGCTATCGCCGAGTCGTCCGTCTCTCGTCTCTCGGGAGGCGGGCGTCCTTAGGGCGCTTCTCTCCTCTTCATGCGTCGCGATCGACCGAGGGGGAGAAATTTCCTTTCTCTCCCGCCCCCCCCCTCCCCGCCGCCACCTCGCGTCTCCCTTCCTCCAGGCAAGGGCGAGGGGATAGGGGAGCCGGCGAGAAAGGGAACCGGAGACCTCTCCAAACGAGGCGCCCAGGAAAATGAATTGCCCGGGGCGCGATGCCCGCTCGCGTGCGCCCCAAGCCGGGCTCCACCCTCGGCTCCTCGGGGTCAGAAAGGAGGCGGGAGTCGCGTCGGCGGCCGAGTCCCTCAAAGGCGCGAGTGCTTCGGTGGAGGCATGCCCGGCTCTCTCTCCTCCTCCTTCTTCTCCTCCTGCCCGGGCTCCGGCCGGCTGGCTAGGCTGAGCACCGGCGGCTTCGGAGGAGGCGCGGCGCGTCACCTCGTCCACTTGCTCCGGAGAGAAGGAGCCCCACCGTCACGGCGGCTTCCTGGGAGGAGAAAAAGCCGCTCAAGGGGCGGCGCCTGGGCGCGCCTTGGAGAGCCGGGCGGCGGCGGCGGCGGAATCGCGGTCCGTGTGCGAGCCGCTAATTCGGTTCGCGGCTGGGGTGGTGGTGATGGTGGTGGGGAGAGGGATTGATGGCGCGGAGTTTTCCTTTTGAAATGCCCGGGAAATCAGCCGGGTGGAAAGAGGAGCGCCAAGGAAGGAAGGAAATAAAAAGCACGCAGCGCCGGCGGGTCTTTCTGCTCTCTGTTGTTGTTGTTGTTGCTGCTGCTGGGTGTCGCTACCCAGTTCCGGCTGATCGCGCCTGCCGAAACGCAGCCCGATCTTCTTCTCCCGACCCCCTCAACCCGGATCGCCACCAGAAACAAAACCCCAAGTTGCGATGTCTGCAATTTAAAAAATAAAAGAAATCTGGGTTTAGAATTGAATCGTCGTCTGAAAGCATCCGAGATGGCTCCGAGGCAGGCGGCAAAGAAAACGGCACTCGGCGCGGAGACACGCAACTTCTGCTTGAAAGCCTTGCCTGGGGTAAAGCTGCATAGGATGGGCAAGCCTGGCGAGCTTCGCCGGGGAGGGGGAGGGAAGGTATTGTTCTTTAGGGTCAACTCGGGCTTGGCCCGAGTCGCATTCAGATGGCCTTTTTTTAACAAAAAAAAATTTACCTTCACAAGTAGCTTGGACTTGTGAGTTTGAACCGGAGATGGACCGAAGACGAGTCAACAGTAAGAATTCCAAAATAAGACCGAGACTTTTGAATCACTCTTAATAATCTCAGCCCCCCCCCGCTCTCTTTCGAATGTGCCCAATAGCACTCTGACTTCGTCTATTTGAATAAGAAATTGACCACGCCTTATTTTCAACTATTTTTTTAAGTGCTCCCTTTTTTGTCGTTTTCCCTTGGCTCTGCCAAACTACGAACTCCAATCTGAAAAATAAGCTTCGCGGGGTGGCAGTCGTTTCCAAATGCACCGTTAAAATTCTTGCCGGGTTGGGTGGGGTGGAAGATGGTTTTATTTTGACTTAAATAAGCTGTTAAAATCAAAGAAAGCTAGCCAGTAGTATAAGAAATAGAGGCTCTGGCATTCGCTCTTGATTTGCAGCAAGCGCGTTACTTTTTGCAAAAAAAGGGAACTATTCTGGAAAAGCCATCTAATTAACTTAGTCTTGTTTATAGCAGCCAAGACTTTTTCCAATAGGCTTTCTTGGCTATGAGTTCCTAAACGTCTGCTTTGTAGGTGCAGGTATGCATATGTGCGCACAAGCTATAGGCTTTATTTTAGAGCTTAGGTACCTAGCAAAATCACTTGGGAGAAATTGTCATCAAGGATTAGTTAGATTACAACCTTAAGCAGCATGGCTGAACTTGAATGGAAGGTGCCCCTCACCTATTTCCTTGTTTTCACACAACGTATCCATGGTTAACCCAGGTTTACTAAACACAGTTTTCTGGCTTAAGTGTGAGACACTGAATTACATGGACTGGATTCACACAATGCATGAGGCTGAAATGCAAATGCTTTGTGATGCTTAGTTTAGTGTGTCAGGCCAACTCTGCTGTTCAGTACAGCAGAACATATTTCTGAAAAATTCAGTCGCATTAATTTAGTTTTTCAATGTTGCTGAATTGGCCAAGCTGGTTGGGACTCCTACATTTGTAATTCAGGGTCAGAAGAAACATAAGGCCAACATAAGGCCATAGGTGTCCAGGTGACATCCTGTACATTAAAACATCATTATGCAAATGACAGAAATGCAATGTTTTTATGTACTTTATTTATTTGTATCCCGCCTTTATTATTTTACAAATAACACAAACTGGCAAACATATCCAACACGCCTTCCTCTTCCTATTTTCTCCACAACAATCGCCCTGTGAAGCCAGCAGGGTTGGGAGAGACACAACAAAGTCAAATATATGTGATATCATGCTTTAATGCCAAATTCTTAGTAACTTGCTTGTTGTGTGTTTATAAACCAAGGTATCTAGTGCAGCGTGTAATCCCTGTTCATTGTAATAAATCACGATCAAACAAACTATGACTTAACATGTGTACAGATAGTCCTTGACTTAAAACCATTTGTTTAGTGACTGTTCAAAGTTACAAATCACTGGAAAAAAGTGATTTATGGCTATTTTTCACACTTACAACCATTGCAGCATCCTCATGGGCACATCAATATTTTCACAACTGGTTCATATTTATGATGGTTGCAGTGTCCTGTGGTCATGTGATCACCTTTTGTGACCTGACAAGCAAAATTAATGGTGAAGCCAAATTCCCTTAACAACCACATTACTGACTTAACAATTGCACTGATTCACTTAACAACTGTGGCAAGAAAAGTCATAAAATGGGGCAAAACTCACTTAACAACTGTCTTGCTCAGCAACATACATTTTGGGCTCAGTTGTGGTTGTAAGTTGAGCACTACCTATACTCAGTTTTCTGGATTCTGGCTTTAGCTGAGAAAGGAACTACTGGTATGTGGGTCTCTGGAACTCCCAATATCCCATATTTTGGCTGGGACTGCTGGGAAATGTAGTTCAACTACATTTATATGGACTCAGGCTTTCTTCTCTTCAGCACGGAGTCTTATTATCAGCACCTGTGTTTTACAACACCTATAATGGGTGTCAAACTGCCGGCCCATGGGCCGGATGCGTCATCCAGAAGCAGGGCCCACCCCATTGCCGCCAATGGCAAAACTCTCCTGATACATTGCGCGACGTCATGTGACGTCGCGAGTTTGACATGTCTGACCTATAATAAGAAGTCATAATACTCAGAAGTTTGCCCTTTCAGCTTAAAAATAGCAAATAAGAGAAAAATCCCCCCCCACCCTTTCATCAGAGAAACATTAGAACAGTATTTCTCACCCTTGGCAATTCTTTAGGACGTGTGGACTTCAAGTCTCACAATTTTCCAGTGAATTCTGGGTGGAGATGCAAACATTTGGATTGAGAAATACTTCTCATTTGCCTATTTACATGGAAGTAAACAAACTGAATACACTGGAACCTGATCTGCAGCAAACAAGTCATTCTGTGTAGCACTGATGATATCACCTAGTTGGGTAGTGAAACATCTGCAAGAAAACAACCAACCTCAGAGAGCACCAAGGACCCCACAGTTCAGCGCTGAGCTACAAATATTCTTTTTAATTGGCATTAATGCCATTGACGAAGTAGAGTTGAATATCTGGTATTGCAAGTTAGAAATCCATTAGAGCTAGTTGCTGGGCTTAATAATGAAGGGACTTTCCTGCTCAGTCAGGAAACCCTATACCTTTTCAGACAAATGGCTGTCCAGTCTCTTCTTAAAAACTTCCAATGTTGGAGCATTCACAGCTTCTGGAGGCAGGTTGTTCCACTGATTAATTGTTCTCACTGTCAGGAAATTTCTCCTTTGTTGTAGGTTGCTTCTCTCCTTGACTAGTTTCCATCCGTTGCTTCTTGTCCTGCCTTCGGATGCTTTGGAGAATAGCTTGACTCCCTCTTCTTTGTGGCAGCCCCTGAGATATTGGAAGACTGCTATCATGTCACCCCTCGTCCTTCTCTTCATTAAACTACACATACCCAATTCCAGCAACTGTTCCTTGTATGTTTTAGCCTCCAGTCCCCTGATCACCTTTGTTGCTCTTCTCTGTACTCTTTCTAGAGTCTAAACATCTTTTTTTATACCGTGGTGACCAAAACTGAATGCAGTATTCCAAGTGTGGCCTTACCAAGGCCTTGTGAAGTGGTATTAGCCCTTCACATAATCTTGATTCTATCTCTCTGTTAATGGCTTCCTGACCATCAGTTTATGCTTCGTTGGGGAACATCACAGCCACCCTTAGACAATTCGGGCTGATCTCAAAAAGTGAAACGGGGCAGGATCTGATCAATAATTGTATGGGGGACTACCAGAAATCCCTGGATTGCAGACTAGAGTGGGAAGTCAAAGCAAAACCCCCAAAGTAGGCAGTGTTATTGCCAAGAAAACAATTCAACATCCACCCATACAGTCACCAAAAGCTGAGTTCAGTTGGTAAGAAACTTTAGTGCTGGAGTCGATGGCCCTTTGGTCTGGTCCAACCTAAACCATCTTGCATTTTCATGTACAGGTAGTCCTTGACTTACATCCACAACTGAGCCCCAAATTTATGTTGCTAAGTGAGAAATTTGTTAAATGAATGAGCTTTGCCCAATTGTACAACTTTTCTTGCCACATTTGTTAAGGGAAATCAGCGTAGTTGTTAAACTAGCAACACCGTTGTTAAATGAATCTGGCTTCCCCCTCTTGACTTTGCTTGTCAGAAGGTCACGAGGGAACCACTGGACACTGCAGCGGTCATAAATACGAACCAATTGTCAAGCATCTGAATTTAAATCACATGACCATGGGGATGCTGCAGCTGTCATAAGTGTAAAAAAGAGAGTCACAAGTCACTTTTTCGAGTGCCGTTGTCGCTTTGAACGGTCACTAAACAAAGTGTTGTAATTCGAGAACTACTGTATGCACCATAAGCTCCAGCTTCCGAGGGTTTCACTTTGCACCTAAACTGAAACACTAAAATTCTTTTCCCAGGCGTTTAGGCTGAGCATCACTTAAGTTTCACAGTGACAGTGATTTTTATTAGGAGAAAGGTGGACCAAAGAACAGAAGTTCCTTCCTTCTATTCCTCTTTCTTTCTTTCTTTCTTTCTTTCTTTCTTTCTTTCTTTCTTTCTTTCTTTCTTTCTTTCTTTCTTTCTCTTTCTTTCTTTCTTTCTTTCTTCCTTCCTTCTTTCCTTCCTTCCTTCCTTCCTTCCTTCCTTCCTTCCTTCCTTCCTTCCTTCTCTTTCTTCCTTCTTTCTTTCTTTCTTTCTTCTTTCTTTCTTTCTTTCTTTCTTTCTTTCTTTCTTTCTTTCTTTCTTTCTTTCTTTCTCTCACTTTCTCTCTTGACCGTTACACTATCTGCATTTGTTTTACGAGGCAGCCTCTTGCAAGCGCTGGACCTGAATGAATGCCTTATTATGGTCATTAGTGCTGAGTGCCAAGGCACTTAGAGAAGCAACCTGCAGTCATGTCTTCAGCCAGAGGAGGTAGCAAAAACAGCCCTTCTCCAGAGGAGATCCAGGGCGGAGAAGAACGTCTCCAGCAATACATTCACAGCAGCAACTTACAGGAATTATGCATTCTGCAAAAACAGCAAGCAGGATAAGTGCCTGCAGATACAGTAAGTGGCTGATAATTATTTCATTGCAAACCAGAACAGTGTGGTTGATGTTATTTTTATAAACCAGTCCTGTTTCTCAGCCTTTATTTAGCTAGTGGGTGATGACTTGTGGCAGAACTGCGGAGGAAAATGTGGACAGCTTGATTTCTAACCCATCACGCACACCTTAATAGGGTTTTTTTTAAATTTGAATAGGCATGATTTTATACCATACCTTATGCATAGATGTTTGAATCTGCCTAAATCAGGGGTGTCAAACTCGCAACGTCACGTGACGTGTTGCGACGTATTGCAGCTTCTTCTCCATTGCTGGCAATGGGGTGGGCGCAGTTTTGGCATGATGCATCTGGCCGGCAGGCCGACTAACACCCCTGGTCTAAATGCAGAGTATTCAATAAATCGTGGTTTGTTATTTCTTTAAAAAAACATGGTTAAGCAAACCGTGGGTTAGTGTGATGCAGAGTTTCTTAATCCCTTCAGCTGGGTTCTTACAAAAGCACTTTCTACATCAGACCATAGGTGTCAAACTGCTGGCCCGCGGGCCAGATACGTCATGGCCAAACAAGACAGTTGTTAAGTAAGTTGTCCCATTTTACAACTTTTTTGACACAGTTGTTAAGCAAATCACTGCAGTTGTTAAATGAATCATGCAATTATTAAAGGAAATTGGCTTCCCCCATTGATTTTGCTCATCTGAAGCCCGCAAGATTAATCATTTTGTCCAGCTTTTGTCACTCTTCATTCATTGTGGACAAATCTATTTTTTTCCTATTTGAGTAAAGCATTTTTAAACAAAGGCAATTAGTGATTACTTTTTTTATGCCTTCAAGTCAATGTTGATTCTTGGTCATTGTCTGCACAAGTCCCTGCAGTTTTCTTGGCATGACTGCAGAAGTGATTGGCCATTGATTCCTTCTGAAGGAATCAGAGAGAGTGGCTGGCACAAAATCCCCCAGCTAGCTTTTTGTGTTCATCATAAGGCAGGACTGGAACTCGCCATCTTCCAGTTTGTAGCCTGATGTTTTTAACTATCTCACCAGAGTGATTCCAGTGAATACCATACAGAGCAAAAACCCTGTCTCTGCTCCTAAAGTTAATCCTAGGGTTCTTACTTCCCACTGGTAATCAACTGGTACAGATTAGAACAGGGGTAGGCAACCTCGGCTCTTTTATGACTCATGGACTTCAACTCCCAGAATTCCTGAGTCAGCTGACTCAGGAATTCTGGGAGTTGAAGTCCATGAGTCATAAAAGAACCGAGGTTGCCTACCCCTGGATTAAAAGAAGGAATCCTGTAGTCCCTCAGTTTTGTGAGGAATGTGTGGGTATGAGAGAAACAGCACTGTTTTCCAGTTAACGGCTTGTTGCCGCAGATTGCACACCAAAGGTGTGAACAGGAAGAACTTAGAAAATCTGTGGATTGCATTTGCTCTCCCTTGGGACAGCTTGCCCATCTAGTCAGCTGAGGCGTAATATTTATTTAAAACATTTTTAATAGCCACCCATATTAAACTCTTAGCAGCTGCCAATGCATGCAGGCAATAAAAACAGAACAATAAAACCAAACCCAGAAACACCTGGCGCCACAACAACACTTTCCCAATGCAACCCACAACATTCTTCTCCCACTGCAACCCGCAACATTCTTCTCCCACTTCCAACATCTTGTCCAAATGCTTGCTGGGTCTTCAGGGGAATGGTCTTCACAGAGCAGGGACTGCCATGAAAAAGGCACATTTACAAGGTCCTGCAAGATGGCCCTGTTTAAGAGAAGAGGCCTGGAGGTGCATGCCCATCACATCCATTCAGTTGAGACAGGCAGATACCCAGAGGGAGAGACAGTCCTACAGATAACCTGGTTCCTTGCCACGCAGGGCTTTGAAAGATTAAATTGCACCTGGAAGGCTGAAATCAGATAGAGGGAAACCATGGGTGCGTGCATTCAATATTGGCACAGACCAAATTTCTACCAAACTGCAGGTGCCTTGTTCCAGGCTGGCATTTGAAGAAATGAGTGGGATAAATGTTACGAATGAAGGCAAATATACATGCCCCAGGATAATGTTGCAGGATCCAGTCTGGGTCGGTCACGGGATCCAAGGTTTAGTCTTCCAAGATTTCAGACTTGTGCTGGAGCCCATCCTCTGAGAACTTCTCTCTCACCAGAAACACATTCTGGGTGTTCTAGCGCAAGTCCGAAAGCTCAGAAGACTAAACCTTGAGTCCCAGTGACTGACCCAGATTGGAATCTGCGAGATAAATGTTGTTCTCGGAAGAGATGTTGTGGGATAGGTGTGGTGGCTTTCAGTCAGGAAGCTGCTGGGGGCTAAAGAGGCTTAACCATTCTTTCATATGGCTTCTTGAAGCAACAAACAAGCAACAAGCCTACTCCTGTGGTTAACATCATGGCTGGGGTTTTTTAAGCTTCCATCTCCTTGTATAAATTAATGTTCTTTTCAAACTTGGCAGGGTGTCCATGGGGTGCCAAAACAAATGCAAATTAAAACTGGTTAAGCTTTAGCCACAGTTTCCATCCTGATTCTTTTGACACAACTGCTGATCCCTGAAAAGAAGATGAAATGTTCACTTCTTACCCACCATCCCAGATGCCTTGTAGCAGAGACAAGAGTGCAAAACAAGTACAATATATGGGTAGTTCTCAATTTGCAACCACAGTCGAAACCATAGTTTGCATGGCTAATGCACGACAGTTAAGTGACTCATTCCTGATTTTATGACCTTTTCTCCGGGCTGTTAAATGAATCTCTGCAGTTGTTGAATGAATCCTGTGGTCGTTAAGTGAATCTGGCTTCCCCACTGACTTTGTCAGTCAGAAGCCGGCTGCCAAGGGTGCAAATGGCTTCAATCACTGTAAATATATGCCACTTGCCAAGCACCCAGATTTTGATCATGTGACTATAGGGATGCTGTAATGGTTGTAAGTGTGAGGACTGATCATAAGTCACTTTTATCAGTGCCATTGTAACTTTGGTCAATCACTAAATGAATGGTTGTAAATTGAGGACTACCTGTAATTCCATAATGTATTAAGTCCAAGTGTAGGAGATGACCAGGCTAAGCCCAAGGGAGGGGTCAAACCCATCATCAGTCTTCAGTACCTTTGCACCCACAAGAGATCTAAGTCCAGCCCAACCAGTGGTGGGATTCTGCCGGTTCGCACCACTTTGGCAGAACCAGTAGCTAATTTTTTTGTTGCCCAGGCCCAGAATGGACTTCTGGAAGTGGCATCCAGACAGAGAAGCTGCTGTTCACATATTTGAATCCCACCACTGAGCCCAACTGAATTCAGTTGACTCTGATCTACCACCAATTTGCTTGGACTGTTAGTAGTTCAGATTCTTGTACAGAACTTAAGGTTGCAATAAACATTTATATTCATTTGAACTGCCTGGATTTCCGTATTTCCTGCGCTTGACGCCAAGGTTTTGACAAGATTCTAATTCTCTTTGGTGAAAATAATAATAATAATAATAATAATAATAATAATAATAATAATAATAATAATAATAATAATAATAATAATAATAATAATAATAATAATAATTGCATCAAATGCAAACCACCCCCACCCCACCCCCATTTTCTTAGCATAGCAAGATGCCTTCCACTAAATAAGACTATCTGAATGTCTATTTAGTTGTAGTCTTTTCTTCCGACTGTCAGTGGGCTGCTTCGGTGCGGCAGATACAAAAAAAGCAGTCGAAACTATAAATCGTACTGTTGCAGCCTCCATCTTAACTTTTTCGACCACACCCAGCAGACACAGCTGGTAGGCCTTGAAGTAGAAGACCTAGAGGAAGACCAAGAATGGGCTACCTTGGAATGAATTGGCAGAGATCAGCAGCTTTGGTTCCTATGTAAAAGCTGACATTTGTTCTGCTTCTGTGACAGCCTCTAGTTAGAAAGGCTTAATGCATAATTTATCTCTATGCTTCTCTTTTAGAACCAGCTCCTGTAGCAAAGCAGGAATCAGCTGAGTCAATTAACCTCCCTGCCACAGCATTCCTTCTCCAGAGAGATCATCAAAGTCCAAATCTGCTGATGGAGAAGAATAGAGGCGACCCACCATTGGACCTCAGATACATCTCTTTTCTTCTCTTTTGCCACGCACAATATTTTGGCACTGACTGCAAATAAATGCTGCGCTGTTTGATCCTTTCACCATTTATATCCTTCAGATTTTACTTGGATATATTCAAATATGTATGCCTGAGGAAATGGGTAATATTTCACCACAGGCACGCATATATCAGTTTCTTGGACCTCATTCACGTTGGTGAGATTTTTCAATTAACTAATTTCCCCATATTTGATAGACATCTGTTTCAAAGCACTGTTATTGCTACAGAAAACTAAAAGATTGGCATATGCTTTTTCTTTATTCACTACCAGGGGTCAAAAAAATTCAAGATGGCGGCTGTCCCAAACAATCAAATTCTCATCTGTGTTTTACATGTGCGGCATGCTCAACACATGTACAAGGAGGATGGATTTAATTGTTTGATCATGGTTGTATCTGTTTTGACTCCTTTTGTGGATGCCCCTGTCTGTGTGCTGCATTGTGTCATCCAATTTCAAAGGGTTATCTTCCTTTATGAAAGAGCTGTGTTTTTCTACCTTATTTTCAAAATGCTTCAGAATATATCTCTTCTGATGGATCTAGGCATTGATCTAGCTGATAAGGCATCAGATTAGAAAGCAGCAGACTGTGATTTCTAGTCCCACTTTAACCATGAAAGCTACCGGTGAATTTCAGCCAATCACCAGGAGACTGTGAGTTCTAGGAGTCTATGACAATTTGCCATGGCCTACACACTGTGGGACAATTTGTGATGGGATAAGAGTTACACTAATATCAAAGAAATGGTGGGATAGAGTCACTAAAGAAAGGATGCAAAAGGAGGGACAGAATGGAATGTGAATGACTAAAATTAAAATAGATTTTTATTTATTTTGAATAATTGAATTGTTAAATTGTCCTGCAGTGAGTTGGCTCTGGAGTTCTAGTCCTGCTTTAAGCATGAAAGCCAGCTGGGTGTCTTTGGGACAATCACCAGGGCATTCTGAGTTCTAGTCCCACCTTAGGTATGAAAGATATCTGGGTGACTTTCAACCAATCACCAGGAGATGGTGAATTCTAGTCCTGCCTTAGGCATGAAAGCTAGCTGGGTGGCTTTGGACCAGCCACGCTGTCTTAGCCCAACCCACCTTATAGGGTTGCTGTGAGAAAAATAGAATGAAGAAAGAATATTATGTATATTCACTGCATTTGGTTAATTATACAATAATAAAGGATGAGGTGTTTTTTGAAAAACTATAAATAAAATAAGAAATATGTTTTGCACTTCCAAAATTAGAGGAAGGAGTAAAAGGTGCTACTGCTGGTGTTTTCTGTTACATATATTTCCATTATACTAAACTTTTCCCCTTCTTAGAAAAGCCAACAGGAGAAGTTTCCTTGGCATTTATCTAAGAGGCAGGGAGCCAACAAAGTTGTAGACCATTGCAGAGTGAAAGATGGGAAATTTTTGCATATGACCCACTTGCCTTGTAACTGGGCAGGGTGCCAAATAAGCACAAAAACTCCATAGCATATTCACTCCGTGAAGGTTTCAGTAAGATTTGGATATCCTGGGTGTGTATGGGTGTGTATGTCTGTGGAGGATCAATTGCCTCAAGTGCAAAAAAAGGTTCCTTTACATAACAATCTTCCCGATACCATATCAAACTATTCTGAGTATCTATTCAGTTGTTTTCTTTTTCTGATTGGCAGCGGGCCTGCCCTGCCTAAGGGAAGACTGCACTAACTGCAATCATAACAGATAAAGATTTGATTACATTTTTGATGCTGCCAATCTTAATTGTTTTTTCTAACTATACACTACAGACACTCCAGTAGCTAGTATGGTCAGGGATTTTCTTGATGTTGATACCTTGAAAATTAAGGGGGGGGGGTTTCTTCCTCCTTGCTAGTCATTTAATGCAATAGTGTGTAAGGCATGTGTTGAAAAATCAGAATATTAAAGCATCAGACTTCCAATAGGGCTACAGTTATCAGTTGCAAAACACTCAGCAACCATTAGGTGGCAGCAAGGGTATCCGAACAAACTTTGTTGCCATCCAGTGGACTGGAGTTTGGCAAGCTAGATCTATCTTATTTCAGGAAAATAGATTGGTGATTATTGTCCAAACCTTAGTCAAAATGAAAGCACTGGAGAAGAAATAGGAGGGATCACCAGGCTAGGAGGAACATCATGAGTTATACCTGTGTTGAAAATTTGGACAAGGAAACATCATCATGGAAATTCAACTATCGGTGAATATGATAGTTTGTTCACAAACTTAGATTGCACCAGGAGCTCAAGAGGGCATACAAAAAACATATGTCCTCCAATGTTTTGATATAAAAACACTGTGAGGTAGCTTCACCTGAAAATAACATCAGCCAGTGAAACTCTATAGTTGAGGAACTGGGCTTGAACTGGGTCCTGATCCAGTGCAAAAGTGCAAAGGCTCCAAGACACCAATATATAGTTTATAGTTTATAGTTTATTTGATTTATATACCGCCCTTCTCCTTGGTGGGACTCAGGGCGGTTCACAGGGCATACATAAGAAACACTATACAAAAATTAAAAAGAATTAAATCCATGCCCAATTAAAACAGAAGTACAGATTAAAAACAATTAAAAGCCCATAATCCCCCATCAGGCCAGACCAGCTAATTCGAACAGATGGGTCTTCAGGCCCCGACGGAAAGTTCGAAGGTCTGGTGCCATCCGGAGCTCCACCGGCAATTGATTCCATAAAGCCGGAGCCCCCACAGAGAAGGCCCTCCCCCTGGGGGCCACCAGTCGACATTCCCTGACTGGCGGCACCCTGAGGAGGCCCTCTCTGTGGGAACGCACAGGGCGGAGGGGAGTCGATGCCGGCAGCAGGTGGTCCCTGAGGTAACCCGGACCCATGCCATGTAGGGCCTTAAAGATCGTGACCAACACCTTGAACCTCACCCGAAAGACAACTGGTAACCAATGCAGCTCGCGGAGCAAAGGTGTAACATGGGAGTACCGGGAAACTCCCAAGACAACTCTCGCGGCCGCATTCTGTACCAGTTGGAGCCTCCGAGTGGTCTTCAAGGGAAGCCCCATGTAGAGAGCATTACAGTAGTCAAGGCGAGAGGTCACGAGCGCATGAGTGACTGTACACAGGGCATCCCGGTTCAGATAGGGCCGCAACTGGCGCACCAGGCGAACCTGGGCGAAAGCCCCCCTAGTCACGGCCACTATATGCTCTTCCAAAGTAAGCCGTGAATCTAGAAGGACTCCCAAGTTGCGAGCCCTATCCACGGGGGGTAAGAGCTCACCCCCCATAGAAAGAGATGGAACATTTGGAATGTCCCGGGATGCCGGAATGCACAGCCACTCAGTCTTGTCAGGGTTGAGCTGAAGTCTGTTCCTCCCCATCCAGACCCGAACCGCCTCCAGGCAACGGGACATCACGGCGAGGGCATCACTGGGGTGGTTTGGGGTCGAAAAGAAAAGTTGGGTATCATCGGCATACTGATGATACCCAACTCCAAAACCACGAATGATCTCACCCAGCGGTTTCATATAGATGTTGAACAGGAGAGGCGAGAGAACCGACCCCTGAGGAACTCCACAAACGAGAGACCTAGGGGCCGATCTCTGCCCCCCTGCCAACACCGACTCCGAGCGTCCCAGGAGATAGGAGGAGAACCACTGAAGAACTGTGCCTCCCACTCCCAATCCCCTGAGACGCCGCAGCAAGATACCATGGTCGATGGTATCGAAAGCCGCTGAGAGGTCTAATAGGACTAGGACAGAGGAATGTCCCCTATCCCGCGCCCTCCAGAGATCATTCACCAGAGCGACCAATGCCGTCTCCGTGCTGTACCCGGGCCTGAAACCCGATTGGTAGGGGTCCAGATAATCCGCTTCATCCAGGGCCAGAGGGAGCTGATGCGCCACCACACTCTCAACAACCTTCGCAAGAAAGCGAAGGTTGGAGACTGGACGAAAGTTGTTCAAAACGGCTGGGTCCAGGGCAGGCTTCTTGAGGAGAGGTCTCACCACCGCCTCCTTCAAGACGGTGGGGAAATAACCCTCACTCAAAGAAGCAGATATAACCGCCTGGAGCCAGCCTCGTGTCCTCTCCCTAGCTGCATAAACCAGCCAGGAAGGGCACGGGTCCAACAAACATGTGGAGGAGCTCAGCCTCCCCATAATCCTGTCCACTTCATCAGGGGTCACAGAATCAAACTCTTCCCAGATAACATTGACAAGACCGCCCGTGTCCTGATCGCCTGACTCTGCCCAGCTGGAGTCCAAACCGGTCCGAATCCGAGCGATTTTATCCGACAGATGATGACTAAATTCCTCGGCACGACCTTGCAAGGGATCCTCCCTCACCTCCTGATTGAGAAGTGAGCGAGTCACCCTAAACAAGGCGGCCGGGCGATTATCTGCGGACGCGATGAGGGTGGAGAAGTAATTACACCTCGCCACCCTCATCGCTGCGAGATAAGACCTAATATAGGTTCTTAACCGCAACCGGTCGGGTTCGGATCGGCTAGACCTCCAGCAGCTCTCTAGGCCCCGTTTCCGGCGCTTCATCTCCCGGAGCTCCGCGGAAAACCATGGAGCTCGCTGGGATCTGCGCCGGGTCAGGGGCCGCAAGGGTACAACCCGGTCAAGTGCCTCAGTGGCTGCCCTTCCCCAGGCTTCCACTAAGGCATCAGCCGAGCTGTGAGCAGTGGAGGCAGGTGGGGACCCCAGCGCCGCTTGGAATCTATCAGGATCCATTAAGCGTCTGGGGCGGTACCATCTAATTGGCTCCGTACCCCCACGGCGGGGGGTGGCAAAGCGGAAGACCAGCCGCAGGAGATGATGATCGGTCCATGACAGGGGCATAATAAATGGAGAGCCCCCACCTAGATCATCCAACCACCGTCTAGATAAAAAAATCAGGTCAAGGGTGTGGCCTCCCTCATGAGTTGGCTCTGAAATTACTTGCGTCAGGTCCATGGCCGCCATGGAAGCCATGAACTCCCGAGCTAGCTCAGATGAACCTCCCAGGGATGGTAGATTGAAGTCTCCCAAAACTATAAGTTTGGGAAACTCAACCACCAAACCCGAGAGGATATCGAGCAGCTCGGGCAGGGCTGCCGCTGTGAGACTAGGCGAAATGTACACCAGCAGCAAGCCCAACTGCGCCCCAGGACCAAATCTCATGAAGAGAGACTCACACCCGACTATCTGAGAAACGGTGGCCTCCCGCGGACATAAGGTCTCCCTAATGGTAACCGCCACTCCCCCACCCCTACCTTGAGCTCGTGGCCGGTGTAGCACCCGGAAACCTGGTGGGCAGAGGTCAACCAAAGGGACCCCACCCTCTGGGCCCAACCAAGTCTCCGTGATGCAAGCCAGGTCCGCATGCTCACCCTCAACTAAATCCCTAACGAGGGGAGCTTTATTAACCACGGACCTGGCATTCAGGTACACCAGCCGGAGCTCAGGAGGCTGCACATCCCCGCTCCCGGGACCTCGGGGAAGAACCAGAGGGTCGGAGCGCCTCACCGCTTGAAGACAGCGGAGACGGCCCTCCCGGTAACGATATCTGGAGAATGATATGATATGATATGATAATGAGAAAGGAAGGTGGAATAAATTAAGTATTCTGCGAGAGGGTATTTCTGTCTGGGGTTTTAAAGGTGAGCCTTCTATGCTGTAACTTTGTAGGATGAAAGTGGTCTCTAATTGCTCTTGGAAATGTTTCATCTGCCAGAAATGCTTTTGAAAAATTATTGTAACCACTCGATTGCTTTCATGATGCAAGGGAAGCCATCTAAACGATTTAATTGAAAGAGGTGGGTATCAATATTCTAATGGATAAGATTCATTTATTTACAGAAGGATTGGTAACGGCAATAAAATCAGTGCGGTCAACCCAGAATGCAAATCATAATCTGGCTGAGGGACAGAACACCAAATCCTCTTTATCTATTGCTCTACTGAGCCTGTTTTCAGGGCGTCCTCCAACAGCTAAGCTGATGGATTTAGATTACAAAATGTTGAGAAATATCCACTTTTCCCAAGGAACTGTAGCCTCATTGCATTAATGGAAATTTTTACCTCACAAATGTACTTGTATCCCACCATCACCACTGCCAGAAAGTGGTGAAACAGCTGCCATAATTTATCTGGATTTCAGGAAAGTGTTTGGTACTGTGCCATGCACCACTCTGATTTACAAGGCCAGAAACGATGAAAAGTAGGCTGTTTTGACACTGACTGAAAACAATCTCTAGGAATGGAAAGTACGCAGCAATCAAGCTGAAATGATGGGATTCAAAATATCATGTGGTAGCTGCTGATACACCAGCTGCTATTTTCTTAGATTTCTCTGCCTTTTTCGCCCCCATCTGTGACATTTTAGAAATTTTTATTTTATTGCTTCCTCATATTGGACAACATCAATAGTGGCAAAATTTTGATTGATTGATTGAATGTATGTGTCAATTCCTAGTAGCCACATAGATATCCCAAAGATGCTTTTTTCCCCAAAGGCAACTGGGCTTCCTTTGTTTTGTTTGAAGATGTTTCACTTCTCATCAAGAAGCTTCTTCAGTTCTTGGATGAGAAGCAAACGTCTTCAAGCAAAACCAAGAAAGCCCAGTTGCCTTTGGAAAAAAGCACATTTGGTACAATGAAAGTCTCCATAGATATTTAGCCAGATACATAGATTTCTCCATGACATTCTATCCCTAACCTATTCTTTAAAGTTTCCCAATGGTGCCCCATCATCACTGTAACTGAGTCCATCTAGTTTGTTGCTGGTTGTCCTCTTCTTCTTTTTCCTTCCATCTTTCCTAGCAGATCTTTTTCCACAGATCAGGGTCTTCAAATTAATGTATCCAAAGAAGGATAATTTGAGACAGTTTGTGCCTGAAGTGAGAACTCTGTGTTGATTCCTTCAATGTTCCATTGGCTTGATTCCATGAGTGTTGATAAAGATTCTCAGTCATCCAGGTACAGTTCTCTGGAAGCTGGGTCATGGCAATTGGAGTGCTTTTGTCTTTTGGTTTGGAACATTTTGCTGCTTATCCAAGTAGCTTCTTCAGTCCATTTCCACTTTAAAAAAAAGTCCAGTTGCCATGACTCAACTTCAGAATACACTCAGGAATGTTATCTAACAAGAAAGTTCAAAGATGTTGCAAGGTGCTCTTCCTGTCCCATTTTTTAGAATCTAATTTTTACTTGCATAGAGCATCAAGACGAATTCCATGGGTTACACAATTCTCATCTTTGTAGATATGGACATAACATGGCATTTGGACATATTTTTCCAAGCTTGCAGGGGTGCTTCACCAAGAGCTAGTCTGTGTTTTCTGACTGCTGGTTCCTTTACTGTTGATGGTTGAACCTAAGAAGAAGAAGCTGCCCACTGCTTCAATATCTTTGTTGCCAATCCTCAGGCTGGTTGTCGTACCTGTTGTTATTAATCTGATCTTCTTTATGCTTAATTTAATCCCATGATTTTACTGTGCTGAGGAATACATTATGCATTTAACCCACATCACATTTTTCTGCCTTTCCTCCCCCAACCCCATTAATCAGGACACCAATTCCTTTGGATCCCAAATGAGCCCAGTAAACTCTTAGAAGATAAAAATAATGGGGATGTTCAACCCAGTGCAAAGTTTGAAAGGTCAAAAGAAAGCAAGAGAAGTAGACAGTTTCCTACAGAAAGTGGGATAAGAGGGAGGCAAAGAGTATTCTGGTAGATCATGATTTTTAAATAGTAGTTATATCCCGTGATAGTCATTTCATGAATGAACGAGTTCATTTCTCCAGCATTTTGAGAATGTCAGTAATCTGATGGAACGAATTTTGCCAAATCTAATTTCTTCAGGAGCTGGCAGATATTATCTCAGAACCATTGCATCATATCTTTCAAAAATCCTGGAGCACCGGGGAAGTACCTGAGGATTGGAAAAGGGCTGATGTGGAAACTACAGACCAATCAGTCTAACATCAATACCTGGGAAGATCCTGGAAAAGATAATAAAAAACATAGATCTGTGAACAACTAGTAGCAAACAAAGTTATAACCAGTAGCCAGCACAGGTTTGTTAAAAACAGAACATGCCAAACCAATCTTACGTTGTTCTTTCATAAAGTGACTAAATTAGTAGACCAGCGAAATGCTGTGGACATAGTATGCTTAGATTGCAGTAAGACATTTGACAAAGTAGACCACAACCTGCTGCTTAGTAAGCTAGAAAAAGGTGGGACAGACAACATCACCACCAGATGGATCTGTAGCTGGCTGACAAACTGTACTCAGCGAGTAGTCCTCAATGGTACTACATCCCATGGAAAGAAGTAAGCAGTGGGTACCACAAGGCTCCATCTTAGGCCCAATACTCTTTAATATCTTCAGAAACACTTACCATAGATAAGGAGGTAGAAGGGGAACTCATCAAATTTGCAGATGACACTAAACTGGCAGGAATAGCCAACACCCCAGAAGACAAGCTCAGGATCCAAAAAAAAAATCTTGACAAACTTGAACAATGGTCCCTATCCAACAAAATTATTTTTTAATGTGGAGAAAAGCAAAGTTTTACATTTAGGCAGGAAAAATCAAAGGTATAAGTACAGATTAGGCGAGAACTGGTTCAAAAACAGTAACTCTGAGAGGGACCTTGGAGTCCTAGTGGACGATCACTTGACTATGAGCCAGCAGTGTGCAGCAGCAACCAAAAAAGCTAATACAATCCTGGGTTGTATAAACAGAGGCCTAGAATCAAGATCACGCCAAGTGTTAGTACCGCTTTATAAAACCCTAGTAAGACCACACCTGGAATACTGCAACCAATTTTGGTCACCATACTACAAAAAAGATGTTGAGACTTTGGAAAAAGTTCAGAGAAGACCAACTAAAATGATCAAAAGCCTGGAGACTAAAACATATGAAGAATGGCTGCAGGACTTGGGTTTGGCTATCTAAAGAAAAGAAGAAACAGGGGTGACATGATACCAGTAGCAGTATTCCAGTATTTGAAGGGCTGCCACAAAGAAGAGGGCATCAAACTATTCTCCAAAGCACCAGAGGGCAGGACAAGAAACAATGATTGGAAACTGACCAAAGAGAGAAGCAACCTGGAATTAAGGAGAAACTTCCTAACAGTGAGGTCAATTGACCAATGGAACAGCTTGCTTTCAGAAATCGTTTTTAAGAAGAGATTAGACAGTTGTCTGAATTGGTTAGGTTCTCCTGCTTGAGCAGGGGGCTGGACTAGAAGACCCCCAAGGTCCCTTCCAGCTCTATTCTATTGTAACTTGCTCACTTGTACTTGTGTGAAGAGTAAATAAGTCTCAAATATTTAAGGCCCCCTCAAGGAGAAAATTCTCTGCTGGCATATCTTCTGTGACAGCCTATTTCTAAGTTGCATAGTGTACATTTATATCTGAGCCCCAGTCTGCACTTGATACCTGTAACCCACACTCCCCTGACTAAGTCTGTTTGTGGAAATTTTGACAGTGAGGCAGATTGCTTGTTACCCAGATGATAAAGCCTGATTTATAAGTTTTATCTCAAAAATACAAACATTTGGATTTATTTTCAGTTTTAGAGAATTCTGTCAGTTCTTTGAGCACCTGAACCTTTAGATGGTGCTTTAAATAAATAAATACACACACAATGGGGAAGCATGGAGGAGGCAGAATTGTGCCTTGGGGTGCCAGTGGTACTCAAGAAATAACTAGGACAATTGATCAGTCTCTTTCTAGAACAATGTTAAAACAATGTGTCTTTGTATAGACAATTGCCTCCTGTGCTGCAAAAGGAGCAGATCTACCCACCTCCCAACAATTCTATAGTATTAGCAAGCTAGCACAAGTGCCTTAAGCCTGAGCAAATGTGTTACATCTCCAGAAGTTTTTAAATTAGAAGAATTATATTGATCAGCCACATTCATTCCCAAGGCTTCAAATGCTGGCCACTAACTTGATCAAAAAGTCTTGAAGCACAAATGGTTATACGGTATAGTGTGACATTGAATTGGCCTATGATAAAACTATTTCAGATGAATTTCAGTAACTGTTATTTTCTTCTTCATTCCATTCAATTTAAAACTTAAAACATTACCATAAATTGTGCTTAAAAATACAGGGACCCGACTTTTTCCTAAGTCAGTGCATCAATTTACCAGCCAATATATCACCTTCTGAATTATTTTGTTGACTTAATGATACATCATCCAACATACCCTGACACATACAATAACTACTTTTATTAAACATTGTTGAACATGCTGAAAGTCCGTATCATAAATTAGATCTAATTTTAAAATTGCACACATCAAGAAGAATGAACTGGGAGAAACAGAGAAATGGTTTCTATGTATAACAATAATGTTCCTTGTGAAACTATATGAACTTTAAAAAGATCTCTACTGAATAGGTTTTCCTGCTCCAACAACATAGCAGAAAAAGAGTCTGTTCTTTCTACAAGACTAGTAGAACAGTTTGATAATAAGGTGTAACGTTGCAAACCCCATGCTACCCTTCTGTGGTTTCCAAGCCTAAATATCCTTGCCCCATTTTTGCTGTCTCAGCTGGGCCAGAAAGCTGAAGAATTTTATTGGCCTCTGAGGATTGCCCTGAGGTTCATAAATGATAAGCTGCATATGTGCGTTGGACAACAGCTTGTTCAAACACTTCCTAATGTTAAGTTCTATTATCTTCTTGATTTAGTCTTGTCACAAGGGACTCTTCATTTAACAGGTTTAGAGAGAAAAAGTGGGTGTAGTTCTCTCCTGAAGCTGGTTATAAAAATTCATGATTTAAAGTTCTTACCTTGAATAAGATAATTCCATGGAATCATAATGTTTAAAGAGACTTGGGTCTCCCTCACTGGTTCTTGACCTAATTAAGTATTGGAGGTTTGCTATCCTATTTCCCCTTAGCCTTCTCTTCTTTAGGCTAAATATATCCAATTCCTCCAACCGATGTTTATTTAACCTCCAGGCCTCTCATCATCTTTGTTACTCTTCACTCTTTCAATTTCTTGGTTTTCTTATTTTGTGATGACTGCTAATTGACTTCTAAGTTTGCATGGCTAAATCATAAATGGATTCCTATATCTTCAGTACTGTTTAATTTGACCAAACCCAACTTAGGAGTGAATAGTTAAAATTACAAGGCCTGGCTCATAAAATATTTCTGTAATGTGACCCTTTTCAGTTATGTTGGAAAATCATCTTCCAAAATTCAGCATGCTAGTTGTAAGGATTGTAATCTCAACAACTATTTAGTACACACTACCAAGGAAAAATGGGCCTAAATTCAGAATGCTGATAGGGACATGAAAAATAGAAAGTGATTTTTGTTCAGTTCAGAGCTCAAAACAAATTCCTGACTTCAAAATTCTTTATGATGGTCTTCTACAATAGGTTCCATTTGGTGGGTTGCGGGGTAACTGTGATGTAACAACTACAACAACCACAGTTCTAGTGCTTATGAGTCAAGCTTGCCTATCTATGTTTTAAAGCAGGAGTGTTAAACTGCCGGCACGTGGGCTGGATGTGTCATGGCGAAACCACGCCCAGCGGCAATGGGAAAAAAGTCATGATATGTCACATGACGTTGCAGGTTTGACACCCCAGTTTTAAAGCAACGTTTGTCAATCTGGTCAGTTTCTAAGTGTGTGGACTTCAATTCCCAAATTTCTCAGGAGTGAATTTCTCAAATAACGTCCCTACTTCTGGAATTTGCCTAACATGAGAAACACTATTCTAAAAACAGAATCAGAGATCGCAGGAAGCATTTTAAAGCCTTCAATCTGATTCCCCAAAAATGTCCGCCAACCAAAATATTTGTTGCCAAGTTATAATTTTTAAATGATGTAAACAATATTGAAGCACATGGAAATTAAACACATCTTTTCTAATTAATCCTATTTATTTATTTATTAAATTTATATGCTGCCGATCTCACTGATCGGATGACTTTATCTAAAAAAGACAAATATAAAAGCAAATAAAATTTATAAAGTTACATAAAGGGAGAAGAACAGTATGGGGGTGATTTAAATTTAAATTTAATTCATTTAGATATAAATGAATTAAATTTAAAACAATTAAATGAATTAAATTTAAATCACCCTCATGCTGCCTTAGCCTTTATGAATTTTTTAAAATTGAAATTGTTTCTATATTTATCTAAATTACATTTAAATCAGTTAATTTAACTGATTTATTTAAATTATATTTAAACCAATTACATTAATTAAATTTAAATTTAAATGCATGTTTTTAGCCTGCCCCTCTTTATACTTCTTGGAATGCAATCTCTAACAAGCTACTTAATGACCAGCCAAATCCCTTGATTCAAAAACAGTTGTACCTTCTGTTCTAAATATTGGTATGGCCTGTTGGAGCCATTCAACAAAAAAGATAAGATTTTGTTTGTCAAGGAACATGCTTAAGATTTTCTTGGACCCATGCAAGTGGTGGGAAAAAGGTGCCAAGAGGACAATGATACATATTTTTCACATTTATTTATTTAGCGTATGGCTTCTACGGAGGTCATGCAATCAGCAATATACAACACTAATAAACCACCTTATACTGTACATACAAACACAAATATAAATTTAAATAAAGCATCGGCAAATACATGCATATTTAAAATGTGTGGACAATACAGTAGATGAGATAAAATATTAAATTAAGGCAAAACCATGCTAAAAATACCATAATATAGTGCCACAGAATCACAATAGAATTGATGTATTCAATATCTAAGGAAGCTAACCACGTAACTGCTTCTGGTATGGCTGCAATGAGAGCGTCCCAGGTGCCTTGAAATTTCCTGAGGGGATAGTCTCAAACGATATGAGTTATTGTTTGTTCTGATTTGCCACAGCCACATTCTGGGCTCTTGGCCATTCCCCATTTCTTAAAGAGTTTTGCCCTACTTCTGTCCTGTCCTGTCCTGATTCTATTCAGGTGGCTCTATATTTTTGGGGGCAGCTGCATTCCTGGAAATGGTTTGGTTAGATCTACATGATCTGTTTGATTACGGTTATTAAGGGTCATCGATTTTGGCCACCATTCTTCATCTAGATCTGGCATGCTATGGTGTATCTGAAGTATATTTTTCGTATCACAGTGGTGGAAGACCATACCACTCATTTTTCCTAGTGATGGTAAGACAGAGCACTGTAGGATGAAAGACAGGCATCGGGAAGCTATTTTAGTTATCCATCACTGCACTAATTTCAGAAAAGGCATCCTCTGGTTTTATGCATAAACTGCAGTGGTAACATTGTTAATTGTGACATTAAAACAAGACTACTATCTACCTGAAAAAAGGAAATTGATTTATCCACCAAACCTGGTTTCCTTGCTGTCTCAATATTTATTCTCTATGTGATATCATGCTCCCATCACATTCATTATAACATATTTAAATAAAACTGAAATCTTAATATTTTAGGACACAAGGAAGTGATGGTAGGCAGGAAAAAAAATTCATTCCAGTGATTCATAATGTGAGAGTGAAACCAGCCTTGTGGGAAGAGCAATTAAGATCAAGTAGCAAGTTATTTATTGCATTTCATCGTGAATAATGATGTTTCCATCTAGAAGGAAGTGCAATGAACAGTAGCCTAACTAAAGTTTTATCTTTGGGTTCCTGAAAAAGATAATTGTAACTACCATCAGAGTTCATAAAGGCTTTGGAGGATTTGTATCCTCTCATACAAATAAAATATTTAGTGCCTTATTAGTTTTTAATTAGGGTTTTAACTTCCTCTCTTGAACTGAATGGTGGAAAAGGAAAGGAGACCAGGTCTCGGCCCCATAAAAATGGTTGGAGTTGCCATTCCAGAATTATCAACTCCATGGACTCTTTATCCTAGGACCACAAAGGAATCTTTCAGCTATAGTTAATCCTTGACTTACGACTACAATTGAGTCCAAAATTTCCATTGCTAAGCAAGACAGTTGCTAGGTTTGTCTCATTTTATGACCTTCCTTGCCACACTTGCAATTGTTAGTAACCCATTTGTGAAGTGAATCCCCATTGACTTTGCTGGTCAGAAGTTTGCAAAAGGCGAACACATGATCCCAGGACACTGCGACCTTCATAAATACCTGCCAGTTGCCAAGTGTCCCAATTCTGATCACACGACCACGGGGATGCTGCAACAGTCGTAAGTGTGAAAAACGCTCATTGGTCATTTTTTTTCTTCAAACGGTTTGAATTTCAGTCACTAAATGGCTGGTTATAAGTCAAGTATAACCTGTACAAAGAGCAAGCAAGGGATTCCCTCTTGATTCCTCCATTTCTCTCTGTTCTGTTGTCCCGTGACTGAAAGATCTGGCACTTTTCAGCTTGCTTCTTACAGGAAGAATAAAACACTTCCTCTTCCGTCTTCATTTTTCTCTTTCTCCCTTATACAAGGTTCTCTCTCTGTTTGTAACTTCCTTAATATATAGTATTCTTTTAGATCTTAATTTAATTTAATTTAATTTAATTTATTAATATTTCTATACCGCCCTTCTCCCGAAGGACTCAGGGCGGTGTACAGGGCAAGAATAAAACACAAAATTACAAAAATTAAAAGGTAATTAAATACATGCCCATAAAAACAATAGGTACATTAATAAAACCCCAATAAAATGATAATAAAAAACCCCACCAATCCCCCCTCAGGCCAGGCCGGCTTGTTCGAACAGGTATGTTTTCAGATCGCGGCGAAAGGAGCGAAGATCGGGCGCCGTCCGGAGCTCAACCGGTAACTGGTTCCATAGCTCCGGGGCGCCCACAGAGAAGGATCTCCCCCTGGGGGCCACCAATCTACATTCTCTGACCGGTGGCACCCTGAGGAGTCCCTCTCTGTGGGAACGCACAGGGCGGAGGGAAGATCTTAATTATTAATCTCTGTTACATCAGCCATGGGGAGGTGAGGAGGGAAAGACAAAACACACATAATGTAATAATGATGGAGCTTAGATAATGGTACCAGACTTCAACAGGCAAGTATACAGGTATGATGTACACAGCATGCATATGATCGCATTGCCATACATGTAAGATTTTAGCATCATGAGGGATCCAAAAAGGGTATCAAGAATTGAGTTCAGAGGTGATGGCAACTTTATCTTACTTTATGTACACATACATTGATTTCCTAAGCATCTTTTTAAAAAAATATTTAATCTTTATTTTAAAAAGAGTCTCCTTATGGAGAGATAGCAGCAAATAAACTTAATAAATAAAATAAAAATATAAAGTAAGCAAAACACCAAAATACACATCAAAAAAATTAAAGATAACCACGCTTAAACTTTCAAATAGAAACCAGAAAAGCAAGAAAAAAGCAATCCAAACAAATTTATATATATAAAAAACCATCTATCTTATATACTAGACTTGTCAATGGTCACTGGTTTATGAATAAATACCACATAATGAGGTAGAATAATGAGATTTTTTAAAAGTCATTATATAATATTATAAAATATCTGCCAAAGTAATGCACATGGCTTCATTCTTTGATTCGTGGAAAATGTTGGGGTTTTTTCAGGATGGATAAATTACATATTTCTAAAATCTGGCATAATATTAAATTTCCAATTTCTCAATAAGATTCCTTTAGCCCTCCCTCTAACCGTAACTCCCACCATAATTTCCGATAAACTGTCCAATTCCAAAGTTTTGCTATATAATTCAACATCATATTAATATCACCAACATTTAAAGATTTTCCCATAATTTTACCCATATAAATCAAAATAGGATTTCCAAAAAAGTAGATGGGTATAGATCCATCAAATTTGGAAAGAAATTTATCCTGACTCTGATGTTACTGAACAAATGTTTGTGGATTAATGCTGGCTTATAATCAGTAATGGAATTGTAAATTTATCTAAATTAGGAGAACTTTGACAAAATCATCACTGTCATCATCATCATCATCAATCATCTTCAAATCTGGAGCTTTTAACTGAAAAACAAGGAAGTTTTCTCATGATGAAAAGCATAGTATCACAGGATCATGTTTTGTTTATAGGTGCCATCTAGAGGACAGGATGAATATCTCTCTTGGCTGCTGAATCATATTCATGTTCAAGGATTCTGGAATATGATGTCTAGAAATCACCATCATCATCACCCTTATTATCTCCTCCTCCTCCTCCTCCTCCTCCTCCTCCTCCTCCTCTTCATCATGTGTCTGTATTTTGGGCTGAAAGAACCAATCACGACAAAATTTAAACTGTATATTTTACTGAGAAATCATCATTGTCATCCATCTGCTAGCATTATTCCCGCATTTTATTGAGAAATAGGAATAGAAATAGTAGAGCGTGATGGCTCACATGGTTAGAATGCTGACAATCAGCAAGCCCGTGTTCGAGACCTCAGTGCTGCTGTGTGACGGGGTGAGCTCCTGTCATTTGCTCCAGCTCCTGCCAACCTAGCAGTTCAAAAGCATGTAAACACAAGTTGATAAATACCACTTCAATAGGCACATTAACAGGCACATGAAAGGGCATCCCCTGAGTAATGGTGATGTGATTGGCTAATGCTTTCAACCCGGAAGTGCCTCAGTGCTTCTAACACAAATACAATGAATGAGAAATATATTTTTTATTAAAATAATTCATTACAAAACAGTTGAGATGAACCAGGATTTTTTTTTTAAAAAAATCAGGAATCTGGTAGCAACTTTCCTGACTAATGCATTTTATTAAAAGGCACAAGCATTTATGGTCTGCCGTTCATTTCATCAGGCACATCCGGATACATCCAGTGCTACCAGATTCTGGCTTGTTGGCCACCATAGACTAACACGATCCTTCTCTTACAATATCTATGATTAGGGAATCTTCTGTCTCTGAACTTCTCTGCTGTAAATTAATATCTTTAAGCAGACATTAATATTATTTTACAAGAACTACTATTTTTTTATGGAAAGAACAATATATTTTCAACAAAAAAATAATAATAAAAACATCTATAATGATGTAAATAGCCATCTATCTGATCACTAAAAATATTGTCAGAGTAAAGGTGACAATTTATTAGCCCCAGCACACCTTGGTTTCAGATCTGTTATTAATATTGTAATAGGTGGTCAGTTTTGAGATGCCTTGGCTCTGTTGCTCTAGATTTCAACTTTGAGCTCCATCTTAGTCCATCATATATTGCAAGTTTACAGTTTTTTCCCCCTACCCCAATGGTTCCTCTTTTCATTTCTTTCCTACTTCCCTTAACTTCAGGGATTAATTTAGTTAAGTAGGAGTGATCAGGACCTCGGACAGAACACAGTGAACAAGCTAGCTGGAATGCTATTATCCACAAAAGAAAGATGTTCCATCAATACCTAGTTCCCTTTGGCTTTTTCCTTTAGGAAACTGCAGGGATGCTGGATCAGGGTCGCCAAAAGGTAAACACAGCTGCCTAGATTTTTGAAGGGCTATAAATTGGCTAATCCCCTCTATGAGGATCTTTAGTGGTCTTACCTAGCTGTTGGGTGCAGGAGGTTGCTTGGAGTGGTGAAGGTTGCTTTGGAGATGATCCATCTGAATCTTGGAAAGAATTTATTGTGGCAAACAGAGATTCTTGAAGACAACTATTCTTCCCAGCTACTTGGCTATGTTTCAGTGAGGGTCATACCATGGTCAAAGATAAAAGAGGACAATTTTCATTGATTGACAAATCACTAAAATATTCCCATGGCATTAAAGGAAATCTTTGGGTGCGGTGAAAAAATAAGATTATGATGAAGCAGTTGGAGAAATAAGGGGTGGGGAGGGGAAGTGCCAACTCAATCTCCCCTTTCTATTATTATGTAATCATGCACACTCCTTGAAAATGTAATGAGGATAAATGTGTTCTTATATTGAACTAAAAAAGAAATGAGAGGTCCCCCTTTTTTCCTCTCTTGCAGGAGAAGAATTTGATTGTAAAAAAGCAGAAAACATGATGGAACAGTTGTACTAAATTAAACTTGTTGCTAATAATTTTGAATATCTGCAGAGGTTTTTCCAAAAAACTGTAACATTCTGTTAGAAGAAATGATTTCTTGTTTCTTCAGAATATTCTTCAGAAATGCATTTTTTAAAAAATACAAGGAATCATTTGGAAATCTAAATTCTCAGAATATAGGAATATAACAACAATTAAGAACAGCTAAATAATGTTTTTTAAAAGTTGGGCATACAAGGTTATTGAACAAAATAACAGTTTCTTGACGCATGCAGAGAAACAAATGCCAGTGACCTATTTAAAGAAAATGGGCAAAGTATTCATTATTACTGAAATTGGAATAATTACCCAGCAGATGCACCTAGTCAGTTTTTGTTACTACTTTGATAGCACTTACAAAAAGAAATGATGGGAAAACTCTTTTCTGTATTTAAGTTGTAACCTTTTATAATGCTTTTTGGTCTCCAAAATAAAAGCTAAAAAAAGAAACTGACAATAAAAAAGATAAATTTAATTGTACACATTCTACTTACATCAATAGCCCTTGGTAGTATTAGTGCCAGTGGTTTTTTTTTTAATTGGAAGAGTGAATTTTCTAGTTATTTCTGAATTAGAAGCAATTTGTTAATTTAACAAGTATAATGTATAATGTTCTCTCTCTATATATAGAGAATATATATATATACACACATATATATGTGTGTGTGTGTGTTAAACGTTTGTAAGCATTCAGAATACACTTGCTTGGTCCCAGACACGGGACAAATCTTATTTCCTGTTTCAGCCTAGCCCAAGGCCATCTACAGGCAGTAGCCACAGCAGTGGCAGCTCATATTTGTGTAAATTGTTTTGGCTTGCTAACAATATATATATGATGTTTTTGAATGTTTGCAGAAGAATAATATTAATAATCTTTTCTACTATTATTCCAGGTGACCAAATGAGTATGCCATCCATATTAAATTTTCCAATTTATTGAAAAATAAAGAATCTAAAAAGAAAAAAATAAAGTATAGGAGGGAATCACATGTTTATCCTTTTATTTTTCATATAAACAACTTTGAAGGTTGAGGGAGGAGGATTGGCTAAAACTACAAATTTTAGGATCTTGACATTGATGTTAGAAGATTTATTTCTCAATAGGAATAATTTCAATTCAGTTGATTATCATCCTTACCCCAAAGTTAACTTTTAGTGGGGGGAAAGGAGGAGGATATGCTCGGATTTATGTAATCTCAGTTACAAAAGAAGCTAACAACTGTTTTGAAAACAATTAAATGTGAGCATGTTCCTTCAGAATGCAAAGAAAATATAGTGATGATGATGATAATGATGGAAATTCCTGGGTGTGCAGCTAATGAGTAGGCTGCCTTGGTCGCTCAACAGCGAAACACTGGTGATGTGGGCATAGCAGTGCCTGCATTTTCTGTGACGCATGAGAAAAGCACATCTTCCTTCCCCTGTCCTTACCACTTTCTATAGAGGGTCGATCGAGAGCATCCTGTCATACAGCATCACAGTCTGGATTGGAAGCATCACTGTTTTAGACACGAAGGCAGTGCAGAGAGTGGTGAGGATGGCTGAAAAGATCATTGGCAGTTCCCTCCCCTCCATCCAGGACATAGCATAGAAGCGTTGCTTGAGCAGGATCCACAGTATTGTCTGGGACACAACACATTCTCTTCACGACCTGTTTTCCTTGTTACCTTCTGGGAAGAGGCTTTGTGGTATCCGCAGCAGAACAATCAGATTCAGCCAGTTTCATTCCATACAGCATTAACCTTGTGAACTCTCAAGCTTCCTCCTTCTATTATATATTCAAGATGGACAGTATTTAATATTTATTTGTTATGTATATGTTGTATATAGTATGTTTAGGAGTGTGTCATGTATGTGTTTCACTTTGAGAGCGGGCAATTAAATTTCATTTTTGATGTGTGCTGTTGTGCCCACAGTAAAAAAAAATGACAAGAAAAGGTTATCGATCTTATCTATCTATCTTCTAGTTCAACCCCCTGCTCAGGCAGGAAACCCTATACCATTTCAGACAAATGGCTGTCCAGTCTCTTCTTTAAAACTTCCAGTGTTGCAGCATCCACAGCTTCTGGAGGCAGGTTGTTCCACTGGTTAATTGTTCTAACTGTCAGGAAGTTTCTCCTTAGTTCTAGGTTGCTTCTCTCCTTGATTAGTTTCCATCCATTGCTTCTTGTCCTGCCTTCAGGTGCTTTGGAGAATACATAGCTTGACTGTCTCTTCTTCTCTGGGGCAAATTGCAACCCCTATATATAGTTGAGAATTAACAAGATTTATACTTCAAAATTCAATAGATATGTACGTATTTTTTTAAATATCTATTTTAAACTGAAGAAAATTAGATATAGTGACCAACTAAGAAATCATTTCTCAATATAATAAAATGTCCCCAAATGCTAGTATCTCCCATTTCTTTTCATGTCACATCTTGTAACTGGGTAGATATTACAACGTCTGATATAAAGCCATCATCTTCTCTTCTTCTCTGACCTGCTGAAATAGCAGGTTCTCAAACTGCCTCTAATCAGGCAGTTTTCTATCGTCCTCCTGAGATAAACCTTTCACTTCCAAGCTCTCTCTATTCACAGAGCTTACTCCTTTTTAAAATTGGGATAAACCTAGCTATGAATCGGGATATAATATTAGATGACTTAGTTATCATCCAGCCACTGGCATTAAAAACATTCTAATAGAATTCTGCATAGCTGGTTTTGAAGCAACTTGATTTTAAAGGATGGTACAGAATTTTTTAAAATTAAAAATAAATAAAAGGAACACCTTAACTATTTGATATAAAGGGTTATCAAAAGACCTTCAATATATCCTTTTCTGTTTCCGTCTGAGAAAGGCTTTTGCCTCAGGGCCATCCAGATTCAGAAAAAGCTATCTATTCTTTTTGATATAGCTGGTGTATTTCATGACCCGCTTCCTGTTCCCTACTGGGCATGCCCCAATCTTCCTGGTTTTCTAACTCTATAAAAAAGCAGGGGTTATGCCTACAGAAATTCTTTCATTCCTTTTTTTATTGTGAACATTTTTAAAAAGGCTTTAAAACATTTATTCAGAAGATGTAAAAGCCTCATTCACCTTGTTGGAAAAGAAGCAGCGCCATGTTTTCAAGTATACTGTTCTATCTTAAGAAAGGAATTCAAGTTGGAAAGAAAACAGTCACGCCACAAATAATAATCTGGATCATTGGAGGAAAACTAATTAGATTTGGCATGATAACCAAACCTAGACCAAGTGGTAAATTCTGCTTAATGCAATTGTAATTTATTGTTTACAGGAATTAGGCTTTGTGTGTAATCCAGACCTGGATGTGTGTGTGTGTGAGAGAGAGAGAGAGGGGAGAGAGAGAGAGAGAGAGAGAGAGAGAGAGAGAGAGAGAGAGAGAGAGAGAGAGAGAGAGAGAGAGAGAGAATATGAATCTGTGATTAATGTTTTCTTTTGGTTTTTGGACATAGAGACAGAAAGCAGTGAATCAGGCCTAGTGGTTAAGACACTTGGCTTATCGACCAGAAGCTAGGCAATTCAAGATCCAAGCACCATGTGATGGGATGAGTTCCTATTCTTGATCCAGCTCTTGCCAATCTAGTGGTTCGAAAGTATGCAAATGCAAATAGATAAATAGGTACCACTTCAGTGGGAAGGTAACAGCATCCCGTACACCTCGGTATATAGTCATGCTGGCCACATGACCAGGGAAGCATCTTTGGACAACGCTGGTTCCCTCGGTTAAGAAACAGAGAACTGAACCCAACTGGGCAGGGGAAACCTTTTACCGTTACCTTTTTAAAGTCAATAAAGTGTCTTTTCCTTAGAAGAGTTGTGCCTGAGAACTGATGATTTTGTGGAACCAATTCTTTTGGAAACAATAAAAAATGGTTCTGATAGAACAGAATATCCATCTCTCGAGTTGAACTGTTGAATCCTTGGTGCTCTTTCCGCTTGGTTGGTTGTTTGCAGACATTTCATTACCTGACTAGGTAACATCTTCAGTGACGTTTCATTATCTGACTAGATAATATTATCCTAATGCAGGGGTGTCAAACTGCCAGCCCACAGGCCGGATGCATCATGCCAAAACCGCACCCACCCCATTGCCGGTAATGGAAAAAAAGTTGCGATACTTTGCGACATGTCAAATGATGTCGTGAGATTGACAACTGTGTCCTAATGAAACAACTGAAAGCAAACCACCAGACAGCACCAAGAACTCCACAATATCAAAATGGACTGACACTGCCATTGCCACCTGCTGGATTTTTTAAAAAAAATCTTACTTCAGCCTACAGACACGGGATTTTCAGATCACAAAGCTAGCTGGGATACTAGCTAGCACTGAAGTCAACTGGAAACTGATCCCAGTCTGGGGAAGGCATGGCTCATGCCAATACACTCATTGGCTGAGTTCATACAACACAATAAATCCTAAGCCTGAGATTGTGTTATATTTACATAAGGTTGTTTTTAACTGATACATTACTGTCAGGCTTCACCAGAGTTTAATTCTCCAGACTTCTAAAGACATTAAGACAGAGCTTGGTTAGATAAGTCTTTTTATTGCAGCTAAGAATGAAACCATGTCAATAAAGATTTGCCCAAAAGGTCAATTCCTTCATACAGGTCTATTTTCCCACTGGAGTTTAAATCTGGCCCATTTTCTCAAGTTAATGGAGACTTGGTTGCTCTCTCGGTGACCCTGAGAAACACCTGATGTATGTTGATGTAGCAGTTTTGTTTAACTTAAGAACAGCTAATTCCCGATTCAGCAGCTCTATTGCTTGCAAGTACAGCTTTATGTGATGGCCTAGTTCCCATATTATGCTACAACCATGGCTGTATGTCATCTATGTCATCATTTAAACCACAATCCATTAAAAACCATTTTAAATTTGATTAGTGAATCTAGATATAATTGAAGTTATTTTACTGTGGTGATGCAGTGGTTAATATGCAGTACCACGCCCACTACCAGTTCAATCCTGACCGGCTCTGAGGTCGGTAAAATGGGGACCCAGATTGTTGGGGGGCAATATGCTGGCTGAGGAATTCTAGGAGTTGAAGTCCACACATCTTGACAAGTTGCTAAAGTTGAGAAACACTGGCTTAGAGAGTGCTGTAATAAAGCACTACAAAGTGGTATATAAGTCTAAGTGCTATTGCTATTACATAAAATCTTTTGTGAAATTTAAAAAAAAAACTAGCTAAAAACGTCAAATAAGCAACAACATTTCGGTCTGAATTTCAATCTGGTTTTGTTGACAACAGAACCTGCTGACCACTCTTGCATTTCCTCTTGGGGTGGGCTAATCCTTATGTAACAGAAATCTGGAAAAGCATGATAATATTTTAGCCCCCTTTTTATTTCAAATGCTGTTTCTTATTATTCCGGCAAAGTTTTACCACATTTCGAATTCTCACAATAGATTATCATGGCTGGCTGAATATTCCTGGATTTTTGTATATGTGAAGAATGCCTATGTCCCCATATGTTTACATATATTTGAACCCAGATGGTCCTATATAAACCATTTAAATCGGTGGGATTTAATATTTCTCCCAGTTCATCCTAAGTTTTTAGTGCATATGGATTGTTGCATATTATGTCTAGTTCCAATATCTCTAAATATGAATTTGCATGAATTTATATCAATTCATGTACACAAAAAGTTGTATGAATAGATATGAAACCACGGATACATGCATGTTCTCTGAAGCCAAGGTTTTAAAAATAAATTTCCTGTTCATCTTCTTTTGAACAGTGCCACCATCCTTTCATATTCAATTCAGTGTGTTCTTTGGGGCCTCCTGTTGACTATAACCACTACGGAAGCAGAATGCTGGAATGAATCAATTTTGGTCTGATCCTGCACAGATCATACATTTTAAAATTAAGATTTAAAAAAACCCATCTTTCTGATATTTTAATATTACCTTTTGAAAGATTGCTTTTTTGAATTAAAAAAAACTCCAAATGTTTATTTTGGATGTGTTGAACTAGACTTTAAGGCTTTAACAAAAAATTCTTAAAGACACCAAGAGCCAACAGCATTTCAAATAACCAAGATCTTAATCCTGTTTTATTGTGGCGGACTACCCAGTCATTATGTGGTTTATCAAGGAAACAGTAAAGGTTGGCTGCAGCCTTTAAATGTAAGCATAGAAGTTGGAAATCTGTTTCCAGCCCATTTCTTATAATGGGCTCTGACCAGATCCAATTAGATAATAGTTGTTGTTTTTTTAGCAGCCATAATCATGCAGATCTGCACAAAGCAAGCACATAATTAATTGGAAAACAGAAGTCATGGATTAAAGACTGTTGATTGGCAGCCATTTCTACTCACTGTCTTTGTTTTTTTCAATCCCATTTTTTCCCCTTCCTTTTCTTAGTTTGTGATACAATCTGTCAGCTCTTCACTAAGTGGGAGAAACAGACAATTTTAGGCACCGGCCTGAAAAATGATCCTAAACTTTGCTATAACAACTTTGAAATATGATAATATTCTGGTCTTGAACATTTATTTGCATAGAAATAGCCATGTTGCTTCCTTGACAACAGTAAAGAAACGGTTTGTCTTTGCCTTTTCTTTTTAAAAAAAAATTCTGAAAGGTTGATACACTGGTTTTTCCACCCAAGTACCCTTCAGGCCCAAATCTTCCTAATTTCTTTCTTTTGTCTTTCTTTGAGGTCATCCAAGGACAGCCATCTGCTGTGAATTGCAATGATTATGACATTTGTTTAAACTTTGAATCACTTTGGTCACAGACAAATTTAACATATTAATTATGTGCCATGAAGACAATCACTTAAATATGAGCCAGCAGTGTGCTGCAGCTGCCAAAAAAGCCAACACAGTGCTAGGCTACATTAACAGAGGGATAGAATCAAGATCATGTGAAGTATTAATACTACTTTACAATGCCTTGGTAAGGCCACACTTGGAATACCGCATCCAGTTTTGGTCACCACGATGTAAAAAAGATGTTGAGATTCTGGAAAGAGTACAGAGAACAGCAACAAAGATGATTAGGGGACTGGAGACTAAAACAGATAGGGAACAGCTGCTGGAATTGGGTATGTGTAGTTTAATGAAGAGAAGGACGAGGGGGGACATGATAGCAGTCTTCCAATATCTTAGGGGTTGCCACAAAGAAGAGGGAGTCAAGCTATTCTCCAAAGCACCCAAAGGCAGGACAAGAAGCAATGGATGGAAACTAGTCAAGGAGAGAAGCAACCTAGAACTAAGGAGAAACTTCCTGACAGTTAGAACAATTAACCAGTGGAACAACCTGCCCCCAGAAACTGTGAATGCTCCAACACTGGAAGTTTTTAAGAAGAGACTGGACAGACATTTGTCTGAAATGGTATAGGGTTTCCTGCCTGAGCAGGGGTTGGACTAGATGACCTCCAAGGTACCTTCCAACTTTATTATTATTATCTCTTAGTGGCCACATAGATTTTCTCCATGATAATCTGACCTAATCTAGCCTTTCAAGTCCTCCAATGGTACATCACTTGCCAGTGTAACTGAATCTTTAACATATTTAACATATAATTAATCATAAATAGTATTCCTCCATAAATATGTACACTATTATAACAGAGGTCCCCAACCTATGGTCTGTGGCCTGGTACTGGGCCTCGGCCTGTTGGCCACTGGGCCCTGGGAATAGCTGGCAAGCCCCGCCCCACTCACTGTAGCACCTCCGTGTGAGCACTAGCAGCCCCATTTGTGCATGCACGGAGACACTAGCACTGCTGCCAGACACCGGTGGCCTGTTTGCGTCAGTGTGCACGTGTCAGCGCATGTGCCATGGGCATGTGCAGTCTGTGCATGTGTGCATCCCACTTACCTATGTGCACACTAGCGCCGCCGCCGTGCACACGCCCGTTTGGTTCAGGTGGCTTCAGGAAAAAAAATTAACAGGTTACAGCTAGGAAATACTTGATGGCTATTCAAATGTGTGTATGTTCTTTTTAAGGGGTGGAATGAACTTCCAAATATTTGGCCTGGGAAAAAGGAAGAACCTAGCCTCATAAGAATTTTTAAAATACATGAATTTGATCAAATCCCATCTCATTCAATAGATGGCTTCCATTGAAGTTCATCCATCACCCTGGCCTCTAAACAGTTCTCCTAAACCAGGGGTCTTCAAACTTCAAAACTCTTAAGACTTGTGAACTTCAAATCCCAGAAATTCCCAGCCAGTGTGGCTGACTGAGGAATTCTGGGGATTGAAGTCCACAAGTCTTAAGGTTTAATCAGAATAGAGGTCGAAGGGACCTTGGAGGTCTTCTAGTCCAGGGGTCCCCAACCCCCGGTCCGTGAACCAGTACCGGGCTGCGGCTTGCCAACAACCAGGACACACAAACAAGCAAAGCCCCATTTGCGGGACGCAGGCAGCACACAAAACCACACCCCCTCTGGTCTGTGGGAAAACCTCTCTCCACATAATTGGTCCTTGGTGCCCAAAAGGTTGGGGATCTGTGTTCTAGTCCAACCCTCTGCTCAAACAGGAGATCCTGTATCCTTTGAGATAGGAGGCTATCCAGTCTTCTCTTAAAAACCTCCAGTGATGAAGCATCCACAACTTCTGAAATATTGATAAGTTTGGAGACCCCTGTCCTAAACAAAGAAATGACACATACATTTTATTACCAACAACAGTAAATGAGAAAAAGCAGGTCTCCAAAGGACTCCTGATGTTCATGACATAAAAGCTTGACTGGAATGAATGGGAGCTTTCTTCCTAATTAAAATTCAAAGCATGGTATTTTTATATGGACTAGAGAGAGTCTCTCAGAGCTACAAGCATGTTTATGTTGGTGTCAGGTTAGTCCCTATTAACCCTCTTACAGAGATCTTCCTAGAAAACAGCATTACTTCAATTGCCAACATCTTCATGCTGCCTTTTAATTTTTAACCAACCCTATTTTGCATGGTTCCTATCCACTTTTGTGGTATTGCCAAATATATTTTGTAATGACTTTCTGAGGATCCCATATTCTACTGTCTGCAAACAGCATTTCTTGTTTCCCACCACTGTTACTAAATCTAGCATCAGCAGGCACTAACTTTCTGCAGTCTTTCTCAACCTTAGCAACGGTTAAGATGTGTGGACTTCAACTTCCAGGCTGGCTGGGGAATTCTGGGAGTTGGAGTCCACACATTTTAAAGTTGTTAAAGTTAAAAAAAAACCCACTACATTAAGGAATTGTTCCTTTAATAAGAGCGGCATTCCACCTGGTCCACTGTGAAAGGAGATTAGAGTTTTCAGTTTTTATGCCTAAAATGAAGACACATAATGCAATGGATCCAATATTTTATATTCAAGTTCTGTTTTTCAGTTAATAAACATGTAAGTATTCCCAATTACAGAAGAAAGGAGAAAAAATAGTGAAAGCAGACGTTAGCAAGGCTAGCAATTAAAAAAAAGATAATTATGTATCCTTCACAGAAGGTAATGTTCACAGTGTTGCACAAATACATAAAATTGTTCCAACCTCTCCGAAGATATAAAACTACAAGCTTTTTGCCACCTAGATAACACTCCATTGATGTGACAGCAGCTTGACTGGCCAATTAAAAAGCTAATGTTGTTTCTTCTCCCATTATCTCAGTGTCAAGGATGGAGACAAATAAATTACAATTATTCCCAGCGTCTACATCTATTTTAGGAAAATGCAATACTGAGAAAATAAAGGACTTAGTGACAAGAGAGAGAGAGAGAGAGAGAGAGAGAGAGAGAGAGAGAGAGAGAGAGAGAGAGAGAGAGAGAGAGAACTTTTTTCTTCTCTTCTTAAAAGGTCAAACTGAAAAGAAAAAAAACCCCTTAAATTCCAGTAATTTCTAACTTTCATTCAGACTGTGTTCTGGTTGCAGGATTATTTCAATCAATACTGAGTTTTGTCCTTCAACTTCATGGGTTCCTGGTTCACCAAGCAATAAAGTCTCAGCAATTACAGCAAAGAGGATAATCTTGCTTGAAGGTCTTAGAAGTTTTAACACCAGTAGAAATGTGAACAACGCAAAACTCTGTTTCATCCCAGTATATCCCTTCATGAATGCCATTGTTCCCAGACCCTATCCGCATGTACATGTACAGATTCTGCAATGCAGCAAGTACTCAGCAACTAAAAAAATAAGAACTTAACATTGAATGATACAGACCAATACATGAATCAGCATATACCATTAGCCAGTTTAAATTATAAAAAGAGGCTAAAATATCATACCCCAAACACAATTTCTTCACCTGTCTGCAGAATATAATGGTCAAGTGATCCTCACAGGGTAAAGTTGAATAAAACTGATACCATAGCTGAGAAGGTTCTATACTGTGGCCAACATTACACAATCTGACACATCTTAGACAATATTGTGACAAGATGAAGCTTTTAAGATAAATTGAGTGAGCAGGAAGGATGCTATGGAAGATATATTTTAGCTGTATCGGTTTCATGTTCTGTACCGTAAGGATTACGTATATTGTGGATTATATTGTTCTAACTAGAATGGATCTCATAACAGAGGTTGTAGTCTACAAGTAAATTGGCTTGTCAGAGTCATATTTTCTCTTATCAATTTAACATTTAACAGGATGGAGTTAGGACAGTTCTGATGCTCCCCACAGCAAAAGACAATTACTGGAGGAATAGTAGCAAAAAGCATAGCAAAAAAGCCCATTAATTACCAGCCATATTACAGTTTATGTAATTTTGGTACATGTTTCTTGCTGGCTTTATACAAGAGTGAAGACTATGGAGTTTAACGAAGGAACTGCATAATATAATTGTTCTGATAATTTCCTGGGCCTGATAAGAATATTAAAGAATTAGAAAATATATCTTAAAAAGATGTGTGTGTGTGTGTGTGTGTGTGTGTGTGAAAGGTTCCAATTTTGTACAATGTGCATGTGTTAATGTATGTGAAGAATTGCATAATTAGAATTATTCTAAAAATGCAAGGTACTTTCCCCATTGTAACAAAGTGATAACCTCCCTAATTTATGGGTGGTCAATGATATTCTGTTCATTTTCTACTAGTCAAATAAGGTACTATACATGGTTATATCCAGATCATTTACACATTTGAGAAACCAGCTTTAGATCATTTGTATTTCATATAGTAAAAATTTAAGTGTGCACGTTTGTTAATATTCTTCTACCACAATGATTTACCAGTCATTGTCAGAACAAAATAAACAATTCTAACAGAATACTTGGAAGCATAATGAAACAAACATAAACTAGACCAAAAAATAATTCATGGGCTTTTTACAAGATATACCTAAGCAGTTAAATTAAAGAGTGGTTCTATTCACACAGCATGCTAAGTTTGGGCAGTTTTTAATTTTTTTGTGTAGCTTAACACACAGTGAAAGTCTAGCCTCTTTAATTCATCTGATTTCACGTGCTATAAAACCAGAAAAATAAGTTAAATAAATTAAACATGTTGGGTGAACCAATCAGTTTTGGGGCAAACATACAAAGTCCCAAGTTTGCTTCCCTTCAATCAGGACTACAAGGTGAGTGTACACATTGGGCCTGCCATTTCTGCAACTGGAAAACTTGTAGCCAGATGTTAAATAGATGTTGCTAATTAGTTTCTATCAACCTAATCAATGTTTCAAGGGGCTGATAATAGTTGGAACCCAACATTTGCAATAGGTCAGATTCCTATGCCAGATCTATAAAGTGCATTTCATGCAAGAAAAGTGTTAAAGTGAAATTCTAACTGAAATGTTGCACATACGTTAAAGGTGCTTCTTCCAGATTTTCTAATAAGGGGGCAGGATAGGTGAGCCCCAATGTTTACTGCAAAATAATGCAAACAAACTTTTTCTGGGTAATCATATGGCATAGTGATTAAAGGACTGGATATGGACCAGGGAGATTCAGATTTAAATCCACCTTGGGTCATTGAGTGACTTTGGGCTAGCCCCTCATGAGATGGTTACTGTCAAGAGAAAACTACAGAAGTGCTATGGAGTATAAATTTAAGAAACAATGTACAAAGGACTTTAGAGTTATAATTATTTAGACAACTTTTTTCTTTAAAGTTTATGCTGCAAGAAGTATCGAAAGCACAACATAATCTCTCATTTTAAATTATTGTGATTTCTACCCTTATTACTACCGGTAATTAGCAGCATGAAGCACCAAGCATGCTAACAACTAACAACATGACAAATATTGGTTCTCATTTGCTAGGCACTGTTCTATGCCTTATTAAATTGCTTCTGCATTGTAGCCAACAGGTGCTTAAACTGAACATGGAAAGGCCAATTATGTTTTATGCGAGATACTATAAAATCCTTGTTACAGTCTTTTAAAAGCCAAGGACAGTGTAAAGGAGGGAAACGCTCCAGAGATTGACAAACTAGAACTCCCAGCACCTTGACCATGTTGCTAGGAATTGTAGTTCAGCTCTGATCTGCAGTTCAGATCTGAAATGTCACCCATTCTAGAAGATGAAACAAACACAGTCTAGATCAGAAATATGGGCTTTTTACAAAGACATACCTAACCAGTTCCATTTAAACAGCATGCTAATCTTGGGCAGCTTTAATGTCAGTTAAATATTTTTTGTTGCTCAACGCATAGTGAAAATCCAGCCTCTTTTAATCTATGATTTCATGTGCTATGAAACTAAAAAATAAGTGAAATATGTTGTGTTAAACCAATCATATTTGGGCCAAACATACAACCTCCAAAATCCTTCCAAAGGATGACCAACTACAACTCCCAGCATCTTGGCCGTGCTGCTAGCCTTTGTCGTTCAATAAGATCTAAAATATCACCCATGCTAGAAGATGAAACGCTGTAATATTTGAGAGGTCCTAAAGATAGGGATGCAGTGGCTCAGTGGGTTAGGATGCTGAGCTTGTCGATCAGAAGGTCGGCAGTTTGGCGGGTCAAATCCCGAGTGCCGCGTAACAAAGAGAGCGCCTGTTACTCGTCCCAGCTTCTGCCAACCTAGCAGTTCGAAAGCACGTAAAAAAAATGCAAGTAGAAAAATAGGGACCACTACGGTGGGAAGGTAACAGCGTTCCGTGCGCCTTTGGTGTCTAGTCATGTCGGCCACATGACCACGGAGACGTCCTTTGAAACGGAGATGAGCCCCTAGAGTTGGAAACGACTAGCACGCATGTGCGGGGGAACTTTTATCTTTTTAAAGATAGAGAGATCAAAATCTGATTAGACCGAGTCCAGATTATTGTCTAAACCAGGGGTAGGCAACCGTGGCTCTTTTATGACTCGTGGACTTTAACTCCCAGAATTCCTCAGCCAACCATGCTGAGGGGAAAGGGAGTTTCCAAGCTGAGCCATGCTGGCTCAGGAATTCTGGGAAAAGTCCACGAGTCATAAAAGAGCCAAGGTCTAAGCAAATGGTCCCAGGTGGTTTGCAAGTAGTAGGCAGCGAAGTGGCGGCTGTTGGGTGAGGAGATTGTGTGGGTGGCCAACAAGACATGGTACGAGCCCCGCAGGGGTAGCTGCCCCTGGGAAAGGGAGGGCAAGGGAGGGTGTGCAGATCGCTCATGAGGCACAGCATGAGCACAGCAGAGCCAGGGCTGGCTGCTACTGAATGGGGGGAGTGTGTGAACTACCTACCTGGGAGAATTAAAATCTTCCCTGGCAGTTTCCCCCATTGAGGTTGCTGGCAGGGAAGATTGCAAATGGTGATCATATGATTGTGGGATGCTGCAAGCATTGCAAAGCGCAAGAGGGTTGCCAATTGCCCAGATGGCAGTCAGGCGACCTTTCAAGGATCAGTCGTAAGCATCACTCATTAAAGTATAGTCAAGCAGTTGTTAATCATAGGAAGATAATGCCAGAAGTTAATGTATGGCCCCAAATTAGTCAGGACATACAACTCTATGGTCTGGCTATTACAGTATGTCACAGTGTAAGGCTTCAGATAACTTTTTGCAAGATAGGATATGAAAAAAAAATGGATGAAATTTTACTACAGTTTTCCTGCCTATCTCAAATTCTGATAAGTAGGCCTAATTTATTTACTTTTTATTTATTTAAATTTCCTATTTCTAAACCACTCATCTCCCTCAGTGAGGAGGTCTCTTTACTTAAACACTGCTAGCCTTTTAATACGGCATATGTTCTCCTGTACTTTCTATGACATTTAGAAACAGGAATTTGGAAACAGGACAAGAGTTTATATCTGTTTAGTCATTTAGCTCAGTTTTGTTTATTTTGATTGACCATGCTGGTTGGAGATGAAGGGAATATGATTCCTATCCTCTTTTTTGCAGTTTTCAAAGTCTTTCCAATCACAACTCCCAAATTAGCGTCATGGAATTTTGCTGTCTGGGGCCCGGAACACACCTAAATTGTAATTGCATCTGTGAAAAAAACAATTAACCTTGACCCATTGTTGCAGTGCTTAAAAATGTTCGGTAGCCTCTATCATAGATTGTTTGAAAGTAAAAACAGAATAATAGAATAACAATAGAATTGGAAGGGACCTTGGAGGTCTTCTGTCCAAACCCCTGCTTAAGCAGAAAAACCTATACCATTTCAGACAAATGGCTGTCCAGTCTTTTTTTTTAAAGCTTCCAGTGATGGAGCACCCACAATTTCTGAAGGCAAGCTGTTCCACTGGTTAATTGTTCTCACAGTTGGGAAATTTCTCCTTAGTTCTAGGTTGCTTCTCTCCTTGATTAGTTTCCATCCATTGCTTCTTGTCTTGCCTTCTGGTGCTTTGGAAAATAATTGTGACAGCCCCTCAAATGTTGGAACATTGAATGGTAGGTGTTATGTACTGGGCTCTTGTTAAATACCACGTGGGTTGCTGGAGCAGCTAACAGCTCTCCAGTAACCGAGACTACAAGTCTCCTGTGCTGCAATTGGCTACCTCCAGGCGGCAATGGTTGATTCAAACCTATTGGCTGCCACCTAGGGGCTAGACTATATATTGCGGCTAGTTGCAGCCATTCGCTCAGTACAGTTCCAGCAAGAAATAAACAATGAGTTATCCTGTACTCAGCTTCGTGTCTTCATTCCTGCGCCAAAGAACCCGCTATTTAACAGTGGTGATGAAGGTGGGATCCTGCTTCACCGAATAAAGAGCTGAAGTCTATGAGGGAAAGGCAGCACACGCCGGAGGGAAGAGGCATTTTCCCCCCCTCTCTCTCAAGGTCAGCTAGCAAGCTACGCTAGCAACCTCATGCTCAGTGGACTCATTCCCTGAGCCTGAAGCAGGATCCGGAAGAACACAGGAACCAGCAAGAAAGAATGCTGAAGGTTGGCAAACTGCGAGAATTTGACGTGAAACACCCGGAAGAATGGCCATCATATTTATCACAAGTAGAAAACTACCTCAGAGCCAATCAGATCGCGGAAGAAAGACTGAAGGCCACAACGCTACTCTGCATGTGCGGCCCAGCAACCTTTGATTTAGCCGAGAACCTTTTCGCGCCGACACCAATCGAAGCGGTCTCCTAAACAGATCTCAAAAAGAAGCTAACCGAGCACTTCCAGTCCAAGATGTCTGAAATGGCTTGGCGGTTCAAGTTCGACCAAAGAGTGCAGCTTCCCGGGGAGTCAGCTTCGGAGTTCATAGCGGGCTTAAGGCAGGCCGCACGCCTATACAAATTTTCAAATTTAGAAGAGCGACTATGAGACTGGCTCGTCTGCGGCCTATGGGACAGAACGCATCAGCAGAGACTATTTGCTACGCCAAATTTAACGTTTTCTGAAGCACAATATGAGGTGATGGCCGAAGAAGCTGCCGGGGGCACCATTCAAACAGTACAGCCTGCCAAATTGACAAGGTTCGAAGAAACAGTCCACCTTGAGGACGCCAAATGCACCGGAGAATCTTCTGAGGAAGAAGAACCTGAAATCAACTGACTCCAAAAGCAACCAAACGCACAACACCGCAACAGCCAGCAGAGAGAGGACAGTTACAAGGCAGTTCTCTTACCGAGATGTAAGGGGTGTGGCGGCAATAATTTTCGCGACAATTGCAGATTTCGTTCAGCCACGTGTAGAGCTTGCGGAAGGACAGGCTACATCATGGTGGTTTGCAGAGCCCGCCAGAGAGACCGGCCACCCAAACACCAGTCAGAAGAACCGACGAGGAGAGGTACTGGGGCCCAGGGTCCAGTTAGTGTGGGATTTTTCAGAAGCCCTAGAAGCAGATGCTGCACCGGGGCTCGACGCCCCCTGAAACCCAAACTTAAGCTCATGGTAGAGCTACAAGGAGTTCCATGTAAGATGGAATTGGACTCTGGCTCTGCAGTCTCAATCATTTCTCAAGACACTTTTAACTTTGTGTGTAGGCGCAGTAACAATTGGGCCAGACTAAAACCCTCAGATATAATCCTAACGGATTTTCAAAATACTCACGTGAAAGTTAAGGGAGAAGCCACTTTGTTGGTAAAGTTTAAAGGGTTTTTGGGGCACCTGGATGTAATAGTAGTAGGGGGCCAGAGAACGAGTCTCATTGGACTCAATTGGTTTGATGCCTTATGTATTCAGATTACTGGCATAAACTGGATGCAAACTGTAGACCTTGCGTCAGTGTGCGAAGAATATGCAGATGTTTTTGATTCAACTCTTGGAACATACACAGGCCCACCTATCTCTTTTAAGCTAGATCCCAATGTAGTTCCAATCAGGGTTAAGCCTCGTAGAGTTTCCTTTGCCTTAAAACATAAAATTGATTCCAAAATTGATAAGCTTGTAGAACAGGGCGTGTTACAGCCTGTTGATGGTGGGGAGTGGGAAACTCCTATAGTCACTCCACTTAAAGACAATGGGGAAATTCACATTTGTGCTGACTATAAATGCACTCTAAATAAAGCCCTTAAGCAACACTTTTACCTGGTTCCAGTGGTCAACCATATTTTAGCCTCCTTGCTATTTTTGCTAAACTTGATTTAGCACAGGCCTATCAGCAATTGCTGGTTGATGAGGCCACAGCCACAGCTCAAATGATCGTGACTCACAGGGGGGCTTTCAAAGTAAAATGCTTACAGTTTGGAGTCAGTGTTGCATCAGGTATTTTTCAGGGAATCATGGAGCGTACACTCAAGGGTATTCAGGGTGTCTGCCCTTATTTTGATGATGTTCTTATTGCAGGGGAATCCCCAGAAGTGTTGGCCAGTAGGCTCAGGGCTGTTTTGCGGAGGCTTTGCGAAGCAGGCCTCAAATTAAAAAAGAACAAGTGTAGTATTGGGGTTTCTTCAACAGAATTCCTGGGTTTCTGAATTGATGCTAACGGCATTCACCCCACTGATTCTAAAGTGAAGGCCATTAAAATGGCTCCTAGGCCCAAATCAAAAGGAGACCTACAAGCATTCTTGGGCCTCCTAAACTTCTATCACACATTTTTACCTCATAAGGCAGCAATAGCAGAGCCCCTCGACAGGCTTCTAGATAAAAAATCTCCATGGAAATGGACTAACTTACATGAAAAAGTTTCCAGGAATTAAAAGCACTATTGTCAGAAAAGTCCACTGTAACTCACTACAAAAAGTCTAAACCTGTATGTCTTGCATGTGATGCATCTCCCTATGGGGTGGGGGCAGTTTTAAGTCACATAGAAAAAAATGGGAAACAGGTTCCTATAGCATTTTACTCAAGGACATTGTCTTCTGCTGAGCGCAACTATGCTCAGATTGACAAAGAGGCCCTAGCCATCGTTGCTGGAATAAAAAAATTCCATGATTATTTATATGGCAAGGATTTCATGGTCTACACTGACCACAAACCTCTGTTGGGACTTTTCACAACGGACAAACAAACCCCCCCACATACTATCTCCAAGAATGTTGAGATGGTCTATTTTCCTATCTGCATACAATTTTAAACTAATTCACAAACCGGGCAAGGAAATGGGCCATGCTGATGGCCTCAGCAGACTACCACTGCCACTAATGGATCCAGATCTGGCTCCTGCTGCTAGAATATTGTCCATACAGGACATACCTGAGTTTCCCCTCCATGCAGGGGACATTGCTGCTGAAACTGCCACAGATTAAATACTTAGAGTGTTGTCATGGGTATACACGGGCTGGTTGGAAAAAAGTCCAGGCTCAGAATTTCAAAGCTATTTTGTCAGGAGGCATGAGTTATCTGTACATAAAGGCTGCATTTTATGGGGAAACAGAGTCATAATTCCCACTTCCCTAAGAGACATGGTTTTACAATCGTTACATGAAGGCCATCCAGGCATTGTCAGAATGAAAGCTTTAGCTAGAAGTTACCTCTGGTGGCCTGGCCTTGATAAGGACATTGAGGCTCAAGTCCACGATTGTTATACATGCCAGCAATGTAGGCTGGAAATGCCACATGCTCCAGTTCACAGGTGGGAGGAAACACACACTCCCTGGTCTAGAATTCACATAGACTACGCTGGGCCCTTTCAGGGACAGCTCTTCCTTATAGTAGTGGATAGCCACTCCAAATGGCTGGAAGTAATTCCAGTTCCTAATATGACTACAATGAGTTAGCCTGTACTCAGCTTCGCGTCTTCATTCCTGCGCCAAAGAACCTGCTATTTAACAGTAGGCATACAAGGAATTCTTTGGCCATGTGTTTCTTAGCAGGAAGGGAAGAACTAATTGGTCCCTCTTCAAGAGAATAAAAAGATTTTTGCTAAATCGTTACATGAATACACTTTTTTCGGCCATCAGGGGGACAAAACAAATCTGGTGACTTACCACTACTGCTTTTAGAAATCTTCATCACTTATTGTTCCAACAAGACACAGGCAGGACAAATTATTTCTCCTGCTAAATACAGCACTAAAAAAAAATTCTATGCAAAACCTCTATAACTTACTCCAGAAAGAAAGATCACAGTTAAGCCCAAAGTGGCATCGTGCAGTGTTTCTCAGTAGTTGCTGTACTATTCGCAGAATTTAAAAAGGATTTATAAAGAAATACTCTATCTAACAAAAGGGACGCGGTGGCTCAGTGGGTTAGGACGCTGAACTTGTCGATCGGAAGGTCGGCAGTTTGGCGGGTCGAATCCCGAGTGCCGCGTAGCAGAGTGAGCGCCTGTTACTCGTCCCAGCTTCTGCCCACCTAGCAGTTCGAAAGCACGTAAAAATGCAAGTAGAAAAATAGGGACCACTACGGTGGGAAGGTAACAGCGTTCCGTGCGCCTTTGGCGTCTAGTCATGCCGGCCACATGACCACGGAGACGTCCTCGGACAAGCGCTGGCTCTTCGGCTATGAAACGGAGATGAGCACCGGCCCCTAGAGTCGGAAACGACTAGCACGCATGTGCGGGGGAACCTTTACCTTTACCTTTACCTATCTAACAAGTTCCAAAGACATAAACAACAGTAAGGGCATACAAAGGAGTCAAGGCATTGTCACTGTTACACGTGGATTGCTTTTAAAGTGGAAATGTAGATGCAGTTCACTTTGTCTGGAAAGATAATTTGTACAAGCAGTAACCTTAGTTATCTTTGTGGAAAATCAATTACCCATTTTTGTCCAGAATAAAAGATGGCTGGTATAAGCGGATATCTTATCCCAGTTACTTATAACGAAGACTTTGTAGGTTCTGTTTGAGATAACCATATATGTAGGTTAAGCATGCATGGGATATGGAAAGTGTCTTGAAGCATGACTGTAGACATTTAGAGAAAGTATCTTTCATTCCCCTCTTCCCTCTTTCCAGGTTGCTTGGATGACCCTGCTATCATTGAGAACATAACTTCTCAATTACCTGCTATTTCGAACACTGTCTCTGCTAGGCTGTTATTTTCTCTCAAACCCTACCATCAAAAGGCACTTTTGGATTGGTGCAGCTTTTCCTTCTTATGGCAAAAAGTTCTTGTGAAACCAGAAGCCAAACCAGATCTGTTTTGTCTACTTAAAAAGAAAAATTCAAGCTGATTTCTACTTAAGTCCACGTCTCCATGGGCACTATGGATTCTTTTGTTCCAACAGAGGGAAGCAAATTCTCTTCATCCAGGAAGCGAAAGGGAAACTGTACGAGAAATCCACGGATTTTCTTCAGTTCTTCAGCTGCTTTAGTGGGATTCTCGCAAGCAATCTTTGGTTTAGTGATGAAATCCCGCAGCTGAGTTAAGTTATTGACTTCATCGGTAGGTAGACATCGGAAAACCTAATTGAGAGGAGGAAGAGTGAAGAAAAAGGTGTGAGAACAGATCTCTCTCTCTAAGGACATGTCTATACTAGAAACTTGCCCAACTGCTTAGTCATAGTACCTCTGTTCATTGAATTTTAGAACTTTAACAAAGGATTTTCATAATCTCCAACACACTGGGTTTCCCCCCCGTTCCAAGATATTTTGGAGACCAAGTCATGTTAATGTTTATATTTACATTCTGGTTGACGTTAGGACCTTAAACCGCTCCAGCCCTCTTTCACTTAAGAAGAAAATTATCACTGGTTTTTCGCAAGCACTTGAAAGCAAAGCTGCCAGCTATAAATATACAGGTAGTCCTTGACTTACAACCACAACTGAGCCCAATATTTCCATTGCTAAGCAAGGCAGTTGTTAAGTGCCTCATGTTATGACCTTTTCTGACACAGTTGTTGCAATTGTTAAGTGAATCATTAAGCCGTCAAGCAAATCTGGTGTCCCCCATTGACTTTGCTTGTTGGAAACCAACTGGGAAGGTCATGAATGGTGATCACATAACTCCAGGACAGTGCAACTGTCATAAATACATGTGCCCAACTATGGGGATGCTACAGTGGCTGTAAGTGTGAAAACCGGTCATAACTCACATTTTTCAGTGCTGTTGTACCTTTGAGCAGTCACTAAACAAATGGTTGTAAGTCAACGACAACCTGTATATAGGTGAGAGAGAGAGCTCCTTTGGCTTAAGGATTGTTATTCTGATCAGGGGATTTGGGATCATGCTACAGATATAACCCAACTGCTTCACCATATACCTAGGATAAAGGTAGGCAAGTTTTCAGGTATTGGGTTTGTCTATGGAGATTCTCAGTCATCCAGGTCGTGGTTGTCCCAAAGGTGCTTCTTCAAAGGCAACCGGACTTTCTTTGTTTTTCCTTGAAGATTTTTGCTTCTCATCCAAGAAATGTCTTCAGTTCTAAAGAGCAGTGAAACGTCTTCAAGAAAAAAACTAAGAAAGTCCAGTTGGCTTTGAAAAAGCACCTTCGGGATGGGTGTTGGGCTGTAAAAAGTAAACAAGCATGTTTTAAAATGGCCAACCATCTTGCAGATTGCCAAATTTCACCAGTGTAAAGGCTTTCATAACTGAGGCATGTCACACAAGAAAACTAAAACTAAAACCCCAGGAGAACACAAGCATTTTGTAACATTGGGTGACCTTGCAAACTTTCAGTCAGTTGATATATTTGTTTTTAAAGTTATATTTAGTTCTAAAGTTCTGGAGTCCCCTTCAAGTGTTGCTGTGTGGGCATTCATAGCAATACCACATCACTGATCCCTAAATCAAGACATTCTCTAATACGGATGTGAAATGCTTTGGGACTTGATTCCAAAAGTTGGTGTGAGCCGAGCAGGAGCACATACATAGCTTAATATTTCCCTCCCTCCCCGTGGTTCAGTGTCTGTGCTGCCATCCTACTTCGCCTTTCCACTGCTTTGCTGATGCCAGACTGCCATGAACCCTGGGGGGACGGAGCTCTCAGGTGGGGAGGGGAAGACAAGAAACAAACCATGCCGAGTGGCTGCTAGAGACATCGGCTGACCGACCCCAAGGCCACAGGCTTGGGAATGGAATGCGAACCATTGCCGAGCCTGCTAAACATTAGAACTGTTACCAAAACAATATGTTTGAATCTAACTGGATGCTAGGAAAATAACGGTGAGAGGGGGGGAGGTAAGTTGGCAACTTTTGTGTGTAAACCTCAGATCTGGCTTTTTATGCTTTGTAACCACTTGCCTTAGTAAAAGTATTCCTTTCATTACAAATGCAGTCGAAGGCTCTTCTTTGATAAATGGCCAAGATGGGACAAATCCAACACATAAACACACAAGTCAGGGACTTATTAAAGAGAGGTTGGGTGACTTCTAAGAATTGGACAGCCCCAGGGCTTTTTTTCCTCATAGAATGCCCAGAACGGAGTTCCGGCACCTTTTTTGGATGGAACCTTGTAGGGTAGGCAAGGTGGGTTGTATGACATGTGTGAGTTCCGGCACCTTTTTCTTTTACAAAAAAAGCACTGGAGACAGAGTTGGAGGTCTTCTAGTCTAACCCCCTTCTCAAGCAGGTGACCATATACCGTTCCAGATAAGTGGCTGTCCAGTCTCCTCTTAAAACCTTCCAATGATGGAGCACCCACAACTTCTGAAGGCAAGCTGTACTTTGCAAACAGCTTGCCGTCAATACCCGTGCCTTTCAATAACAAGTGTGAAGCACAATCCCATACTTCACCTTCTCAAAAATAGTGGCATTGCGTGCTGCTGTTGAAACCCACACTTCTTTAAAGAATTTGTCACTTATGGGGTCCTGGATATCATTCAGATCTATGGAACTGCCAAGAACAACCCTGAAGAATTGGACGAGAGAAAAGGGGAAAAAAGAAAAAGAAAATTGCACACAATTAAACTGGTAGGTGTTGTTAATAGTGTGAACAGTTTTGAGATTGGGAAGGTTGAAATGCAATCCCACAGGGTGCTAATAAAATATAAGAACATTCTTCCAATAGAAACCAAACCAAGAATGGTTGTGATTATCAACCCAACGTTTGGCTGTTTTGTTTCGAAGCTTCTACACAGGTTTTAGCAGCTAACCTATATCTTGCCAAAGGGGCAAAATGTGCATGATCAGATACGCTCCACGTCTTTCTTATTTGTGTATTTAATGTTTTTAATCCTGCCTTTATTATTTTTCTAAAGGTGAGAAATACTTTTCAAAAAACAACTGGATTTCCTTGTTTTTTTTCTTGAAAACGTTTCACTACTCATCCAAGAAGCTTCTTCACTTCAAGAACTGAACTGAGAATTGAGGAAGCTTCTTGGATGAGTAGTGAAACGTTTTCAAGGAAAAAAAGCAAGTAAGTGAACAGCACCTTTGGGACAATCATCATCTGGATGACTGAGAACCCTCATAGATACATAATACTCCTTCCTCCTTCTATTTCCCATCCCTATGAGACGGGTTGGGCTGAGAGGGAATGACTGGCTCAAGGTCACCCAACTGGCTTTCATATTTAAGGAGGGACTAGAATTCACAGTTTCCTGGTGATTGGCCCAAAGTCACCCAACCAGCTTTCATGCCTAAGGGGCAGTGGTAGGATTCAGCCAATTTGCACCACTTTGGCAGAACTGGTGGCTATTTTTTGTTACCCAGGTCCAGAATGGACTTCCGGAAGCGGCATTCACACACAGAACTGATTGTTCACATATTTGAATCCCACCAGTGTTAAGGGGAGAGTAGAACTCACAGTCTCTTGGTTTCTAGCCTGATAATAGAGTAGAATAGAGTAGAATATAGAGTGGAGTGGAGTGGAGTGGAGTGGAGTGGAGTGGAATGGAATGGAATGGAATAGAATAGAATAGAATAGAATAGAATAGAATAGAATAGAATAGAATAGAATAGAATAGAATAGAATAGAATAGAATAGAATAGAATAGAATAGAATAGAATCTGGAAGGGACATTGGAGGTCTTCTAGTCCAGCCCCCTGCTCAAGCAGGAGATCCTATACCCTTTTAGACAAGTGACTGTCCAGTCTCATATGGTGCTATGAGGTAAATACAAATGAGGTGGAGTTATGTGTTGCAATGCACCTTTCAGAATTTGCTTTCCCAGCCTGCATTCTGCAAATGCCTGTGACTTTCTTGACTGACATTCATAGTAGGTGGTGGGAAAGGACCGGATTTTAGAGTGTCTGCAATGTGTGTTCACTTTGTGGGAGCTACTTTGCTGCTTATCTGCCCAGTTAGATAGCAGGGGTAAATTAAGAAGGTCTGTTAATTATATTTCCCACACTGACAGTGGCAGCTTTAATTCTGAACAATTTTTCGAAGGAAGAACTTTGAACAGGCAGCAATTATTATAAAGGCAATTAAACCTCTCCCCCTCAAAATAGGGAGAAGGAAGGCACATTTACTGCAAATGACTTTGAAGCTAAATAAATGATGAGAAGTTGTGAAATGAAAAGAGGAAAGGTTAAACCATTCGTCCAGGTTATGGTTTAATGGGTAGAAGGCTCAGGACAGACTACTGTACAGTCTCTCTTGTCCAATCATTATAAGTATATGCTGAGTGCCAAAACCCAAATTTCGATCAAGTGACCCTTGGGATGCTGCAATGGCCATAAGTGTGAGGATTAATGTTAAGTCCCTTTTTTCCAGCTCTGTTGAAAGCTCGAACCGTCGCTGAGGACCACTTTAATACACGTCTACGGAGATGCTTAATCATTCAGGTCATGGTTGTCCCAAAGGTTCAGAACTCAGGAAGCTTCTTAGATAAGAAGTGAAACTTTTTGAAAGAAACACCCCCCCACACACACAAGTCCAGTTGCCTTTTGGAAAAGCACCTTAACACATATACCTACAGCTGCAATCATTTACTATTAAACTGAGAATAGGCCCCACTGAACTAAATAGAAGACCTGGCTGAATAGAAAAGCATAGGATTGTCTATTCTGTGGGTTCTAAGGCAATCAGATGACTGGAAATGCTTTTCAGATTGGTTTTATTCCTACTTTTCTCAAAGCAGTTTTGTCAGCTGTGGTACCTAAAACATTGAAGGCGAAGAGACTGGGCAAATCTTCCTGCTTTGTAGTCTTCCCCATCCATCACTGAAGCAACCGTGTCGGTATCCTCCACAATGACAGCCATTTCACTGTCTCTCTTCCCCAACATGCTTCTGTCATTGATGTTGGCGGAGCCTGTAACGACACAGCATTGGCAAAGTTGCAAATTCAAGGGATAAATAAACAACTATTTTAAAAATAGTTCAGAGGACCCTAGCTGTGTCCTGTGTTTCGAACTCTACCATAATCTACCCAGTCATCGAGTTTGATCCACGGTAATAAAAGCTCTGAAAGAATACAATAAATAAATGTAAGAAAATGTTAGGTCTTATTTCGTTAGGTAACTAATAGCTGATCTGGAGGACTATATACATTTTATACAAAAATAAGTAAAAATATACCGTAGTTTTTATCAGCAATTGTCTAGAACAAGTGATGGCTTTCAAATTCAGGATTTGATGAAACCAATTACTTGGGCTTTGCAAGAATTTTGTTCCAATATGGAGTCTGGGACAAAAATGGCCATGATAGTATTATGGTAAAAATTAGATGGGGAATATGTTATGGTGGGTTCTGCTGGATCTCTAAGTAGTATAGATACCACAGGGCAAGAATTAAAAATTTGTGGTCTTCACTTGTTCCTGAACTTTGGTTCACTTTGATCCTAACCAATATTTCTAGTTAATGGGAGTTGCAGTCCAACGTCTGTATGTCACACCTGTTGTCATAGGTCAGTGATGGCGAACCTTTTAGAGACCGAGTGCCCAAACTGCAATCAAAAACCCACTTATGCATCATCAGGTGCCGGGTGGGCATGGCCCATTGGGTGGGCGTGGCCGCAGTGATAACGGCACACCGGGTGGGACTAAAAAGTTCAATCAATCAATTCCAACTTTGCGAGATCTTTTTTTTCCCCCCGCAAGAAGTTGAAATTGATTGATTGAATCTTTTTTTTTTTCATATGGCGGCAGAGGCCTAAAGCAAAAAGGTTTTATAAAACCCAGCTGAAGGCCTAGGACTGGGGTGACGGCGCACGTGCCCACAGAAAGGACTCTGCGTGCCACCTGTGGCACATGTGCCATAGGTTCACCACCATGGTCATAGGTCATGGAATCCTTCTGGGCACCTTGGACCTAAAGCTGATCTATAATCAGATGAATAAATTTTGAGTAAGCAACTGCTCCGTTGCTTAACTGGATCTAAACGCAGGGTGTTCAAGGAAGAGCCAAAAACCAAATTGTTACTTCTTTCTTTGTTGAGAAAAAATAATTTATTGGACTGATTTGCAGTGCAAATCTAATGATAACACTTTTCTTTCCTTTACAGGAATTTTCTAGTCATTGCATATTGGAGAAAAAGGGATCTTTATCATGGAAAGACATCAAATTAACGGCAATGAATTGGAGCAGGGGAGGTGAACAGTTTCTGGCATTTTCTGCTTCAAATACCAAAAATAACCTGAAAAGGTTTGCTTATAATTCATTGAGGAGGAACAGCTCTATGCTATTCTGTCTTTTGCCAGCCTCAGATGCATCTCTTATGTCTTGTGGACATTTCCTTAATTCAGAGTAGTAGACATGCTGAGCAATATTTTCTATCTTTTTTTGCTTAGTTAGCTCTCAGCACAGCTATGGATTTAAGGTACTCACTAGGGCCTGTTTAAAAACTTCCTTTACTGGCAGATGGGAAAGAGAAGGCTGGATCATCTTGCCAATCTGTGCATATGTGTGCATATCAATCAATCCATTGCTCTTTCATAAGAAAAGGAAAGGAAAAAAAAGGTGTGACAGTAGATAGCAAACTGAAGATGAAGGTTGCTGAAGAGAGGCTGTATATCCAAGGTACTGTTTAGTATAAAGAGTCAAAGCCACGTAAAGTAATATCCAAGACAATTTGTTTTTTTAATTAATCATTTGACCATATTGAAAAGCTATAAAAACAATACAAAGAAAAGGAGGACATATTGATAATATATTGTTTCCCCTGCTTAAGTCATTAAAATCCAAGAACTATTGGGAGACCAAGAATAAATTATTACACATATTGCAGGGAACATACTTGTACACAGCTGGGGGGGGGGAACTCTGTTTTTCTATAAAAATATTAAGAGGGTGGATCACATAGAACATAACTGCAGAGCAATGATATATTATTAATATATCCTACTTTCCTATTGTTTTTACAACTACTTGATATCGACAAAGGACTAATCAGTAAACCAACTGAACTGAATTAGAACAGCAATGTCACAAAGTCTGTCTGTCTGTCTGTCTGTCTGTCTCTCTCTCTCTCTCTCTGTGTGTGTGTGTGTGTGTGGAGAAATACCAACAGCTTTATAAATCCCAGCCTACAAAAGAAGGCTAAATAATTCTCAGTTCAAATCAGGAAAAAAATAAAGATTTATTTCTTCAGTAATTCCACAGGATTTCTGCAGAGTAGATCTATACATTATAGTGTCAACAACTCTGCCAGGAAGACTATTTCAGTTGAAAACTGTTGAAACACAGGAAATGCAAGGCCAGCTTTAAGTATGTAAGGGTTGGCTCAATGTTGTAGGCATTTATTCTTCTCCAGAGATAGAGTAACGTAAGAAGATATTTCACCTATTAGGCATTTTGTTTTAAAATGTCAGCTTTCTTTCTTTTTTATGTGCCATCCTATGCCTTTAAGCCAGAAGAATCTTCTTTGGGGAATACAGTTTGTTCTGGATAAATGTATTGTATAACTATGGCCATTGGATTTTTCTATTTGTAGAGCAATACAACCATTGTTGCTTGGTATTAATTTTGTTTTGTTTCTTCATGTCTCCCTCCCTGAACTAATGTGCTTCTAATGTACCTATCTTAGGCTGGCTGCTTCCTAAATTTAATTATGCAATTACTTATTGTAAAAACAAAAACCCCAAGATGGTTTACAATTTAAAAAATCCCAAGAAAGCAATAATGTAACTAGTTTAACTTAACTACTGAAGCTCAAATATTTTGGCCACCTATTGAAAAGAGAGGACTCATTGGAAAAGACTCTGATGTTGGGAAAGATTGAAGGCAAAAGGAGAAGGGGATGCTAGAGGATGAGATGGTTAAATAGTGTCATTGACACAATGTTCATGAATTTGGGCAAACCCAGGGAGAAAGTGGAGGATAGTGGGGCCTGGTGTGCTATGGTCCATGGGGTCGCGAAAAGTCAGACATGACTTAGTCACTGAACAAAACCTAATTACTTGTACATAAGACAGCCTTAATATCATGGGTGCCCATATTCTGCAGAATTCTCCAATCCTTCTTGAAAATCAGAAGCTGGAGGGCATTCCTCATCTTTGGTGGGTGTCCAGAAAGCACAGTATACTGAAAAATTACGCCCCCCATGCTTCACTTCTAACAGGATGGGGAACCCAAGAAATGCATATATCAGATCAAATCTGGGTAGGAAGGTTGCTCTTAAAGTTATTCAGACTCTGAGTTATGTAGAGATTTAAACATGATAGGCAGAACTTTCACTTGAACCCAGAAGCAAACTTGGAACCAGCATAGCAACAGGAGGAGGTATCTACTGACGTGGAATTCAAGTGCTATAAATCCTAAATTCTATGTTTAGGGGTACGTGACACACCCACGTTCAGATCTGCATCAGCTATTCAATTTGGAGAAAGACTGAATTGACAAATCAATCATCCACTTCAGTGACTGATTCAAAGAGTGAGTCATTCAAACTGCCTTCTAATTGAAACTCCAAAGTGGCCCCATGGCCCTCTTGAAATCTGCCGAGATATATGGCAGGGATGGTCCACTCCCAAACACTGGCACTTAGCACATTTCTCCCTTACCTATAATGACTGTGTTGTCATCAGCAACCAGCAGCTTGCTGTGGACATAGATCAGTTCAGTAATGAGTTTCCCTTCCAGCTCAGCATAGTTTCGAAGTCCACAGAATGAAATGTAATTAATCCATTGATTTCCAACTGAAGGGTTACCATTAAGAAATGGAGGATGAAAGATAGAAGAGAAAAAAAGAACAGAAAAACTTTAGGACTTTAAAAAGTAGAAGAAATGAAAACAGTTTACATTTTTTTTACAGTATTTAAATTATGGAAATGTGGGTTTGGGTTAATTGTTAGAATACATTTCTTGACAGTAATAGCCCGTTAAGCCAATTACCTAGGAAGACCTGCCTACTGTCTAGAACACTTCAGATATATCATACTTAATTATTATAAATCCAGGCTAGCATGATCTCTAGCAATGATGGTTAGAATTATGGGACATAGCATCAGACTGGTGGAAGATGTCTTGGAGGGCAGGACAGCAACTCTGGATTTTCTGCATCAAGTTATAATAAAGAGTTAGATTAGATAACATTCAACCCCACTAATCCTATATTCTGTAACTGCAGTAGAAAAAAAGAACATGTAACATGGGTGCAAACATCTATCTCTGAAAAGTGGATTCATGCATCTAGATGGGCATTTTTATTCTATCATTCAGCTAAGGTCTACCAAAGGGAAAAAAAAAACATTCTCAATTTGACTACCTAGCAGTTTTGGCATAAATTCAAATTTCAACTCCCCAGATCCTTATGACTAAGCCGAGGGAGTCGACTTGCTGGAATGACATCAAGTAAAATCAGGAGAAGCAGCTCATTTAGAATCACATCCAAAGGGATGCATGCGATAAGATAGCAGGGCTTTTTTCCCCCCTTCCCCAGACACCCAGATGTTGTTTTGCTAGTTTGTTTTCATTATTTTTGAAGATTTCCCTGACACATTTGAAGCCTCCTACATTAGCAATTACATAATCCTGAAATTATTCCAGATACTAAATGCTTTATGGTAAATCAATCAAGAAGGTTTGGTTGGTGTCCTCAAGACCCAATGGTGAGGGGAACACAGAGACCCAGGCAAAGGACTTACTTTCAGCTTTCAGCTGTCCCAAGATTGAATTTTCTCCTCTGCACATGGTCCTGGAAAAATTAAAGTCACCATTACATTTACAAAAGAGCTACATGTGAATGAGTTTATAAGAATGTGTTTAGCTGAAATCATCAGATACATCTCTCTCTCTCTCCTATCTACCTACCTACCTACCTACCTACCTACCTACCTACCTATCTATCTATCTATCTATCTATCTATCTATCTATCTATCTATCTATCTATCTATCTATCTATCTATCTATCTATCTATCATCTAATCTATCTAATCTATCTGCAGTTCCGAAAGTTGCACTGAGAAGAGAGATCATGAGGTCTAGAAAACATTGAACAACCTTAAGTTGCAGAAGGCCAAGAAAACGTTTTTGCTTTCTCTAAGTCTTAAAGGAAGTCAGCAGTCTGAAGCCTCTGACGCTTCTCTGTGCAACCTGAAATCTGAAGCCTTAAGGCTATGTCCTAATGTATATGAATTCAGGTTGCAGAGCTCCTTTTGAAAGTCAGGGGAAAAAGCAAAGAAAACAACAGTGTTGTCCAATACCTGGCTGACTTCGGCTGATCTAGAAAAGCTAAGCAATGGGAGATCCTCATCTAATAACAGAGCAGTAGGCTGAACTGGGAAATCAATAAAATATCCTAGAAGAAAGCAAGGCCAGCCATTTCTCTTGTCAAGAAAACTACATGGTTGTGTCTATGACAGAGTTCCTCAACCTTTCCGGGGTTGGAGGCCCGGATGGGGGCAAGGGGAAAAAGAGGGGATGGTTTTGTGGGACCGGTAGTGGGCCGTGGCCCACAGGTTGAGGACCCCTGGTCTATGACATTAGCAGGAGTTGAGATCAACCTGATGAAAATGTTACTTTTTATGCAACAGCTCCTGTGACTTGTCAATCATATAGTGAACTTAAGACTTGTCCCCAATAACCTATTCGAAGAAAGCTTTCTGACTGTGTCTCAGAACTGTTGGACATATTTGTATGAAGGAAAATTACATATGAGCACAGATATAGAACTGGAAAACTCCCATCATGAAGCAATACATGATGGGGACAGTAGTCTGGAAAAAAGATTAGTGGACACCTGGTCAAATAGGTGCCTATACTGGGAAAATAAGGGAGCTTCTTATGCTTCTAAATAAATATATATATGCCACCCTAAATAGGAATCACTGTACAGATTTTCCAAGCCTGGCATGTTTCCACCTTAGGAGTTCTTCAAGGCAACAAGGTAGACACAAAAGATCCTCTTTGAACACAATTGTAAATGGGCATTATTAAAGCAAGTCCTATACCAGATTTGGTCTACTGAATGATACCAATATGTAAGACATAGAACATACAACACACAATAATAGGGTTGGAAGGGACTTTGGAGGTCTTCTAGTCCAACCCCCTGCTCAAACAGGAGACCCTAATATCATTCTGGACAAACAGTTGTCCAGTGTCTTCTTGAAAACCTCCAGTGATGGAACACCCACAAGTTCTGAAAGCAACCCGTTTCACTAATTCATTGTTCCCACTGTCAGGAAATCTCTCTTTAGTTCTAGGTTGGTCTCTCTTTAATGATTTTTTTTACACCTGTTACTTGTTGTCCTGTCTTCAGGTGCTTTGAAGAATAGGTTGACCCCTTCTTTTCTATAATAGCTGCTCGAATATTGGAAGACTGCTCTCATATCAACCCCAGTTCTTCTCTTTGTTTGACTAGACCAGGGGTAGGCAACCTCGGCTCTTTTATGACTCATGGACTTCAACTCCCAGAATTCCTGAGCCAGCTATGCTGGCTCAGGATTTCTGGGAGTTGAAGTCCATGAGTCATAAAAGAGTCGCGGTTGCCTACCCCTGGACTAGACCTACCTAGTTGCCTCACATCATTTTGAAAATCAGCATTAAAAATATATATGCCCATATGTATCACTTAATTTATTTTGAAGTAGGCAGTGCTTTTTTTGTAAAAGAAAAAGGTGCTGGAACTCACACATGTCATACAACCTGACTTGCCTAACCTACAAGTTTCTATCCAAAAAAGGTGCTGGAACTCCGTTCTGAGCGTTCTATGAGAAAAAAAGCCCTGGAAGTAGGTATCTGTAAAACAAAGAGGTAGACTGCCCCAGCTCCAGCCCCAGTCACAATACACAATGGGAAAAGGAAAGAAGAAAGATTAATTAAAAAGCCAGAAAAGGCATTCTAGATTTTCTTGGCGAGACACAACCCCAAACTCAGTGCTCCCTCTGCTGACTCTTTAGCAGAAATACATAATAAAATGAGCTTTGTTCAGCTCTGAGAAGGTCTAACACTGACCCTGTTGGATTGCTGGCAAGAGGAAAGGGGGTTGAAGATGCTTAAAGTGATTCAAAAACTTATTATAAAATATTGTTTCATAGTGGTTTTACACTGCTTATTTTATAAACTGCATTTCCACTTCAGGGCTTGGACTGGTGAAGTCCCTGAGATGTTTGTGGAGTTTCCAATGGCACTGTTGTCCATCACAGCTGCACGGTTCCCTGCCAGCACTCCATCGTCTTTCCTCCCCAACTGGATGGGATATAGCTGGGTACCTGAGTAGTTTTCTATGAAAGCATCACTCAGACCAACACCTATTTAGCTTCAACTATATTGCTGCTTTATGTGAAGCTACTCCTTCTCACTGATGCTTCTTATCACTGTGATAATCCTAAAGATGGGACCTTTTTCTTTGAATTCCTGCTCAAAATGCCAGTTTTTGAGTCAAATGAACCCCAATAGCAGCCTCGTTTTGACACATAGTCAATAACACCTGTGTATGATTTGACTCTATGGTGCTGGAGAAGACTCCTGCGAGTCCCTTGAATTGCAAGGCGATCAAACCGGTCAGTCCTAGAGGAGATCAACCCTGACTGCTCTTTAGAAGGCCAGATCCTGAAGTTGAAACTCAAATACTTTGGCCACCTAATGAGAAGGAAGGACTCACTGGACAAGAGCCTAATGCTGGGAAAGGTTGAGGGTAAGAGAAGAAGGGGACGACAGAGAATGAGGTGGCTAGATGGAGTCACTGAAGCAGTAGGTGTAAGCCTAAATGGACTCCAGAAGATGATAGAGGACAGGAAGGCCTGGAGGAACATTGTCCATGGGGTCGCGATGGGTCAGACACGACTTCGCAACTAACAACAATGATTTGACTACAAGAAATACTTCATGAGCATATGTTCTCCACTTATTTTGAATATTTAAAGATTGGGTAGAGGGACCACTTTTAGTCTGCCATCATATCGAGGACATGCTTAGCCTTAGTACTACACATTAATCCATTTTTACAGCTTCATACAATAAACTGAACCCTCAGTAAACATAACATAATATGTAAAGCCAAACATTTTTTCTTAAGGTTAATGCTACCCAAACTAAACATGCTTCATAAATGAATCTTTTAGATCCTCACCTAACTATTTTATGTGAATGTAACCAGAGTCAGAGAATCGGATGCATGCTAACTTTGATATCACCTTTTACTTCCTTTCTCCTTCCTTTTCCTTCCATGTTGCCAATGGAAACTCGGTAGGATAGGGCCCTACTCTGAATCTAGAAACTGCCAACATTTGCTGTATCTAAACCCTAAACAATGTAACACAATCTATAATTTAAAATTTAAAGACATCCTCTCCTTTAACACAAGCACAAGAGAAGTAGAATTTCCTATGACTTTGTTGTTGTTGTTGTTAGTTGCGAAGTCGTGTCCGACCCATCGCGACCCTATGGACAATGTTCCTCCAGGCCTTCCTGTCCTCTACCATCTTCTGGAGTCCATCTAGGGTCACGCCTACTGCTTCAGTGACTCCATCCAGCCACCTCATTCTCTGTCGTCCCCTTCTTCTATTGCCCTCAATCTTTCCCAGCATTAGGCTCTTCTCCAGTGAGTCCTTCCTTCTCATTAGGTGGCCAAAGTATTTGAGTTTTAGCTTCAGGATCTGGCCTTCTAAAGAGCAGTCAGGGTTGATCTCCTCTAGGACTAATCGGTTTGATCGCCTTGCAGTCCAAGGAACTCGCAGGAGTCTTCTCCAGCACCATAGTTCAAAGGCTTCAATTCTTTGGCGCTCAGCCTTTCTTATGGTCCAGCTTTCACTGCCATACATTGCAACTGGGAAGACCATAGCCTTGACTATACGCACTTTTGTTGACAGGGTGATGTCTCTGCTTTTTAGTGTGCTGTCTAGATTTGCCATGGCTTTCCTCCCAAGGAGCAAGCGTCTTTTAATTTCTTGGCTACAGTCCCCATCTGCAGTGATCTTGGAGCCCAGGAAAATAAAATCTGTCACTACCTCCATTTCTTCCCCATCTATTTGCCAGGAATTGAGAGGGCCAGATGCCATGATCTTGGTTTTCTTAATGTTTAGTTTCAACCCAAGCTTTGCACTCTCCTTCTTCACCCACAACAAGAGGCTCTTTAGTTCTTCTTCACTTTCTGCCATTAGAGTGGTATCATCTGCATATCTTAGGTTGTTGATGTTTCTTCCGGCAATCTTAATTCCAACTTTTGATTCATCTAGCCCTGCCTTTCTCATGATGTGCTCTGCATATAAGTTAAATAGGCAAGGCGACAGTATACAGCCTTGCCAGAATCCTTTCCCAATTTGGAACCAATCAGTGGTTCCGTGTCCAGTTCTCACTGTTGCTACTTAGATTTCTCAAGAGACAAATAAGATGGTCTGGTACTCCCATCTCTTTAAGAACTTGCCACAGTTTGTTATGATCCACACAATCAAAGGCTTTAGCATAGTCAATGAAGCAGAAGTAGATGTTTTTCTGGAACTCTCTAGATTTCTCCATGATCCAGCATATGTTAGCAATTTGATCTCTAGTTCCTCTGCCTCTTCGAAATCCTGCCTGTACTTCTGGTAGTTCTCGATCCACATACTGCTGGAGTCTAGCTTGTAGAATTTTAAGCATAACTTTACTAGCATGAGAAATGAGTGCAATGGTGCGATAGTTTGAACATTCTTTGGCACTGCCTTTCTTTGGAATTGGAATGTAAACTGATCTTTTCCAATCCTGTGGCCACTGTTGAGTTTTCCAAATTTGCTGGCAAATTGAGTGTAGCACTTTTACTGCATCGTCTTTTAAGATTTTGAATAGCTCAGCTGGAATACTGTCACCTCCACTAGCTTTGTTGTTGCTCAGCTTTTCTAAGGCCCACTTCACTTCACATTCTAGGATGTCTGGCTCGAGGTCAGTGACCACCTCATTGTGATTATCAGGGACGTTAAGCTCATTCTTGTATAGTTCTTCTGTGTAATTTTGCCACCTCTTCTTAATCTCTTCTGCCTCTGTTAGGTCCCTGCCATTTTGGTCCTTTATCATGCCCAGTTTTGCATGAAACGTTCCTTTCATCTCTCCAATTTTCTTGAAAAGATCTCTGGTCCTCCCTATTCTATTGTTTTCTTTTATTTCTTTGCATTGTTCATTTAAGAAGGCATTCTTATCTCTTCTAGCTATTCTTTGGAATTCTGCATTTAATTGGGCATGACTTTACCAGCTAGTAAACTGGAGGAAAGGTTATAAAAATGAAATAAATTCTACAGATCTAATCATAGATTCTTGGTTAATATGTCTACCACTATCTTGGAGGAAAAGGATTACTCCAGCAAATGATTCTTGCTTGCTTTTCCTAGATGTTCCTTGAATCTGACAAATTGAAACTTTAAATCACAGTCTCTGGAACAATTTTTATCTACACTTTTTCCCATCACAGTAGCAGGTTTATTTTCCCAGAAGATCAATCTCCCACTTCAAACTACAGAGTAACTTTTCTCTTTAGCAGAAAGGGCTAAGATGAAGAAAATCTTCTTGAAAATCTCAACTACGCTTCAGTCTACAGATCCTATGTATTGGATGTGTCCAAGAGCTAGCATCTTGGTTCTAGTCTGATGTACATTACGGAGGAAGAAAAAGAAATGCCTTGGTAAGACCACACTTGGAATATTGCATCCAGTTTTGATTGCCTTGACATAAAAAAGATGTTGAGAATCTAGGAAGAGTACAGATAAGGGCAATAAAGGTGGTTAGGGGACTGCAGGCTAAAATATATGAAGAATGGTTGCAGAACGGTTTAATGAAAAGAAGGACTAGGGGGTGACATGATAGCAGTGTTCCAATATTTGAGGGGCTGCAACAAAGAAGAGGGGGCTCAAGCTATTCTTCAAAGCACCTGAAAACAGGACAAGGAACAATGGATGGAAACTAATCAAGGAGACAACCAGTGGTGGGATTCAGCCAGTTCGCACCACTTCGGCATTTTGTTGCCCAGAATGGACTTCCGGAAGCGGCATCCACACAGAGAACTGGTTGTTCACATATTTGAATCCCACCACTGGAGACAACCAACCTAGAACTAAGGAGAAATTACAGTATCCAATCTGGGTCAGTCACTGGGACCAGAGCTTTAGTTTTCCAAGCTTTCGGACTTGTACTGGAACCCATCCTCAGGACCCAGATTGGATCCTGCAACATTATCCTGGGACCCATATATTCACCTTCATTGGTAAGGAGAAATTTCCTAATGGAATGAATCAGTGAAATGACTTGCTTCCAGAAGTTTTGGGTGCTCCAACAGTGGAAGATTTTAAGAAGAGATTAGACAGCCATTTGTCTGAAATGACATAGGGTTTCTGGTTGGACTAGAAGATCTCCAAGGTCCCTTCCAACTCTGTTATTCTTTTAGCCTAGCATTGCAGGCACCATAGTAAGTTCTGCTCATCATGAAATCTAGGCAGCAATGAAGATCTACATCTTAAGAGTTTGTTTCAGCAGATGGCCCTATGGCCAAGGGCTTCTTTTACTCTGGAGCCTCTCAATTTGTTTTTTTTTTTGAATCTGGGCCAAGCATCCATTAGATTCCCTACTAAAGTACTTTACTACATTTTTGAAAATAAAAGGATCCAGGCCAGACCTGTAAAGTTACCTGTAGTTAAAATGCATAATGGCCTGAAGAGCATTGCCTCCTCCTGTTGAAATATCACCTTCAAAACCAGGCAGCAGGGGAATCACTACGTAGACTCGGTACCGTTTGTTTTCCCTAAAAGAAAAACAACAAGTAATTTAGCTTTGTGACAATATTGTGTATTTTACAGCACTGGCAATTCAGTACAATACAGGTAGTCCTCAGCTCATGACTGCAATTGGGACTGGAATCCTGATTGTTGAGTGAAAGGTCATTAAATGAGAAGTTATGTGACTGTATTGCTCAAGAACCACAAACCCAGCACTCCTGATTACATTCATTAAGCAATCTCCCAGAATCTTTAAGCAGCTGGACCAAGGAGCTGCCTGCTGAAGGATTTCAGCTTCCCGCAGAGCTGAAATCTTCTGGCAGGCAGCCCTTTTGCTCTCAAACAATTTGAAAAACGAATCCTATTGGCAGGCAGCAGCAGCTTGCAACCTTCTCTGCCAATTTCCACTGACTTTCTCAGGAAGGTTGACAAGCTTTCAGATCACAATCACATGAATGCAGGAAAGGGTGGGATGCTTTGCAATAGCTGAAAGTGCATTATGGGCTAAAGAACCTTTTCCAAGACTATCATAATTTTGAACCACCATAAAAATAAACAGCCAAAAATTGAGGACTACCTGTAGAAGCACTCATGATGTTACCTAGACTAACTAAATATCTGCACCAAGAACTCTATAGTTCAACTATGAGTTGGAAGTGCTTTACAAGCCATAAAGAGTCCTGTTATAACTGTCGTAATTTTGGAGCAACATTAAACAGTCATAAGTTGAGGACTACCTGTACAGGCACTCATGATGTTACCTTTTTGGTAACTAAATATCTGCCAGAAAACCACCAAGCTCAGAGAGCAACAAGGATGCCATAGTTCAACCCTGAGCTATAGATATTCTCTTTTATTTGAAGATGTATATTGGAAGATCAGGGAACTGATGATTTATTTAAATATATAAACACAGAGAAATGTTTAGGTGGGGTTTATTTCTGAATTGTCTACGTAAAGAACGATGATCTGTAAAACTTGTTCACAAATTTTTACAAACATGTGAAAGGGCGGTAGAACATAAAAATAGCAAATTCTCTCACAGATTATCTTCACTTTACAGTTCTGCTATGCTTCTCACAGCCCTCCCATTTCACATACACCACACCAAATCACTAGACAAACAAGCAAGAACAGACATTGAACAAAGATTGGTAAATCTTTGTTTGATGAACAAATTACATTTGGCAGCACTTGTATTTTATAGATTTCAAATGATTTAATCAAGTTGTTAGCACTGCTAAGATCTTTCCCATCCTGGCACTTTCCAGAAACCCTGGGCTACAATGTTGTTTATTATATTTTTAAAGCATCCAACAAAACTGAGTTCTCTCTGGGATAGAGATCTATATACTACTAAAACTCTCCTGTCTGTACCTTTAACAGGGTGAAATGATGCCTATTAGGGCAACGCTTTTTCAACCAAGGTACTTCAAATGGGTTAACTTAAAGTATGCCCAGACCATTACTTTAGTGAGAATGAAATTTTGGATTGTTTTTGCCATTTCAGTGCTGCTGCTGTTTAGAACCACCTCTGTGCTGCTGCAGTCACATGATCCTCATTTACAACATTCCCTGACGCCTTCCCACAAGTCACTGGGGAAGCCTGGGGAGCTGGCAAGGAGGAAGTCAATGGCAATCGTATGACTTTAGCTGACAGTGGGAGAAAGGCAGCGGGTTGGGACTTGCAACTTCCTTCCTGTGAAGCTTTCAGTGAGAGAGTCAATGGGAAACCATGCAGGGAAGGTTAGAAATTGCTCAGGTAAGGAAAAATATCTGAAAGGATGACCCAAAGAATGACCCATGGGTTGTCTAGTATCTATTTAAAAGACAGTATAAAATATATTGAAAAGCAATCAAACTAATAATAAAAACAGCTACATATATATAAAAATAGCAGCAATATTTAAATAAAAACAAAAATAAGTAAACCAAAATAAAATGAGCCATAAATATATAGTGGTTCTAAAATGGTTGATTAAAATGCTCAGAAAAAATTGAAAACACTTAGAAACATGTGCTGGGTAAGTCTCTCTGATAGAGATAGTAGAAACTGTAGCCTCACACTTCAGGAGACTATCATGCTGGGGAAATTAACTAGACTAGAGAGAGCTCCAAATCTACCCAAAATCTAATTCCCAGTATTATTTGGAGGAACTGAAGTTGTACTGGGCAAAAAAATAATTTTATAATACAGGTCACACCAAAGAGAAATCCATATTTTCCTAAAAAATTCATCTTCTTAGAACAACAACCGAATAAAATCATATGAATATTTCTGAAGCCAAGCTAGGAAATACAGCTTCTGTCACTCACTTTGATTTGCAAACTGCCTTTCCCTTTTAATCCGAAAGTATTGCTCTTATCTAATTGACATATTATATCATGTTGTCCAGCCAATTTCTGGGCTATTTTATTTCCGGAGAAGCCCTTGTGTCTCTTTAGTTAGAAATCTTACATGCATGCACTATACCCATAATGTGTAAGTTGCCAATGTGTAGAACTGACATGGAGACTAGCCTTCCAAATACACATGTTACAATTTGGAATGTTTAAAAAGGATGACTTTGTATTGAGATGTAATCCAAGGAGACAGGCCGTAACCAGTAGGTGGCGAACATCATATGGCTTGGATAAAATTGACTGGGGAAATGGAAGGAAATCCATCAGTAATTAGTTTCTGAGCCATTAAAAGGCACTTGGGGCTTTTGAAAAAGAAACAGTCAACATCATATTAAACAATTAAAAATAATTTTAGATAATTAATACCAGACATATGAGAAGTTATATGACAATAATGCCAGGAGGCTAATGCAATGAAAACTCCTTTCACCAAGTCACAAAGGAGGTGAGACTTCTGGGTTGCAAAGAGTGCAATTTTAAATTATATATTCATTTCAAGTACAGCAACTATTTCTGCCATTGGAGGTCAGGCTGAACAGAAAGGGAAATCAATCAATCTTCACACTTCCAAAGTGTGAGATAATATCTGAATATTTCAGTTTTGTAAGGAGTCGATTCTAAGCAAATTTTGCAAATCCCTTATGGATATACGTCACTATGAACAGCAGCATCTGTAGAAGATTGTGGAAAAGCTGAACCAAGTAAAACCTCTATTAATGCACTGATTGTATTCATGTAGTCATCAGGGATTGAATTTATGCATAATAAGTTGAAATCTCCCTGCAAACCATACAGAACACCCCAAAGCATAGAATTACACTGTATAGAGATCATGGTGTGTGTGTGTGTGTGTGTGTGTCCAAACTTTTGTTTGCCTGGGCTGCCCTGAGTGAAGAGGAATTGTCTTGGGACACATGTAAAATATATATTCAGGTAGTCCTTGACTTACAACCATTTATTTAGTGACCATGCAAAGTTACAATGACATTGAAAACAACGACTTATGATTGCTTTTCACACTTCCGACCACTGCAGCACCCCTGTGGTCAAGTAATTAAAATCCAGATGCTTGGCAATTGCCCTGTATTTATGACCACTGCTGTATACCAGGGTCATGTGATCACCTTCTGATAAGCAATGTTAATGGGGAAGCCAGATTCACTTAACAACCGTGTTATTAACTGAACAACTGCAATGATTCGTTTAATAACTGTGACAAGAAAGGTCGTAAAATGGGGCAAAATTTACTTAACAACTGTCTTGCTTAGCAATGGAAACCTTGGAGTCAATAGTGGTAGTAAGCCAAGGATTGATTACCTGTAATATAGTTAATGTATATAAATCACATACTAGCTTTCCAGGGTCATGGCTTGGACATACCTGGAGTAGGCAATCAAGAGTAGGCAATCTTTAGCCATAGATATATGGCCTGTGGACCAGCTCCTAGTTCAATGTTCAAATGTTCTCTTAAAGGGATCAGATCATACTGTACTTCTGGCTAAAAAGAACATTTTTTCCGAATCACTTGGGGGAAAAGTAAAGTCAGAATAAGAGAGAGAGAAGGATGTAGTCATAACCACATCAAGCTCTATCTAGCCCAAACAAACTGCTCTCGAGGGACGAGGGTCCAAAACTGTAACAAGAAGACATCTGTATTAATAGCTTCTGAAGCTAGCAGGGATAAGAAGACCTGGTATCTGTTTGAAATGGATTGTTCCTAAAATCCACTGTTTATATAAGTAATAAAAATACATCCTTATTTTTGTAAAGACTAGGGTACTTTGTCTGTGTGCTTTTCCTGAAATTAGTTTTCAAGGGTAAACATAAACTTGGCTTAAAATTAAAGACTATCATCTGTGTGAGACAGGACAGAGAGCACATATGTGAAGTTAATTAACGAAACTTTTCAAAATTAATTAGACAAATTAATCACCCAGGAGCAACCTACTTCATTAAAAACAGCTACAGCATGCCTGGAAAAACAGAACATTTGTTATTTATTTATCAGAGAAACTGAAGTTGCAAAGATGTGATCGTATTTATTAAATATGTTTCCATTGTCTCAAGGACTGAGAGGTGTATATTCAGAGGGTGGGAATTCTCCATCTGACCTTTCCATTAGAGGCAGTCCTTGACTTATGACCACAGTGAGGATCAGGATTTCCACTGTAAGTCATTGCAGTCAAGTTGGACCTGATCTTATGACAAATTTTACAGCAAAAATACAGCACCAGTCATTAAAATCCAGCTTCCCCAATGTTTCCCCCCCTCCTGGAAATTAGCAAAAAAGATTGCAAATCATGATCACGTAATTGCAGGGCACTGCAACAGGTTGTAAACGCAAGTAGTCCTCAAGCACCAAATTGTGATCAGGGGCTGTGAGGTGGCACAACAATATAGACTAGACTAGAATTCTTTATTGGCCAAGTGTGATTGGACACAGAAAGAATTTGTCTCTGGTGCATAAGCTTTCCGTGTACATACAAACACAAAATGATCGTTCATAGATCATAAATCATAGTTTCAATCATTATTCATAAGACACAACACTCAGTGATGCTCATAGGATGCTAAATAAGCAATCAACATAAATCATACTAAGATACTGAATAAAACAATTAATAATAATTAATAAGCGCAAGTACAGGTCATCACTTTTTCCAAGATCTTTGTAACTTTGAAGCATTATTAAATGAATGGTCATAAGTTGAGGACTACCTGAACCATTTAAATAATTACACAAGAGCAAAATTTACAGACCAGAAGATGCAAAGGCAAAGTATTTTATACAGTATATATCTGTTATTTTTACCACTTACTGGCCAACAGGAGGCAGTATATGACTGGTTTCATTGTCATTGGAACTTATCAATTTTAGATCTCAATCATTTCAACTTATTTTGATAAGAATTGAAACTATAGATTTTGTTCACCATTATGTAGTGCACTCTGTATATGTAGGGGTGTGGGTCTATACATATGTTGTGTATGTTTAGGTGTGTGTCATGTATGTTTCACTTTGAGAGCGGGCAACTAAATTTCATTTTGATGTGTGCCATTGTGCCCACAATAAAAAAATAACAATAAAGGTTATCTTATCTTACCTCAGAAGACATATTTTTCTTGTCTTATATTCCATCCAAATCTATAACTCAGAAATGGGGGAACTGGGGCAATTCAGATGTAGCCAAACTACAACTCCCTGAAGTCCTAGCTAGCATTGCCAAAGGTGATATATGTCGCCTCCAGGCTCCGATGGGAAGGATAATATCCCCAGTGCTCAGAGTATCGACACAAAAATCAGGTATCTTTTCTCCAATTCTCTTACTGAGAAACATTTTTGCTTATCTGTCTGCAGAACACTAAGTGGAAAAACAGAAAATGTAGCTTGGTATTTTGTTTTGCTACCAAATGGAATTCTGGAGATCCAATTTAGTTGAAACATTTGGGCTCTTGCAGCATAAATGCTGATCTGGAAGCCAAGCCGCAGGTCTCACTATCAATCAAGCTTCTGCAAATGCTCTGGGGATTGAGAATTGATCACTTGCTTTGATAGGAATACAATTTGTTACAATGCCTATGCCACTACCTGAATCACAATTATACCCAGGGAAACATATTCTGCCTCTTTAGCTATATTCTGTGCCATGGAAAACCAAGGCTCCATTTAGAATTATGTAAATGCACTTTTCATTTGCATAACTTCTTCGGCTAACAAGAGTTGTTGAACCTGTAAGCAACCTGGAAAGGTTTCAGCCAAGGCCTTCCTAGAGGCTCAATAGTTTAAAAAAAAATTGTGGAAACTGACTACAAAATACAAGTAGTCCTCAACTTACAACCATTCATTTAGTGATGGTTGAAAGTTACGATGGCATTGAAAAAAGTGATTTATGACCGTATTTCACACTTATGACCAGTGGTGGGATCCAGTCAGTTTGCATCACTTCGGCAGAACCGGTAGCTAATTTTTTGTTGCCCAGGCCCAGAATGGACTTCCGGAAGCAGCATCCACACAGAGAACCGGTTGGTCACATATTTGAATCCCACCACTGCTTATATCTGTGTTCTGGTTATTTATTTTCTTCTGTGTCTTTATTGGAATGGCACCACAGACACCTTAATAAAGAAGAGGAAAGAATGGCATGGACATCTCTCAGTAAATTAAGATAGAAGGCTCATATGCTAATCTAGAGATTCATCTTTTTCTTTCTCTCTAGGACTTCCTGGCAGCTCCTCTTCTTATAATTAATGCCTCTTTGAAAGCTTGGTAAATTCCCATTGTGCTTTGTTTCATGTATTTAAGGATTTCTTGACTCGAGACCAAGCAGCAGAAAAGTCCAAGCACGGATCAAGCACATATATCCCAGAGTTCAGTGGTGGGATTCAGCCAGTTTGGCAGAACCGGAAGCTAATTTTTTGTTGCCCAGACCCAGAATGGACTTCCGGAAGCGGCATCCACACAGAGAACCGGCTGTTCACATATTTGAACCCCACCACTGCTTACAACTTCAGCATCCTTGCGCTCATGTCATCAAAATTTGGACGCTTGGCAACTGACTCGTATTTATGACAGTTGCGGTGTCCTGGGGTCACGTCATTCCCTTTTGTGACCTGAGAAGCAGAGTCAAGGGGGAAGCCAGATTTACTTAACTGTGTTAACTAAATTAACAACTGCAGCGATTCACTTAGCCACTGTGGCAAGAAACGTCATAAAATGGGGCAAAACTCACTTAACAACTGTCTTGCTTAGCAATGGAAATTTTGAGCTCAGTTGTGGTCATACGTCGAGGACTACCTGTAATAAGTAATGCCACCCTAACCACGCATAACTCCAAACAAATCTCCCTGAATTTAGGAAGGCTTGCTCCTGACCAGATGTAAATAATTCTTTTACAGGCACATATGAACCAGTTGTGAAGCGTCTGAATTTTATTTGCGTGATCGGTGGGGGTGTGTGTTTGTGCAATAGTCATAAGTGTGAAAATCAGTCATTTAATCACTTTTTTCAGTGCCGTTGTGTCTTTGAACGGTCACTAAACGAACTGCTGTAAGTCGAGGACTACCTGTATATCCCATTTGGTTTTTTTAAAATAATTGTGCCATTCGGTAACTGATTTATATTTGGGCCTGAGGATTCCAGATAATAATAATAATAATAATAATAATAATAATAATAATAATAATAATAATAATAAACACTGTCATAAACTCACTGAAAAGCAGCAGTCTAGGAAAAAAAGCAGGAACTGAAAAGGTTATACATGAAAGCTGTTAAATCCAAAGCTGCTGTAACAGTCTCACAGTTCAGAGATGATCCAGGGCTACAGCGGCTAATGATTGGGCTTCTTGAAATGCAAGCCTTCCTTTCAGAAATTCCAGACAATTCTCAATGTTCTTTCTCGCCCAGACTATGCGAAGCTACAATGCTCTTCAAGACATTGTTAGGTTAGAATATTCCACCCTGCCAAGACCTTTCATTCCCTTATATAAAAGGTAGTCACTTGCCATTCAGGTAAACAGCAACATTTTACATATCACTTAAGTGATTAAACAAAGAGAAGTGGAAAAGACACACACAGGTGTGCACGCGCACGCGCGCGCACACACACAAACACACACAAACACACACACAAACCTCAGTTCTCATCAAGCATTTAGATAGAGAAGGAAAATCGTGGTAATATCTGGCAACATCAAGTGAGAAGGTGTAACATGTTATTTGGCCCCTGAGTTTCAACATTCTGCCTATAAATCCAGACTTATACTTGTGGGTGTGACAAATCTGCCTTGGACAATGGGCCCATATTGTTGAAAAGCTGCATCAATCATGAGATAAAAAAACATACACAACGACAGAAATCTACACAGTAATCTTTCTGGCCACAAGCCACTGATGGATATTTATTGTTTAATTCATTTCAGGAATAGGCTGAGAACTTATAATAATAGTCTGGATGAATATGGCCTGTCCATTTCCATCATCGCAAAAGGAAGCAATATTTTTCCCTTGGCGTTCCTTGGGGATATTGGTTGTTTTCTTGCAGGTGTTTCATTACTTGCCTAGCTACAATCATCAGTGCTAGCCTAGCCTAGCATATCACCTAGCACTGATGGTGTATCCTAGTCAGGTAATGAAATGTCTACAAGAAAACAACTAAGCTCTGAGAACACCAAGAACCCTGAGCTACAAATATTCTATTATTCTTTTTTTCATATGATAGCTAAAGTATAAAATACCGGTAATATCAGTGCAGTATTGAGGACTGTAAAGTTACTGCTTGAAGTTACAGTAAAATTTATTTTTGTTTTATCAGAAAAAAGAAGGCCACGTCTATTTCAGTTTTGATTGCAAACCCCTCTCATTCCAGCAAATTCCATAAAATCTGCCAATTCTTGAAGATTATCTAACTTTTAATTAGCTCATCATATAAAATATATCTGGACCAGGGCTTTTTTTCTCATAGAATGCTCAGAACGGAGTTCCGGCACCTTTTTTGGATGGAACCTTCTAGGGTAGGCAAGGCAGGTTGTATGACATGTGTGAGTTCCGGCACCTTTTTCTTTTACAAAAAAAAAGCACTGATCTGGACAATTCTGGTTCCGTCAGCCAAGAAACAGAGATGAGCACCATGCCTTAGAATTGATACAACTTGACAGGTAAACCTTTACCTTTTTTGACTATCTAACTTAGAAGGCTTTTAACTGTGCTTCCCCTAGGTTGCTAGAAAAGTCTAAGCCCGTGGTGGCGAACCTATGGCACACGTGCCACAGGTTGCACGCAGAGCGCTCTCTATGGGCCCGCGTGCCGTCACCCCAGTCCTAGGCCTTCAGCTGGGTTTTATAAAACTTTTTCACTTTAGGCCTACTCTGCCTTATGCAAAAAAAAAGGTTTAATCAATCAATTTCAACTTCTGGCAGAACTTCTTTTTTTTCTGGCAGAAAAAAAAAGATCTCACAAAGTTGGAATTGATTGATTGAACTTTTTAGTCCTCACCCAGTCTGCCATTACCACTGCAGCCACGCCCACCCAATGGGCCACGCCCACCCAATGGGCCACACCCATCCAATGGGCCACGCCCAGCCAGACCCGACGCTACATAAGTGGGTTTTGGGTTGCAGTTTGGGCACTTGGTCTCTAAAAGGTTCGCCATCACTGGTTTCTAAGCTAATGTTTCTCAATCTTGGCAAATTTAAGTAGGTCTGGATCTCAATTTCAGAATTCCTCAGCAAGTTTTTTCCACTGCAAAAATAGTTGCAAAACACCCCCCCCCATTTTTTTGCAGCTAGGTTACCTGTAAGCTTTGAGAATTCTGTGTGCAATGGCATCACCAATTCGGTTCGACACAAGTTTGTCATCGGCGCAGCTAATAAAAAACTGGTTCTATAATGGGGGAAAGAAAAACAGAAAGAAATTGCACACATTTATGCTGCTAACAAAACTGAGTTATTGCATGTTTTTAATGTACAATAGGGACGCGGTGGCTCAGTGGGTTAGGACGCTGAGCTTGTCGATCTGAAGGTCGGCAGTTTGGCGGGTCGAATCCCGAGTGCCGCGTGACAGAGTGAGCGCCTGTTACTCGTCCCAGCTTCTGCCAACCTAGCAGTTCGAAAGCACGTAAAAATGCAAGTAGAAAAATAGGGACCACTCCGGTGGGAAGGTAACAGCGTTCCGTGCGCCTTTGGCGTCTAGTCATGCCGGCCACATGACCACGGAGACGTCCTCGGACAAGCGCTGGCTCTTCGGCTTTGAAACGGAGATGAGCACCGGCCCCTAGAGTCGGAAACGACTAGCACGCATGTGTGGGGGAACCTTTACCTTTACCTTAATGTACAATATATGGAAAGGCAACCCTTTCTAAAGGAGCAGCTCTGGGATTATTTGTAAGATTATTTTGGGAAATCTGACGAGAAGAAGTCAGAGAATATTGGCTTTTCTAAAAGTGGAATCTATAATTAATAACCTTCTCTTCCAGTTACTACCTTAGCCTCAGGAAAGCACTGAGCAAAATCCCAGTGCTTTCTATTTACATAGAAAGCTGTGCTCTCAATGCCCTGGGAAACAACTCCCAGAATTCCTGCTGGCTGCTTGAGAATTCTGGGACATTTATTTCCCAACACTTCTGAAAAACACAAGGTCATGGAAAGTTCTGGCTGGAATATACTATTTCATCAAAGAGTGCATCTTGGAATGAATTCCAGAATTCTCAGCCATGCAGAAAGGTTCCCTAGCAGACAGATTAAAGTTTCTTCAATTCTTGGAAGGAAGAAAGTTTCTCGAGAGATGCCTCTTCTGAAGAGCTGCATGGAGCACAGAGAAGGCAGCAGATCTTTTCAGTGATAGACACCACTTTGTGCAATATTCTTCCCCTGCTCTTTGAGGATTTAAGACAATTAAATCTACATTTTTTCCAGTGGCCTTTAACTATGGACTGTTATCGCAGTGATTTTCATTTACAAAATTATTTGCTTTGTTTCTCTCGATTATAACATTATAGTATAATGGGTTATACTCTGGTAGAGTGTAATAATGGTATAGTATAATCTACAACAGGGCTTTTCAACCTTTTCACCCATTGCACCACTTTTAGGATATGGCAACATCCGAGTACCACCAGTTGCCTAGCAAAGTGTTAAAAACTTGATGACCACACACACAAAAAAAGGAAAAAAGTGATGAAGTACAGGTAGTCCTCGACATACAACAGTTCGTTTAGTGACTGTTCGAGGTTACAGTGGCACTGGAAAAAGTGCCCCCCAAGCCACAGCCGAGCAAGACACCTGCCTGCCCGCCCGGTGGCACTCTTCCTCCTGTCTGAGGGTTTCATTGTTGTGAGCATTTCTGTTGAGCATTGGCAGTGGGGGTGAGGTGAGGGGTGCTTGGTTTTTATCCCCTCCCCTCTGCTGGGTGGTTGCAGCAGGTTTTGGTCACTTCACATGACCCTGGGACCGCCATAAATATGAATCAGTTGCCAAGCATCTGAATGTAAATCACAAGACCTGGAGATGCTGCAACATTCCAGCTGATCGGTGCTTCTTCTGGGCTCAGAAGCGCCAGGATCAGCGCCGGGCTCCACCTGGAGCCTGGCGCAGATCCTGGAGCTTCCGCTGAGCCCCGACAGCCCCGAAGAAGTGCTGATCCTGGTGCTTTCGCTGAGCCCTGACAGCCCTGCAGCTCCAGCCATCTCTCGCTCAGGCTTGTGCAGTGCTGCCACCGGTTCAGCTCATTCCCCTCCCCTGCTACCACTTTTCTAGGATGGCCGTGTACCACCTGCCAGGTGCCAATGTACCACAGGTAGTACCCGTACCACTGGTTGAAAAGCCCTGATCTACCACGACTGGGTGGCTAACAAAGAAGCAACATTATAACATTAAGTTATAATATTGTTTCTTTGTAACTCACCCAGTCTTTGCAGCTTGGGTCAGATAAAACTGTAAAACTGCGCAGCAACGTTTCTACCCAGGCTACTTGACGCCATCTCAGGATTGGCGGTTGAATTTCCAAGACTTATGGTTCTGGGAGACTTTAATCTACCTTCCCTGGGCAGTGCATCGGAGGTGGCCCGAGAGTTCATGGCTTCCATGACGGCCATGGACCTGACCCAAATTACCCAGGACCCAACTCACGAGGGAGGAAACATGCCTGATCTTATTTTTATCTCTGGGCAATGGCTTAATGGACTGGATGGGGTTACTCCAACATCGCAACCCCTTTCATGGACAGACCATTATCTCCTGCGGTTGGGCCTCCGTCACGTCACCCCCCGCTGTCAAGAGGCGGAACCGACCAGATGGTTCCGCCCCAGGCGCCTGATGGACCCAGATAAATTCCAGATGGCGCTTGGACTGATTCCCACCTCCCTCTCCCACAGCCCGGTCGAGTCCTTAGTTAATGCCTGGCAACAGGCTGCTTCGGAGGCTCTCGACCGCATTGACCCTTTGCGGCCTCTGACCCGGCGCAAGTCCCGACTCGCTCCTTGGTTCTCCAAGGACCTGCGGGAGATGAAACGCCGGAGAAGGGACCTAGAGAGCATTTGGAGAACCAGTCGATCCGAGTCTGACCAAACAAAGTTAAGATCCTTTTCTAGATCTTATCTTGTGGCAATGAGGGTGGCAAAGCGCGCTTACTTCACCACCCTCATTGCGTCCGCAGATAACTGCCCGGCCGCCCTATTTAGAGTGGTCCGCTCCCTTTTAAATCAAGGGACGGGAGAGGACCCCCTACAAGGACGGGCTGAGGAATTTAGTAAATATCTGGTGGACAAAATTGCTCAGATTCGGGCTGGTCTGGACTCTGACTGGGCAGTATCTGACGAGAGGAAAACGATGAATTTGGCTGAGAACATTTGGGAAGAGTTTGATCCTGTGACTCCGGATGAAGTGGACAAGATCATGGGTAAACTAAGTGCCGCCACATGTTTGTTGGACCCGTGTCCCTCCTGGCTAGTCTATGCATCTCGGGAGGTTACACGAGGCTGGCTCCTAGCAGTTATCAATGCCTCACTGAGTGAAGGGTACTTCCCTGCCGCCTTGAAAGAGGCGGTGGTAAGGCCCCTCCTTAAGAAACCTGCATTGGATCCAGCTATTTTAAACAACTTCCGTCCTGTCTCCAACCTTCGCTTTCTTGCGAAGGTCGTTGAGAGCGTGGTGGCACGACAGCTCCCTTTGATCCTGGAGGAAGCTGAGTATCTGGATCTGTACCAATCGGGTTTCAGACCCGGGTATAGCACGGAGACGGCATTGGTCGCACTGGTGAATGATCTCTGGCGTGCCCGAGATAGAGGTTATTCCTCTGTCCTGGTCCTATTAGATCTCTCAGTGGCTTTTGATACCATCGACCACGGTATCTTACTGCGTCGTCTTGAGGGGTTGGGAATGGGAGGCACCATTCTGCGGTGGTTCTCCTCCTACCTCTCGGACCGTTCGCAGATGGTGTTAACAGGGGGGCAGAGGTCAAGCCCTAGGCCCCTTAGTTGTGGAGTGCCTCAGGGATCAGTGCTCTCACCCCTCCTGTTCAACATCTATATGAAGCCGCTAGGAGAGATCATCCGTGGCTTCGGGGTGAAATATCATCAATATGCTGATGATACCCAGCTATTCATCTCCACCCCGAACCAACCCAGTGATGCCCTCGATGTGATGTCCCGTTGCCTGGAAGCGGTACAGATCTGGATGGGAAAGAACAGGCTTCGACTCAACCCGGCCAAGACTGAGTGGCTCTACATACCGTCATCTCGTTTAGTCCAAGAGGTTCCATCTTTGACTATAGGAGGAGAGATGCTACCTCCAATTGATAGAGCACGCAATCTGGGCGTCCTCCTAGATTCACGACTCAGTTTTGAAGATCATATTGGAGTCGTGGCTAGGGGGGCATTTGCCCAGATTCGCCTAATATACCAATTCCGCCCCTTTCTGGACCGAGATGCCCTATGTACAGTCACCCACGCACTCGTTACCTCCCGTATAGACTACTGTAATGCCCTCTACATGGGGCTGCCCTTGAAGACCACCCGGAGGCTTCAGCTGGTGCAGAATGCAGCTGCACAGGTAGTGATGGGAGCACCCCGATACTCCCATATTACACCCCTCCTGTGTGAGCTGCATTGGCTATCGGTTGCCCTCCGGGTGAGATTTAAGGTGCTGGTACTTACCTTTAAAACCCTACATGGCTTAGGCCCGGGATACTTGCAGGACCATCTGCTGCCGGGAACGAATTCCCATCGCCCAGTACGCTCACACAGAGAAGGCCTCCTCAGGGTACCGTCAGCTAGGCAATGTCGACTGGCGACCCCCAGGGGGAGGGCCTTCTCTGTGGGAGCGCCAGTCCTATGGAATCAGCTCCCCCCTGAGCTTCGGATGGCCCAAAATCTCCAGTCCTTTCGCCGCGGCCTCAAAACACTCCTTTTCCACCTGGCTGACCTGGACTGACAGGCATTTTAATTATATTTACAATTTTTAATTTATTTTAATTTTTAATTTTAATTTATTGCTCAGATGATTCTAATTTTATTTTCATCTTAATCTCTGTACTCATTATATGTTTTGTTGTTAGCCGCCCTGAGTCCTCCAGGAGATAGGGCGGGATATAAATCCCATTAATAAATAAAATAAATAAATAAATAAATAAATAAATAAATAAATAAATAAATAAATAAATAAATAAATAAATCAGTCAATCAACCAATCAATCAAGAATAACAAAAAAAAATGCATTGAAATTATTGGAGCTCTGCAAAGGAATGTTTAATTTATATTTCTCATTGATAGAATTTGAGTATCTTCAGTATCCTTGATCATTCTCATCAAACACAAAAAGTTTATTACAACGATGAGCCATAGTTTCTGAAGGTACACTCAACATGACACTTCTGTGTGCATGAAGGAAATAATGAATTGTGACTCATTCTGCACTTTGAAAGTCTACCATTTCAACCCAGAAAGCAATAAACAGGCCAAAATTACACAATAGAAGCAGACTCCTATAAAATGCTGGAGTAAATTCATATTATCTTTCCCCAAACTGAGAACCTTCCAGTTATGTGGACCTCAACTCCCAGGGTCCTCCAGCTAGTGTGAACATTACTGAGAATTCTGGGAAGTGAAGTCCACCCATCTGGTGGGCAATCAAGCTGGGAAAGCCTCATTTATGTTACTGTTGGCCTGATTTCTACAGAAGACAACATATAAGTCATAAGATATGTGATGGAGAAGAGGCCCAATGATTCCATCCAACTCCAGGGGACAACCCACCTGGCCTTCTAAGGCAGCTGCCTCCAAACATGAAAATACTCCTACTTGGGCACATATAGGCAAAGACAGCACTATTTATGTCACTGAAGAATTTCAACCTATATGAAAACTATAAATATAGCCTCCCGCTACTTTCACTGAACTGAGCCAGGTCTTCTACACATAGCAACTACTTGCCTCTATATAGATGTAGTACTTGCTGTTTTCTATCACGCTCACATAGGCAGAATGGATCGATTCTTCATGGTACTTAATACCAGCAGACCAGTCGGCAGCAGAACGAAGCACCTGGGAGAGTAAACACCAGTTGTTGTTTTTTTTAAAAAAATAGATAGATAATCATATACAAGGAGTTTCTGTTTCACAGCACCCACCCAGTTTTAACATAAAAAACGAACTATATGCAATGGTTTGGCTCTGTCAGCTCTGTCTCCTAAGAATCAGTTTCTGGCAGCAAGTCTTAATATGACTTTTTGTTGGATTAGCACAGGGGTCTTCAAACTTGGCCCTTTTTATGACTTGTGGACTTCAACTCCCAGAATTCCTCAGCCAGCATGCCAAGTTTGAAGACCTCTGGATTAGCATGTCGTCTGAAGCCCCTATTTGTGGCTTATCATCAAGCAAACAGTGGCACTGAGTGAGATGCGAACCCACTCGCTGACTGACTGCAGTTGTTGCTTTTCAGCCTTGCCTGAAGGTGTTGGGACACTGAACATGCAAGAACTGGCGAGCTGAGAATGAGGTAAACTCTATTGCTGGACTCTATCCATTTTCCAAACAGGAAGCAACTAAGGGAATATCAGACAATAATCTCAGATTGTCACTAGCTTCATCTGAGGAGGCAAAAGGGAGAAGGAGGAGGAAGGGATTTCTGTCAGCAGAAGATGGTTTTCCTAAGAAAATCAGTAGAAAAACCTCAAACAGCTCCTACCCCTCTTACCAGCCTTAACACAACAAAGCATTTTGTTCCTCTTGTTTGAAAAGAATGATGTCATCTGCTAAAACTCTTGCAGGTCATGAACTAGTGGACTTAAAAAAGAGAAAAGCAGATTCCTAAGAACAGTTTCACAATATGACAAAGGGAAATTATGAGTCCTGCCTCACTGGATGTGTAGGAGAAGGAATTGTCTAAGATCTACTTTAATTTACATTCTTGCACTGGGTAGCAAGTTGGATCCAATGGTCCTATATTGTCTATATTCAAAAGGTACATGCATGTGTTGATAAAACTGCTTAAATTGCAATATATAGTCAACTTTGGATAACCTAAGCAGGTTAGTACAGGTATAGTCCTTGACCTATGACCAAAACTGAGACCAAAAAGTCTGTTGCTAAGCAAGCTGACTTTTAAATGAGTTGTGCCTGATTTTACAACCTTTTTTTGCCAAAGTTAAGGGAATTGCCGTGGTTGTTAAGTGAACTACACAGTCGTTAAGTGAACCTGGCTTCCTCCATTGACTTTGCTTGTTGGAAGCTGTCTGTTAGTGGCTACTGCTGCCTCCTAGCTAATCAAAAAGAGAAGGACAAGAAGTGGTATCTTTAGGGCTATCTAGACTGAGAAACTAAAAAAATAATAATAATCCAGAAAACAGCGGTGGCAAGTTACTTTTGTTGTACTGTTACCAAGGAAACTCCATGGTTGTGTACAAGACATCCTTAGGAGTCACGCTCAGTTTGAAAAGCTTTATCTTCAAATTGCTGTGACTGTCCCAGGGATAGGCAACCTTGGCTCTTTTATGACTCGTGGATTCCTGAGGAATTCTGGGAGTTGAAGTCCATGAGTCATAAAAGACCCAAGGTTGCCTACCTCTGCTCCATGCCTACAATGAGCAAAATAACTCTTTCTTTGTTCCAGCAAAAGTTTCCATCAATCATTCTCATTTTTAAAAATGTTTGATAAACATTTTTTGTTTGTTTGTTTTGCTTTGAGATGATGATTCTCCTGTTGAAAATAAATTTTATCTAGCCAGGGGCCTTATCTTGCAAAAGCAAAGGCCAGCAGATCATAAAGTCAAGGAAGACAAATAATTTTCAATTTCACAGCATTACAAGAGAACAATCAATCCCATCCACAATCACCTCCTTTGAAACTTTTTCTTACCAACTAATTGTGTTTGGACAAGTCATTCCAACTCCTAAGATTTATTTCCTGTGGAACAAGAAACAAGCTTTCCCAATCTAACATTTTTCAAATCATCTTAGACTGCGACTCTCAATCTCGCAAATAATTGAGAAATGTGAAGAGCTTTTCCAGAGAAGAGTATCTGTCTTCTCTTTCTCCCTTTCCCATTCTTCATGATTTAGGAGTCCAGAAACATATTTTCCTGCCACATTGTTTAAAAGTTTTTTTTAATGAAATTGAAGTGGTAAATGGAAGCCTACTTTAGCGATACAACTGGGAAATGTCTTTTGTTAGTAGATTCCAGAAGGCTGCTGAACACTGAGTGACTTTACCTACGAGTAAATATCCTCAGGGGTAACTTTGTCTCTGTTTTGAAGAATGGAATATTTTATATAGACATTTTTCAGTGGGTAAGAAAAATAAAAGGCTGTGGATCTCTTCCACAACCTCTCCTGATCCATCAGGGATGTAGAAAGATGAAAAGTGGCATTTAATCTACGGTTCAGAACAATTTCAATTTTGGAGTCATTTTATAAGGCTTCTTATGATGACAGAAGGAATCCAATGTCTAACTTGCCAGTTATGGAGCAGTTATACGTTTTCATGAATATTCCAACATTCCTACCTGCACTTTGGCGTACACAGCCTCGGGGACTTGATACTTCAACTCATCAGCTGTTCGCTGAGTTTTTGGCAACAAGAAAGGGTATGAAAGGGACCTGTATTTGGATTTCATCATCTTGTATCATAAAAAGAAAAAAGAAAAAAATGGAAAAAAATGTACTCAGGTTAAGATTTAACATGCAGTATGACTGTGACATCATTTTACTTCTTACAGACTAGGGATTCAGAAGATTTCCTAATCACTGAATAATTGTTCAATTAAATAATTTAAAAATTATATGAAACCCACCTTTGTGAAGTTCCAGCGTTGAATGAAGTGCCGCGCTACATCCCGTGCAGCTTTGCCATGGACTACAGAGGCAATGTCATGCCATGGCATCCTTGGCATGGTGTAGCGATCAATAAAATCTAAAAGGGAAGCAGCAACAACAACAAACAAACAAACAAACAAACAAAATGTCAACAGCCCAAAGAACCACCAGCTGTTCTTGGGTATGCTACCAACACTTGGTTGGCTATTGTGGGAAATAAGATACCCAATCACCTAGGCCAGTGATGGCGAACCTTTTAGAGACCGAGTGCCCAAACCGCAACCCAAAACCCACCTATTTATCGCAAAGTGCCAGGGGCCCCATCAGCATTGTGGTGCCCTCAGGGTGGGTGGGTGCCCTCAGGGTGGGTGGGGGTTGTGACCCACTGGGTGGGTGTGGCTGTGGTGGTCATGGCAGACTGGGTGGGCGTGGCCACCTTGATGTTGCTCATGGGAGGATGCCTGTGGGGGCAGGGCAGTATTGGGTGAGATACAGAGGGTCTCTGGTGGGTGGGGCGGAGGGCAGGAGGCTTGTCCTGCAGGGTGAGGCAGGGGGTAGGGCAGGGGTGCCATTGCTGTGAGGCAAGGCAAGGCGAGGCAGGGGCAGCTGCTGCCTGACACCATCAGCCCCTGCACACAGAGGCCAGCGAGCGCATGGGGGTGTGATCTACCACCTCTACTCGAGCTTGCTAGCCGGCTGCTTTGCCTTCTTTGTGCTGGGCAGGGCTGCCTCTCCGGGTGCCGCTGGTGGCCTAATGGACCTGTGCAAGCTGCTGGTGGCGGCAGGCATGCCCATAGAGAAGGCTCTGAGTACCGCCTCTGGCACACGTGCCATAGGTTCGCCACCACTGATCTAGGCTTTTGCCCTCTGCTAGCGAAATATTGTCACAAATTCCTTGGTCCCACTGACTGTCCAGATATGATTCTAACTTGCAGTGATGCTTACCAGCAAAGGGTTTATCCAGTTGGACCCAATCTTTAAACACAAAGTTGCAATAATCTTTTCCATGCCAGAATCGAGTTTCACCAAGAAGCTCTCCAACCCCAGTCTTCAGACTGCGGACTGAGCCTTTACCTGTTTCAAACAAAACAGATTCAACACAAACACAAAACAGATTTTTGGAACTTGGTATTAACAGTAATCTCAATTATTATGAAAATATTTAATCTTCTTTAAATTAATACCAGTCATGCAACCGCAAAGCAGAGCAAGCAGAATGTTATTGAATAGAGTAAGGGTCTCTTCTCTTTCCTTCCCTGCCTCCAACAACACGTGTTAATTTCCCAGAGCAAAGAACTTTTTCCTATTTTCTTTCTGTTCCTTCCATCTTACAAAGAATAGAATAATATCTTTATTGTTACTTTCAATGTACACTAGTCAGCATGCATTACAGTGAGATTTCGTATCACCAGTAACAGTTAAGTGAAGTAAGTGATCACTCTAACAAAGAAGTGTGAACAGGAGTTATGTTCATGTTCCTGTACTCTCTGAAGCATCTTTTAAAAAAATATTTCAGAAGCCTGGCACAACCCTTCTTTATATATCCTGGAGATCAGTCTAGCAATAGTTGGTGTTAGGAATGAGGAGACCCAGTTCCAAATTGCCATTAGATTGTAAATCTCATTGACCTGAAGCCATTCAATCATCCCAGCTTCATCATATGTTCCTTGTGAAGATAAGAAGAGATATTATTTTGCTCCCTTGAGTACAGCATATATAATAACCTGAGTGCCACCTACCTTTATGTTGCTCAACTTTTCCCTATTTTATGAAGAAATTTACGGTAATTGATTGATTGATTTTATTTGAATAAAACCATCAATTCATTTTTATTTTTCATTTTTTTATATCATCCTCAAAGTTCTTGAGACCTGCCTTGAAGGGATTTTGACCCTGAAATATGGCACAAAAATACAATGAATAAGTAAACAAATCACTCACAAGAATCACTGTCTACGCTGCTCACGCTATCTGCGTGATGCATAGTATGTCGATGGAGCTGTCTGTAGATGCTGAATCTGGCAAATTTCTTGGGTCTCCCTACTCCTTTCATTCTTGAAGCTTCTGGGGCATTGTCACTGCATCCTTGAAGAGGTGTAATTACTGGAGGCTCCATCTGAGGTTGAACAGTTTCAGCTAAAGACTTAGGGCAGAAAAAGGACAAATAAGGTTCAATTTAAGTATGCGCTTATGTATCTGTCTTGGAGAAGGTGGCTGCTAAGAATTGACACCTGATTTGGTGGTATGTAATCAATTGTAAAGGGATGTGGTGGCTCAGTGGGTTAGGACGCTGAGCTTGTCGATCAGAAGGTCGGCAGTTTGGCGGGTCGAATCCCGAGTGCCGCGTAACAGAGTGAGTGCCTGTTACTCGTCCCAGCTTCTGCCAACCTAGCAGTTCGAAAGCACATAAAAATGCAAGTAGAAAAATAGGGACCACTACGGTGGGGAGGTAATAGTGTTCCATGCGCCTCTGGCGTCTAGTCATGCCAGCCACATGGCCACAGAGACGTCCTCGGACAAGCGCTGGCTCTTCAGCTTTGAAACGGAGATGAGCACTGGCCCCTAGAGTTGGAAACGACTAGCACACATGTGCGGGGGAACCTTTACCTTTACTCAATTGTAATCAACATGTATCTCTGTATATTCAGAATATGTAACAGCCCTTATATGCATATACCTATAAATGAGGATATATCAAATCTGCCAACATCCGTAAAAGCCATCACAACATTAAAATGAGGACCTATATCATGATGTCATAATGCAAATAGTGCATTTATGTAATGATATCATGATGTCTAATATAAATGTGCAAATCATGTCTTTTTAAAAAACAAAAACATCCCATATTTATCATCACTTGCTCTCCTTGCCCACAGATGCTTTTGGACCAAATGAATCAAAGCTGCTCTCCAGGGAAAACGAATGAGCTATGAAGAAGAGCCTTCCTATTTTCATTCAAAAGCGACCCAGATCCACAAGAACTACATCACATGCCGTTTCTGAAAAGATGGACAGGTTTAAAGGGAACACATAGAATGAACTGCAAGAATGGAACTGCAAACAGAAGTAAATATCCAAGCCAATTCTTTGGCATGGATATTGCAAAACGAGTTGTGGTTCCGTGTGTTTACACTCAAAAGATTTCTCACTGCATGTTATAAAAAAAAATATTAGAGGAAACACTTATGCAATAATCTAAAATCACAGTTCTCTTCAACAGATGAGTTCTGGATTCTGAGCTAAATGTCAGTGTGGCTGAATATGCTAACAGTTGCAGCCCATATAGAATGTTTCCTGGAATCTTGAAACAACTCCAGCTAGTTCACAACCCCACTAGGTCCATCAAGTGATGCTGGTGTATGGACAGATGGTTTCATGCATGTGTGTCCACGACTGAAAGGAAAGAAGAAACCGGCATTCTCCAATCTGGCAAGATCGCAACTCCTAGCCTTCTCAATCTAACATTGATTAAACCCTTGATACTCTAAGAAATATACCAGCTAATGTGATCTGGAAAAAAAGGTGTCTAGACTAAGGCCTTCGATGCTAGGGTTGATAGGGTTGATGCTAGGATGTCAAACCAGTTAGTAGGGCTGCATTATCCTTCTCATCTTTCCTATTAACTATTCCTTTATCATCTTATGACTTTGTTGTCTGTGTCTCATGATTTATGTTGATTGCTTTTATTGAGTATCCTACGACTATCCCTGAGTGTTGTATCTTATGATTTATGATGACTGTATTTCAGGATTATGATCATGATTTATCATTTGTTGCTTGTATGCACACTGAGAGCTTATGCACTAGAGACAAATTCCTTGCATGTCCAATCATACTTGGGCAATAAAGAATTCAAATTCTAAAAAATAAAATAAAATAAGACCTGGGGTGTCCCAACTGATCCAGCAAAAGATATTCAGATAGAAACTGAAGGTAGATAAGATATTCAGTTTCTACAGCATCACAGGGTGTCTGCAATCCACGTTAAATTGGCTTGTTAGCAGGGAAAACAGTGTTAGCACTGCAGGTTAAAAGGCACCAGAAACTGGATGCAGGAAATCTTATTTGATAGATACAGCCCTTTATAAAATGACTTCCCATGAGCTGAGCCTGGTAGAAATCTTAAACCAATTGCCAGGCACCTCCACTGACCTGAGCAGCTGTCTAAATGTCAATCTGAAACAAGGTAGGAGAATTACTTTCTCAATTTCTTGTTGGTTTTCTGAAAGACACAGTTTAAAAGGGAAGGCAGCTGACCTATAAAACATTTGTATGTATTTATTTTACACAGACGCAGCACTAAGTTCTGAGGACTTGGAGATCAGTAAAGTGCAAGATACCTGTATAATTTAATTTTGGATGGGGATATTAGTAAATTAACTTTAGAATCTCTTTAAGAAAAAGCACACACTTTTGTCTGTTCCAGCCTACGACCGACTCTGTTTGTGTGTCAGGGACAACCCCTTTTTTCCTTTTTACAGTCAACAGGCTGGAAAAACCCAACCAAATTTATTTACAGTTCAAACAAAAAAGCAACAGCATATTTCCTTCAATAAATAAATAAAAATATCAAACAAGAGTCAACAGACAAGAGTTAAACAGAAGTATCAAGAACAGACCAGGACTCTTTCAGAATGTCTTCAAATGGTTGCCTTCAGCAACCAGCCCCGCCCACACCTTCACCTTTTATTATCAGTCCCAAGGCGTGGCTTCTCACTGCCTTCTCCTCCTCTCACTGAGTTGCCTCATTGATTTTCTCTGCTCTGCTCTGCTGGATTGCCTTCTGCTTCTAGCGTCTCTGAACAGATTCAGCTGAGTCCGAAACCTCGTGCTCACACAGCTGAGTCTCATGAGGAACATGACTGTAGGGGGCCAGGCTGAGAGTCCTGCAGTGCATCAGAGCCTCCCTCTGACACCAAAGGCTCTCCAAACCCCTCCTCCTCCTCCTCAGATTCATCAGACTCCACTGCTGGGACCACAGGCTGACACCGAATCATAACAGCTTTAACAAAGTGAGCAAAATACAAAATCAACTCTGAAAAAAACCCCAATCAAAATCTGATAGAAGTCATCCCGTGTTCCTTTGCCTTTTCTTTGTGGCATCTTATCAGTTTAAATCAGGGTAGGAAAGGACCATAAATAAAAAATGTCATACATTCCTTGTTGTTTCCTAAATCAAAGTTCTCTGGAACCTGACAGAAAGGTCATAAAAGACAACCCCGCAGATCTATGAGGTATTTGTGAATATGATTTTATCTTGACAAAATTATCTTGGGAAAGTGTACGTTGATACATATATTTGCTTTTTTAATAATATAACTTATTAAAAATTTTAATTAAGTATTAAAAAGTAATAAAAACTCAACATAGAGAAAGAAAACGTAATGGAAGGAAAGAATAGAAAGTGCTGGGGAAAATAAAAAGGAATAAAGAAAAATGAGTTCTAAACAAATAAAAACAAATTTAGCAACTCTTTGCCCCCTATAAGGTTAAATAAATATCTCTTCATTCCATATTCCATCCTTTACCTATAAGCAAACTCATAAAACATTAATCCTAGTGTGAGCAAAAAGTCCTTAAAGGGTTTCCAGAACATTGCCAAACAAGAAAATCTTATTTTAACTGTGATCATTTTACTTTTTAAGTCTTGATCTTTAATTCAATCAAATATTTATTTATATCCCACCTTCCTTATTTTTACAAATAACTGAAGGCAGCAATTATATCCAACACATTTTTGTCCTCCTTATTTCCCCCACAATACAACCCTGTGAGGTAGGTTGCGTTGACGAAGATTGGCTAGCCCAAAATCACCCAGCTGGCTTTCATGGTTAAGGCAGGACTAGAACTCACAGTCTCCTGGTGATTGGTCCAAAGTCGCCCAGCCAGTTTTCATGCATGAGGCAGGACTAGAACTTAAAATCTCCTGGTTTCTAGGAACAGGTTTGATATTGATGTTTCCTGAACAAGCTGAAGGTAGCACCAATCTCACAAGTAGCTTCCCTGATTTGTGTAGTCCCACCTCACCAATGTGTGCTCTTCCCAATGTGTGCTCTTCTCAGATTGTAGAAATCATACTTACAGAAAGATTCCCTGAAGACTCAGATTTGGCTGCTGTCATGCGTTTCACACTGCCCACATCTGTCAGTCGGTGCTCATTGTCATCCCATCTGCCATACGCCAAGTCTATGCCACCAACAAAAGCCACGGATTGGTCAATGATCACCAGCTTTTCATGGTGGGCCCATAAATAAACAGTAGATGACACATGATCAGGGTGCCTCATTACCTGGAAAGGAAAAACTGACCTTAAAATCAAGTGAGTTATAGATGAAGATTTTAATCTAAGGTAGAAACCTTAGATGATCAGAAATTCCATATGGGTAAATAAATACGTAAGATACCCTTTTTGAGTAGGTTTTTCTCCATCGCATTCAACCAGCATGCTGCCCCAATTGTGTAATTATTCCTAAATTTAGGAGGACTTTCTCTTTGGCTAGGTTTAACACCTTCTTGACACTCAACAGTGAAGCAAGGTTCTATGCTCACAGGGAAAAGGAGCAACTTTGAGTCATTTTGTATTTTATTGTCCCCGATTTATGTCTGGAGTTGTTATCTCTGCTTCTAGATAAATGCCTTGGTCACTCAGATTCATTTTATCTTTGACCTGTCTGATCATCTTGATACTGTCTCAATGAATGCAGCCAAAAAGACAGGCAGCCCTTGGCTTACAACCATTCATTTAGCAACTGTCTGAAGTTACAGCAGCACTGAAAAGAGTGACTTACGACTAGTCCTTGCACTAACGACGGTTGCAGCATCCCCACAGTCATGTGTTCAACCAGCATATATTTATGATAATTGCAGGAGCCCAGAATCATCTGATCCTGACCTGCTACCTCCCCAGCTGGCTTCCAACAAGGAAATATTCACTTAATGATTGCATCATTCACTTAACAACTGCAGCAATTCACTTAATAACCATGACAAAACAAAGTTGTACGAGTTGTGCGAGTCATTTAACAATGGCCTTGGTTAGCAAGGGAAGTACCAGTTCCAACTGTGGTTGTAAATCAAGGATCACCTCTACTGCCTACAGAGATTCTCAGTCATCCAGTTCATGGTTGTCCCAAAAGCGTTTTTTCAAAAAGCAATTGGACTTTCTTGGTTTTTCCTTGAAGACATTTCCCTTCTTGGATGAAAAGTTAAATGTTTTCAAGGAACCCCCCCCCCCAAGAAAGTCCACTTGCCTTTTAAAAAGCACCTTTGGGGCTACTTGTACTCTTTTGCTATCTCTAGTATTCAATAAGTATCAACAAGAAGGTTTTAGGTATCATTTTGCTCAGATGAGCTGATTATTTAGTTCTACTTTATTACAACTGGCAACATTACATTTCCACAGTTCTTTATAGCGTTGTTTATTTGGGAATAGCATGTGTTATGTATATTTCAGTATGTTTTATCCTTGGAATTTCTTTTGATCTGGTCTATGACTATAATAAAACTGAACCAAGGCATGTGATTTTCTCTAGAAGAACGAACAGGACTGATTTACTGGCAAGGCCAAAACGACAGAATGGAAACTACTTTGTGTATATCTTTCGGACATGTCCTTGTAAACATAATAGAACATGATTTTGAGTACAGCACTAAAGTACTGTTTCTTCCCATGCCAATCTTGAAGTTGTTTTGTGAATAGAGCAACAGTTACTCCATGGAACTCACCGCCTCAACATGGAGCAGCTATTCCTGAAGATAAATAAACAGTGTAATTATTGTGTAGTGGGTTGTGGACCGCATGGCAATGAGGAGGCAGATGAGTACCGCATGTCAGCTCTTTATTTGTGGTAGGTGCGTACTGGACAACGGGGGTTACCTGGACCCCTTATATACTTAGCTAGGTGATGCTCTGGCCAATCCATCCATCTGTATCTCCCGCCGAAACCCTTTCAGCCAATCCAACCACAGCACAGCGTCCCCTGGTGGTACCTGCAGAGCTGCTGCTCACCCCATACATAACAGTAATTGTTACAATGGATACAAATACCTTAATATTAGGATGTAGGCGCATTAGAGTCCTCTTGGTATATTCACTGTTGATACCCAGAGCAAGCTCTAACTCTTTGTAGAGCATCACAAAGATTCTCACTCCCTGTTGCTGTCAGAACAAAAAAAATACCAGTCATATTTGCTGCATGCAGAACCAACTAAAAGATTCATGATTGCTTTAGACCAGTGTTTATTTGTTGGGGTTATGCTACAATAGCAAGCTGGGCAATCTTTTGTGGGTCAGGGGTTAGACTTAGAAGAAGGGATGTTAAGAAGAAGAATGATGCTACTAATGGCCCATAGTAGGTAGGATTGCTTAAATCTATGGGTAAAGCCAAGATTTTGTTTTATTTTTTTCTGCACAGAATTAAAAATATGGCAACCTATTTCACAGTTTGAATTACAATTTACAATTTTTTCTTTCTTGACAGTGGCAAGAACATGTGAGGTCAATTTTCTGTAAGCACACTGTGTAGTTTTTTTTAAAATCCCATTTATATCCCGCCCTTCTCCGAAGACTCAGGGCGGCTTACAATCTAAGAAGCACAAATCAATGTGCTTAGCAATAGCCTTCATTCTATGTATATGCCTGCTTATTAGGGCTTTCGCCCCCCCCCCAGCGGCATTTTTACAAAGTCAGCTTATTGCCCCCAACAATCTGGGTCCTCATTTTACCTAACTCGGAAGGATGGAAGGCTGAGTCAACCTTGAGCCTGGTGGGACTCGAACCTGCACTAATTGCAGGCAGCTAGTGTTACTTAAGGAGGCATTAGCCCACTGCTCCACCAAGGCTCTTTAGTTGGTGAATCAGCTGAACAAAGGGGCTTGAAAAACCTCTTGATTTGCCCGCTCTTAAAACAAACAAACAAAAATGGGAAGAAAATGGACTACAGTCATTAAATGCAACAAAATACACATTTTACTTATTGCTATTTGGATTTTATGAGCTACAGCTTGATTTCTGTATCGGCGTCAACTATCCATGAAAGCCTACTTCAGGCTTCCTAACTTTTGAACTGGGACAAGCTACTTCCTAGAGAAGGATCTTTTTGGTGGTGATCCTCTGATGTGGAATTCCTTACCAGAGGGATTCTTCATTTCTCATTTTGCAGTGAGAATACTTGAGCAGGACAAGTAAGCTGCAGTGTCCAGAGGTTATTCTCCATATATGGTTTTCTGGCTAATAACTTTTATAATTTGAAGATGTTTTGACTGAGGTGTTTTTAAGTGCTATTGATGACTAATATAAAGAAAAAAGTTGACATTAACAAATGAATAGGTTCCAGAATCTGAAAGCTTCAATTTATATAACTTCAGATGTAGCATAGAACTTCAACCACATCTTCAAGAAGAGAATTTCTTTCTTTCTTTCTTTCTTTCTTTCTTTCTTTCTTTCTTTCTTTCTTTCTTTCTTTCTTTCTTTCTTTCTTTCTCTTTCTTTCTTTCTTTCTCTTTCTTTCTTTTTCTTTTTCTTTCTCTCTCTCTTTCTTTCTTTCTCTCTTTCTCTCCCTTTCCTTTCCTTTCCTTTCCTTTCCTTTCCTTTCCTTTCCTTTCCTTTCCTTTCCTTTCCTTTCCTTTCGTTCTTTTTCATTTTGGATATTCCAGTATTCTAGATTCTATGCCCAATAACAAATGCTATATGAGGCTGGCACCCTTTATCTGCAGGATTCTCGCCCTCCTTGAAGAAAAGACATGGGAAAAGAAAGAGATCTTTCTGGATAGTTTGAAAAGGCAAAGATCCTAAGGGATCTTCATTCAGAACTAAAGGAGGTATCTGGAAGAACAAGTTTCTCTTTTGATAAATGCATGTCTTATTTACAGACCAGCAATCCATCCTGCAGCAGGCATTTACTGAGTGTGCCCAGAATGAGGTGTCAAAATTCCAGATGAGCTCACTAAATATTCCAAAACACTAAACAGCTCTGCTTCTGCTCTATGTTCCTTTGATGCTGGTAAACATTATCTTAATCTAAAATAACCATGAAACTTAGCAACCTGTGCATGGTTAAAAATATATATATTGCTAAATGCAAAATTAAAACTAAAAATATCACCCAGTTTAAAATCTAAGATCTAGAAGCAGAGCAACCCAAGGGACTTCAACTGTGACATGACCTTTTCTTCTTTTGCCACAATAAAATTATGTTATGTTTGCCAGAAGTGTATCAGTGATTTGATCGCCATCTCAAGGTGATAGTCTAGGATGGGATCATCCTTGACACAAAGGGAATAATTCTTTCTGAACCACAAGAACTCAAAAAAAAAAAGACCTTGACCACATTGGCAAAAGTATTTTATAAAGACGACAGAAAGTTTCCATTAAAGTAATTAGTCACCTCAAGCTCAATAACAAGGCACATGTTAAGAACTCTCCTAATTAGACCTATATTCTTGGAGAAGGTCAATGCCTACCACTAGCAATTTAATGAGTGTCCATTTTGAACACAGAATAATAGAATATATATCATATCACACTGTGACATCATCTCTCTGGAAAGTCAATTTATACCATTTCTGCTCATGCCACCGATGTCCCTGGGAACAGGCCAAAAGAGATGATCACACAGGACGCAGCTAGCATTAGACCTAAACTCCCTCCAGTTTGCATCGAGAGCTTCTTGAGTGCAGATGCCTTCAAAGTGAACATGGGAAAATGCTTGCAAATTGAACAGTGTTGCTGGAATCACCTACAATCGAGGAGAGGTTTAGGAAGGAGGAACTTTCTATCCCTAACAATATTCAGGGCTTTGGCACAGAGGTTAAGGAAGGTTACTGAAAATGAGACAGGTGGTCGTGTGAAAGGGAGATGGACAGTGGTGCAATTCAGCCAGTTCGCACCGCTTCGGCAGAACCGGTAGCTAATTTTTTTTGTTGCCCAGGCCCAGAATGGACTTCTGGAAGTGGCATCCACACAGAGAACCTGGTTGTTCGCATATTTGAATCCCATCCCTGGAGATGGACCTAAAAAAGAATAGCCCACTGAAGCAAACTCCTCTACTTCCAAAATCAGTCCAGGAAATGTAATGAAGTTTAAGCAATGAGCACTGAGGCTGTAGTATAAATGCATCTAAAGATAAATATTTCAGTTTTACAGGAGCTTGGCACAGCTCTGGAAGGAAGGAAGGAAGGAAGGAAGGAAGGAAGGAAGGAAGGAAGGAAGGAAGGAAGGAAGGAAGGAAGAAGGGAAGGGAGGGGAGGGGAGGGGAGGGGAGGGGAAGGGAATATTATTCAGGCAAATGTTGGGTTCATATTGTGCAAACACAAAGATAAGCTAAAACATACAATATTCCCCTCCATGTATGTGTATGATTGTCTATCTGTATATATACACACATACACAGAAAAAGCTCTCCATTAATACACAAATGCGCCCCAATAAGCAAACAGCATACTCCTAAGAAAACACGGGGGAAACCTCTATGGCATCTGATATACCATCTGGATACTGGCAGAAAAGAACAGAAGGAAACCATGCTGGAACTTACCATATAAGCCATAATTATTTTAACTGATCACCAGACTGATTCTGGCTTTCCCAGCAAGTTTAGCACACTAGTGTAGTCATCATCCAAACAGCCTAGAATACTGCATTAACATAGGCCAGGGGTAGGCCACCTCGGCTCTTTTACGACTCGTGGACTTCAACTCCCAGAGCCATAGCTGGCCTACCCCTGACATAGGCCGTAATGTAAGTTCATTGTCCAGCATGTTAGGCAATTCAAAAACTGGATTAACCATATTCAGTTATCTGCAGCGGCATCCACCCAAGACACAATATTTGCTTAGTGTGCAAAGGCTATCCACTGCGTCTTCACCTGACTTAAGCTAAGAGTGTTGAGTGGACACAGTTAGTACATCATGAATGCAGTCATACCTTGAGTCCCTGCCTGAAAAATGAGAGATACCTCTTTTCTCTTTCGCAGATTTGTAAGACTTGAAAAATACTGCACACTTACAGCTTTTCGCCTCAAAATGCAGTCTAATCTCCAGCGATTCCCTTCCATCACAGGCCGCTTCAGAAATATTTCGGGGCTCAGCCTGTATGAAAAAAAGGTAGAAAAGCAAATAGGTGTGGTTGAAAAATACACTAGCGAGCTTTTCTCGGTGGAACTGTTGTCCACTTCACTACACTTTCTGAAATGAACACGAGCAGAGGCCCCAATCCATGCAATTAAGCGAGAGAGTCTGCCAGCAAAGAAGACCCTGATCTCTTTCTATTACAATATAAAACAGCAATGCCTCCTTAAAACTGACAGTCATTTTCAAGTGTTGCTGATCTTCCCAACAGGAAATATAACCATTCCGGGTGGAAAAATATTTCTGTTGCCTAGGTTTTAGAGGATCTTTGTCTTGCATATTTCATTTCTCATTCTAAAATTATTTTTTCCAAAAACATTTGGAAGGAAAAATACGAACAAATGAAATTTGGGGATAGAAACTGTTTTATTCTCCTTTTTTTTCTTTTTTTCTCAAAGCCAGAGGGAAAAATAATCAAGGTTACAAGCAGCACATCAAATGACGGCGGGCCTGCATGATGAGAAAAAGTTAAACCCTTTCCCTAGTGTCTTGGTGTCAGCAAGCTAGGGAAATGACATATTTCTTAAATAGTAAGTGAGGATGTCTAGGTTTTGTGTAAAAGCAAACAGCAAGTCACCGTGCATTTTTATTACCATTTTTCAAATTATCATTACAGTTAGGAAAATCTGAAGGCCCGTGCTGGAAGGCCACTCTGGGATTGTGATAGTCAACTAATGTGCCACACAGACTGAATCGAACAGGTTTAAGAAAACAAGGGGCACCATCTCCACACTGTAGGTATTCTTCCACAGGTGTCATTACTGCTGTAGTCTCAAAATATTGAGGACATTACCTGAATACATCCTCCACTGGACAAATACCCAAAACTAACACCCAGCCTATGATTTGTTTCTCCTTCACATTCACGCTCTTTTCATTTAAAGGTTGCAAAATAATCTGAGCTGTTGCTATGAGGGAAGAGTTGAAAAGCTGCCAATGGTTACAGAGATTTATGTTACATCAATCATTAACCTCAAAGCATCTGGGCCTTGGCCTAATGTAGTGGTGGGATTCAGCTGGTTTGTACCAGTTCGGTAGAACTGGTAGCCAATTTTTTGTTGCCCAGGCCCAGAATGGACTTCCGGAAGCAGCATCCACACAGAGAACCAGTTTTTCACATATTTGAATCCCACCACTGGCCTAAATCCAATTCTTGCTTTAATCACTCTAAGTTCCTTTCTTCCATTCTAGAGCCAATATTGGGAATGAGATATTAGGGAGAAAAATATCTGAATTATATTATATAAATTTTTGGACTAGTGCTACTAGTCCCCCCCCTTCTCTCTTGTTTCAAAATGCCATAGCTCTTTGGGGGTCATCTTTTTATACTCAGCATTTCCCACCTCCCAACAAATAGGCCACAACTTTCCTTGATGCTCAGAACATCCATACAGATGAGGAAAATAAGTCATCAAAGGGTTTTCAGTGAAGAGCAAAAGTTATGATTCTATGTTTTGAAACACACTAATACTTTCCAGTTCTCTTTGGCAAATTTGATACCTGCCATTACAATGACAAGTTTTGCAGTTTCCATTTATTCAGTAATATAGTCCAGCTTATCTCTTTTTTGTCTGAAGGTGGAAGATGAGCAGGGTTAGGTTTAATCAGTTCTGGGATGGGAAACCACTAAAAGATTCCAGGACTTAAAAGATTAGCCTTGAAAGCTACAAAATTTTCCCAGAAAATGGCAATAGCAAATCATTTCCACACTGCCGTTGACTGAGACATATCCATGATGTCACCAGGAGCTCAGCATTACCTTCACTTTTTATTGCAAGTTTAGAGTGCACATTGTTTACATGTGAAGAAAACCAACAAGTATGACTTTAAAACTTCATGTTTACATGGGACTTGGCTTGGATCCAAATAGTCAGCTGAACTCAGAATCCAGTTTATAAGCACTGTGGCTGTTTGTTGCTGAACAAGGTAACATGGGGCCAGATTACTCTATTCCCTACTGCTTCACCCCTCTTTTCCTAATCCTGTAATCCCCTCCAATTATATGAACATTCTTTTTGTGGCTCAGGTAGTCCTCAACGTATGACCACAACTGGGCCCAAAATTTCTGTTGTTAAAGTGAGACATTTGTTAAGTGAGTTTTGCCCCATTTTACAACCTTTCTTGCTTCAGTTGTTAAGTGAATCACTGCAGTTGATAATTTAGTAGCTCTAAATTATGGTTACTAAATGGTTACTAAATCTGGCTTCCCCACTGACTTTGCTTGTCAGAAGGTTGCAAAAGGTGATCATGTAATCTTGGGACACAGTAATGGTTTTAAGTATGAACCAGTTGCCAAGTGCCTGGATTTTGATCACATGTTCATGGGGATACTACAAAGGTTGGAACTCTGAAAAATGGTGTCAACGCTGCTAACATCGAATGTTCTTGCTTAACAAGAGATGAAGAAGTAGCTATTTTACGTGTTAAACTTGTGTATTACTTTAAGAGTTAGAATTAGACTAACTCTAACTCTAGAATTAGACTAACTCCTCCAGGGGGAGGTCCTTCTCTGTGGGCGCCCCGGAGCTATGGAATCGGCTGCCGGTTGAGCTCCGGATGGCGCCCGACCTTCGCTTCTTCCGTCGCGATCTGAAGACACTCTTATTTGAACAAGCCGGCCTGGCCTGATGGGGGATGGGTTGGGTTTTATGGTCATTTTTAATATTTGTATTTACTGTTTTTAGTCGGGCATATGTTTAATTTTCTTTTAACTTTTGTATTTTTGTATTTTTTATATATTTGCCCTGTTCACCGCCCTGAGTCCTTCGGGAGAAGGGCGGTATATAAATAAAATTATTATTATTATTATTATTATTATTATTATTATTATTATTATTATTATTATTATTATTATTATTATTATTATTATTATTATTATTATTTCCGGGAGGAGGGAGGAGGAAGATTGTACCTCAAGGCTGTCTGAAATAAGAGAAGATAAGAACTTGGCAGGGGTTGTCTAACAGAAGAGAAACTGATTCTTCAAATTAATTGGAGAATGTGATTCATGACAGAAACAGAAGGGTGGAGAATTGTGTTTAATATATTGTGCAAAGGGGAGGGGATTCAGATTCCAGCTTCCTCTAGCAAGCATTTAATTTAATTTAATTTAATTTAATAATATTTCTATACCGCCCTTCTCCCGAAGGACTCAGGGCGGTGAACAGGGCAAGAATAAAAATACAGGATTACAAAAGTTAAGAAAATGATTAAATACATGCCCATATACTAAAAATACATCTTAAAACCCCAATAAAATAACAATAACAACCCCCCCCCAATCCCCTCATCAGGCCAGGCCAGCTTGTTCAAAAAAGTATGTTTTTAGCTCGCGGCGAAAGGAGCGAAGATCGGGCGCCGTCCGGAGCTCAACCGGTAGCTGATTCCATAGCTCCGGGGCGCCCACAGAGAAGGATCTCCCCCTGGGGGCCACCGGTCGACATTCTCTGACCGGTGGCATCCTGAGGAGACCCTCTCTGTGGGAACGCACAGGGCGGAGGGAAGTTGATGCCGGCAGCAGGTGTTCCCTAAGGTACTCCGGACCCCTGCCATGAAGGGCTTTGAACACCATTACTAGTACCTTGAATCTCACCCGGAAGGCAACTGGTAACCAATGCAGCTCACGGAGCAGAGGTGTAACGTGGGAGTATCGGGAGACTCCCAACACAACTCTCGCGGCTGCATTCTGTACCAGTTGGAGCTTCCGGGTGGTCCTCAAGGGCAGCCCCATGTAGAGAGCGTTGCAGTAGTCTAGTCGAGAGGTCACGAGCGCATGAGTGACCGTGCATAGATCATCCCGGCTTAGATAGGGCCGCAACTGGTGCACCAGGCGAACCTGGGCAAAAGCCCCCCTAGTCACAGCTCCTATGTGGTCTTCCAAGGTGAGCTGTGAGTCTAGGAGGACTCCCAAGTTGCGAGCCCTATCTACGGGGGGTAATAGTTCACCCCCCATAGCAAGAGGTGGAATATCCGAATAAACCCGGGATGAAGGTATGCAAAGCCACTCAGTCTTGTCGGGGTTGAGTTGAAGTCTGTTCCTCCCCATCCAGACCCGAACCGCCTCCAGGCAACGGGACATCACGTTGAGGGCATCACTGGGGTGGTTTGGGGTCGAAAGGAAAAGCTGGGTATCATCAGCATACTGATGATACCCAACTCCAAAACCACGAATGATCTCACCCAGCGGTTTCATGTAGATGTTGAACAGGAGAGGCGAGAGGACCGACCCCTGAGGAACTCCACAAACGAGAGACCTCGCGGTCGACCTCTGCCCTCCTGCCAACACCGACTGCGAACGTCCCTGGAGATAGGAGGAGAACCACTGTAAGACCGTGCCTCCCACTCCCAATCCCCTGAGACGCCGCAGCAAGATACCATGGTCGATGGTACCGAAAGCCGCTGAGAGGTCTAATAGGACTAGAGCAGAGGAATGTCCCCTGTCCCGAGCCCTCCAGAGATCATTCACCAGAGCGACCAATGCCGTCTCCGTGCTGTGCCCGGGCCTGAAACCCGATTGGTACGGGTCTAGATAATCCGCTTCATCCAGGACCAGAGGGAGCTGATGCGCCACCACACTCTCAACAACCTTCACAAGAAAGCGAAGGTTGGAGACGGGACGAAAGTTGTTCAATACAGCTGGGTCCAAGGCAGGCTTCTTGAGGAGAGGCCTCACCACCGCCTCTTTCAAGACGGCGGGGAAGCTACCCTCGTTCAAAGAAGCCGATATAACTGCCTGGAACCAGCTGCGTGTCCTCTCCCGGGCTGCATAGACCAGCCAGTAAGGGCACGGGTCCAATAAACATGTGGTGGTGCTCAGCCTCCCCATGATCCTGTCCACTTCCTCCGGAGTCACAGAATCAAACTCCTCCCAGGTAATATCGACAAGACCGCCCGCGTCCTGCTCGACAGACTCTGCCCAGTCAGAGTCCAGGCCGGTCCGAATCCGAGCGATTTTGTCCGACAGATGCTGGTTAAACTCCTCGGCACGACCCTGCAAGGGTTCTTCCCTCACCTCTTGATTCAGGAGGGAGCGAGTCACCCTAAACAGGGCGGCCGGGCGATTATCTGCGGACGCGATAAGGGTAGCGAAGTGGTTAGACCTCGCCTCCCTTATTGCAGCGAGATAAGACCTAGTATAGGTTCTTAGTCGCAATCGGTCGGATTCGGATCGGCTGGATCTCCAACCGCTCTCTAGGCCCTGTCTCCGACGCTTCATCTCCCGGAGCTCCGCGGAGAACCATGGAGCTCGATGGGATCTGCACCGGGTCAGGGGCCGCAGGGGTACAACTCGGTCAAGAGCCTCAGTGGCTGCCCTTTCCCAGGCTTCCACTAAGGCATCTGCCGAGCTGTGAGCAAGGGAGGCAGGTGGGGACCCCAGCGCCGCCTGGAACCTCTGGGGATCCATTAAGCGTCTGGGGCGGTACCATTTAATTGGTTCCACATACCCACGGCGGGGGGTGGCAAAATGGAAGACCAGCCGCAGGAGATGATGATTGGTCCATGACAGGGGCATGACAATTGGGGAGCCCCCACCAAGATCATCTAACCACCGTCCAGATAAGAAAACTAAGTCAAGGGTGTGGCCTCCCTCATGAGTCGGTCCTGAAATTACTTGCGTCAGGTCCATGGCCGTCATGGAAGCCATGAACTCCCGAGCCAGCTCAGATGATCCTCCCAGCGATGGTAGATTGAAGTCCCCCAAAACTATAAGTTTCGGGAACTCAATCACCAACCCAGAGAGGACATCGAGCAGCTCAGGCAGGGCTGCTGCTATGTGACTAGGCGAAAGGTACACCAGCAGCAAGCCCAACTGCGCACCAGGGCCGCATCTCAAAAAGAGAGACTCACACCCGACTATCTGGGGAACGGTGGCCTCCCGCGGACACAAGGTCTCCCTCATGACAACAGCCACACCCCCGCCCCTACCCTGAGCCTGAGGCCGGTGTAGCACCCGGAAACCTGGTGGGCAAAGGTCAACCAGAGGAAACCCCCCCCCTGGGCCCAACCAAGTCTCCGTGATGCAAGCCAGGTCCGCCTGCTCACCCTCGACCAAGTCACGGACGAGAGGAGCTTTATTAGCGACAGACCTGGCATTCAAGTACACCAGCCGGAGCTCAGGAGGCTGCACATCCTCACTCCCGGAACCTCGGGGCGGAGCCAGAGGGTCGGAGTGCCTCACCGCTTGTAAGCAGCGGAGAGGCCTTCCCTGAGATCGATACGGCCCTCTGCTCCTGCACCTGCTGCCATTCCCTAACGTCGTGGGAATAGGTATTCCCACGACCAGCCCTGGAGCCCCAGAGGCAACCGACCCCCGCTCCTCCCCCCCGCGATCTACCTTGGCACTGGCCTGAACAGAGGTTGTTGGACTGCCCCCCTTGTCCAAACAACCAAAAAGAGTACCCTCCCCCCTCCCTAGCCCCCTAAAAAATTTACAAAGAAAACTAACTAGGGGCCTCCTGTTAGGTTTCCGTCGAAGGCCCCTACCCGTGCCCAGCCATCTCTCGGGGTCCCAATAGATGGGCCCTTCCTCGAGATCCTAAGCGGCTAGAAAGGCGGGTCGCACCCAGGAAGGGGGAGCACCCCTGAGGGCGAGCAAGTCCGTGCAAGAATATTTAAGGAAAGGCATAAGGAGTAGTCCAGATAGAAGGCAGTCCATAGTTGATGATAAGTCAGTAAGGAGGATCTAACAGAGGATAGATAGGTGTCCCAGACCTCCGCCCAGCCGCTGCCACTCAGCTGCCGATGTATTGGGCTAATAAAGGACTATTAAGGTAAACAATGCCTCGGAGTCACTTGAAAACCTCATCTGTCGGAAACTTGACAAATGGTCATAAGTCACCTTTTTTCAGTGCCATTGTGATTTTGAATGGTCACTAAATGAACTGTTGTAAGGCGAGGACTATCTGTACTTGCTAAATGTTCAAGAAACACCAATAAGAGACTTTCCATTTTTATTTTTTCCCCCATGCAAAAAGAGACAAGCTGAAAAGGAATCAGTACATTAAAGTAATTTCTGTTAGATTAAAAGTTTTAGTTGGTTTGTCTGTTTCCTCAGCCAAGTGTCCTGAAAAGACCTTTGCAGCACAGTCTCTCTTATTCACTGCTTCTTCCTCTAAGATGTTGCCAAGCCATCTGGTCCTGCTGTTAAGTTTCCATGTGAAAGGACCCTAACAGTGCTACATTATAATTAAAATATTCTAGAAAGTACCTTGAGAGGCTAGAAGGAGGCTGAGCAGGAAGGGTGGAATCTGATCATGTCAGTTAAATACTAACCACCAATCTGTGATGAAAATCTCTTCCTTGGCAGCTTCCATGGCATTTGCTACGTCTTCAAAGTACCCCTTGGCATTGACATACCTAGAAGGAATGACAACATTACACAAATAGACAGGACTGGAATTCCGGAAACAAAAGATAACAATATACAGTACGTTTGTTTTGTTTTGTTTTTAACATTGGAAGAAGCAGAGAAAAGGAGGAAATGCAGGAAAAATGAAAGAAATGAAAATGACTAGTGGACTAGAACATCTTCATAGTCAGGAAAGATTGAAGCAATCACTGTAGGACTTTTTACAGAAAAGATTGTAGCAATAACTGTAGAACTTTCCCCCCCGCCGCCTGGAGCTATAAAGATGTGTGTAGAAAACAAACATAATGGAGATATGTGAAACCATGCATGGTGCAGAAAATGTGGAAAGTTTTTTTTCTCTCTCTCTCCTTTCACAGTCTTAAACCTTGGGGTCATCCAGTGAAACTAAATACTAAAGAAATTCAAAGGCAGAGGAAGGATTGCTTTCTGCATAGATAGTAATACAGGGGAAATTGCTGTCATTAAACATGACAACGACCAGCAGTTTTTTGGTGTTTTAAAAAGGGATTTGTACAATTCAGGGAAAATAGGGCTGGGTGGCTACATACCATCAATGAATCTCAGCAGGCTATTTAAGCAGCAATTGCTGAAGAGCAACGGCAGAAGAGGTAAAATATATTTAAGCATCATCTGCTGGAGACCGACAATAGAAGAGGGCCACTGACTGTGAACCTACTTTTGAGTTTCATGGCTGCACCCAGTTGACCACACAAAATGCTGCTGTGCTAAATGGGGACCGGATGCAGTTTTTATGTTTCTAGCAGGGGTGTGATAAACAAGTCAATTAGTGACCAATATTCTAATATCAATCAGAACATAATCCTCATAGCTATTTTTATTTATTTTAGCTATTACATTTAGATCGCACCATTGCACTCATTTCTCATGCTAGTAAAGTCATGCTTAAAATCCTACAAGCTAGACTTCAGCAGTATGTGGATCGAGAACTACCAGAAGTACAGGCAGGATTTCGAAGAGGCAGAGGAACTAGAGATCAAATTGCCAACATACGCTGGATCATGGAGAAAGCTAGAGAGTTCCAGAAAAACATCTACTTCTGCTTCATTGACTATGCTAAAGCCTTTGATTGTGTGGATCATAACAAACTGTGGCAAGTTCTTAAAGAGATGGGAGTACCAGACCATCTTATTTGTCTCTTGAGAAACCTATATGCGGGTCAAGAAGCAACAGTGAGAACTGGACACGGAACCACTGATTGGTTCAAAATTGGGAAAGGAGTCCGGCAAGGCTGTATACTGTCGCCCTGCCTATTTAACTTATATGCAGAGCACATCATGAGAAAGGCAGGGCTAGATGAATCAAAAGTTGGAATTAAGATTGCCGGAAGAAATATCAACAACCTAAGATACGCAGATGATACCACTCTAATGGCAGAAAGTGAAGAAGAACTAAAGAGCCTCTTGTTGCGGGTGAAGAAGGAGAGTGCAAAACTTGGGTTGAAACTTAACATTAAGAAAACCAAGATCATGGCATCTGGCCCTCTCAATTCCTGGCAAATAGATGGGGAAGAAATGGAGGTAGTGACAGATTTTGTTTTCCTGGGCTCCAAGATCACTGTAGATGGGGACTGTAGCCAAGAAATTAAAAGACGCTTGCTCCTGGGGAGGAAAGCCATGGCAAATCTAGACAGCACACTAAAAAGCAGAGACATCACCCTGTCAACAAAAGTGCGTATAGTCAAGGCTATGGTCTTCCCAGTTGCAATGTATGGCAGTGAAAGTTGGACCATAAGAAAGGCTGAGCGCCAAAGAATTGAGGCCTTTGAACTATGGTGCTGGAGAAGACTCCTGCGAGTCCCTTGGACCGCAAGGCGATCAAACCGGTCAGTCCTAGAGGAGATCAATCCTGACTGCTCTTTAGAAGGCCAGATCCTGAAGCTAAAACTCAAATACTTTGGCCACCTAATGAGAAGGAAGGACTCACTGGAGAAGAGCCTAATGCTGGGAAAGATCTAGGGCAATAGAAGAAGGGGACGACAGAGAATGAGGTGGCTGGATGGAGTCACTGAAGCAGTAGGCGTGAGCTTAAATGGACTCCAGAAGATGGTAGAAGACAGGAAGGCCTGGAGGAATGTTGTCCATAGGGTCGCGATGGGTCGGACACGACTTCGCAGCTAACAACAACAACAACATTTAGATACCACCCATCTCATTGTCTAAGTGACTCTGGGTGGTTTATAAATGAAAGCTATAAAACCATAAAAAATACTGTGAACACGGGGTCGGAAACAGACTTTAAAAACTAAGTTAAAAACAAGTTAAAAAACGGAGGGAGCACCCTCAAGGCACGAGGCACCCCCAGGATTGATGGCTGCTCTCTAATCCTCTGATCCCAGTTGACAGAGCCAGGTCTTCAAACTCTTCAGGAAGGCCAGAATGCAGAGGCCAACCTCACCTCATGGGGCAAGTGGTTACGTACAGTGGGGGCAAAAGCAGAGAAAACTCTCTTTTCTTTTGTTTGAAAAAACAAAATTACATTGAAACTCTGACTTTATCATCATATGGAGACTTAAGTCTGACTCATCCACATTTATTAACATCCTGAGGAGAACAGTTGGTTCTGTCTGTCTGTCTGTCTGTCTGTCTGTCTGTCTGTCTGTCTGTCTGTCTGTCTGTCTATCTATCTATCTATCTATCTATCTATCTATCTATCTATCTATCTATCTATCTATCTATCTATCTATCATAAAGTATGACATGTGAATCATAACATTAACTTGCAAACAGTGTGACTTACGTATTTTGAACGGATACCATGATACAAATACATAATTGCATCATTGGTGTGATGCCCTACATGACACATGTTGTCTTGTTACAGACTAGTCTTTCTCAACCCTGACAACTTTAACAAGTGTGGTCTTTAGCATTCAGAAATCCCCAGCCAGAATGTTGACTGGGAGAATTCTGGGAGTTGAAATCCACACATCTTAACAGTGGCTAAAGTTGAGGTGCTCTGCTACAGATACCTACAGCCATGTGCTATCAGCAGCTATTAAACAATGGAACGTCTTCTCTTACCACTTGGCTAAGGTGTTCTCCTGGATGGCTGCGTAGGAACCAAATCTGTGATGTCTGAGGAAGTTCTTGCCATTTTTCTGAATGAACTCTTCTATTCCTTGGCCCCACCAGAGAGCATGTCTGTAGCTGTTGCACTTCAAAATCAGTGACCTGGAGAAGAATCAAACACTCAGCTTTATCACTTCTTTACTTGTACACAATCACCATTTGCCATAAGCAAGCAGCAGAAAACTTGCAATTTGCAACCCACTGAACCAGAATTGCAGAGGGAGATAGCCATGTGGTACTATAGGAACTTCTTACCTGGAAAGATTATCAATTCGTAACCCATATTTAGTTTCTGTGTCCTTCTTGCCAATCTTTATGCTGAATTCTTTATCAACCAAGAGGACAAAAGAAACAGCTCCACTGTCTGGTTTCATGTACAATAAGAAAGAGTCTTTTACCACTAACCACCTGGGGAAGGAATACAAGTACAAAAAAAATCAGTAGATTATATTGATAACTTAATCATATTAACATTTAATGCATCTAAACCATATTTGCTATAATCCCAACAATACTTTTTCCCCAGTCTGTTCCTAAAGCAACACAATTTGCCTGCTGCATACTTTTTTTCCTGTATCATATTTTCTGTGGATTGCTTTAGGTTAGGTAAAGCATAGTTACAATTACAGTTATTCCTCTTCTGAAGAGAAGGCAGGTAGGCAATTTCCAGACTCAGTTCACTAAGGTGTATTAACAGCAGTAAGTATGGTTAATACCCTCCCAATTTACAGCTGTTAAGTAACCAGTGAATCATCTAAACCAGCTTTGTCTTAACCTGAACCTGTAAGACTTTATTTATATTTATATGCTCCATTCCCACAGAGTTCAACTTACTTTTAGGTTGTTGCCAATATATTGATTTCCATTTAACAAAAAATCTAGGAACTACATAGTAAGCAAAGATATTGTTGCCTAAACTGTATGTGCAGTATAACACCACATTAAGGTCATAACTCCCCCCAAACTTCTAACTGCTTGGATATACTCTCAAATATATGTTAATTAAATATTTAAAAGATGCATTCACAGAACCTACTAATTTTGGCTAGTTGCAACAAACCAGTAATTTTGGTTCATTCATTTTGTTATTTGATTGTGGCTTAATGTATTGTTTAGCTACTTCCTTAATTTATGGTTCCTTGTATAGTCTTTCTTTTGTTTATTTGCCTTCAAGTTACTGTTGACTCCTGGCGATTGCCTGGGCAAATCCCTGCAGTTTACTTGGCAAGATTTTGGAAGTCATTGGCTGTTGACTTTTTCTAGGGCTTGACTGGCCCAAGGTCAGCCAGCTGCCTTTGGGTCTAACGTGGGACTAGAACTCAATATCTCCCAGTTTCTAGCCTGATACCTTAATCATTACATCAAACTGGCTCTTGTATAGCAGAAACTTAGAAAATGAGTTAATTCAGCACCAGGATCTATAGTTCTCCTTTATGTGTGGGAGTCAGCTGAGTCACCTTGGGCTAGTCATAGCTTCTACGTGCTAATTAGCATCTACCACAAAATCCTTTGTTGCATCCTCTGTTAATAACTTTGCTACAAGAACTAGGTGCTGTACAAGAAATCATATGGGTCAGATGCAAAGAAAAAGAACAGCTGGCTGGGAATTGTGAAGTTGCTGAAGTTCTGAAGCTACAACATAACAATCAGAGCTGGTAGTTTGATGTGGAAGGCTGACTAAGATGACATTTTTATGAATGAATTCTTCAGAAAAATTATTTGGAGGCTACTGTGCTAAGAGGTAGCAATATTCCCAAAGAGTGAGCTTCTAGCCCTGGACTTAATGTCTTACTCAACTAAGGGTAACCCAATTCCCAGTTACAAAGGTGTAGTTTTGTAAACATGGCTGCCTTTTCTAAAGCAAACCAGAACTGAGATTCCAAACCTGAAAGGCTTAGCACATGGGTCTCCATCCTTGGCAACTTAAGACTTGTGGACTACAATTTCAACCTACTGGCTGGGGAATTCTGGGAGTTGAAGTACACAAGTCTTAAAGTTGCCAAGGTTGAACACCCCTGATTTCCCCCTTAAACATTATGGCAGTTAGAAAGTTGAACTGAATTGAATACATTATTGGCCAAGTATGATTAGACATACCAGGAATTTGTCTCTGGTAGAAGCATTCAGTGTACTTGCTAGTCAATGGGGAAAATATTTACTCGATAGGTAGACAAAAATGCCAAATTTAGTCTGAACATCTGGCTGATTGTGTGACAAACCATAATACACATCTTCCTATCTCAGGTCCTTAGAAAGGACTTGATAGGTGGACAAAAGTGCTAAATGCAGCCTGAACATTTGGCTGACTGTGTGACAAACCATAATACCAATAAAAGGGGGAAGTAAAGAAGATAATAAAAGGAATAAATAATAATACCATTGCCACACTCTAAGGGTTGATATACATACATATTAGACAACTGTGAGAATTAGGTGTTTCAACCTTATATTTCTGTGGCTCTATAGATGTTGTCATTATCCCAATTTAATGTGGATGTTTTTTTTTACGCTTTGGAGTGGAGTTTTTAATTGGACTAAAGTTTTTATACTTGTTCCTTTCTGCTTTGCATTTGTGATTTTCTCCATGTCTCCGACTTTATAATTCAGAAATGACATCGCCCAGGGCCATGTAGAGTGGAATATTCCATTCTGGCACTTTTCATATCCATGCAACCCAGGTCCAAATTTTCCTAGGCAATTAGTTGCTAAGCTCTTCAGTGACTCACTGGGTCTTCTGAGCCTCAATGCTGGAAGTGACTCAGAAAAGACACATTCGTCAATGTGCTCTGGTAACATAAACCACCTTTAAGTCTAGGACTTGATTCAACAAAAATAGTATTCAATGTTTGTTTGGCTAGGTGATTCCTGGCCTCCAATTTCTGGAGCATATTGTTTTGAAACGCTTCCACCCATCATTATAGACTCAACACTTTAAGACTCAGCTATTACTGTAAAAGTTGTTTACAAAACACACCAACTTAATTCCATTAAAGTTTATAAAAAGGAGACTGCAACTTTAGCTTTGAAAAGATGTATTGCTAAGCAACAGACTGTGCAGCAGAGAGTGAGAGAGAAAAAGTGTGTGCATGTGCATGTATATACACACACACACACAAAACCACTGGGATAGGAGAAGACTGAACAGATTTTGCTACGTTCAGTGTAGACTTCCTAAGTGCTGTGGGAGGAATGGGGAGGAGAAAGTCTCCTATTCAAACTATTTTTACCGTCAGGGTATGCACATCCATATTCAGAATACCAAAGTGAATGCTTCACAAAACCAGTTCTCAAAATGGATGCATGTTTTCCACAGGAGAAGGAAGAACTCTTCACTGATCTCAAATCATGGCTGGGGTGGAGGGCTTTCTCCAGACTACTTCATAAGGACTAGTAACAACTTGTTATTTTTATGTTTTGCCTCTTCATCTGTGATGGTATGCATTCCTTGACAGTTGTATTTCTTGGTACAGGAAATGACACATCGGCGGCGGGGGTGGGAAACCATAGGCATACTCTGGCCATATGCTTTCCCTAGGTGAAGCTCTTAATTCTTATGAATTCACAACACGTGTCATGGGAGCATTCAAAGTGTTCCTCTTCACAAGCGGGACCAGAACTGGTATATTTCTCCACTTCGTTGCTACAGAATGATGACTTGTTCCAAATCACCTCATGTGCCAATTCCTCATGCAATTTAGAAGTGCTGTAGCGATGCCATCATTAATAGCAGAGCGTCAAAACTAAGTCTGTTTCGCTACTTAGGGAGAAGCATCCATCTGCCAGCCATTAACATTTGCCCACTTATTGCTGTCTCCTTTTCTGTCTGCCAAGTAGCCTGTTCCAAATCATTTCTGTATCACAGCCAAGAAAATTAGATAACATGTCCGTGGAATTGCCCAGAGTCGAACTCAATGTAAGCTAGGTGGTACCTGTATACGATTGTGGGAGAATTTGGTGTAGTTACACAAGGTTTTGCACAGTGCAGCAGGTGGCCGCCCTGAAATTCTGTTACTTTTGTGAGCCTCATTTTGGTATAATTTTATTAAAAGGGGTTTTTTTTAAAAAAAGATTAAAAACTAATACTAATATACAGAAAAAAAAGAAAGGAAGAAAGAAATCAAGGAGAGTTAAAAGTGCAAGAAAAGAAAAAAAAATAGTAAAGAAAAAAAACACGTACCAAGTGGTTTCTTGTCTATGGAGTTTCTCAGTCTTCCAGGTCATGGTTGTCCCAACGGTGCTTTTTCAAGAGACAACTGGACATTCTTTGTCAGAACTGAAAAAGCTTCTTGGATGGGAAGCAAAATGACTTCAAGGAAAAACAAAGGAAGTCCAGTTGCCTCTTGAAAAAGCACCGTTGGGACAAAGTGGTTTCTTATTCTAGGGCTACAACATAACTCACTTCTTTCTTTAATCTAGTCGCTCTAAAACTATAAATCGTTAAACTCATGGTTTTTGTTTCACGCAGGCACACACACACACACACAAAATCTGCAAGAGGGTTTCCAATCAACTGTAAGTGAAGCTTTTGTGAGCCTCGAGATAGTATTCATTTTATCTTAAAAGCTATTTAATTTGAATGGGGTAGTGGTGGAAGAATAGTTGGACATGCTGACTGCGCATGCAGCAGATTCTGTTATTTTCTGTCTTGGGAAGATCAGCTTTTGTCTCTTTGCTTTGGGAGGCTGAGACTTGGTGTTCCATAAAATGCAAATGAGCAACAGAGGCCGTCCAGCCTGCTTATTGGCGACAGTGATTGGATGGTGCCATGTACTCTAGGACAAAACCTACATTGTCTCCACGCTGCTTAATTGAATTGAGATTTTGTAAATGTTTCAGGACACCCCAGTGCTCTCCAAGGACAACAATTGTCCGGGAACATTGGGCAGCAAATTGGTAGCCAAGGTTTGTACTGCATTTTCCTTGAGTCTACGAGGCAAAACATGTTTCAAAGAAAGAAACAAAACATGAACTAGAGAAGCCATAGTTAATGAGCAGAATGCCCTTCCTACCTGAAAACAAGCCTGAAGTAAGGCTGTGGCATATTTTATAAGTATATACTGTCACTTTAAATTGAATTAATAAATGGCTTAGTTAGCTGCTAACCTGAAGTGCAATTTACTCTGTTCCTTTGTAGGAGGGTGTTTCAATTCCTAATCAATGAATCATTCATTGAAGAAGAAAAGTATGCATTGATTATTCATCAAATGGGAATAATAGTAATAATGTGTGTGTGTGTGTGTTTGTGTGTGTGTTGCACCTTCAAGAGAATATTGAATCATGGCAAATGCCTGAAGTTTTCTTGGCAAGATTTTTGAAAGTGGTTTGCTATTCTCTTCTTCCTTCTAGGGCTGAGAAAGAGTGACTGGCCCAAGGGCACTGGCTTTGTGCCTTAATGGGATTAGAACTCATGATCTCCCTATTTCAGCTTGGTAATTTAACCACACCAGACTGGCTCTCTGTAATAATAAGGACATTAACTGAGGGCACTGTCTTTAAAATTAAAATGTTTTGAATTGATTGATGAACCCCAGCTATCAACTAAAAACACAGTAGTTTTAATGCATTTGATTCTCATGCTATGCCTGAACACGTCATCCATCTGTGAATCTCCATGCCGACTTTCACACAAAGCATTGAGGTAAACCAACGTTTAGCCTTGTCATAAAGGCTATCTAATCTGAACTGTATTTATTTGTTTAATTACATTAAAACCTGTGTTTGTCCTACCTATCTAGACAATATGTTCTGGGGAAAAAATCTGGATTCACTATTCCCTGCCCCCACGTTGTGTCCTTGCTGTTTTTAAGGTAAAAAATTTTGATCCCTATTGGTCTTTCTGAAAGGAAAAGGAACAAAGCAGAAAAGTATTAGAAATGGGCTCCTGGTGCTTGAATAAAGGTGAGCTATGAGTTATTGCCAGGTAATTCATGAAACAGAATGCAAAAGGAGTCCAATTTAATATACACAACTCCATCTGTCACTAGTTTTGCATCTCTGAGAGTAATATTATTCAGGTCTTTTCAAAATGTTTCTTCTGCTTAAAACGTACCAGACAGCTGTTAAGAGAGCAAAAATTACTTGTACCACCTGCAGCTTTTTTTTTAAAGCTACCCTTCTTTGCTGCTAATATATTCAGCTTAATGCTGGAAAAGACCATCTAGAAAGAAATTCAGAATTTCTACAAAAGTACCTTTTTGACCATCGGTAGCATAGCCTTCCTTGCCCGCAACAATTCAAGCCAGGAATCCGGTGTCCTCCAGATCTTTTCATAATCATACCCTCTCTGGAAACAAAGGGAAAAAAGGGGGTGCAATGATTTAAGCAAATCTTTAGAAGAAAAACCTATTTGTGAGTTTGTTTTTCCTACTGCAGTGTTTCTCAACCTTGTTCACTTGAAGATGTGTGGACTTCAACTCCCAGAATTCCCCAGCCAGCATGGCTGGTTTGGGAATCCTGGGAGTTGAAGTCCATACATCTTCAAATGGACAAGGTTGAGAAACACTGGTCTACTGGATATCACTGAACAACGTGCAGTTCTGCAGGGTTTTTTTCAACCAATTTCAAACATGAAGGAAGAGACACCTGGTGCATTTCCTTTTTCATATCAGGAACCATCTCTATAATTTGTCTGCAAGGTTTACTTATTGGCAGATACTTATATATACTCTTTCCTTACTGAATCCAATATTAAAGCATCATTAAAATCCATCAAATTTTACAGAGTGAAAATTGAACATAAAATTAACATAAAACTCACTGGCATTCTGTGCACGGGTTTTCAAACTTCAAAAGGCTGGCTGAATCGTTTCATTGCTATCCCTAATATGTCAGATATAGTGTTCATATGATTTAACCCCAAAGGGTTGTGTGGTCACTGCAAAGCTGTGCTTCTGGCCTTCTTCGCCTCTAAACTTAGAAGGCAGGGTACCCACAATATCCCACCCCAGGCTGAACGAATAGGTTGGGCAGAGTCTACCTGGAGAAGAGGTTTGCCAAGATAACCTGGGCCTTTGCCCTGCAGGACTTTAAGTGTTGATACCAATACCTTGAATTGGATGCATTCAATCACAATTTATGCTTGGTTGACAATGAATGCACCATGTCATGCTCTAACCCAGGGGTAGGCAACCTTGGCTCTTTTATGACTCGTGGACTTCAACTCCCAGAATTCCTGAGCCAGCCAAGGTTGCCTACCCCTGCTCTAACCTAAATCTATTTCTCAGTGGACTTCTTGAATGAATGGCTTGCTTATTTCTTTGGTTGGTAACAGGTGAAAGCCTTAAACTAAAAGCAAAGCATGTGTCCTTTAAGATTTGCTTCCTGGATTACCAGCCAGAGGCAAATAATACAATAAATATGAAATAAGCCAGCAGGAACATTGAAAGAATCACGTGGTGAAGCATGGTAGAGCCAGCTAGTACAATCAAGTCTATTCATGACCGATTATAAAGCTGTGTCTGTCTCAGATTTACAGAACTGTAATGTTAGGGGCAGATGTTTAAGTTATCAAATCCAATCCCGTTCAGGACAGGAATCCAATGTTCCTGGATAGAAAGTTGCGCCATCTCTGCTTGAATATATCCAGCAAATATATCAGCAAAGGAGAGCTTGCCAACTTTCTGCTGAATTCTTATCATTAGGAATTCCAGTTTGTTTTTTTTAAAAAAGAACATCCAGCTAGAATCTGCCTTCAACTCTCTGGAATTCACAAGTTGAGATGATTTCATGCACACATTCATAGCTTTTTCTTAATCAGGTTGTGTAAATGGATTGCCTTTGATCTGGAGGCATGGCATGTCACCTGTGACATATATGTCATCAGTTCGCCATCGCTTTAGGCAATGTTGCAGTTTGCAGGAATTAGAGGGGGGAAATCTTTCATGACAAGTTGTCACTAACTCTAGTTGCTACAGAAATAGAAGCAGGAGGTGGCTGAAAAATTCACAGCTTCTCATCCTGCAAATCTCTTTCTGCATAAAATCTCCCTCAGGTTGAGCGCAGCTTCTGGTGATTACATGGACACCCACCAACACACCCATACCGTGTTTTTGCAACAACATGAATGTAGTGTAGTTTATCAATACCTTCTTCAGCTATCCTACAGTTCTAAGATTTCCCAGTGTTCTCCCATACAGTCTTATCCACACACTGCCCTGCTTAGCTTTTTTCAAAATTAGTCACATTAAGTGTTGTCACCTGTGCATCATTCTGCATACAACTTGAATATTTAGCCAATTCTCCCTACGAAAGCTTTGAAAGATCAAAAATCTGCATCAACTGGGCCTGTGTGTGGTTATACATACAGCTTCAATGCCCTTGTGTTTGTATTTTGTGTTGTGCACCAGTTCCTGGACTGGGAGGCTCTGCTCACAGTCACTCATACCCTGGTCATCTCCCAAATGGACTACTGTACTATGCTCTACCTGGGGCTGCCCTTCAAGAATATCCAGAAGCTTCAGCTGGTGCCTAATGCAGCGGGACAGGCAGCTATGTGTGTCTCCAGGCTGGCACATGTTACACTCCTGTCCTATGTCTATGCAGATTCTCAGTCATCCGGGTCATGGTTGTCCCAAAGATGCTTTTTTGAGAGGCAACTGGGCTTCCTTTGTTTTTCCTTGAGGACATTTCACTTTTCATCCAAGAAGCTTCTTCAGTTCTGAATTGAAATAACTTCAAGGAAAAACAAGAAAGGCTGCTTTCCTTTTAAAAAAAGCACTTTTGAAACACTGCTGTCCTATGAACTGCACCAGTTACCAGTTTGCTTCCAGGTCCAATTCAAAATGATGGGTTTGACTTTTAAAGTCCTTCCTAGCATGGGGCCAGTTTATCTGAGGGACTGCCTCCACCTAATTATATCTACTTGCCTTGTCAGGTCAGGCAGAAGAGGTATACTGTGGGTCCTGTCTACAAAAGAAGATGGGCCTTTTTTGCTGTGGCCCCTACCCTGTGGAATATTGTCTGCCCCTCTGAGGTGAGATTTACCCCATCCTTGACATCTTTCTAGAGGTGCCTTAAAACATGGCTGTGTCAGCAGGCCTGAGGATCTCAATGCAATGGTGAGTTAATGAAATGTCTGCATTGTTTTTAACATCAGTTCTGTCCACTGTCATGTTACAGCAATAATATTGCTGACTGTTTTTTAAATCATAGTTATTTCACATTTGGATTTTTAGGATTGTTTCCGTTGTACAGTAAGCTGCCTAAAATCACTTTGCTGTGAGATGGGCAACTATAGAAATGTGAGGAATTAAGTAAACAAACAAATGAATGGCACCATACATATATAACTGCCCTACCTTCCAGAGCAGTTATATGTTCTACTTAAATGTTCTGTAAACCAGAAGCTGAGAACAGGAAACAGAAATGTTTTCAATAAACATATTCATAAAGAGGCCAAGACTTACATGCCTTTAGGTCCTAGATCATGGATGAATGACAGCTGACTTACTCCAATGAATTCCATCTGAAAAGTAAAATACAAAGGGAAAGGGAACATTTTCCATTAATTTAATGCAAAAATAGTCTACGTATTGTTTTACTACAATGTTACTGGGATGCTAAATCAATTTCCACCAAAAACAGATTTATTTCCTGTGACAGGGGATATGTAGGGGACAACTAGGCCAAGCCTGAGGGCAGGGTTAAATGCATCATCAGTTTGAAGTCTGTACATCTCCATAAGAGATTTAAATTCAGGCCCCTTTGATGTCCATTGAGTCTTATCTGGGACCAATTCACCTTGATCATTAGTGGTTGAGATTCTTATGTATAAGTAGTATGAAATAAAGGTGTAGTACTTTCTATCCTGGTTCCTGACTTCTTTCACCTGACAGGATCCCATATGAAAATAGCAGTGAAACGGGTAGGATTCTACAACATTTAATCTTGCCACAAATCCCAGAGCAAACGTTATTGAAAACTTCCATGATGACCATTATCTACTGAGGTCAAACTTCTTGTGGGCAAGGAGAATGGAAAAAGTGGACTTAAAGTGAATCAGTTTCATCTGGACCCATCTTGTTTATTCTGTGGCCTCTACACAAAATGCAGAACCACAAACAAGCTAAATGTATTTAGTATGTAGTGTAAATCCAACCTTTGTAGGGTTGGTCTAAAACCAGAGACCTGGGTTGAGAAAACTTATCAGTAGGCATGTTATGGCAACACAGCCTCTGAATAATGGCAGATATCCCGGGATTCATCTAGAAGCTTCTCCAATGTTTATACTCTTGATTATTTCTCCCAGAGAGGAACTGAACCTAGAATCTTCTATAAGCAAAGGACCAGTGTGTTTTAGTGGTTCAGCTGACAACAGAGAAAATCCAAGATTACATTCAACCACTATACCTCATTGGGATACTGGATAACCACCATTTCTCAGCCCAAATTTCCTCCACAAAATTGTTGTTGTGATGCTCTGAAAACTTCAGAGAAGCAAGCTATGGGTTGAGGTATTACTCAGGTTAAGAATGATGCAATGCTAATAAAAGGGAATATAGCTCAGATTTGAACTGTGGAATTCTTGATGGTCTCTGAAATTGGTTGTTTACTTGCAGACATTTTATTACCCAGCTAGATAACATCACCAGTTCACTGAGGATGTTACCTGATTAGACAACAAAACATCTGCAAGGAAACAACCAAGATTAGAGAACAGAAAGAAGTCCACAATGATATAAAATTCCTGCTTCTTGAGTATTTGTATTGCCTATAGATGATAGAACTATAATTTTGTACTCATATACTTTGGAATGTTTGCATTTGTCAAAGGTTGGATAACTTCTGTTGTTGTTGTTGTTGAGGTCAGCAGGAAACCTCTATTGGGGACAAGGCACATACAGGTGTTGCTATCTCCATAATGGGGAAAAATATAAATTATTCCTGGAATCACAAACCATATTTGAGCCAAACCCCAATTCAGATATTTTAATAAATAATGAACTAATTTATTTGGTTTTGGGTTACTGCGATGAACTTAAACCATCACAGTAATCCAAGCCAGGCTATACTGTATGGCTTCAGTGTTAAACATGAAAAAAGGCACTATGGCTTCTCCAACAAACCGTATCCATTGCGCTAGCTATGTTTTAGTTTTAGAATTAGTTGTTGAATAAGGCAAACTGGCTATAATCACATATTGTACTGTCATACATGGTTTAGGGCCAAAATAAAAAAAAATATTAGCCATGTTAGTGGAACATTGTTAAATATGGTTGTCTCTAGGTAAGATAATGCACTGAAAAAAACTAGATGCCTAGGGTTAGACTTGCCAACATATTAAGTGAAAAGATTTGTTGCAGGATCCAATATGGGATAGTTTTTTCTTCCAAGCTTTTGGACTCATGCTAGAGACCATCCTCAGGAAACCTCTCTCTAGCAGAGTGTGTACTATTCTGTTCTGTTGTATGTGACTTTTTAGATGATTATTGGGGTGTGTTGATGGCTGGCTTTTAAGTTGTTGGCTGTTGTTTGCTTGTGCTGCCCAGCCCTCGCCTTCTAAATACTGGTGCATGGAGCAGTTCTGCACAGTATGTCCAGCAGTTCTGCCATCTTTTCATGTCTATAGAGTAATCCTTAAGAGAAACAGTACTGCAGAAAAGTATTGTAGAATGCCTTGAGCTTAAAAGCTGCAAAATCCCATAAAAGACAGCAAAGTAACATCTTTTAAGATCTTTTAACAGCTATGCTATTCTGGGATTCTGGGAGCTGAAGTCCACAAGTCTTGAAAGTTGTCAAGGTTGCAGACCCCTGTTCTATGCCTACATCTGAAGTTATAGATTCCCTTAACCTCCCAAGGAATACTCAAGGTCTCAACCAGATTTTCCAATGAATTTGGTTATAAAGTAAGGCCTGTGAAGATTTCAATGTCAACATCCAACATCTCCTGATGGAATAAGAGAAACATGTAGGGAAAATTCCTCTAAGAGGGAGGGAGAATTAAATGTGAATTGGCAACAGCTGTTTGGTGGAGACAAGTCCCAAAGGATCTTTCGTGCTAGCCCTGAAACACAAAATTCAGGTTCTTTTAAGCCAGAAACAAAGGCAGTTATGATTATGACCACATTCTTAGCTTAACATACTAAGGATTTGTGCTCTGACTTAAGACACCCACTTTGGCCTTAATCCTCTGGTAAAGGAGTGAATTGCCCTTTGAGGAGAGGGAAGGGCTTAAAGCACTAATTTCAGGCCTTAATAACTCTCCCTCCAGATGCAAATAGCAGAAAAACTGGGTAAACATTTTTAATCCCACCGACTCACTTTGGCTATAGGGATCCAAGTGAAGCACCGCATGCAAGACACAGATTGTTTATCTCTTTCTTTACAAATGGATGCAGAATCAGCTGATCATCACTGATGAAAAAAGCACCCAAGAGAAAGTCTTGCAAACACACTGTTGACCATCCAACGTCACTGAAAACTACAAAAGCCCAACAGATCAGAGGATCTTTGGCATAAACAATGACTATAATCAAAGCATCCAAGAGAATGATATAAAAGATAAGCATAATAGGATTCAGGATGAATCCTGGATTGTAACTCAGCATTCAATATTGCAACAGAACCAGAAGGCAGAAAAGGCACAAACCTATCAAGTACACAAACAGTAATCCTGGAAGACCATAACCTAGACCAGACATGTCAAACTCATGACATCACGTGATGTCGCACAACGTATCAGGATGGTTTTGCCATTGCCGGCAATGGGGTGGGAGTGGCTTCCGGATGACATGTCCAGTGGGCCGGCAGTTTGACATCCCTGACGTAGACAGTATCTGTTAATTAAAAGTATTCCCTAATACAGGAAGTGACTTTATTCTTCAGAATGTGCAGAACAAAGAAATATTACTGTTGGGATACATGTCCAGGCACACCCATGTATTCCTTTCCGTGCATGTATGCTGTCCTTTTGATCCAAAACTCTGCCTCTGAAATAATTCTTCAATGGACTTGAATTACTTCCTGCTACCAGAAATTAGGGCCGCGGTGGCTCAGTGGGTTAGGACACTGAGCTTGTCGATCAGAAGGTTGGCAGTTTGGCGGGTCGAATCCCGAGTGCCGTGTAACAGAGTGAGCACCTGTTACTCATCCCAGCTTCTGCCAACCTAGCAGTTTGAAAGCACGTAAAAATGCAAGTAGAAAAATAGGGACCACTACAGTGGGAAGGTAACAGCGTTCCGTGAGCCTTTGGTGTCTAGTCATGTCGGCCACATGACCACGGAGACGTCCTCAGACAAATGCTGGCTCTTCGGCTTTGAAACGGAGATGAGCACAGGCCCCTAGAGTTGAAAATGACTAGCACGCATGTGCGGGGGAACCTTTACCTTTACCAGAAATTAATTGTTGAAAAAGCAGCACAATTCCACAAAGAAAGTGAACACCTACCTTGGAGAACCACTGTAAGAGATGAAAACATGTCAGGAGCGAAATTTTACACTGCAGCACTGTCTACTTAAATCCTCTCCAATGACTCAACATTTCCAAGTGCCAAGTTGGCATAATATTGCATTTATGAACAGAAGGCAATTATGTTATTACACATGTACACTAGTTCAAGCCTACACAAACAGGTGACAAATTATAATCACCTTTTGAAAAACATAAAGGGGAGGGGACCTGCTGGGTTGTTTAATTCAGCATTCTGTTTCAATAATGGCAACTAGACAATTCCAGGAATGCTACATGTCATAAACAGTTCTCTCTTGTTACATCCCAACAGCTAGAAGGAGCAATACACAGTCTCTGCACATAGAAGTTTAAGTGTTTCTGACGGCATTGTTCTCTGCCTAATAGACTCTTCAATGTTTCAAGCAGAAATGTCTTTTATGCAATATTAGTTCCATAAAACAGGTAGAGAAACTGAAAGGGAAAATTGTGGCTGAACGTTATTGTATTAAACTTTTATTAATTCAGATTCCCACATTTGCATGTGATTAGTGAAGTAGAGATAACAATAGCAATAAGACTTATATACAGCTTCATAGTGCATTATAGCCCTCTCTAAGTGGTTTACAGCTTATTGCCCCCAACAGTCTGGGTCCTCATTTTACCGACCTTGGAAGGATGGAAGGCTGAGTCAACCTTGAGCAGGTGAGTCAGCAAAATTAGCCTGCAATACTGCATACTAACCACTGCATCACCACAACTCTCACCTTGTAGATAGGTTCTTGGCTATAACAAAGATAAGAGTAGCAATCTCTTCAATAGTATAGGTAGTCCTCATTTAGCAACTACAATTGGGGCCACAACTCAGTTGTTTACTGAAATGACAACTGTGTTTATGATCTTGCTTCAGTTTTCCTTTGCTTTATGGCAGTGCTTTTTTTTCTTAAAAAAAAAGGTGCTGGAACTCAGAGGTGCTGTCACTGGGAGCGATGCCGGTGTCTTGCTACAGCGTCGCCACCCGTCCTTTGCACCTCCACCCCTGCGGCTCGGAGCCACATGCCGCGGGGATTCCCCTCCCCACAACTGCCATGGGGATTCCCCTCCCCGCAGTTGCCACGCCGCAGCCCATGCTGAGCCCCCACCCGGAGCTGCTCTGTTCCTTGTGGCAGTGGTCTCCAGCGCCAAACAGCCTCTTTCCAACCACATCCAGAAAAATTTGTAACAAACATTGGAATTCTCAAGGCCATGTTTGGTATTTCCCAGCAATCTGTTACTGGAAGGAAAAAGCAATCCCTGCTGCGTTACTGATCCCAGAGAAGCATTTGCATGTATGCAGGTATCCTTAGGGTGCCATAGTTATGGATGAGAAATATTAGTTGCAAAGTTGGCATTTCTGGATGTAATACAGATATTTTGGACTTATTTTTGTTTCTTTGCATGTTTGATATTTTTAAAAAGGCATATGCTACTGACTACACTTATGCACATATGTAAGTAAAATCTTTTGCTAGGATACATGACCACAGCTTGTCCAGAATGTGAAAAGTGAAAGATTGTGACTAAACAAAATTTTAATGTACAGATAATACCACCAGAAATTATTTTAGCCTTTTTAATAAATGTTGTTATTGATGTTAAGCTCACCATGGAAAACACCATATATTGTTCATCATATATACTAAGTTAATTATTTAAAGACTGAAATGCAACATAACTAGATTCTAAATAATCTATTTTTCAAAACACACAATAGTCCAAACAGTAAAAGTAAAGTCCAAATTAAGAATATTTCATTTTTAAGAATTGTTTAATTTAAAGTGGTTAAGTTGTAATAGATTGTTATAGATTCAAAATAGTTTTCAAGAGTGTACAAAAGATACTATTTTTTTCTAGCATCAGCTAAATTAGACATATTACATTGAGAAAAATGTTTCTCATTTCTTTCCTGTTACCTTTATTGATTTCATTGCAGAGACGTTAACATAGGAAATAGATTATTTTGTTATCTAATTTTACCTTCCAAAAGACAGAAGCAGATGAAAAATGTGAGGTTCTTTCCTGTTGGCTTTTTTGAATTAGCTGTTTTAGATTCTAAAAGTTTAGTTCCTAAAGAAGTAACCTTGTAAATAATTTTAATGTCCTCCTCTAGTGCAGGGGTAAGCAACCTTGGCTCTTTTATGACTCAAGGACTTCAACTCCCAGAATTCCTAAGCCAGCATGGCTCAGCTTGGAAACCTCTCTCTTTCCCCTCAGCGTGGCTGGCTCAGGATTTCTGGGAGTTGAAGTCCACAAGTCATAAAAAAGGGCCAAGATTGCTTACTCCTAAAGCCAATAGAGGGAGCTTTTTTTTTTTTTGCAAAAAAAAGGTGCCGGAATGCCGTTCTGAGCGTTCCATGAGAAAAAAAGCCCTGCTTTACGGACCTGTGAAGGTTATAAATACAAAGACTGGCTGCAAAGTTATTTTTTTTATCACTGTAGTAACTATGAATGGTTGCAAAACAAGGCAATCACTAAATGAAGACTAGATGTAGTTGCCTCTGGGTTCTCACAAATTTACTGAATCCTAAACTTTGGTAAACATCTAGTGATATGCTCCTTCCCACTACATACACATATTATAAATGTTATATTTTTGGGGATCATGTCTTATGCTAATTCAATGAATGAGAGGGTATCCTTTATAAAAAAAGCAGTGAAAACAGAGAGCAAGAAGATAACCACGTTACAGGAAATAAGAAAAATGGGAGCTAATTTCTCCATTACAGTAGTACTTTATAACACAAGATTCAGCCAATAACACCTTGATATCATAAAGAACATTACACATAAATTTCAGATTGGCTGGATTAGCGTTGTTCTTTGACCATGATTTGCTGAAAAAGTTGTAACTAGCTAGGTTTATATTGTTCTAAATACAAGCTAGGATTTACAAAATCAAAATGTTTTCTTTCACCTTAAAAAAAACCCCAAATCCAAATATTTCTGATATGGCAGCCCAAACCCTTTTGAAAACCTCTTAAAGTTATAATTTATACATATTTAAGTCAATTTGTCAATTATAACTGACACCACTAATTTAATCTTTCTTTACCAAACAATCAGATAATAATCACAGAATAACTTTAACTAACAAAGTAAATACTATCTGAAGGTCACTTACTGTTCCATGATAATTCTTGTACAGGGACATTTGTAAGAGATTTGTGAGATAATCTTCCAGTTGTTTCTGCAAAGGAAACACAGAGATACAATATACAAAGGAAACACAAACACACCAGTTAAGGATTGCAACAGCCATTATTAAGACAGGCAGGCAGAAGACTAGCAAAGCACATCCATGAATATCAACTACCATTCAGAAGGCATGATGAAAACTTTTTAATCTCACAACACATGGGCAGACTTAACCGTGGTTTCAGCTGGAAAACTAAGCATCCTACATTAATCTAAATTCAAAAATGCTAGGCAACTCTTGGGAACTCGACAAATTAGCCATCAACAGGCACATAGAGGTAAACCACATTTACATACCATTCAAAAACTAAGAATGAAACAGAAAGCCCTGAATAGGTCCTTTCTAGCAACCAGCACACAGATAAGCAGGATTTAACACCAGGAAAATAATCAAGTAGAAAACAATACCCTAATCAAGGAACTTCCAAGGAGAAAACCACAACCTCACCAACACTAGCAGGGCAAGTCACTGTATATAAACAGGGAATAAACCCCACATTCAGTAGCATTGATGATGTTATCTAGTCCGATAATGAAATGACTGCAAGTAAACAACCAAGCTCAGAGTTGTTATGAAGAGTCAAACTAAAACAACAAGATCTCTTCTGGAGGGAATAACAACACTGAAATGTTGCATGGGTGACAGAAAGAGAGCAAGTGGAGAGAGAGGTAGAGGAAATAGGATATAAAGATTTAGCAGGAGGATGATTTATGAGGATAATGATAATGAAAAGATGAGATAATTAACAAAAGGTAATTGATTTTACTTTGCAGTTGAATCTGAGAAATGCCTCATGATAAAAAGCAATCTGAAATAGCTGGAGATTTACATGAAAGGACAACTGATTTTTTTCCCCTCAAGTAATTAACTTTTAAGACAGGAGGATGAATTTAGATTTGCTGAGAATAGAGTAAAAAAGATAAGCTTTTTTCCTCCTTTTTTCTCTGCCTACAACTGCTCTCAGGGAGAATCTTTTAAATTCAAGATAATCTTTCTTTCTGGCAAACAGAGTAAAAGATTGGGAAAGAGAAACTAAAGGAAAAAAAACACGAAACAAAACAAAAGCCTTAAATCTCCATGACAGGAGTTAGCACACAAAGCATGCTTAAAATTTGACTAGGATTTGAATGTCAACATAATCCTTCTTTAGTACTGTACATCTGCATGAATTTTATATACAATGTGGTCATTTCTTTCTCTGTTAAACAAGATAATAATCGGCAGTGTTTACAGAAGAAAGGTGGAAAAAGTAAAAGAAGAATAGTTGCAATCTTGAGATCAAAGCTCTATTCCTTTTAATAGGAATTGTATATGTGTTAAAAAGGGGCAAGGCTTTGATCTCATGAGTCATGACTGCCATCTTGACTTTTTCTGAGACCCCACCTACCACAGACATCGCTAGTAAGGAAGTTGTGGAAACACTGTTGTTTGTTCAGTACAGGTAGTTCTCGTCTTACAACAGGTCATTTAGTGACCGTTCAAAGTGACTTACGATCCTTTTTCATCCTTACGACCATTGCAGCATCCCTGTGGTCATATAATCAAAATTTGGATGCTTGGCAACTGGTTCATATTTATGTTGGTTGCAATGTCCTGGGGTCACAAGATCACCTTCTGGCTTCCCCACTGAGAAGCAAAGTCAATGGGGAAGCCAGATTCACTTAACAACCATGTTACTAAGTTAACGATTTCAGTGATTCACTTAACAACGGTGGCAAGAAAGTTCATAAAATGGGGCAAAACTCACTTAACAAATGTTTCGCTTAATAACAGAAATGTTGGGGCTCATTTGCTCATTTAAGACAGCCAGTTCTACACCGAGCATTTGAAATCCAAGCAGTTTATGAAAGCCATCCAACAGAATCGCATGATCCAAAGAGTAAAAAAGAAAATAAATAGAACATACGCAATCATCCTAAATCTGATAATTAGGTAGTCCTCAACTTACAACTATTTGTTTAGCGATGGTTTAAAGTTACAACGGCACTGGAAAAGTGACTTATACTGGGACTCACACTTACAACCATCTCAGCATCCCCACGGTCACTTGATCAAATTTCAAGTGCATGGCCACTGGCATGTACTGACGGAGGTTGCAGGGTGCCAGGGTCACGTGATCGCCACTCATGACCTTTCCAGGGAGCTTCTGACAAGCAAAGTCACTGGGGAAAGCCAGATTTGCTTAACAACCAAGTGAATCACCAAACTGAATGATTCACTTCACCATGCCATAAAAGCTCGGAAAACTGCCTACAACTCACTTAACAAATGCTTTGCTTAATAATGGAAATACTGGTCCCAACTGTGATCCCAAGTCGAGGACTACTTGTAATAATTGCCAGTACCCACTCAAACTTGCTCCGTCTCCAAATGCAGGCTTATAAAGATCGAAACTCGAGGGCACTGCTTGTATTTCAGAGGCTACTCAGAATAAAAAAGAGTTGGAAGGAAGCTTGGAGGTCTTCTAGTTCAATCCCCTGCTCAAGCAGGGGATCCTATACTATTTCAGATTAATTTGCGGGCTCACAAGCCAGGAGGATGGAAGAGCAAATAAAAAATGAAATCCAGACATACTGGGCAAAGGAGATTTTATTCTCAAGAACACAGGGCTTTGTTCTCAAGGGTAGACTACTCACTGCTTCATCTTCTCTTTCCACATCTCAGAGGAGAGAGGTAACTTTCAAAATGCATTCTTGGTCCTAATCCATATAGGCTTTACATAATTTAATAAGCAACATGATTGTTATTTGGAAATAAACCAACAACCAGTGCAATGCCACACCGCTGGTACAGTATGACGATATCAGATGGCTTACATGCAGACAACTGCATTGTCTTCAAAGCCAGTCCCATCAAAAGTGGGATTTACAAGGCTTCTAAGTTAGGTGGGGTAAAAAAAACAAGCAATTCAAGGATTCCAGGAATGCTACTATTATTGTAAAAAAGATGGAAAAACAGAACCTTAAAATTCTATTCAAGTTTCTCTCTCCCCCCCTCTCTCTCCCCCCTCCCTCTCTCTCATCATCCCTCCCTCCTTCATACTAAACAAAATCAAGGGATATCTTTCTCAGGTTTTCCTTCAGTCTCTGGACTGCATAACTGCGCCCCCAAGTTCTGCTTAACAGTTCATTCTTCTCTTCCCCAATTTTAATAGTCTTCCATACTTTCCTGAAGGCCATCTCTAAATCTCTTTAGAGTCTAAGAGCCTTGTGATGAAGAAGGCCACGAGCAGCTTTCCTAGGAATAGCTTCAACTGGTAAGCCATGAGTCTAGAAGGACCACCAAAGTTGCAGACTACCTCCTTCTGGGGAAGCCCAGTCAAAAATAGAACTAAGGTCAGTACTTGATGATTAATGATAATGATTAAACTCTATACACTCTACCCCAGGGGTCTTCAAACTTGGCCCTTTTATGACTTGTGGACTTCAACTCCCAGAATTCCTCAGCCAGGCATGCTGGCTGAGGAATTCTGGGAGTTGAAGTCCACAAGTCATAAAAGGGCCATATCTGAAGACCCCTGATCTACCCTATATACTTAGGAGGTCATAAGTATAGCTCAAAGCTTAGTTATAAGAGATATTCAGCTCTCCAGCTCTCTAGCTTTATCAATTACACATGTAAAGGGAGCAGTGAAATAGGAACAAACAAATGACATGCTATGCATGAAACGTATGCATAACCTCATTTATGGAAACTATAATTAGGTATGTAACCAAAGTCTAAAATTAAAATTAAAAAACAACTTAAAACTGATTTTCCAGATGAAGGATCTTACTCTTCTACTGGAGAGATGATCTTCTCTGACCATGTTTTCAGAGGTGCGTGGAAGACTCGGCATTTGTCTTGCTTCTCCCCTTTTGACAGTCTGTCTCCGCACAGTGTGTCTAAAAAATACAACATTGAATGTGTCCCAGAGATGAAGGGTGAATTTGCCAATAGAAATATCCTCATTGTTAAAAGGAAAACACTTGCAGCTAATGATTCAAATTTCTTTAATTACTGGGAAAGATAACATAAAACACACATGGATACATTAATTGCATGTCCACCTTCAGGCTTGTATTTTCATCCAGCACAAAATGTCCGAAATGTACCCTTACCACACTTCACTTACATAAACAATTAAGTACTGTCTTAGCCAATAAATGTTTCTGAACAATTAAAATCATAAAACTGATTTGGATTACTGAGTTGATCTACCTAGAATCTTCAAGTGGATTTGGATTTGATTCAATGAAATTCAGATATCTAAATCAGGCCACTTTAGATATTCAAATCTATGGGTGATTGGACCACAACATCTCTGAACCAAATCAAGCTGGCTATCTCTGATATACAGTAGCTTGAAAATTTTAAACAATTACTTTGGTCCGAAAGTGGTGATTTCAATTATCTCTAAACTAAACATTCACACCATTAAGAGCAATCATTTTTGTAGGTCACCTAGTAGATAGTAGGTAATAGTAACATTAGTAGATAGCCAAGAGAGGGCCAGTTTGGTGCAGGGGTTAAGGCATCAAACTAGAAACTAGAAGACCTCTTTGGAAGCTGGTTGGATGATGGTGGGAAAGTTGCATGCTCTCATCCCTAAGAAGGAGTCACTGGCAAGCCACTTCTGGAATTTTGCCAAGAAAACTGCAGGGATTTGTCCAGAACTGACTGAAAAGATCACAAATACAGTAGGTAATGAAACCAAGAGTTTAATTTTTTGCATTTACATTGCCCATAAAACTGCTGCCTCAGCAATTTTGCTTCTTTGAAGAGAATCTCCATTAGCTAGAGCAGCCTTCTTCAGGATTTACTGCCAAAGAATTTTCCAGAGTCATGGTGATCACCTGGTTCTTAGCAATAACAAGCAAGCATTATAAGAGCTAGCTTGATGTAGTGATTAAGGGTGCTGGCCTGACAATACCTTTAATGTCATTAAACAACAATATCTGCCTATTGCAGATCCATGGGAAGGACTTGCTAGGTGGACAAAAAATGCAAAATGCAGTCTAATCTTCTGGCTGACTATGTGACCAACCATTACAATAGTGCATGATGCTTTGGTACAGATGTTCATAACTGCTTTTAAGACATTGCTTATTTTTACTATCCCATTCCCATGCAATCACAAAGAAACTTAATTTACATGAAGCCAATTCTTGGCCTGCTGAAATTTTGGCAACGGTGCCCCCATCCTAAATGTCTATGGAAATTCTCAGTCATCCAGGTCATGGTTGTCCCAAATGTGCACTGAAGAAGCTTCTTGGATGAGAAGCGAAACGACTTCAAGGAAAAAACAAAGGAAGTCCAGTTGCCTTTTGAAAAAAGCATCTGTGGGCACCCCCAACCACTTGAAACATTATGTTCAATGCCATAAAATTAACCACTGAAAGCCAGCAGTAGTTAAAGTGGGGATGGGGTCAGAACGGTGTTAATAAGATCATGACAGCAACTTCTGGAGAGTGCTTAGGGGCTGAATCAATGTTCTGGGAGACTGCATGGAGGCCTACCCACCTACCTCTGGGTTAGAGCATCAGTGTAGGAGCAATACGGATTCAAAATCTTGTTCGGTGAGGAAGTGTTTTAGGTTAGAGCTATTATATCTAAACTGCAAAAACCCTGAAGAAAATTAGTGGCGGCAAAGCTTCAGAACCTTCTGTATTTCTTTGATATCAGCTACTCAACAAAGCTAGCCATCTGCATGCTTATAATTCAAACATGACGGCCCTACTTTAGGTAATTCACTATCTTTTAGCTTATCCAACCTCACAGAGTTAAACAACATGTTCCTCCTTTTAAAAAAGAGAAAGAACCAACTATGCCATCTTGGAACTTTTTGGCAAATGGTGGTACAGATATACTAAGACTACTGTAGTGCTAAAGCTGATACAACTCTGAACAATATTGTCCGAGAGAAAAATCACAAAGCCATCACAATGTGCTGAGCTCTCACCAAATCATAGCATACCACTGGATGAAAATTGGGTAGGTATGAGTGCTTTTCCCACTCTACACGCAAACAAAACCCCTGCTTAGAAAGATTTGCATGCAATCACCTTCGTGTTGGGATGGGAATTCGGATAAAAGCTTTGTATCGAAGGAGTTCTCTGTGCAGCTCCTGAAAATGCTTGTATTTCCTTTTCACTTTCCATGTAAACTCCCCATGGGTCAGCTCAATGGTGTAAACACGGGGGCTTGGCACCTTCAAAAAGGGAACCAGACGTTAAAGGCTCAAAGAAGATTATTTAGTCATTCTCTTCTTCTCTTTCATGTTAGCACGTTCTACAGAGAGTCCATTAGTGACCTTCTTGTAGATCAATTAACCAAGGCTCTCATTTAATACAAGTAGTCCTCGACTTACAACCACAACCAAGCCCAAAATTTTTGTTGATAGGCAAGATGGCTAAGTGAGTTTTGCTCCATTTTATGACCTTTCTTGCCACAATTAATAAAATCACTGTGCTTGATAAGCCGGTATCACAGTTGTTAAGTGAAATCAGGCTTCCCCATTGACTTTGCTTGTCAAAAGGTTGCAAAGGGTGATGATCACATGATCTGGGAGATGGCAACCATGCGGGCATGCTGCAATGGTTCTAAGTGTGACAAACAAGTCACTTTTTTCAGTGCCACTGTAATTTCGAACATTCACTAAATGAATGTTTGAAAGTCGAGGACTACCTGTATTACATTTCAGCAAGATTTATCCTGAATCAGTGTCATTGAAAAAGAAACATATTATGGGGAAAGGAATTAGACATTATTTCCCCAACCATAAAAGTTGCATAAAAATAGCTCAGTACATAAAACCCCTCTCATAAGTACCATTTCAGAGAAAAGATGTAACTTACCTGCTCTTCCTAAGCAATTGGATGCCACAAATCACAGAGAATTGATCCATGAACTATAACTGGTTCCTAGAACCTCTTTTGTGATTCAAGAGCAAAATAGGACCAAGATAGCAATATCACTTAGCCTTATATACCACTTGGTGGCTCAGTGGGTTAGGATGCTGAGCTTGTTGATCAGAAGGTCGGCAGTTTGGCGGGTCAAATCCCGAGTGCCGCGTAACAGAGTAAACGCCTGTTACTTGTCCCAGCTTCTGCCAACCTAGCAGTTCGAAAGCATGTAAAAAATGCAAGTAGAAAAATAGGGACCACTACGGTGGGAAGGTAACAGCGTTCCGTGCGCCTTTGGTGTCTAGTCATGCCGGCCACATGACCATGGAGACGTCCTCGGACAAGCGCTGGCTCTTCGGCTTTGAAACGGAGATGAGCACCGGTCCCTAGAGTCGGAAACGACTAGCACGCATGTGCGGGGGAACCTTTACCTTTACCTTTAATGTTATATTCTCTGGGCATTTTACAATGTCAGCATATCGCCCCCAACAATCTGGGTCCTTATTTTACTGACCTCAGTAGGATGGAAGGCTGAGTCAACCTTGAGCCAGTAGAATCGAACTCCTGGCTGTGGACAGAGTTTGCCTGCAATACTGCATTCTAACCACTTCACCTTTTTACTTTTGAAGGGTAACTGGGACTTCAGATAAATCTGATTTTTATGTTTTAATCTGAGGGAAGGAGGAAGTCTGCCAGGGCACAAAATGGATTCTGCGATCCTCTTCTGTACAAAACACCTCTTTTCACTGATGCATGGAAAAGCTACAAAGGTCAAACTGGAATGAAATTGGTTCAGAGCAATCTTTGGATAGTGAAACCAGGGGCATTGTCAGGACCCACCCCAAACCACGTCTTAGGAAAACAAAAACTCTTGGAGTCAGTTCTAGTCCAAAAGGAATTTTTACTAGGACATGCTTGGTTGTGGAAATACAAGACAGGACTTAGTATTGTTTTACAAATTGAAACTCTATAAAGGGATCCCGGTTCAACCCCCCTTCCCTCAACCCCATTTGGTCAGCCCCCATCATTTTACTTCATGTCATCCCTTTCATGGGAAAAAAGGAACTTTGAATCTTTATGGCTATTGCCTTCTTCCTCTACAGAATTAAACGAAGACACAGGCCAGATGCCTTCTTCTCTAATCTTCCCTTTTGTTCCCCCAGTTCAAAAGGTTCCCTTGGTTTTTGAAATAACCTAAGGCAGGCTGAATCCACATGCACTCCTCCTTCCTCGGGAGATGGCAGAATCCATGGGGGGGGGAAAATAATGTTTTAAACATACATTTATGAATGTGATATAAATGGATTCTGACAGGCATATAAATTTAAGAAAAAAATAATCTTCCTCCTTTCCTTTGTCCTTCTATCACACTTGGTGAAAATTTCCCTCGATTAAAGATTAAGATTCAGTAGTGACGATTCCGGTGCAAATCATCAGGTGTACCAATTTCTAAAAAATGGCACACAGAAACTTCCTACCCAGCCATTTCTATGGATCAGGTTAAAAAGATTTTAAACATAATATTCGATGCTTTTAAAAAAAATAGTCGTCTATTTTTTTAAAAAAATATTTTGACCCACTAGGCCTCCTGCAGCCTTGCCAAACATGAAAGTATGACTGAGAGAGTAGATCTGACCTTGGTTGTTGACGTAAAACGCTCCACTTCTAGAACCCGTACTCGGACAGGACACCCGGTTAGGTAGAGCTGCACGTGTGGCTCTTTAAATCCTTTAGTGTTATAAATGGCTGAGAATGGAATGCCCACTGCAAAGAATGAGATGGCCAGGTATCAGTTATTTACATGGGTTTTAAAGCGCACGTTAAACAGGTTACAGCAAAAGCAGTTAAATGACAGATTGAGACATGGCAGCACAATGGGGATTCCTTCAGCCAAGCGCTCCATGGGGTGTAGCAGTTCCTCTCAAATGAATAAAAGCTCCAGATTATTTTGCATTAGTCACTTCCCCTTTAGATAGGAAACCTGATGCCAAGAGGGTGATTTGAGTGAAATGTAAAAGAAAACGAAATTTAATACATTTTTTAAGACAAGTTTCACAATAAAAACCTAAAATAATTGATTGTTTGGATTGAAAGATCAGGGACTGAATTTGGGTTGTTCTACTGCAAAACATTATTCACATCCTGGATCAAATCAGGCAGTAACTTATAGTTTGTCTAATCATACTTTGTTGAATAAAAAACACAGTTGGCACACAATGTCAATCAACTGTGGTTTACAAATCAAGGTTGATTCACACTTTGGGCTGTATCAAAACAAATCAGCCATGTAGCATATACATATATGCTCTGATCTATATATTAAATTCTCTCTCTCTCTCTCTCTCTCTTTCTTTCTCTCTCTCTCTCTCTCTCTCACACACACACACACACACACACACAACTTGTTATAGCTACAGTATATCTATCTATCCATCCATCCATCCATCCATCCATCCATCCATCCATCCATCCATCCACCCACCCACCCACCCACCCACCCACCCACCTACCTACCTACCTACCTACCTACCTACCTACCTACCTACCTACCTACCTACCTACCTATCTATCTATCTATCTATCTATCTATCTATCTATCTATCTATCTATCTATCTATCTATCTATCTATCTATCTATCTATCTATCTATCTATCTATCTATCTAAAGCCTCCACCACTTTTGAAGAGAGGTACTATCAAAAACTGATAGAAAACCATGAGCAACATCACTCACAACTACTACAACAATGGATCTCCAACTTCCAGGTCCCTGGAAGTACACTGTTGTAGTAGCTGTGGGTGCTGTCACTCATGGTTTTCTGGTGGAGGCTTCATAGCACAGGGCTCGTCAACAGATTTTGTCAACAGCTTTAGCTTCTACTTCCCTTGGCTAGTTGTCACAATAGCAAAGGGTTTCTTTCATAGCATTTTTGCATGGTTGACCTCAAGGTCTCTTCCCAGATTCCAGTACAACTGTAGAGCAACTGGCAAGTCATACAGTGGTTGTCCATTCTGACGATATGTCCTACCCACCTCTGATAATCAGGGACTCAATGCTAGTAAACTCAATGCAATCCAAGATAGCCCATAGTAATTTTTACATACAAACAAGCTTTTTAAAAATGATACTATTAACTACCATATGGCTTGCATATTGCACTAAACCACTGGTTGTTGAATAAAATATAGTTGATTGGGTGCCTCTAAGGGAAGCACATCACATTATGGCACAGCACACTGAATGAACCAGGCCACTGAAAACAACAGGACTTGTTGTTTATAGTTAACTTGTTACACTGGTTTCAACATGTCCTTTGGACATGAATAACTTCAGCTAGATAGAAGTTGTTGTTGTTGTTAGTTGCGAAGTCGTGTTGCTCAGTCGAAGATAGAAGTAGGAACACTATATTTATACATGCATAAGCAGATGGTGGATGAATAAGTTTGTCCTTCTCAACTAGCTGATGTTTATCTATCAATGTGTAATTTATCCAGCACTACCAGTCGAAGCCACAGCAATCCCAACACAGTAATTGCTAAATAATGGTAAAGGCCTGGGGTTTTCTGTATCTCTTTTCTTCCACCTAATTGTCATGTGGAGTTGCAGTTGTTAGCAAACCTCTTTGAAGAGAAAGCTCAGAGCAGATTAGAAAATTCCAAGTTTTTCTCATCTCTAGTTATGTACAGCCCCCTGCCATTACTGTATTTCAGAATGATTCAGGGCAAGGTGTTTTTCCCCCACCAGTTTTAAGATGTGTGGACTTTTGAGAGTTGAAATCAACACATCTTAAAATCGATTAAGACTGACAAACACTGAATTAAGAGAATAGATGGTACCACTTCAGATTCCATACTGAATTAAAAATAATTAATTAAAAATATTTGGTTCTATTCTCCTACCTTTGCTCTCTCTCTCTCTCTCTCTCCTCTCTCTTTCTCTCTCTCACTCACACACACACAAACATAAAAAATCAATACAGCATGAGGAATTTAACAATTAAAACAAAATATTATCAAATAAAAATTTTAAAATGTTAAAATTTTGCACCCAGTATAGTTCTTTGCTTTCTCGTGATCTTTGTAAGACTTGACTCCAAGACTTCTAAAACAGGAGTGGATAAAGGCACAGGTCATGCAGCTGCCAAACACTTAGCTTTTTGTTTCCCAAAGCAGCGCAAGATGTCACCTCTGAAACACAGTGACAAAAGGACTGGATTTTGGCAGTTTCATATTTAAACTGGAAAATAAGGGAAGGAATGGGACTGCAAGTCTTTTGGACATAAAACACTCCTATTCCTCTCTTAACCCGGTTACCAAAAATTCCTGGAAGAAAAAAACCTGGGTCCAAATTTTCAAACTTTTTTTTTCTGGTAACCAGAAGGCCTTATATAATCTGTTGGGATTTTGAAGGTTTCACCACCTGGAAAAAATAAAGGAGCTTTTGGAGTTATTAAATGTAGAGTTTTGGTTTTTAATTGGTAAAAGAAGTAGGGTTAATAGTACAGGAAACAGAGAAATGTTAGCCAGGATGGTTGCTGAAGACTTTACAAAGGGCATCAAGGCTCCTGGAGCTCCGATTCAGTCTAATTCAATCACATTTGAATCACATCTCTTCCCCCTCATTCAGTAAGAACTATCAACCTTCTTTTTAAAAAGAACCCTCAGGTTTCAAAGAAGCCTTTTATGCGCTTGAGCTATTGACTTACCGGGAGCTTTTGGATCATGTACCACATCACTATCCAATTCTTCTCCTTCAAAATGAAGCTCCCTTGAGTCCAGACTTTCGATTAAGTTACTCATGTCGGCAGCGATTTTCCTCAGTGTTGAAGTGCTCACTTGCTTTCTATTGCTGAGAGACATCTTAAAGGTTTACACTTGCGCACAAGGGGCTGTTTGAGAGAAGGAGCAAGGAAAATGCATTACTGGTGGTGGTTATGACTAGAGTTTGTTGCTGCACCAAAGATTGATCTGCATGCCTGCCTGGCCAAGAAATTCAACCATCTGCCTTTCTATCTTGCAAGATAAAAAGAGTTCAGACAGAATGGAGTAACTCAAGAACCAAAAGTTTATCTAAAGAACAGATGACCACTCTTGTATCAGAAGAATTATTCTACGTCTTCATGTAAGCCATGATTGAGAGACAGGCACCCTTCCTTTTCACGACCCTGTAGTCCCTATTCAGGATAGAGTTGAGGCAACTAGATGGTGCTCAGGCAGGTGTCCTTTCTGACACCACACAGAGTTTGCAGCAGATATTTTTTCTTTGCGCCCTAAGAGACTAACATCTGCCGCTACCTAGGATTGAACTCTCTGTCTTCAGAGTGGGAGGCGAGCATCTTCACCACTAGGCCACCACACCGCTCATATGAGAAATAGTTACAAGATTAGTACAATATTTATTTTCCTTCTTGAGGGAGCTAGATAGGTGATACAAACTGAACATTAATGGAAAATCCCATAGTCTGCTTGCTAATTTTGCCCATCAAGGAAGTGAATGAATGAATGAATGAATGAATGAATGAATGAATGAATGAATGAATGAACCTTTATTGTCAAAGTACAACCATGTATACATTGAGATTGGCTGAGCCTCCTTTCATGCCCCCCACCACCACAACTCACAGTGACAACAAATCCACCATCTTATTACACCATGTGAGCTAATCTCTTTCTCTGGAGAACATATTGCTGGTTCTCTTTCAACATGTACAGACATCACTACAGAAAATACAGAAAATACAAACTTAGCAAGGACCAAACAACATGACCAGTCATTGGAGTTCCATGTGATTCAATTTCATGTGGATTTCTGGGATATAAACTATTTTTATTGCTTAAGTATAAACAAAGCATCACATAACATGTGATGGTCCAGAGAATTCCAAACTTAAAAACTGGAGAATCTATACAAGGTGCCTAGCAGGATCTGAGCATGGTTTTGCTTAAGTCATCTCCTTTGCTCAACTCTGGCCAATAAGATTTGTACATTTGGCATTTCCATTGAGAATAAGTCTCAGAACTAAAGTTCAGTATTTCATCTCTCTGATGATGTGCAGAAGCAAATAGCACAGTCCACCATTTCTCAACCTTGGCGACTTAAATACGGATGGACTTCAACTCCCAGAATCCCTCAGCCAGCTAAGCAAAAGTTCAAAAAGGAAGGTTATTGACCAAGTGACAATCAGATGTGTATGGAATACCACTGATTATGCGCACCAGATTTCTAATGTTTTGATCATGTACTATGTATAAATGAGAAGACTATTTATTATGTGTTCAGTTTAATAGACATCAATACTGGTTGTTTTTGAAATGATGAAGACCCATCATATAGGGTATATGGGTTATATATAGGATTCTTCCAAGAATCCTCTTCTGTAGAACACACACAGGGAGTAATTTCTTAACAAGAACAGGAAAAAACCAACAGCCACAAACAAGTTTGTATCTCTCACTAAGCCATAATATGATTTGCTGGCCACGTTGTGGCTGGCCACATTGTGTGAACCAAGCCACTGTAGTTATTATTTCAAGAAAACTTAATTAAGGGAATTGATTTCTATGCATCTAAACAAAGCAATGTATAAAGAATTCTCTAAAGTTGGAAGCCTAAAATAAAACAAAATCAGCAATCAAATCCACGTATCAGACTTCCACAAATTGGAGTCCAATGCAAGCCACAATATTGTATTGCATACCATGATGTTACTGAGCAAATGAGCAAATTATACAATTTATATCATCTGACAATTATGTTATGATACACTTATTTATTTTATATGGGTTTCTTTTTAAAATAAACAATTCAAAGTGGCAGCATACCTCATAATCCTTCCTCCTCCTATTTTCCCCACATACAGATAGTCCTCGACTTACAACTATTCATTTAGTGACCATTTGAAGTTACAACAGCACTGGAAAAAATGACTTATGATCATTTTTCACACTTATGACCATTGCAGCATTCCCATGGTCACATGATCAAAATTCAGACAGTTGGCAACTGGCATGTACTGACAATGGTTGTAGTGTCCCGATGTCATGTGATCAGTTTTTATGACCTTCTGACAAGCAAAATCAATGGGAAAGCCAGATTCACTTAACAACCGTGTTGCTAACTTCATAACTGGTGATTCACTTAACAAGTCTGACAAGAAAGATCATAAAATGGGTCAAAACCAGTGGTGGGATTCAGCCGATTCGCACCGGTTCGGGAGAACCGATAGCTAAATTTTGCTGAGTTCGGAGAACTGGCTGAATGCACACTGCTTTTGGAAGTCCAGTCTAGGCCTGGGAGGCCTGCAGGAGGCCTCCCAGGCCTAGAACGGCCTGCCAGAAGTGCATGGATGCCACTTCCGGAAGTCCGTTATAGGCCTCGGACGCCCAGGCCTGCATCCAATAAGAGAACCGGTTGTTCAGGTATTTGAATCCCACCACTGGTAAAAATTCTCTTAACTATCTTGCTTAACAACAAAATTTTGGGCTCAATTGTGGTCATACATCAAGGACTACCTGTATAATGTCCTTGCTTAGCTGACTCATGAGATTAGGTAAAGGTAAAGGTTCCCCCGCACATGCGTGCTAGTCCTTTCCAACTCTAGGGGCCGGTGCTCATCTCCGTTTCAAAGCCGAAGAGCCAGCGCTTGTCCGAGGACATCTCCATGGTCATGTGGCCGGCATGACTAGATGTCAAAGGCGCACAGAACGCTGTTACCTTCCCACCATAGTGTTCCCTATTTTTCTACTTGCATTTTTACGTACTTTTGAACTGCTAGGTTGGCAGAAGCTGGGACGAGTAACAGGCGCTCACTCTGTTATGTGGCACTCGGGATTCGACCGACCATCTGATCGACAAGCTCAGCGTCCTAACCCACCGCGTCCCTTCTCATGAGATTAATCCACACCAGTTTGAGATGTTTGGTAACAGATATATTAAAAGATAAATAGTTCCACATTCCCAATTGTTGCCAAGGTGGCCTTGTCTTTTTAATCGTCAGAGACTGGAAAGGCAGAGAGCTGAAGTCCCTTCTGAAATATACTGTGATGGAATGTTTCTGTGAAGGAGGCGGCGGTGTGATGGATTATAGTTAAGCAGCAGGATCCAGGAAGGAGGGAGCACATTCCAACGAGGGGAGTGAGACAAGAGACAGCATAGTTGGCGCTGGATCAAGGGAAGAGAAAGAGATTTAAGATAGCCACTCTCTAGGGCAGGGGTCTTCAAACTCGGCCCTTTTATATCCCGTGGACTTCAACTCCCAGAATTCCTCAGCCAGGCATGTTGGCTGAGGAACTCTGGGAGTTGAAGTCCATGAGTCATAAAAGGGCCGAGTTTGAAGATCCCTGCTCTAGGATATATCCATTGAGGTGAGAGTATTAAAGGTTTAGTTGGGCAAGATTCTGTCTATATGGTATATGCAAATAAAGAACTGAGCTTTTGCTGGACTGTTTTACTTTGTTCTGTCATATACCCACTAATGGGCCCATATACTGATTAATTTTTTAAATGAATTATTTCTCTGCCCCATTATCCTTCCCTTTCCTCCTGCCAAGCTGATTCCAGCCATCTTAAATGCAAAAGCCTGTAACTGGCATACATATTTAATTAAGCAAGCAATTTTAGTGTTCTCTTCCTTTAAAATATTCAGCAGCAACAAGGTTACCGCTATACCTGAATTTTTTTAAAAGGGACACAGCTCCGAACAAGAACAGACTATGTGCGCACTCTTTGCAACCAGTACCAAGCTTGGGTGTGTTAAAACACACACACACACACACACACACACACACACATACACACACACACACACACACAAGAAAAAAGAACAGTCAAGGTGCATGCTTCAGGAAGGGTCCAACAGAACAGAGTTGCAATTCCAGTTCTTCTTGTACGAATTGTATGAAAAGTCCTGCATTTTTCCCTTGGATGTATAGTCTTCTGGGTCATTTCCCCTTAAGACAAAGAGATGGGTTACTGGTTTTTCTTGTTTGTGGGTGGTGGTGTGTTTTATTTTGTTTTGCATTGCAACAATAGTGACATGCCATCATCCATTTCGTTCATTGTTCAGAAGGCAGATCAGACAAGGCAACGGGAAATCAAACATTAAGACTCCCTCTTCATTTATATGCTCTCTATATTACCCTGTTTAATCTACCTATTTGCTAAGATAAATGTTGAAAAGGAATGTAGAGTTGGTAGCAAGAGCCAAGAAATGAGTTGAATAGTCAACTTTATTACCATACATCCACTGTGTCTGGAAGCTGAGTTGATTTGGTAACCGAGTAGCCCAAGGAGAAAAAAAACAGGTGTCACGTACAACATACAACATAAGGACTGTAACTGTCATTATGTGGGACAAACATGTAGAAAACTAGCAGAGTGCATCCATGAATACCAACTAGCAGTCAGAAGACATGATGAAACTCTTTAATCTTGCAACACATGGACAGATTCAACCATAGTTTCAAATGGGAAACAGTGAGCATCCTAGACCAAGCTAAATCCAAAAATGCTAGGGAATTCCTGGAAACTTGGCATTCGGACATATGAGCCATAAACCATATGAGCCATAAGCCATATTTACACACCATTCAAAAGAGACAATAAAAAATCTAGGCAGGAATCAGAAAGACTAAAACACATCCTTTCCAGAAGCCAACACCCAGATAAGCAGGGATCAATACCAAGCAAACAAGCAGAAAACAATACCCCAATCAAGAAATTACCAAGGAGAAAACCACACCCCACCAACACTGGCAGGGTAAGCTAGGGTATATAAATAGGGAGCAAAATCCCAAATCACCAGCACAGGTGATGTCACCTAGTTGGGTAATGAAATGTCTGCAAGCAAACAACAAAGCTCAGAGAGCACCAAGGACTCCACCTCATTCAACCCTGAGCTACGGATATTCTCTTCTATTTAGCCATTATATCTGGCTACAGAAATGTAGATGTTTAGATGGCAGCAAAAGGATACAGAAGCTCTGACTCTTTGCTGCTGTCTACCGGTTGTCTGGTGTTTTGCAGCTCAGATAGGATAATCCTATTCATAGGAACACAGGAAACTGCTTTACACTGCCAAGTTGTTGATTCAGTGGCACCTGTATGTTCAATATTGACTGGCAACAGCACTCCAGAGTTTCAGGGAAATTTTCTTTCCCAGTCCAGCGTGGAAATGATGTGCATTACCTGCATCTGCACCGCTACTGAGCAGCAAAAATTCTAGTACAAATACTTCTCCCTTCTATTACACTTTGAGTGTTGAAGCAGGTGTCAAACATAGAGTCTACCTCAACTCCTTAGGCCAATCTAATTTGAGGCTGCTATGTGATCTTGTGAAAAGACATTAAAGAGTTGCTGGTAGATGCTAAAATCATACTTCCCCATACTCTAAAGCAGATGATGCCTTTGAATCCTAATGTCATGGTTCCGACAGATGAAACTCTTCAAAAGAACTTTGAGGCATCGTTTACCTTAAAGGATCTTTTATTCGAGTAGCATAATATCGGCACTACATAATCGAAGCCAAAAACTGAATTCCCCTCCCCTGGGCACATAGTATCAAAGCACAGTTCCCTCCTCCAATTAACAGTCATAAATCACATTCCCCAATTAGCTTGAAGCGCAGGCTTCCTCTCCAGCTCTCCAGCCCACCAATTCTTTATCAGCTCTGAGCTCAATAACCTTGATTCTCACGCTAAGTTTAGTGTTGTTATGTCTAGCTGGATTCTCATTCACATCCCCCCCCCCAGCATCATCTAACTCTAAAAGCGAAAGGGAAAAGATGGCTACATTTCCATCTGTTGTCAATGCAAAAACATCTGATGTTAGCAGCGTTGCCACCTAAATATTGTGCAGCTCTATTGCCTGCAGCAATTGTGTCCATGGGCACTGCACATGGCATCCAGGATGGTTTTTTAAATTTATGGATACCATTTCTTGGAAGACAGGGAGTCCTTGGATTGTATTGGTCCTGAAAAGCTTTTTCGGGATTATAGACAAACTAATTGCAGGAAAACCATTTTTGTTAAATTGTCTTATTGCAAGCCAATTCTCAGTACCTTCCAAGAAAAGAAATGGACAAGCATGCAAACAAATACATTAATTACTGACAATAATGAGTAACACAGAAGTCAAAGAAACCTTATAATCCTTCAAGAGTCACAACTTTCAATCAATAATTGCATCACGTATTCATATTAAATCATGAGACAACATAGCGGAAATAGAAATTCTTCATCCTTTTACCTATTTTAGCTGTTCTGTCTAAGTCAGGAAACCCCCTTCAAGAGATTTGTCATTCAGAGGCAAATAGAACTGGCCATCATCAGCTTTTAAGATAGCTTGCTTCTCTCTCTCTCTCTCCATCCATCCATCCATCCATCCATCCATCCATCCATCCATCCATCCATCCATCCATCCATCCATCCAATTTATGCATCACCCATCTCACTATCTAATTCAGCCTCCCCCAATCTTTTGGGCACCAGGGACCAGTTCTGTGGAGAGGGGTTTGGTTGGGGGACATGATTTTGCATTCTGCCTGTATTCCATGGATGGGGCTTCACTTGTTTGCGCGGCCTGGTTGCTGGCATGCTGCGGCCTGGTGTCAGTCCATCGACTGGGTGTTGGGGACTTCTGTTTTAAGTGACACTGGGAAATATACAGATTAAAAAAAAAGCTTGGAGCTGCAACAGTTTGCCATGGCTGCACTACAGGAAAATTCTTTTGCTTCTAGAGGGCACAGACACCATGCCATGGTGAAGAAATTCTAGTGAAGGCATCTTTTATTCATGTTCTTTTATTTATTTATGAAATGTATTATTCACAGCAGAGCAATATGTCCCAATGGAGGTGGGACTTACTGTATTGGTTGTTGTAACAGGAGTGGAGAACTTTTTGGAGACTAAAGATCACACTTACCACTGGGAAGAACAACAGGTTGCAGTGAAGGGTTTAGATTATGGCACTCACCCTCTTCCAGGATGGGTTGTAGGACTGAGTTTAGGAACTTTTCTTCATTTTCTTTGTAAACCAAGTGAACTCTACTTTAGAAATTGTATTCCATCTTTGTTGAGCTCCCCGACTCCAAGTAGTAAGAAATAAATGCTGTTGTTTTTTTAGTAACATAACTAAGGAGGGGTGAGGGGAAATAAAAAAGGGGCACATGAACTTTTGGACCAAGAATCACCCATTCTGGTTTTCAAGATTATAACATTAATCACTTTCAAGTAAGCAAGCAATAAAGAAAAATGCTATTTGCTTGCATAATGGGCCCCATGGAGAGGTCCAAACAAAACTAAGTAAAAACTAACAACAGTTAAATTATACAAAGGCAATATACCCCAGTCACAGTACAAGTAATTATGATGTAACTCTAAAATCCTGAATCTCTAAACACGGTACCTCTGTTGTCTGAGTATCTTTTCCAACAAATAAGCCCTACTATTCAACTTTAACTTCTATCCAAATTCTCCTATCGATCAAATTATTTTATAAAATATGTATGTTTTCAAAACTTTCTTTAACCTATCCCAAAAATTTGTGGACCTGGCGGGGTAGAGATGGTGAGGTAGAATTTCATAATCAGAGACCAGGTTTTGAAATGCAAAAAAATGGGGTGGAAAACCTGTGAAATGGGGATGGAAAAAAGTCTATCAGTTGAATAAAAAAACAGGATCATGGCAAGCCATGTGGTGGGGCAGGGACTGAAGAACAGCCATCCACCACACCAAGAGTTTAAATTGGGCTCTGACACTAATAGGGAGGAAGTGTAAGGTCTTGTGGTAAAAGGAAACTTGGGCTAAAACAAGAGAAGTCCAAAACACTGCATGCTGCACATTTTTGGATCATGGTCAGAAGATGGCACTGTGCACTTTAGAGGCACTCTGAGGGTTGTTTGGGGGGGGGGATGTTTAAATGGATTGTACATACAACAGAGTTAGAACTTGCTTTACAACATTCCATCTGCCATCTTACCAAATCTGAACTCTGTCCCATGAACACCGCTGGTTGGTCACCTCTGCTCTAAATTCAAAGCGAAGAAATGGTATGGTACATCTCTCACAACAGTATGGATTGAACATAGTTATGGACTTTTCTGTTGTCCATAGCCTTCCTGACTTTTTAAGGTGGAGCACACATGAGGAATGTGTTGTGAGTCCTGAAATGACCATCTCATAGTTAAATACCGGCATCCCGGGATATTCAGAATATTCCATCTCTTTCCATGGGGGGTGAGCTATTACCCCCCGTAGATAGGGCTCGCAACTTGGGAGTCCTCCTAGATTTGCGGCTTACTTTGGAAGACCATATAGTGGCTGTGACTAGGGGGGCCTTCGCCCAGGTTTGCCTGGTGCACCAGTTGCGGCCCTATCTAGACCGGGATGCCCTGTGTACGGTCACTCATGCGCTCGTGACCTCGCGTTTGGACTACTGCAACGCTCTCTACATGGGGCTTCCCTTGAGGACCACTCGGAGGCTCCAACTGGTACAGAATGCAGTCGTGAGAGTTGTGTTGGGAGTCTCCCGATACTCCCATGTTATACCTCTGCTCCGTGAGCTGCATTGGCTGCCAGTTGTCTTCCGAGTGAGATTCAAGGTTTTGGTAATGGTTTTCAAGGCCCTACATGGCATGGGTCCGGAGTACCTCGGGGATCACCTGCTGCCGGTGTCAACTTCCCTCCACCCTGTGCGTTCCCACAGAGAGGGCCTCCTCAGGGTGCCACCGGTCAGAGAATGTCGTCTGGTGGCCCCCAGGGGGAGGGCCTTCTCTGTGGGCGCCCCGGACTTATGGAATCGGTTGCCAGTTGAGCTCCGGACGGGGCCCGACCTTCGCTCCTTCCGACGCGATCTGAAGACCTATTTATTTGAACAAGACGGCCTGGCCTGATGGGGGATGTGTTGGGGTTTTTTATTGTGGTTTTTACATTATTATTTATTGTTTTAGCTAATGGGCTTTGCATTTAATTCTCTTTTTAACTTTTGTACCTTGTATTTTATATGTGCCCTGTTCACCGCCCTGAGTCCTTCGGGAGAAGGGCGGTATACAAATATGATAAACTATAACTATAACTATAAATACTCCCAGCAGACTATCCCATTTGCAACTCCTAGCCTCCTCCAAAATATCAATGTCCTTGTTGGCTACCAAAAGCTTGTACAAGATCAGTGTTTCATGGCCAGTGAACATGCTAGAAAAAGAGGGGTGTCAGTCTTTTTTCTTATCTTGTGCTTCAGCTAAATTCAGTGTTCTTGTTGGCATGTGGATGGTGCTGTTTTAGCATTAAGATCTCCAGGAGCAATTAAAATGGAAGTATAACATGGTATTTGTAATGATCCTAAACCACTCAGAAGATCATTTTAAGACACTAACGTATTAAACTAAAGATTAAAAAAGAAACAGACAGCATTTGTGTCTACTTTTATATTTGTTTGAAGTCTCTGATTCATGCCATTTTATAACTTGGCGCTGTCACGCAACATGGAAATGTACAGCCACGTTATTGAGAATTTTCCTTCTTTTTGCTCTGAAAGAATAATTTATCAAGACCGTTGGTGTTTCCCATGATAGATAGAAGTAATAAAAGTAAAAATTCCAAATAGCATTGCAGCTGAATGCATTAAACCCTGGCTCCCAAGGGCTATATGGAAATAATTAAAAGGAAATGAATTGATAACTTTTTTTAAAATTTTCACTTCAGAGACCAGCTGTGGCTCTGCTTGAACGGAAAAAAAAGGCTGCTGAACCCAGTGGGAAAGGACAAAAGTCAGAAAAGGAAGCTCTGTCCTTTTACCCCAAGGATACTGAGGCAGACTGTGCAACGCATAACAATAAATACACCAGTAATAAATGACAAAGAACTTCACCTTACATTTCCAAAGAATCTTCCTTGACTTTCAACCATTCATTTAGTGACAATGTGAACTTACAAAGGTACTAAAAAAAATGATTACAACTAGTCCTGATGCAACATCCCTACAGTCACATGATCAAAAACGAAGTGCTTGGAAAGGGATATGTATTTACAATGGTTGCAATGTCCCAGAGTCATGTGATCATCCTTTGTGAACTTCACAGCCAGCTTCAAACAAGCAAAGTTAATGCGGGAATCCAGATTTGCTTAACAACCAAGACAAAAAAAAAAGGTTATGAAATCAGGTGTGACTCGTGTAATAACTGCTTCGCTTGACAATGGAAATTCTGCTCCCAGTTGTGGTCATAAGTCAAGAACTACCTGTACACTTACACATACAGATAGTCCTCAACTTACAACCACCATTGATGTCCTCAAATTTTGACCACAAAATTTATGTTGCCAAGTGAGAAATTTGCTAGGTGAGCCTTGCCTCATTTTATGACTTTTTTGCCACATTTGTTAAATGAATCACTGCAGTTTTTAAATTAGCAACACGGGTTGTTAAATGAATCGGATTTTTCCACTGACTTTGCTGGTCCAAAGGTCCGCAAAATGGAATCACATGACTCTGGGACACTGCAACCGTCGGGACCTGAAAACGTGGCTTTTTGATCTATCTGGCCTGGACTAAGGGGTTTTAAGTTTTAAACTTTGCTTTAATTTGTTGGGCTAGTAATTAATTTAATTTATTTTAATTCTGTTTCTATTTTAACTTTTATATTGTTTTTAAACTTTGCCCTGTAAACCGCCCTGAGTCCTTCGGGAATAGGGCGGTATATAAAACTAACTAACTAACTAACTAACTAACTAACTAACTAACTAACTAACTAAATAAATAAATAAATAAATAAATAAATGTCAGTTGTCAAGCATCCAAATGTAAATCACATGACCACGGGGATGCTGCAACAGTTCTAAATGTGAAAAAGAGTCATAAGTCCCTTTTTTCAATGCTGTTGTAACTTCAAATGGTCACTAAATGAACTGTTGTAAGTCGAGGACTACTTGTAGTTAAATCCTGCTAAACGTATCAAAGCAGGATAGGATAGCAATGTCCTTCTATCATCTTGCAAGCTGTTCCATTGGAAACAGGTGTTGAACAGGTAACTCTAAACAATGAGTTAATAGGTTACTAATTAATGGAGAATCCTTATTAATCAGAGAAGCAGAACTTGGTTGTGCCAAGCACAAGATGGTACAGCTAATAAGAAGATGGTTCTCAATTCCGCCTTTACTGCCTGCTGATAATGAATAGCTTAACTGGAACCCTGTGATAAATAATTAAAAGCACGATAGGTAAAGGTTTCATGAACTTTGTGCAAACAAGGCAGGTGTTCACATGGATTCCTTCATTTGGGGAAGGAATGTGCTCCAAGACAAATGCCAGGCTGGCACTAGAATTAGAACATTATCTGATCTTTAATTCAATGAAGAAGGAAGAAGAATTACAAATGGAATTTGAAACGTAATGTTGCAGCATTAATGCAACAACAGTGAACTCTTGTATTCAGGGCTCCAGCCAGCCTCTTGCAGAACAGTAAGTATGGTTTTGTTGTTAGGTAGAATTGTGGAGACATATGTACATGAGGGGTCCTTGGTGCTCTCTGAGCTTGGTTGTTTCCTTGCAGACATTTAATTACTCAAATCAGTTAACATTATCAGCCTATACACAGATTAACACCAACATTAACATCAGACTAATAATCAAGAAATAAACAATACCTCAATCAAAACACTGCCATGCAAGCCAACAGCAAACAGCCCAACCAAAGAATCTCTTAAGACCATCTCTACCTACACTGACAGGCAAGCCACTAGAATATATAAACCAGGGTCTCCAAACTTGGCAACTTTCAAATTTATGGACTTCAACTCCCAGAATTCCTCAGCCAGCCAGGGCCATCCGGAGCTCAACCGGCAGTTGGTTCCATAGTGCCGGGGCACCCACAGAGAAGGCCCTCCCCCTGGGGGCCACCAGTCGACATTCCCTGACTGGAGGCACCCTGAGGAGGCCCTCTCTGTGGGCACGCACAGGGCGGAGGGGAGTTGACGCCGGCAGCAGGTGGTCCTCGAGGTATCTCGGACCCATGCCATGTAAGGACTTAAAGATCATAATCAAGACCTTGAACCTCACCCGGAAGACAACTGGCAACCAATGCAGCTCGCGGAGCAAAGGTGTAACATGGGAGTACCGGGAAACTCCCAAGACAACTCTCGCGGCCGCATTCTGTACCAGTTAGAGCCTCCGAGTGGTCTTCAAGGGAAGCCCCGTGTAGAGAGCATTACAGTAGTCTAGGCGAGAGGTCACGAGCGCATGAGTGACCGTACACAGGGCATCCCGGTCCAGATAGGGCCGCAACTGGCGCACCAGGCGAACCTGGGCGAAAGCCCCCCTAGTCACGGCTACTATATGGTCTTCCAGGGTAAGTCGTGAATCTAGGAGGACTCCCAAGTTGCGAGCCCTATCCACGGGGGGTAAGAGCTCACCCCCCATAGAAAGCGATGGAACATTTTGAATGTCCCGGGATGCCGGAATGTACAGCCACTCAGTCTTGTCAGGGTTGAGTTGAAGTCTGTTCCTCCCCATCCAGACCCGTACCGCCTCCAGGCAACGGGACATCACAGCGAGGGCATCACTGGGGTGGTTTGGGGTCGAAATGAAAAGTTGGGTATCATCAGCATATTGATGATACCCAACTCCAAAACCACGAATGATCTCACCCAGCGGTTTCATGTAGATGTTGAACAGGAGAGGCGAGAGAACCGACCCCTGAGGAACTCCACAAATGAGAGACCTAGGGGTCGATCTCTGCCCCCCTGCCAACACCGACTGCGAGCGTCCCAGGAGATAGGAGGAGAACCACTGAAGAACTGTGCCTCCCACTCCCAATCCCCTGAGACGCCGCAGCAAGATACCATGGTCGAGAGGTCTAATAGGACTAGGACATAGGAATATCCCCTATCCCGAGCCCTCCAGAGATCATTCACCAGAGCGACCAATGCCGTCTCCGTGCTGTACCCGGGCCTGAAACCCGATTGGTAGGGGTCCAAATAATCTGCTTCATCCAGGACCAGAGGGAGCTGATGCGCCACCACACTCTCAACAACCTTCGCAAGAAAGCGAAGGTTGGAGACTGGACGAAAGTTGTTCAATACAGCTGGGTCCAAGGCAGGCTTCTTGAGGAGAGGTCTCACCACCGCCTCCTTCAAGACGGTGGGGAAATAACCCTCACTCAAAGAAGCAGATATGACCGCCTGGAGCCAGCCTCGTGTTCTCTCCCTAGCTGCATAAACCAGCCAGGAAGGGCACGGGTCCAATAAACATGTGGTGGAGCTCAGCCTCCCCATAATCCTGTCCACTTCATCAGGGGTCACAGAATCAAACTCCTCCCAGATAACATTGACAAGACCGCCCGTGTCCTGATCGCCAGACTCTGCCCAGCTGGAGTCCAAACCGGTCCGAATCCGAGCGATTTTATCCGACAGATGTTGACTAAATTCCTCGGCACGACCCTGCAAGGGATCCTCCCTCACCTCCTGATTAAGCGAGTCACCCTAAACAGGGCGGCCGGGCGATTATCTGCGGACGCGATGAGGGTGAAGTAATTACACCTCGCCACCCTCATCGCTGCGAGATAAGACCTAATATGGGTTCTTAACCACAACCGGTCGGATTCGGATCGGCTAGACCTCCAGCAGCTCTCTAGGCCCCGTTTCCGACGCTTCATCTCCCGGAGCTCCGCGGAGAACCATGGAGCTCGCTGGGATCTGCACCGGGTCAGGGGCCGCAAGGGTACAACCCGGTCAAGTGCCTCAGTGGCTGCCCTTTCCCAGGCTTCCACTAAGGCATCCGCCGAGTTGTGAGCAATGGAGGCAGGTGGGGACCCCAGCGCCGCTTGGAATCTATCAGGATCCATTAAGCGTCTGGGGCGGTACCATCTAATTGGCTCCGTACCCCCACGGCGGGGGGTGGCAAAACGGAAGACCAGCCGCAGGAGGTGATGATCGGTCCATGACAGGGGCATAATAAATGGAGAGCCCCCACCAAGATCATCCAACCACCGTCCAGATAAAAAAATCAGGTCAAGGGTGTGGCCTCCCTCGTGAGTTGGTTCAGAAATTACTTGCGTCAGGTCCATGGCCGTCATGGAAGCCATGAACTCCCGAGCTAGCTCAGATGAACCTCCCAGGGATGGTAGATTGAAGTCTCCCAAAACAATAAGTTTGGGAAACTCAACCACCAACCCCGAGAGGATATCGAGCAGCTCGGGCAGGGCTGCCGCTGCGCGACTAGGCGAAATGTACACCAGCAGCAAGCCCAACTGCGCCTCAGAACCAAATCTCACAAAGAGAGACTCACACCCGACTATCTGAGGAACGGTGGTCTCCCGCGGACATAAGGTCTCCCTCATAGTCACCGCCACACCCCCACCCCTACCATGAGCTCCTGGCCGATGTAGCACCCGGAAGCCTGGTGGGCAGAGGTCAACCAAAGGCACCCCACCCTCTGGGCCCAACCAAGTCTCCGTGATGCAAGCCAGGTCCGCGTGCTCACCCTCAACTAAATCCCTAACGAGGGGAGCTTTGTTAACCACGGACCTGGCATTCAGGTACACCAGCCGGAGCTCAGGAGGCTGCACATCCTCGCTCCCGGAACCTCGAGGAAGAGGAAGAGGGTCGGAGCGCCTCACCGCTTGCAAATAGCGGAGATGGCCCTCCCGGTAACGATATGGCCCTCTGTCTATCCACCTGCTGCCATTCCCCGTCGTGGGAATCGGTAATCCCACGACCCACTCATGAGCCCCGGAGACAACCACACCCCGTTCTCCCCCCGAGCGGTCGGACCCAAGTCTGGCCTGAGCCATGGTTGATTGGCCACCCCCCATAGCCAGACAACCCCTATCTCCCACCCCTCTCCCTAACCCCATAAAAAATTTCGATAAAAAAGTAATCAGAGGCCTTCTATTAAATTTGTGTTGACGGCCCCTGCCCCTGCCCAGCCATCTCTCAGGGTCCCAATACTCGGGCCCGTCATCGAGGTTAGGAGTGTTTAAGGAGGCGGGTCGCACCCAGGAGAGGGGGGCACCCCTGAGGGCGTACAAGTCCGTGCTGGTGTATTGTCGCATGAGTCTAGCAAGTCCAGGATAGGCATCCCATTAGTTATGTCCATGGGAGGATCGAAACATGAAGACAGATATCTGGGTCCCCACCCAACTTCACTGCCACTCAGTTGGGTGCCCCCAGAGACAGGCCGCCCCCCGCCCTCTCACGACGGGTTGCAACTCTGTTCCTGGAGGTGGACCAGATATCCTCTGGGTAGGCAAACCCCATAGAGCTCCCACCTCTATGGGGCTGCAAATGGAAAAGTCAAGCCACTCTCCCACCGTGGCCGATACCCAGGTGTGTCCAAAATCCAAGGGGAGAGGGGGGGTAGGCAGGAAGATGATAAGTATATATGTCCATATGTCCGAGGCAAAAAGGGTAGGCAGGCCAGGATAGTGAAGATGGTCCAAAGTCACCGTCGTCGCTGCAAAAGCAGTCCAAAAGCGGTGCAGGAACCACGTCATCTTTGTACCATTATGATGACCCGCGGTCGTCTTCTCCGCCGCTAAATGGCCTGAAGACGCCGTCGCCGCCAAGATGACTGACAATCGCCCTCTCCACCGCCGAAACGGCCCGAGGGCGACACCGCCGCTGAAAGCGGCCCGAGGCGACCTAGGGCAACATGGGGACCCCACCGCCGGCGAAAGGGCCAAAAGCCCAAAAAGCGCCAAAGCCAGCCACCGGCCACCGCGAACGGGCCACACAGTCCCAGAAACGCCGGTGCCGCCGAAAGCAGTCCGAAAGCAGGCCCCAGAAACGTCCCACCAGCTGTTGGCCGCCGGAAACGGCCAGAACACACCATCTTCGCCGTCGCCGCCGAATGCGTGCTGCCGCCAGCGCCGAGCGCGGGCCGCCGCCGGCGCCAAGCGCGGCCCGAAGACCACCACAACCAGCGCCAGAGACGACGCCCACGCCGTCGCCGCCATTGCCGTCGCCGCCATCGCCGCCGCCCGAACAGACCCACGGGCGTTCTCCTCGCCAACCGGAGCCAGTCTGGGAGCGTCAAAGGTGGCCCAAAACGGCCCGAAGAGCAGGAAACGCCGGCGTCGGCCACGAGCAGCTGCAGACGGTCCGGGAAGGAACAGCAAGAAAGAAAAACAGCCGGCGTCGGCCACGAGCAGCTGCAAATGGTCCGGAAAAGGCAGCAGCAAAAGGAAACAGCCGGAGGACAGCAGGGCCAGCAGACGGGCAGCTCGGTAGATAGAGTCTAAGTAAGTCACTGCCAGCTTCGTCGACCTCCTAGTTGCCTCGCTGCCTAATGCCATAAGCCCCCAATCCCCATCTCAAAAGCCCGAAGGCTCGTGAGGGGCTCCCAAGGGACGCCTAGCAGCTGGAGCTCGCGGAGCTCAGCCGAGCACGTCCGCCATCTTGGGCATGCGCAAGATATTGCAAGATATTGCAAGATATTGGGCATGCGCAAGATATTGCAAGATATTGCAAGATATTCATTCAATTTTCAAATGCCCTGCAGAATTCATTCCATCTCCAAATGCCTACATTTCCAGAGTTGATTGCTCAATTAATTAAGCAATTTATATCTTGTTCTTTGAATTCACTGGTACCACTCACGGCATTTCACTGAAAACAATGAAAACCAATGTTACTTTGAACAAAGCTTTAAAAAGCATATGAAAGCCTATTAAGTATTTTCTAATATGAGCAGGCTGAAGGCAAGTGCCATTTTTCAAGTCAAATTTGCCTCTAGAGCGAATGCCTCCCTAAAGAATTTCAACAGGGAAAGAATATTTTTAACTTTTAACCTGATTAGAAGTCAAAAGGCATCTTGGATGAAGAAAGTGCTTTCATGCTATTGCCAAGAAAATTACATAGATGTGTCTATAAAAGTCACAGAGTTGAGATCAACTCAAAACGAACTCTAATTTAGCTGCTTAAAGGACTTGGCATAGTCTTCTCTTTCCTGGCTGCCCTCCAAATATGTGGATTTTGACTCCCAGAATTCCTCAATACAACTCTTACGCAGCTGAAAATTGTGGGATTGAACTCTGCGCATCTGGAGAATGGGAAGGCTGTGGATGCTCCGTTTATTTTTTGTCATAACAGCCATAATCTCCCCTGGACTGGAAGCTTTATAACAAAAAATGTCCCAAAGGTGCTTTTTTCAAAAGGCAACTGGACTTTTTTTGTTTTTCCTTGAAGGAGTTTCACTTCTCATCCAAGAAGCTTCTTCAGTTCTGACTGAATGGTGGAGAATGGAAGCATTTATATTCCTTACAGTCAGCTGGTTGTTAGAACTCTTTCTGAGAGTGGTTGAGGCCATTTGATGGTTTAACTGTGCCCTCAGGGTCACCTGAATAGTGCAAATGGGTTGCCTTTTCTTGCAGTGGCGCAGTGGTTAGAATGCAGTATTGCAGGGTAATTCTGCCAACTGCCAGCAGTTTGATTCTCACTGGCTCAAGGTTGACTCAGCCTTCCATCCTTCTGAGCTCAGTAAAATAAGGACCCAGATTGTTACGGATGATATACTGACTCTGTAAACCACTGAGAGAGGGCTGTAAAGCACTCTTACAGCCTTAGAGAGGGCTGCAAAGCTGTGAAGCAGCATATAAGTCTAAGTGCTATTGCTATTGCTTTTGAAAAAGCACGCTTGGAACAACCAGGATGTGGATGAGTGAGAATCTCCATAGGCATATAAAAAAATGTTCTTGAAATGATAAATGTTCAGGAGAAAAGAAGCAAACAAGGCAAGAATTCATTATAACTTTGTTAGCTATTTTAAGATACTCATGGGCATGTTTCTCCAAAATGGAAGCTATCATAGGTATTGGACAATTACCCTCTTTGTGAACTTTGTATTATTTAAAAACGCACAATTCAGCAAACTTTTCAACTGTCTCTCTCTCCCCACCACTGAAAAATAATTTTAAAAATCCCTTTATATCTCCAGAATATCTGGCTGGAAACCTCAGTTATCTTTCCCATTATCACCCCCTTCTGTGCTCAAAAATAACAAGAAATTCTCCAGGGTAAGACTGCAAAAGGGCAGAATTTGCAGAAAGCTCATTAATTGCCAACTTCACTGTGGACATCATCCTTGGATATTACAATTACACTTTAAGATATACCATCTGGATAAATGTAGTGGCAAGTGGGGATGATCGGAGGAGCCAGGATAGCTATAAGAATAGATATTCTATAAGTTACTTAAATGCATAGCAAAATATTTCACAACTTCCTGTAGAATAATATGGAAAAATCTGAAACACTGCATGGGTCTGACTCAGAGTCAGTCATCAGACTCGACCTCTACAAATTTCTTTTGTAACCAATATAATGTTTTGGTGCCAGATTTGCATGATTGGGAACTGCCCTGCAATTCTACATTACGTTCAACACTGCAAACAATACAGGGAGGACCTATCAGGGCACAAGCTACTGTATTCAACACTTTTTCTGTTTCCGTAAGACCAGAGTTATGGTCTTTTTATGAGCCTTCAAACAACCAGCATTTACATTATGCCTTCTTTTCTCCTCCAACTCAGCTATTTTTCTTTAAAAACAAAAACAAAAAAACCTGTGATCCAATTCATCCCCGAAAGGGTAAATTTAGGCACTTGCAATCACAGAAGGTGGCTCATGTGATTAAATGACTTTCCTTAAGAAAATTCCCAAACCAGGCGTTAGCACCTCAAGAGAAATAGTCTTACCAGACTTTTCCTGATGTGTTAGATTTGTTTAGCTTACAGGTGGCCAGGGAATTCCATGTTTCTTTTCCGTGAATATTTCTGACTAGCTTATTGCAACAATATCCACACTTCATTTTCATATTTTGTAAAACTCATTTCAGCTTTTCCGTATCTTCTTAAAACATGTCAGCTGCTAACCCTTAGGGTCCTCCATTTATTTTCCCCCCTCCCCATTTTTATCAGAATAACAGAGTTGGAAGGGATCTTGGACTTCATCTAGACCAAACACCTGCTCAAGCAGGAAACCCTATGCATGTGGTGGTGAACTTATGGCATGCGTGCCACCTGTGGGCATGCACGCCGTCGCCCCAGCCCTAGGCCTTCAGCTGGGTTTTATAAAACCTTTTCACTTTAGGTCTCCGCTGACATGTGCAAAAAAAAAGGTTCAATCAATCAATCAATCAATTTCAACTTCTCATGGGAAAAAAAAGATCTCGCATAGTTGGAATTGATTGATTGAACTCCCCCCCCCACCCAGTCTGCTACTACCGCAGCCACGCCCACCCAATGGGCCATGCCCACCCAGCACCCAACGATACGTGAGTTTTGGGTTGCAGTTTGGGCACTCGGTCTCTAAAAGGTTTGCCATCACTGCCCATTTCAAACAAATGGTTGTCCAATCTCTTCTTGAAAACCTGCAATATTGGAGCACCTACAACTTCTAGAGACAAGTCTTTCCACTGATTGTCCTCACTGTCAGGAAATTTCTCCTTAGTTCTAGATCGGTTCTGTCCTTGATTAGTTTCCATCCATTACTTCTTGTTCTGCCTTCAGGTGCTTTGGAACATACATTGACCCCCTCTTCTCTGTACAGCCCCGTAGATGTTAAAACACTGCTATCATGTTACCCCTAGTCCTTCTTTTCATTAAACTAGACATACCCAATTGCTTCAACCATTCACCTCCAGTCCCCTTTTTGAAGGGATGCAGACAACCAAACCTATTATCTCTGAACAACATGTAATCTGTGTCCTCACATTTTATATTTGGTTTAAACATAGAGAGATGAGTGTATATGACTGAAGCCTAAGGCAAGTTCTCATTAAAACTATTCCTACAGCTGAAACCCTTTGCATGAATGGCTTAAAACTAAATTGAGTGAAAATCTCAATCTGTTTTTCTTTTTGGTCTGGAAAGAAGAAACCACAGGTCAGCACAACAGTTAGAAAATACATCCTGTTCATTTTCAGAAGAAAAAAAAAGAAGTATGCCCGGTGTTCATAACTCAGACGAATGTTTGAGGCCTTCTTTGCCATAAAAAGAAAAAAAAATAGTATTTCACTAGATTGGATGTTGACAGTGTTAAACAAACAGTCATTAAAAAAGTCATGCTTCTCATAAAAGGAGACATTCACAAGGAACCATAAGCCTGAATACACAATTGGAAAGGAGGAAAATAAAAAAATAGATAGCTTTGGAATTTTTTTTCATGAGAACATCTTGAGTTGCTAGCTTGTTACTTGGATGGGGTCCTAACCATGTGTTCAAATCAAATAAGATTGATAATAATTGCAAAGATGACTCAAAAGGTTAACAAAGAGTTTTTCTTCTTATTGACTTCAGGTTCTATTTAATCTGGAGGAATTTATTGAAAGGCTGATTTCAGTCCGTATCTTGACTCACCTTTTTTGGGTAACACAACTAATCAGTACTGGTTAAGTTCATATATTGGATAGAACCCTGACAATAAGATAAGATGATAAGATAAGATAAGATAACCTTTATTGTCATTTTTTTTACTATGGGCACAACGGCACACATCAAAAATGAAATTTAGCTGCCTGCTCCTTGGTGGAGCAGTGGGCTAATGCCTCCTTAAGTAACACCAGCTGCCTGCAATTAGTGCAGGTTCGCATCCCACCAGGCTCAAGGTTGACTCAGCCTTCCATCCTTCCGAGGTAGGTAAAATGAGGACCCAGATTGTTGGGGGCAATTAAGCTGACTTTGTAATAATGCCGCTTGGGGTGTGTGTGAAAGCCCTAATAAGCAGGCATATACATAGAATGAAGGCTATTGCTTAGATTGTAAGCCGCCCTGAGTCTTCGGAGAAGGGCGGGATATAAATGGAATTAAAATAAAATAAAAAATAAAAAAAAGTGAAACACATACATGACACACACCTAACCATACTATATATAATACAAATGAGGTATAGCCTAATTTATAGCTCAGTATGTGACGCACAAATTTAGTCAATTTTGGCTTATTTATTAAACCGTGGTAAAACAAATCATGGTGGAACATGAGTTACGAATTCAGTCAATGGCTTAATTCACATATAATGAAAAGCTACAGTGTGTTTTGTTTATACTTGAATAAATGCATTCTAGGCCATAATGACATTTTGTAAGCATCTCATTTTTAAACAAACAAAAAAACAACAACCCTGCTTAGTGACAGATACATTTTGAAAACTGAAGAGATTTTATTATGCTTAAGCGAGATATTAATAGTGATATTTTATAATCATTTTATAAATATATATTTTTGTTTATGTGCAAGCAGCTTTGTAGGTGCCCTATATTGGGAAATTATTTATATAAAAGCAAATGTTTTATGCTCTATATACAGGTGATTGCTTACATTAGGGGTGTCAAACTGTTGGCCCGTGGGCCAGATGCATCATCCGGAAGCCGCGTCCACCCCATTGCCGGCAATGGCAAAACCGTCCCGATATGTTGCGCGACGTCATGTGACGTCAGGAGTTTGACATGTGTAGCTTACATGAAAGGAGTAAGATGAGATTCAGTGGTCCAGGAAACAGGGAGGGGGGGGGAAGGTGCGCTAGCCTGGATTGATGTGTCTGAGTCACCAGCTTGGAATTTGTTTTTCTGTGCTTTCTTACTCCTGGTACTGAGACTTGAGTCTCTTTGTTCTGAAAGGGTATAAAAAGTGGAAGAAATCTTTTCTGTGTGTACCTTCATCTCTTTAAGCAGCCACAAAAGGGGAGGAGGACACCTGTCTCTGTTTTGATCAAAATAAAAATTGTTTTCTTGCTGAAACCTCAGCTCAGGAGTTTCTTTGGCTTTTTAAAATTCCTGAGTATCCCAGAGAAGTTTGTGCAGTTAAGAGGGGAACCTTACAGCCTGCACATTACAAAAATATATATTTATAAAATGATTATAAAATATCGCTACTAACATCAGTATAAATAACACTGCTAATATTAAGCTTAAGCATAATAAAATCCCTTCAAAACCTTCATTTAAGGGGAGTGAAGAACTATGTATGTTTCTCAATCAATCAAATTTATTCATCTGTCTACTGAGATATTACTGTAGCTTACATTGCCCAAAGACTGTGTGCCATTATCTTCACAGCAATGAAAGCTAGAAATTTTATTTTAGTGTGTTTTTTTACATGGAGGGATGATAAAGAGTGGTGTAATTACATCAGAAGTAGTGAGATAACTTTACAACAATAGGAAGCTTCTAGCCTCAAAGGATCACATAAGGTGGTTGGAAAGATAAAACCGGGAGAATAAAACCATGAAAGTGCTAATCCTTCCATAAAACCCACCTCAGAAATCCATATTAATAACACAGCCAAACTCTTCTTAGGTCTGAGGAGTAATGGAGCAAAGAGAGCAGCACGAGTTTTAATCAGTAACTTTAATGGAGACAAAACAAACTTCCAGCTTTCTGGACCTTTTTTTTGCAGCTGAATAACTCCACATAAAAACAAAATTCATAGTCACAGCTTGGTCCACCTCTGAACTAAACATAGCTAGTCATTCCCTTAATTACAGGGTCTCAAAATGTTGTTATAATTATGCCACAGAGAGTTTTCTTATTGGCAATCCCTGACTCATCTGGAAACAGCTGTTCTGGGATTGTATCAATTGTCTCTGACAATTCTTATTTATCCATCCATCCATTCATCCATCTATATAATCTTTCATTGAAAATTTTAACACTAGTAAGAATGCAAATTAAAATAGAACAACAAAGAAGAAAAGAAAGGAAGGAAGAAAAAAACTAACAGTGCAAAATGAATGAACGTAGAAGAAAAGAAAAAGATATAAAGAAAGATTTTAAAAAGTGGCTTCTGATCTTCTTCACGGAAGTTATAAGTACAATTGTATTTTAACCTTTCTCTCTAAAATTGCTATCTAATCATCAAAACCAGGAACCACAAGTTCATTTTTTTCTTCTTTTTTATGTAAAAAGTCCACAAGGGCTTTCCAGTCACCAGTAACTCTAGACATTGTCTTTGCTCTAATCAGTGGCTCCTTTTTAGCTGTTTATCCATCATTCTGTATCTGACAATTCTTCTAAGCCTTTCATGTCAATCCCTTCCTCTCACAGAAGCTGATATACAACTTTTCCTCAATCTTTGAGCTACAGATTTTAAGACTGACTGATGGCCTCAGAACTGCCTTAGCCAACCTGTTAAGTCTGAATAGACTAGCTGGCTAGTGAAAGCTGTACACTAATATATCTGAAGTTTCATACTGTAGATTGTAAAAATAAAACCAAAAGGGCTGAGGTCAAATACAAAAAAATCCAAAGCATAATTCTTTGGTTTGTAGCTCAAATATAGGCTAAATGAGTTGGAGACTAACTTAACAACACATCTATCCATAGAAAGAAGGACTTTGAGGGTTTTCACACCAATTAATTGTTTAGGAATTGAGCAGGCTAAAAATGTGACAAATAAATGTGCACAAGATTACAGACTTAAACAGTTTCCATCCAAGCAATTTATTCAAAAAAATAATAATTAAAAGTTTGTTCAAGTCAAGCTTGATTTTAGTGACTTACAGTTTACATAGAAACGTCCATGCAGTTATCGGATTCCATTTGGGAAATCTGTTGCTGCCTTTTGCTATCATAGTAGAACATAGGACAACAGGGTTGGAAAGAACCTTGGAAATCTTCCAGTCCAACCCCCTACTTGAGTAGAAGATCCAAAAGCAGGATAGTTATTAGATAGCACTCAAGAAACATAAAATATGGCTATTTTGTTGTCCTGCCATGCTAGGTCATGGGTAACCCTTTCTCTTTTACAGTTTCCCAGTTTCTTGCATGTTATGATTTGCCATGTTATGATTTGCCATAACAAAGATGTCTTCATCAAATATGGATGACCTTTCTATTAATTGGACTAATATGTAGCATTCTAATTCTTTTGTTAGAGTTATTATAATAAAGTCATTTCTTCATCTATCAAGATCACTCATCAAGAAGGTCTTCTCTTAAATTAATTTGATAACAACAACAACAACAACAACAACAACAATAATAATAATAATAATAATAATAATAATAATAATAATAATAATAATAATAAGTTGGAAGGGACCTTGGAGGTCATCTAGTCCAACCCCCTGCTAAGGCAGGAAACCCTATACCATTTCAGACAAATGGCTGTCCAGTCTCTTCTTAAAAACTTCCAGTGTTGGAGCATTCACCACTTCTGGAGGCAGGTTGTTCCACTGGTTAGTTGTTCTAACTGTCAGGAAGTTTCTCCTTAGTTCTAGGTTGCTTCTCTCCTTGACTAGTTTCCATCCATTGCTTCTTGTCCTGCTTTCAGGTGCTTTGGAGAATAGCTTGGCTCCCTCTTCTTTGTGGCAGCCCCTGAGATATTGGAACACTGCTATCATGTCACCCCTCGTCCTTCTCTTCATTAAACTGTGTTATTATGTGTAGAATTTTACCCTCACTCCTGTTCATTTACATTGCTTGTGTAGTTACTTAATGTGCAACTGACCTAGATTGACACTAATGATGTAAGAATGTTGACTGCACACTTATACAAGTGTAAATTAGGTCAATTATGTATATGTGGATTTAACAGACATCCTTTTCTCAAAATGGGCCATTACATTCAAGCTTTAAGCTTTGCTTAAAGGGCCTGTTGTCAAATAAGACAACAATTAATGGGTGTTGAAGAACTGTGGAAAGAACTTAAAGGTGAATGAACAGGATGAAAAGATGTGGAGCGATCTGATCATCTACAGAAAATGAATGAAAATAATAGTTGCAAAACCAATGTAGACTTGAACAATGGGCCCTAGCCAACAAAAGGAAATTTAATGTGGAGAAAAGCAAGGTTTTACACTTAGGCAGGAAAAACCAAAGGTACAAAGAAACAAGACAAAAAGCAATGGATGGAAACTAATCAAGGAGAGAAGCAACCTAGAACTAAGGAGAAATTTCCTGACAGAACAATTAACCAGTGGAACAATCTGCCTCCAGAAGCGGTGAATGCTCCAACACTGGAAGTATTTAAGAAGAGACTGGACAGCCATTTGTCTGAAATGGTATAGGGTTTCCTGCCTGAACAGGGGGTTGGACTAGATGACCTCCAAGGTCCCATTCAACTATATTACATCATCATCATCATCATAAGGTTGACTCAGCCTTCCATCCTTCTGAGGTAGGTAAAATGAGGACCCAGATTGTTGGGGGCAATTAAGCTGACTTTGTAATAATGCCGCTTGGGGGTGTGTGTGAAAGCAGGCATATACATAGAATGAAGGCTACTGCTAAGCTTGTAAGCCGCCCTGAGTCTTCGGAGAAGGGCGGGATATAAATGGAATTAAAAATAAAATAAATAAATCATTATTATATAACTTTTATTCATTAAACATGAAACTCAGTCAACTGAACACTCAAACTGACTGGTACTAATGGTTGACACGGGTTGCTGCCAGCATCCTAGGTATCAACCAGGTATCTCCTTAAAATGTAAAATGTTCCGAGTAGTGCAGTTTTTTGTAGCTTTGCTGGAGTTATTGCAGGAAGCTGCAATTTCCTGATGTATTTTGCAAAGTTTTTGGACATAGTTCCCAGTGCCCCATGACAATGGGTATCACTGTTACACGTTTCATCCATAATCACGCAGTTTCAATGGCCAGGTCGCGGTATTTCATAATTTTTTCCAGTTCTTTTTCTTCGACTCTGGCATCTCCTGGTACAGTGATATCAATCAGCTGTATGCTTCAGTTCTCTACAACTGCGATATCTGGCGTGTTTTGTTCCAAATGGCGATCTGTCTGTATTTGGAAGTCCCAGAAGATGTTCACCCTCTCATTCTCGACAACTTTTTCCACCCTATGTTCCCATGACTTTACAGACACAGGCAAGTCGTATTTTTTACACAATGTCCAGTGGATTAATTTAGCAACTCAGTCATGTCTAGCTCTGTAATTAGTTTGCATGATTTTATTGCACTCATATATTAGATGTGAAACAGTTTTAACTTTATTGTTGCAAAGTCGGCAATTTGGATTGTCAGTGGATTTTTGTATCTTCGCTTTCATGGCATTAGTTTGTAGTGCTTGTTCTTGAGCAGCCAGTATTAAGCCTTCCATTTCTTTTTTGATGGTTCCCATCTTAAGCCATGCCCATGTCAAGTTGTTATCACATTTTCCTTCAATGTTTTTCAAATGCTGTCCATGCAAAGCTTTGGTTTTCCATCTATTTAATCTGTCATCCAGACCTTTTTCCTTATATCATGCCTTTGTTTCTGTTATCTTTATAATGCTCTCTGTTTTCACAGCCTGCAGCAATTTTTCTGTACTTTGATTTGCATAGTCATTCAAACTTAGTTTTTCTTCTTCTACAGTTTGGTGGATTTGCAATAGCCATCTGTCCCCTATTTTTCTTGGCAGGTACAACCTGTCGATGTCACTTTGTGGATGTAGAGCATGGTGCATATTCAAAAGTTTACGTGTTTTCTGGTCTAAGTTTTCTGGTTCATTATTTCCAGTTGTTGTTGTTGTTGTTATATGTAGATTAGGTTAAATCTGGCTAAAAAACAGTAACTGTGAGAGGGACCTTGGAGTACTAGTGGACAATCACTTAAATATGTGCCAGCAATGTGCGGCAGCAGCCAAAAAAAGCTAATACAATCCTTGGTTGTATAAAAAGAGGCATAAAATCAAAATCATGTGAAGTATTAGTACTGCTTTATAAAGCCTTAGTAAGCCCACACCTGGAATACTGCATCCAGTTTTACTCACCACATTACAAAAAAGATGTTGGTGCTTTGGAAAAAGTGCAGACAAAAGCAACCAAGATGATTATAGGTCTGAAGACTAAAACATATGAAGAACAGTTGCAGGATTTGGGTTTGGCTAGTTTAGAGAAAAGAAGGACGGGGGGGGGGGGGAGACATGATAGCAGTATTCCAGTATTTGAGAGGTTGCCACAAAGAGAAGGAGGTCAACTTATTTTCCAAAGCACCAGAGGACAGGACAAGAAACCATGGATGGAACTTAATCAAGGAGAGAAGCAACCTGGAATTAAGGAGAAACTTCCTAACAGTGAAGACAATTAACCAGTAAAATAGCTTGTTTTCAGAGGTTGTACGTGCTTCATCACTGGAGGTTTTTATGAAAAGACTAGATATTCAATTGTCTGAGATGGTATAGGGTTCCCTGCTTGAGCAGGGGGTTGGACTGGAAGACCTCCAAGGTCCCTTCTCTCTCTGTTCTGATTGATTGATTGGTTCGTTGACTATATGAAGCTAAGTGATAGGCTGAAAAAGTTGTGACTGGGTAGGGTTGATGAAAACCTCTAAAAGAACAGTGATAAGATAAAAAAAGATAAAAGGCATTATATAAAATCATTATTGAAGTAGAGGCAGGAAGGAGGATAGACACAGGAATAGAAAATTATGGAGAAATACAGAAATATAGCAACTAGTTTACCTATATTTCCTTTCTGAATTTCTTATTCCTTTGCATAATGTTGCTTATCCCGAAAGGGAACAGAGCTATGGGCATATATGTGCATATCAAATTATTGAAGTAAGAAAATTTCATTGACTTCTGATAAGCTCTACTGTTGCTAAGGAAATCCATTTAAAATAAGAATTCTACAAGGCACAAATGTCTGGTTACATTTCAACAATATGTAGCCATAATGTGGTTTGTTTGGGTTTTATTTCGTATGATGTGTGCAAAACAGCCATTACGTTTATTCACCAAAGGATGCTTAAGCCGTGGTTTAGCAAGATAAAAACAGAAAACCCAGAAATCTTTACAATGCATATAAGAGAATATGGAAGACAAAATAGATTTTTGTGCCAAGCTTTCCTTATTAGCTTAATGAAAATGTCCAAAGCAGCAGTGTTTCACTTGCATTTGCAGTCATACATTTTCTTTGGCTATCATAAATATTTCCAAGAGTCTTTTTTTTAAAGAAAAAAGAAAAGTAACTGCATGCTTTTAATTATCTTAACACTAGCAACATACAGTACCAGTCCCTGCTGTTGCTTTTGTATATCATTCTGAAAGCTATTCTGGGATCCTTATATAAGAGACCAGGCGCAACCACCTGCCAAATCAGATTCTTGAATGATGTTTCTAGTCTGTCAAAATGAATGACAGCACTGGAATTCTATCTGGCACTTCACTCCTTCCACTGCACCAAGTGGGCTGAGACAGAGGAGATGACAATGTTTCATATCATAAGAGCTCAACCTAGTCAGTTACACTGGTTTTACTGATGGTGAAAAGAGATGGTCCCTTAATCCTTGGTGGTGGTGGTGGTGATGGTGGTGGTAGTAGTAGTAATAGAAAGACTGTGGCAAAGGCAAGGAAGGGTAGTACCAATAATAATAGGCGCCTTGGGTGCAATCGCAAAATAACTGGAGCACCACTTGAACACCATTGGCATTGACAAATTCGCCATTAGTCAATTGCAAAAGGCAGCCTTATTAGGAACTGCTTCCATCCTGCGACGATATCTGTAATACCATCAAACATCCACATCTGCCTATCCCAGGTCCTTGGTAAGGACTCGTTAGGTAGACAAAAATGCCAAATCCAGTCTGAACATCTGGCTGACTGTGCGATGATTAATAATAATAATAATAATAATAATAATAATAATAATAATAATAATAATGATGATGATGATGATGATGATGATGATGATGATGATGATGATGATGATGGAAGGGACCTAGTCCAACCCCCTGCTCAGGCAAGAAACCCTACACCATTTCAGAGAAATGGCTGTCCAGTTTCTTCTTAAAAACTTCCAGTGTTGGAGCATTCACAGCTTTTGGAGGCAGTTTGTTCCACTGATTAATTGTTCTATCTGTCAGAAAATTTCTCCTTAGTTCTAGGTTGCTTCTCTCCTTGATTAATTTCCATCCATGGTTTCTTGTCCTGCCTTCTGGTGCTTTGGAGAATAGCTTGACTCCCTTTTCTTTGTGGTAACCCCTGAGATATTGAAACATTGCTATCATGTCACCCCTAGTCCTTCTCTTCATTAAACTGGACATACCCAATTCCGGCAGCCATTCCTTATATGGTTTTCAGTACTTGAATTGGCAGAGATCCTCTTACTGAGGGCCAAGTATACAGTTAGACCTTGACTTAGTGACTGTTCAAAGTTAGAACAGCACTGAAAAAAATGTGATTTATGACTGCTTTTCACACTTATGACTGTTGCAGCATCCTCATTGTCCCATGATCAAAATCAGATGCTTGGCAACTATTTCATCTTTATGACAGTTGCAGTGTCCTGGGGTCATATAAATCCCTTTTGAGACCTTCATAACAATTTATGCAGCTGTTATACAGCAAGTTATATTTAAGAATGGCTTATTAAGTAATCCAACACTGGCTGGGTTTGCCCATGAAACTATTATAAGCCATAAACAATGGAAAAAGAGAACACCGAAAAGCAAACAAACCACATTATGGCATAGCATGTAGGTTACTATTGTACAGTATATTGCTGCACTATGCATCTCAACCCACAGTGAAAAACATCCTCTTCATGGACAGAGAATGAATCTGCTTAATGTAGAATAATGGCAAATTAATTATGTAGGGAAGGCCTCTGCCCATCTCTGATCTTCTATGCCATCAAATGGGTGGCACAAAGCCGTGATGGCATAGTGGTTAGAATGCAGTATTGCAGGCTAATTCTGCTGACTGCCGGCTGCCCGCAGGTTAGCAGTTCGATTGTCACCAGCTCAAGATTGACTTCCATCCTTTCGAGGTGGGTAAAATGAGGACCCAGATTGTTGGGGGCAATATGCCGATTCTGTAAACCAATTAGAGAGGGCTGTTAAGCACTCTGAAGCGGTATATAGGTCTAAGTGATATTGCTGTTTTCTCATGAAACCTTCTAAGAACATTTGACTGCAGGAGATTTGAAGCTTTGATGGACTGGTATTTTCTTCATGCAAAACTTGTACTTTACCAAATATATATTCCCAGTTAGACTTTACTGGGAAAGAACACATTACACAACATCCTTCCTGATTATATTCTATTGGATTGCTTTGTTTATTGGGACTTTCTGTAATGATTGACCACCTAGTTTTAAAGCAAAAAGACAGATTTCTGTGCTGCATATCCACAGATGCTATTGGGTATCGGTGGTAGTTAAGTCAATCTTTTTGGGAGATATCAAATTTTCCCAACTTGCTCTGAGGGGTTAGGAGTAGGACCCCACCTGTCCTTCAAAAAGGCAATCATATTTAGCTACTGAGAAACATACAAATCTTAGAGAGCTAGATGATATATAATTGTGTGAAATATGTGTATATCTGTAAGGATGGCAAACTCAATTATAATCCAATTACCGTATTCTAATTCATTCTAATCCTAACTGGGTAATTCTGGTTAGGCAAATTGGGCTAAACATCTTCCATCACCTAACACAATTGTGTGTTTGTGGGGTGGGGTGCGGTAGACATTACAGGTATTCTTAAGAAGCAGGATGGCACTAAAAATGTGATAAATAATTCCTGGTGTTTTGCCCAAATTGTAAGAGACAGCAACTAAACAAAGATGATCCAACTAGTTTTATTGCTAAGTATACATTTGGATGAATACATTTTTCTAAGACATAATGTGGTTTGTTCACTTGTAGTGTTGTATAATTTTTACCCAGGTTTTAAAGTTTATAAGACATGGTTTATCAATTAACATGAAATGTGAATTTACAAAATTGTAGTTTGTTCAATAAAATATGGTTATTCTGATGAACCAAAATAAAGAATTCTTTATTTACTTACTGAATTATGTTTGTGCATTTTAAATCAAAAATAGTAACAGCAAAATTAACCAATGATAAGAATAAAAACTAGATGTATATGAAAACACATATAATTTGGGATCTTGGCAAATATCCATAGACAACAATTCTATCCAGAATATATCTTGTCCAAATAGTAATAACTGATTAAGAAAACTAATGAATGATGTCCAGTTTTGAATAAATTTATCCTTTCTAATAGGTTTTCTCAAATCTCTTTTTGTCTTATGTTCATTTTTGCAGCCAAAACAATTTCCCACATTTTAAAATACCACTGCTCAAATAAAAATGCATTTTACTTTTTCAATATTTTGCAGGAACAGCCTCATAATATTTTTCATCCTGCATCAGGGCAAATATCATTGGAAATATGTGATGTGACTCACTGTGGAATATTTCTTCAATTTCTTTTCACAAGCTTTCAACCAAAAGGACTAACTGAGCATTGTCACTCTCCAATGATGTCTACCTGTCCCATTAGGTCTGGAAGGACAGGTATGCTTTGGGTCCCATCTATTAGAGAGGACCATCTGGGGTGGCCCAGAAGCCCCACAAATTATGGAATGTCATGCAATCAGAAATTGGATTGCCCCTGACCTACTGGCCTTTCATGAGGACTTAAAAGACATGATTGTGTCACCACACTTGGGGATCAGGGTAAGTGGCAGAATCTGTGGAGAGGTCATGTTAATCTGCTAGTGGTAGTTCTGAGGATTTTGTTTTTACCTCAGCTGCTGATTATGTGAGTATTATTTTTATAGTTATTGGTTTTATTACGGTATATTTATAACTGACCTGGAGTCATTAGTGGGGGACATTGTTACTATATGTCTCCTGGTGGAAATATCAAGAGAAGATCTGTATAAGACCAATATGGTCCACTGATTAAAAAAAATAGTCTGAACTAGGATCCTGAGTAACTGTAGGGTCATCAATATATCGGTGAACTTCCCAGCTGGTCTATAAATACCCTCATAGCTCTTTATTCACATTTATAGCTTGCTTAATGTAATTACAACTGATTTAAGTTCACACAATATACTGTATCATAAATTAACTCCAGGGGCTGGACCACTAAAAGAAAACATAACAATAACACTGAGAAAGCTAAGCTTATCTATGAGGGAGATAGGTGATTTCTAAATATGATAGATAGATAGATAGATAGATAGATAGATAGATAGATAGATAGATAGATAGATAGATAGATAGATAGATAGATAGATGGATGGATGGATGGATGGATGGATGGATGGATGGATGGATGGATGGATGGATGGATAAACGAACATAGATAATTTTGTTTTCAGTTGTATTGTTTAATGATGGTATGTGAATAAACACACTGAAACCACTATAGTTTAGTGCACAATTAGCAGTGACTTAGCTTTCATCAGCCTATTGACCTCCATATGGGACTGACCTTTCTAAAATTCCTAGCCAGTCTATTCATTAGAATTTCTGAGAATTGTATTTCAACACTAGAAAGTAGCAAAATTCTAATGTGAAATAAACACAAGGGTATATTACTGTAAAATGTTCCATTATTGTAAAATGTTCTAAAGCAACATTGGAATTTTGCTTTGCCGCCCCAAAACCACAAGGAGATAAAAAAGTATTTTTCAAGTCAAACACCAGAAATAACCAGGCAGTCACAAAGCTGAGTTTGCCCTTTCAATTATCTACAGCAGGGGTTCCCAACCTGGGGTGCGAAAACTTGGGTTTAAAAGTTTCAAAATTATAATGTATATGCATAATTCGTTGCCATTACTTCAAACTTTTGTAAGGGGTGCAAGAATATATCAGAAGCATTCTAAGGGATGCAGGATATAGAAAAGGTTGGGAACGGCTGATCTACAGGGATAGGTTACATGTTCTATGATGTTAGAATATATCCACACTGATATATTCATGCAATTCTCAAAAGTTAATTTCCAGAAGCTCCAGATAAAGCAATCTGGATACTGGAGTGGAAGGAACTCCACTCCTCAAAATCTTGGACAGATCTAGGAGCTGATCTAGAAAGGCCAATTAAAATCAGACTCAACTTCATGGCATGCAACTCATTTGGAGATATGTGACTGAAGATCAGATTCTAATATCCATCAAGAAATTTGCCTTTCAGGATGAGAGTGACATTATATATATATAAAACTTTATGGCACCCAAATCAAATGAGACTTCACTCCCTCCAACAGTGATTTCAAAGGGTGTGTGCTAAGAGTCTGGAGCCAAAATGAAATAACCTATCAAGAGCCATCGGGAGATCCCGACAGTTCAAAGGGGTATAAACATGTATTGTAAGCTCTCTACAAGAATTTGAACTAGCAGCCAAGGGAAATTAGCAGGAGATAAGAGTAGAAAGACCTCAAGGTGGGCTGGAAATTAGATCTCTTGTGGGCATGCAGGGACTCATAACTGATGACCTGTTTGACCCTTCCCTCAGGCTCAGCCTGGTCAAATACTATATAACCAAGGTTTGGATGTTTCAGAGATAAACATACAGTTTCAAAAATAAAACTTTTATCCAAAGTCCTACACTGAACAGAGAGAAGGACACAAAGACCCTAATTATTTTTTACAGTGCAAAATTCCATGATGGATTATTACATTTTTTCCAGAAACAGAATTCTGGAAAACAGAATTTGCAGAGTATGGCCTATTCTTACCAGGTAGTTCTTAAATTGTTGCAAATTTTCTTTACTGTAAATATCTAGATTAATTATACTGGTGAAAACAACAACACAGAGAGGTGAATTACAATAATGAAACCTAAGAACAGAGTTATTCATTGCCTTTCTTATTTGTTAGTTTGGCAAAAGACAACTGAGACTGATACAGCAGTCTATGCCCATTAACGCCAAGCTATTATTTATGCTATTTTACTAAGTTCTTCCAATGAAAAGCTATGGAGAATTTTTGCAGTTGCTATTAAACTGTATAAAAATCAAGGCATCATTTTCAACAACTGTTAGCCCCATAATACTATTTTAAAATTTATTGTAAAGGTTACATCTTGCTAATTTTAAGCAAATTTCTAAAAGATTCCAATCAAATAGACTAGACTAGACTAGACCAGACTAGACTAGACTAGACTGACAGAGTTGGAAGAAATTCAGGTTTAGAGCTGAATTTGTTATCCCAAAATACTGAATAAGACAGAAGACATTATGTGTTTCTCTGGATCAGAGGTAATTAGGAGGCAGCTCTGGGAGAAAAATAAATATATCAGAGATTTTAAAAACGATGTTGTTGTTGTTAGATGCGAAGTCGTGTCCGACCCATCGCAACCCCATGGACAACATTCCTACAATAGTGACAGCTCATATTTGTGTAAATTTTTGGGGGGGAATTGCTAACAAAGAATATCAGTCTCCCTTTAAGTTTTTGTTAGCAATTCAAAAAAAAAATTTACACACACACACACACACACACACACACATACAATGACAAATTTATTTGTTCAAATTTTCTTGCTATTTTTGATGTCTGCAAAAATATTCTGGCTACAAATACTGAACATAAATGGCTGTGTGTGCTGATTCTTTAAAAAAAATATCTTGGTTTTGCCCTAGATTATTATTTTTTAATTCTGTGGTTCTTTTGGGTGGAGGCAGAATTTTTTTCCTGCTTCAATTTGCCATAAAAAGAATAAAATAAAATAAAATAATGTACTTTCTGTTACCTTTCTTAATGATTGTTAAACCATACATCATAATAACCAAACCTGACAGGACTTAGAGGAAGCAAGCTAGTATATAAATAAAGAAATAAACCATACATCTCCCTTTGCATTTTCCCTAAACAAAGATCAATTTTGTTTGTTGGTTTTTCCTTAATCCATGAGGGCATCGCCGTAGAAATGCTGGTCCAAAGCAGACCAAATTAATTAGGAAGCTTTTCTCCATAATAAATATAAATAAATATAAACGCTTAGATCTGCATTTCTTAAACCACTTAAATGATGCTTGCAAAAATGAGTAAAGAAAACATCTCTTATTTTATCTTCTATTTTATCCTATCTTAGTTTAATATCTTGCTTTTTGTCCGGGTACTCAAGAAATTTCACAGAGAGCTCCGTTTTCATTGTGTTGTAACAATAATCACCCCAGAAATATGGTCTAATTCAAAGTCATTAAATAGGTGTCCATGATAAGAGAGACTAGAATGCGGGTCTCACCAGTTATAATCTACTCATAACTGCTATCACATAATAGTTTATATAATTTCACCATTCTCTTCATCATACCATAGAAATACTATATAGCTTATTCATGTGAAACAATGTCTGAAGAAAATCCATCTACATCTTAAACAAACATGTGAGATCCTTCTTAGTTGTAGCACCCCACTATCTTAGGGTGGGGCAAACTTACATGGGTCTTCTTAAGTGTGTGTAATTTAAGTTGAGTATTCTACTGATGCATTTATTTAGCTAGCATTGTTAACATAATGTATCCTGCACTAAGATCAGTGCTTTTTTTGTAAAAGAAAAAGGTGCCGGAACTCACACATGTCATACAACCCGCCTTGCCTACCCTAAAAGGTTCCATCCAAAAAAGGTGCCGGAACTCCGTTCTGAGCGTTCTATGAGAAAAAAAGCCCTGACTAAGATTGGTGCTATTATAAACAAGTAAGAAAAAAATTACATGTTCTACTGAAGTGATCCCCAACTTCTCCCCAACTTTTCGCGGCCCAGCCGGGGAGGAGGGAGAGGACCTGCGAGTGATAGGTGCTGCTGCTCACGCAAGGGGAGATTCACACATAAGTGCAAGGTGGGCGCCACTCATGTGAAGGGAGCTTAGCACTCACATGCACCCATATGGCATGCACATGACCCAGATCTGAACAGGCTGCCTGGGGATTGGGGACCCCTGGTCTAATGGTTAAGGTACTCATCAGGAATGTTGAAATGTGAGTTCTAATCTTGGCTTAAGGAAAGAAGCCAGTTGGATGATCTGAGCCAGTCTCTCTCTTAGAAAGAAGGCAAAGACAAACCACTTACAGGACAACTGCATAGACTTTTTCAGGTAGTCACGAGAAGGCAAGATTGGCTTGAAGAAACATCTCCCACCCATCCCAAAAGGTGGCACTTTGAGCATTGAAATCTCAGTCTTTAGTACTACATTCTCCAAAGCACCTGAAGACAGGACAAGAAGCAATGGATCAAAATTAATCGAGGAGAGAACCAATCTAGAAACAAGGAGAAATTTCCTGACAGTTAAAACAGTTAATCAGTGGAATGGTTTGTCTTCAGAAGTTGTGGGTGCTCTATCCCTCATTGTTTTTAAGAAAAGTTTGGACAGCCATTTGTAAAATGGTATAAGATTTCCTGCTTAAGCAGGGGGTTGAACTAAAAAACAGCTTGCCTTCAGAAATCATGGGTGTTCCATCACTGGAGGTTTTTAAGAAGAGACTGGACAGCCACTTGTCTGAGATGGTATAGGTTCTCCTGCTTGAGCTGGAGACTGGACTATAAGACCTCCAAGGTTCTATTCTATTCTATTCTATTCTATTCTATTCTATTCTATTCTATTCTATTCTATTCTATTCTATTCTATTCTATTCTATTCTATTCTATTCTATTCTATTCTATTCTATTCTATCATATCATCTAAGGTCCCTTCTAATTCTGTTATTCTGTTACTCAATCCTGCATGTAGAATAGAAGATTGACTGCTTTGTAGATGGATCCCGTCCATCTATATCCAGATGTGCTTTGCTTGTATGTTTGTAAGTTAATTGAGTCTTCATCCCTCTTCCTTCTGAGCTAATGTCAGCCTACTGGATAAGTCCCAAAGTTGGAAACAGATAGTCAACTTGTCCACTGTGAGCGTAGTGGTTTCTTCTTCTCACATGTACTCTACCCATAAGCTCATTTGCTCGCTTAGAAGTCTTCACAGCCTCTCTCCTTTTCCATCTGCTTTGGCAGATGGTTCCTGGTGATTACAGTACCTCTAAAATACATCAGAGTGGGTGAATTGTCTGACAAATGAAGAGCAGTGATTATATAATTTTTCACTTATGTTGTTTCATCTGCTTTTAATTGAGAGAAAGCTCCTACAACATTCTGGGGTGGATGGGAGTGGAATGGTGCATTGGGAAAACATCTAAATGACAAGCTACGTGGTCAATATATTGAAATTCATTCTTATGTAATTTAAAATATGTGGGCAGAAATAGTGAAGGCATCTGCCTGCCTTTATATCTTCAATCACCTCAGCAGCAAACAATGAAATGGAGGTTGGGGGGGAACAGAAAGCTGAAAGTCTTTCTCTTCCCACACAGCATTCCCTCTATCCTTTCATTGCAAGGGAAGATATTTTAAAGAGCTTAGAAAGATGAACAGAAAATGGATGCATAAATCAATACTCAGGTTCTGCTGCCTAAGCAATGTGTATTAAAAGGAAGACAGGTCTTACATCAATGTAATTGCTTTACAAATCAAAGTAAGCATATACAGACATTGTCGTGAAGGTCTCCAAGCTAATTTCATGGGGTAAACATTGACAAACTGAGAAATGGAAACATCATGAGTACTACCTATTCTGAAACACCATTTGCTCAACACTGTCAATGTGTCCTTCCAATCTTTTTCCAAAGGTCTGCAATAAGTGTATATATTCCATAACATATATAGGGAGTCCGCGACTTACTACAGTTCATTTAGTGACCATTCAAAGTTACGACAGCACTGAAAAAGGTGACTTATGACTGCTTTTCACACAAAAGTTGCAGCATCTCATGGTCACATGATCAAAATTAAAATGCTTGACAAATGACTCATATTTATGATGGTTGCCGTGTCCTATGGTCATGTGATCACCTTGTGTGAGCTTCTGACAAGCAAAGTCAATGGGGAAACCAGATTCACATAACAACCATGTTACGAACTTAAGAACTGCAGTGATTCACTTAACAACTGTAGTAAGAAAGGTCATAAGATGGGGCAAAGCTCACTTAACAAATGTCTGGCTTAGCAACATAAGCTTCTCGTTGCAAAATTTAGGCTTAAACTGAAGAAAGTAGGGAAAAGCACTAGGCCACTCAGTTATGAACTAAATCATATCCCTGATAAATACACAGTAGAGGTGACAAATAGATTTAAGGAATTAGATCTGATAGACAGAGTGCCTGAAGAACTATGGACAGAGGTTCGCAACATTGTACAAGAAGTAGCAACTAAAACCATCCCAAAGAAAAAGAAATGCAAGAAAGCAAAATGGTTGTCTGAGGAAGCTTTGCAAATAGCTGAGGACAGGAGGGAAGCGAAAGGCAAGGGAGAAAAAGAAAGATACGCCCAATTGAATGCAGAATTCCAGAGAATAGCTAGAAGAGATAAGAATGCCTTCTTAAATGAACAGTGCAAAGAAATAGAAGAAAACAATAGAATAGGGAGGACCAGAGATCTCTTCAAGAAAATTGGAGAGATGAAGGGAACGTTTCATGCAAAAATGGGCATGATAAAGGACCAAAATGGCAGGGACCTAACAGAGGCAGAAGAGATTAAGAAGAGGTGGCAAAATTACACAGAAGAACTATACAAGAACGAGCTTAACATCCCTGATAACCACGATGAGGTGGTCACTGACCTCGAGCCAGACATCCTAGAATGTGAAGTGAAATGGGCCTTAGGAAAGCTGAGCAACAACAAAGCTAGTGGAGGTGACAGTATTCCAGCTGAGCTATTCAAAATCTTAAAAGACGATGCAGTAAAAGTGCTACACTCCATTTGCCAGCAAATTTGGAAAACTCAACAGTGGCCACAGGATTGGAAAAGATCAGTTTACATTCCAATTCCAAAGAAAGGCAGTGTCAAAGAATGTTCAAACTATCTCACCATTGCACTCATTTCACATGCTAGTAAAGTTATGCTTAAAATCCTACAAGCTAGACTCCAGCAGTATGTGGATCGAGAACTACCAGAAGTACAGGCAGGATTTCGAAGAGGCAGAGGAACTAGAGATCAAATTGCCAACATACGCTGGATCATGGAGAAAGCTAGGGAGTTCCAGAAAAACATCTACTCCTGCTTCATTGACTATGCTAAAGCATTTGATTGTGTGGATCACAACAAACTGTGGCAAGTTCTTAAAGAGATGGGAGTACCAGACCATCTTATTTGTCCCTTGAGAAACCTATATGCGGGTCAAGAAGCAACAGTGAGAACTGGACATGGAACCACTGATTGGTTCAAAATTGGGAAAGGAGTCTGACAAGGCTGTATACTGTTGTCCTACCTATTTAACTTATATGCAGAACACATCATGAGAAAGGCAGGGTTAGAGGAATCAAAAGTTGGAATTAAGATTGCCAGGAGAAATATCAACAACCTAAGATATGGAGATGATACCACTCTAATGGCAGAAAGTGAAGAGGAACTAAAGAGCCTCTTGTTGCAGGTAAAGAAGGAGAGTGCAAAACCTGGGTTGAAACTTAACATTAAGAAAACCAAGATCATGGCATCTGGCCCTCTCAATTCCTAGCAAATAGATTTTATTTTCCTGGGCTCCAAGATCACCGCAGACGGGGACTGCAGCCAAGAAATTAAAAGATGCTTGCTCCTGGGGAGGAAAGCCATGGCAAATCTAGACAGCACATTAAAAAGCAGAGACATCACCCTGTCAACAAAAGTGCACATAGTCAAGAATGTGGTCTTCCCAGTTGCAATGTATGGCCGTGAAACTTGGACCATAAGAAAGGCTGAGCACCAAAGAATTAAAGCCTTTGAACTATGGTGCTGGAGAAGACTCCTGCGAGTCCCTTGGACTGCAAGGTGATCAAACCGGTCAGTCCTAGAGGAAATCAACCCTGACTGCTCTTTAGAAGGCCAGATCCTGAAGTTGAAACTCAAATACTTTGGCCACCTAATAAGAAGGAAGGACTCACTGGAGAAGAACCTAATGCTGGGAAAGGTTGAGGGCAAGAGAAGAAAGGGCCGACAGAGAATGAGGTGGCTGGATGGAGTCACTGAAGCAGTAGGCATGAGCCTAAATGGACTCCAGAAGATGGTAGAGGACAGGAAGGTCTGGAGGAATGTTGTCCATGGGATCGCGATGGGTTGGACACAGCTTCGCAACTAACAACAAAGCAACATAAAACTTTGGGCTCAATTGTGGTCGTACGTCAAGGACTACCTGTACAGTGGGGGTGATCAGGAAACATACAAAGCTGTAAGGGGCCTTGTTGAATTTTGTCTCAGTGTGCTGCCCAAATCCATCCTCTGTTTTTTTCCCTAAATCACAATTTAGCATGTTCTGCCAATTGAGACAATTATGCCTTATGTAATAAACCATGGTTATTTAGCACAGAGTATCACAATACTCTTTGTAGCAGTACCCACCTACCTGCGCTTCACAGGGCACACACCCATATCCCCAATTGATATTCTAGTATTGTGTAATGCCTACCCATGGCCCCTGCTGGCCTGCCCATACTCTCTAGTGCAGGGGTCTTCAAACTTGGTCCTTTTATGACTTGTGGACTTCAACTCCCACAATTGCTCAGCCAGCATGCCTGCCTGAGGAATTCTGGGAGTTGAAGTCCACAAGTCATAAAAGGGCCACGTTTGAAGACCCCTGCTCTAGTGCCTGCCCATGGCACCCACACAACCTAACCTCACTCCTTGACTAAGACTCCCATCTCTTTCCAACTAATGACTTGCAGTCCTGGGGTTACATTGGCAGCCAGAAATGCCGGGATTGCCAGTGCTAAGTGATGTGGTCAGATGACATTGCATTTTTACGACTGCATTGTTTAGCAGTACAATTTCCCCTTTCAGTTGCTGTCATAATCTGAGGACTACCTGCAGTATTTGTGTAGGAAACCACAAGAGCCTCTCGAGTCAGTAGGTTAATCTGGGGAGCTGCAAAATGTCACAAGGAAGACAATTACAAGTCCCTTCTGCAGGGTTTCCAAAAATCTATTTTTGAGGTTGTTAGGTTAGTCCTACACTGTGGGCCATCTGGAATCTCAGGATCTGAGTGTTATATAAATAGATCTACATAAATAGATGTTTTCTGTACGAAGCTGTGTTTGTGTAGCCACCAGGAGGTGAACTTGACTCAAGCGTCTTTATTTTTTGAAGCCATATAAATTGGGCCATTTCCATTCATTTAGCACTGTAACGTGCCAGGAATGTGGCATCTTTCCGACTCCTCTTGATCCAGAAAATGTATTTCCTCACGGCCTTATTTTGACTGCTGTACAATGTCTCACAATGTACAGGCTGACGTTCCAGGAATTTCAACATTTTGAACCTATGAGCTTCCCCATTTAACTCACCCTTTAACAAGGTAAAAAGCAGAAGACTTATCAAGAACCTTCTGCTTTGTTGACTTGCTTACTAATTAACATCCTGGCTGAACACATTTTAGCCCCGATGATGAAGGATGAGACATTCCTCACACAGAAGAGGATCAGCACAGCAGCTTAACCTGACTTAACCTGTTGATGATAGACAGCACCCAATGAATCTTGAATGAGATTAGATTTAAATTAGAGAAAGCAAAGGGGACTGTGTGATAGCAATAGCACTTAGACTTATATTCCGCTTTAGAGGGCTTTACAGGCTTCTCTAAGCGGTTTATAGAGTCAGCATCTTGCCCCCAGCAATCTGAGTCCTCATTTTACCGACCTCGGAAGGATGGAAGGCTGAGTCAATACAGGTGAGTCTTTGACTTACAGCCATTCATTTAGTGACTGTTTGAAGTTGCAATGACAGTGAAAAAAGTGACTTATGACCATTTTTCAGATTTAAAACCACTGCAGCATCCCCATGGTCTGATCAAAATTCAGATGCTTGACAGCTGGTTCACATCTATGACGGTTGCAGTGTCCTGGGGGCCCTGTGACCACCTTTTGTAACCTTCTGACAAGCAAAGTCAATGGGGAAGCCAGATTCGCTTAACAACTGTGTTGCTAATTTAACAACTGCAGGTGATTCGCTTAACAACTGTGGCAAGAAAGGTCATAAAATGGGGCAAAATTCACTGAATAAGTGTTTTGCTGAGCCTCAGAAATCTTGGGGTCAATTGTGGTCGCAAGTGAAGGAATATCTGTACCTATTATTTCAATAAGTACAGCTGAAGGGGTAAGCATTTTAGTCCCTTTACACATCTTAGCAACTTCTAACTCCCTGTTATTTAATATTAAAGAAAAAAACACAGCATTCTGGTAAAAGGTGTTTAAACCTTTCCTTGCATGCTTTTTCTCCAAATACATATTACAGACTATATGCAATTACCTCTGCGGGGAAGAGGAGGGGCGAGGGGAGAAGGCAGACATAAATGTTGTGTCTGAAGTTCCCTCCCGAAAAAAAGCAGTTAGCATATCTTTCCCAAAGGAAGATAGCTTTGAATTTAAGTCGACAACCAACCTTAAGAAAGGGCCCATCCCCATATTTTTAGCAGATCTAAAAGGATCCTAATAAGATAATTGGCTTAAGATACTGTAAATTGTTTTGAATTAAAGAAAAATAATTTTTCATGTTAGTACTGTAATAAAAGATTTAGCTTGGAGAAAAGGGTTACAAAAGAAATAATCAAATATCACCTTTACTAATATCTCTTTTCCTGATCTAGGTAGTTCAGCAAAGTTAACCATTGGTTTAAAAAAACAACAACCAGATTTTCTTATTTCAAATCTTGCTCAGAGTGCCTCCTTTAACTAGCTAAAGGAGAAAGGTTTTTTTAATTACTAAGGAAGAATAAAAGAAAGAAGCCAATCAATCATTCTGACAACTGATGTGGGATTTTGTCCCTATTATTTATGCCAAAGAGGGCCATCTGGGAGTCTCAAAGGACATTTCAGACATTTTATGATGAAAATTGGACCTCAACTGACAGTATGATTGATCACAAACATCCAATTCTGTTTATTTGAGTGTGAACCTTCATATTTTGCAATGAAAGGTCAGTGAATGTGAATTCAATGGAAATGCATGCTGTGTTCCAAATTCCAATAATAATTAGTTACTTATTAGCTGAAATTTCTCACATCACAGGGTGAGATTGCAGCTATAGGGAAATAGCCTTGGCAAAGTTCCATCTCCTGTAGGCTCCCAGAAATTTAAAATAAGAATACCAGCCTTATCATTCACAGCTCTCTGTACTATCCTGGGTATTCAAAAGAAGTATTAAAAAATAATTTTAATTACTTGAAAGAATGTCTCCTCTTAAGCCTTTTTGCTGATAGTTGGTGGCTATTCAAAGGAGAATTTCCTTTTACAAGAAGCACAAATAAATCTTCTCTCCTAACTACTTTTCCCAGTCTGAAGATCTTGATCTCCTGGCTACTGCCTAAAACGCAATTGAGAAACAAACATTTTAAGCTGGTAGTGGAACGATTAAGTTCCTTGCCTCACAATTTTTTTCACTGGATATCATGTTCTTCCAGATTCACTTTGCAAGGGTGAAGGAGTTCCTGAACTCTAAAAACAGTTTTTTTCAGAAACCCCTGTACCACCACCGCTCCTAAATCCAATCCCTGGCCAGTAAGAACCCGCCCATACATGTCCAGGATAATCTGAAATCCAGCTTTTCCTAACAGACGAAAGTCACATTTTGATTTCTGCTTTGGCTGAAGCTAGTCCTTCTAAGGAAGATGCGGAGACATGGTTCCTTCCGCAACTTTCCACTAAGGAAATAATCATAACAGAAGCTTTTGTGACTTCAGTAAAAGATTTGATAATCAGGAAGCCAGAAGTAAGACTGGGAAAAATATTAGACAAGTATTATTAGCAGTAAGAATGTATCCAGACTAAATCTGCTGTTGACTGTAAATAAATGTTGTGGGGGAAAAACAATCGCCCTCAAGGTATGAATGCACAAGTATGGAATAATGTAGCAGTCCCCAGTCTTTGCAGCATGGCGGACCGGCTTGCACAAAAGGAGCTTCATGCATGACCACGTGTATCTGCCACTCACACAAGTGGAGCTGCGAGTATACTTCCACGGACCAGTTCTGAATGGACCACAGCCCAATAGTGGGCCCTGGCCCGGGGGTTAAGAACCCCTGGAATAACGAATGAAACTGTAAGGTATTACTGGCAGTAATTGTAACTGGGAACTCCATTGCTGAGTGATGTGGTCATAAGATGCAACTTCACATGACCACACCAACTTACGATGGCAGCCTCAGTAGCCATTGTTAAGTGAATCTCATGCAGTTGCTGCGTCTTGCAGTTGTGGGCTTGCCATTGGTGAACTCATGCTGACTTCCCCATTGACTTTTATTTATTGATCAAATTTCTGCTACCATCTGTGTCACCTATGCGACTGCTTGTTGGAAACTGACAGTGAAGATTGCATATGACAATCACATGACCTTGGGATGCTGCCATGATTGTAATTTCAAACTGGTTGCCAAGGACACAAGTGGTAATCATGTGCTCACAGGGATGTTGTGATGAAGCATCTATGAAAAATCCTCCCATTCAATGCTGATGTAATTTCAAATGGTCACTGAAGGAGTAGTGGCTGAAGGAGGACTGTACCAATGTTTTTATGCAGCTTGCACTGTATAAAAATAATAACTTACGTAAAATACAATAACAAACAATATATTGACAGCACTAAGATTTGTTGGTTTTATTTTTAAGACGGCTCTCATTTATAAATTTGGTGTGCAATGACACCAAAATAGATTAGTACCACTTGAGACCAGTTTCAAAGATTTATCTGGTGTGAAGACAAGACATATTTACCCACTATTTTTTTTAAAAAGCAAAATAATAATAATAATAATAATTCTATGAATGCCATGGCAACATTTTGAAATTTTGAAATTTCACTTTTATTTCAGATGTCATGTGTATATATGCTGTATATATAATTTTTCTGCATTAATGCAGCACAAATGTGTGGTGTTGTTTTTTGCCTTGTTCAAGATCACCTATGTATTGTCAAGTTTAGAAGAAGAAGAAAAAACACTATCTACCACAAACCATTCGCATAATCACCTACAGCAGGGGTGTCAAACTCAATTTCATTGAGGGCCGCATCAGCATTGCGGTTGTCCTCAGGGGGCCGTGTGGGTATGGCCAAGGTGGGTGTGGCCTACTGGGTGGGCGTGGCTAGAGTGCGTATGGCCTACTGGGTGGGCGTGGCCAGCTCGACATTGTTCGCATCAAGGGTGCCTATGGGGGCCTGGGCAGGAGTGGGACAGATCTGAGGGTCTCTGGCAGAAGGAGGGTCTCTGGGCCAGGGCCAAGACACTGGGGGCCGTTCCCTCACTGTTTCCAAGATGGCTTCGCGGGCCACATAAAACCACTTCGCGGGCTGGATCCGGCCCCCGGGCCTTGTGTTTGACATGTCTGACCTACAGTATATGAGTTGTAGCAAGGACACCACAATAACACTTACAAATGTCCCCATTTATTTGTCCAGGTTAGTGTAGAGAAGTGTGAAGATATACTTGAAGAAGGAATGCAAGATCAGTTAAATAAACATCAGCTTAGCTCTTGGAAAAGGAAGGAATGAAAAGAAAAAAAACCCCTCAAGATAACCCCATCTTTATTCTCTGTTGTATATAAGGGAGAGGATGAATCTCTACCAGGCTTTTGGGATTCTGTTAATATATCCTACAGCAACAAAGTAGAATTCCAATAATTATCATGGTATCTGTTTCCTGACTAGGCTAAACTTCAAGGACTGTCAGCTGGATTACTTGGTCTCCAAGTAATTTATCTTTGACAAAGAAATTTAGAGATCAGGTTATGATAGCAATAGCTACAGCCACTTTTTTTGTACTTTTTGTGTATTATTCAATCTCTCTCTCTCTCTCTCTCTCTCTGTATGTGCGTGTGTGTGTGCATGCGCACACACGTGCTTTTCAATCAGTTTTTGACTCCTTGTAATTGCCTGGATTAGTCCCTGCAATTTGGGGGGCAAAATTTCAAAATTAGTTTGACATTGCTTCTTCCTACAGCTGACACAGAGTGACTGGCCTAAGGTCACAGTTCTGTGCCTAAGGCTAGGCTAAAACCCATGGTCTCATTTTCTAGCCTGGAGCCTTAACCACTACAGCAGACCAGCTCTACTTCATCCATGATTTGGTGTAATGTTCAGGATGGGTACGGCTGAAGATTTTTTAAAAATGTGCTAACAGTGTGAATGAATCTTCCTTTCCTTTATGTACCTGCCTGTCAATTAAGGTCGAATTGGGATGCCATCTTAATGGCATTCTTCCCAGATATTTATCCCGTGGCAACTTGGCAGAGGATGTTCTCAATATTGGTAGTTCTTCAATTATGGAATTCCTTCCTCATCCAAGCCCAACTGGTGCTGAATCCTTTGTATCATCAAAGATCCTACCTATTCATCTATGCTTTGGGTTGAGCTTCGGCTACTGATAGGATATGATGTCAAGTTTGGGCTTAATTTTTTGAAATTTGTTCTATTTTATTACAACCTGCTTGAACTTACTTTCAGTAAAAAGAAAAGTGATGTTTTAGGACAAAGAAGCAGCTAAAATTATCTCTAATGTAGTTCTTTTGTTGTACTAGCTTCTCCAATAGGATGTCTTCCAGATGTTTTGGGACTTGGACAAAATTACCTTGCTGACTGTTACAATCCCCCGCACATCAGGGGGAAATCTGACTGGGCAACCTACCCATCACCATTAATGCTGCCTTCCAACAGGCAACCAGAGAATTTTGCATTCAAAGAACAGTAATTGCTAAACAAATAGCAGTGGATGCTCAACATAAAGCCCACATCTGAACCACAGAAAGGTCCAAACTGATCCTGAATAGATTCTGCTCAAGGACAGCAAAGAAAGCAAGATACATTGGTTGGAAAGCCTGCCAGCCCTCGTTTGCAAACTTGCTCCAAGGAATTCCAAAACTTCAGCAATAAATAAGTCACACAATTAAGCTGGCTCTTGACTTTCCCTTTTAAGAAGTACACTACTACTGAAGGAATGCCATGCAAGTTATTCAATAAACATACTACCTTCTACATGTATGACTTGAAGAAATGCAGGCAGAGCAAAATGGTTTACTGATTTTATATTCTAGTCAATGTTAATATGCGATTTCCTACCGGGTGAATTAATGCTGGCTCAATTCCCAAATGCTTGATGCTTAAAAAGAAGCATTCAGGAAGAAGCCCGCAAGCAATTCTTCTTGGGCAGATTTTCCTTTATGCAAATGCTAATCAAAGCTTCACGTGCAGTGATTTGAACACTCCTCCTTTTTTGTATCCATATTACTGCTTCTTTTCCACTCAGGAAAAGTTCATACATGGTAAAGTTGCTGAGGCTGAGAAACAATCTCCAGAAAGCAGTCCTCCAAACCTTTGCACTGACAATGCAAAAACCATATCTGCCAAGAATCCATAAGTGGAGGTCCAAATACATTTGAAGAGTTGCCAAATGCACAAGGCAATTCTAGTATGGTCTACTTCAGGGGTGTCAAACTGGCAGCCTGTGGGCTGGATGCATCACATGGAGGCCACACCCAGCCCGGCTCTGCAAAGGCAAAAAATGTCGTGATATGTCACAATACATCACGTGACAGGATCAGGTTTGACACCTGTGGTCTACTTAGTCTCCTATACCTGAAGTACTGATGCAAAATTTCTGTCAATGAGTGTATCGGCAGAAACATTTTGTATATTTCTCAGGAGTCTGTCCTTGAATATTGAAAAATAGCTTTCACCAAGCTGACATTTTCCAGAGTTGTTGAAATACAACTTCCAGTGTTTGTCATGCAATACATCCTCTATTATTTTCAAGATTATATCCCCTTACCTAGGCCATCAGACCAGTGCTTCAAAAATCCAAATTACCACAAGATGGCAGCAGGGGTGGCGGTCCTTCAATATTTTTTGCTACCATCTAGTGATGCTTTATATTTTTGCAACACAGATCTCATAGCCCTACCCTAATCCTAATTAGCTGACTTCCATTTCCATCTATAAAATGTATGAACACATGCATTGGTTTCAAATCCCTCATTCTGAGAACAATACAAATAACATCAGATCTGCTCCCCATGTCTGCTTTCTAGGCAAATCAATTGATGCAAAGGTCATACTGGGAGTCTTGCAGAGAAGACACACACTGCTTCCTGATTTCCTGAACTCAAATTGCTACAAAGGCAAGCATGTTTATCAAGAATTTGGAGAATTGGATGGCACCATTTAGGCTTGCTCTGCAGTTCTAAATCTTGCAGCAAATGTCACTTGGATGCAGTTGATAGGATACTAAACACCAGACCAGAACCATCCAGGTGATCATAAACTGTCCACTGTCATTTCACCCTCTGGAGGTTTAAATTGAAAGGGCATTTTCAACAACTGCAGTTTTATCTGCATTGACAAATTTACCCCGTCCCCATTACTTTGGATGGTTTACATAATTCTTCACCCATTTACTTAGTTTTCTCTTCATATGACTAACCCTATAAAGTCTGTTAGGTTGGAGCTAATGATGGGTCTAAGGTTACCACTGAGTTTCATAGCTAAACGAAGAACAATTTTAAAGAATATGATCAGTCTGTCTGTCCTTCCATGTTCACAAATTGTTTCCTTGCCAGATACATATTTTTGTGTCATTGGTACAGTTTATGGACCCATCTGATGATTATTCATTACAAGTTCAAGAATGGTTGTCAAATATGTGCATACAGTATCTGCATATTATCTGATTTTAGGATTGCCTGATGCTGACTGGTTTTGTTTGGTAAAGATCCCCATGGGAATAAAAGGCATGCCGATTTTAAAGCACCCCTAGCAATTTCTCCACCTTCTACTTAGCAAAATAGGCAGAGGTGTCTAACCTACAGTACATAAGTAGCTGGAGAACACACTTTCAAACCGAAACTTTGAACAGCCCGTTTTTTTTTCTAAAAGTTTAGCTCATTCCCCATTCCCCATTTCAAAAACTTCTCGGCTCCTTTTCCTGAAACTCCACCAAAAGCAAACTAAAAACAGGACTCAAAAAATCCAAGCGAAAGAAGCAATTCAGAAGCTTGCACAAGACAGCAGGGACATTTTTAGCACCAAATTTCCATCATCACCCTTGCCTTTCCTCCAAAAGCATACACACCATTTCCTTAAATATAAAGTCATTTCCCCCCTCTCAGCAGCCATACAGCAGTCTTTTTTTTTTTTAAAAAAAAAGACCGTTTTATTCCACTGGTTGCTCCACGGAGTCATGAGGGATGACAGGACATTTGACACAAGGAAGACGAAGTTTGAAGTTTACTAACCTTGTGCCCCAGGAAAGGGAAGTGCCCCATTGTCCTTCTAAAAAGCAACACTTAGCCCTCTCTCCTTGTTAAATATTCATGCTGTGGTTCAGCAAAAGAAAAAGAAGCACAGTGCAGGGGAAGCAACAGTCGGCGGCGTTTTTGCTACGTCTCTTCAGCACCCGATAGCTCAGAGCTGGTTCCAGAGGCAGTTTGAGGGAAAACCCAGCCCACGAAATCCTTCAGCCTATGAAGTTGCTCAGCCAGGGAAAACCACACCCTGGCAAGCAGAATGTTAGAATGGAAGGAGGAAACCCTAAAAGGTGGAGAGAGAAAAAAAAAGCCATCCGATGCCTCACATCCAGAATATATTAAGTGAACATTCTCAAAGTTCTGTTTTTGTTTCAAAGATATTAAGCGCTTTCTGAACAGTGCTTTCGGAGATCTAAAAAGGACAAACGTCAGATTGCTTTGGAGGATTTTAAGCCACGACACAAATAAGAATGTCAATGAAGGAATTAAATTCAGAATAGAGTTGGAAGGGACCTTGGAGATCTTCTAGCCCAACCCTCTGCTCAAGCAGGAGATCCTATACCATTTCAGACAAGGGACTGTCCAGTCTTTTATTAAAAAACCTCCAGCAATGAAGCCCCCAAAACATCCGAAGGCAAGCTATTCCACTGGTTAATTGTTCTCAGCTAATGACCACAATGGACCCCGAAGTTTCTGTTGCTAAGCGGGACAGTTGTTAATTGAGTTTTGCTCCATTTTATGATTTTTTTGCCACAGTTGTTAACTTAATTGCTACAGTTGTTAAGTTAGTAACACAGTTGTTAAGTGAATCTGGTTTCCCCATTGATTTCGTTTGTCAGAAGGTCACAGAAGGGGACGATATGATGCTGGGAGACTGCCACCATCATAAATGCAGTATGAATCAGTTGCCAAGCCTCTGAATTTCGATCATACAGCTTGGGGATGCTGCAACAGTCATACGTTTGACAAACAGTCATAAGTCACTTTTTTCAGCTATGCTGCAGCTTCAAATGGTCACTAAATGAATGGCTGTAAGTCAAGGACTACCTGTAGTGCTTTTTAAAATTATTATACAAATAACCCAGTTACAGGCGTTACTTATGAAGAGGATGAACAGGAAGGCAAGTGGCATCACCAGTTGTAAACTGACTGGTGAAAATTAAATAATAATTGTGCAATGTTGTTAGGACCACAGGGCATTTATGTCTGGTGGCATTTATTAAAACAAGCACCAAAATAATAATCTAGGTACATGTGATCATTCAAAAACCTCTTACATCAGCCACTGTGGTGGTTATTTAATGAGGAGGGAAGATTTGAGATGTACCCCTTGATCCATACTCAGTGGTAATGTTACCGTGGTTAACAATCAAGTTTTGTTATGATCCTCAGTTATATGCCCAACTCAGACGGCAGCACCTAAGTAAGCAAAAAGGTTAAACATAGTTGGATATGGAGAGTACTTAAATGATAAACTTCCAGAACCTTCCACAGTTTAGAAATTTTTTAAAAAAACTTATTCCAGAAGAATCCTAAGGCAAATCACTGCCACAATGTTGCCAGGAAAACTGTATGGATATGTCCATCTAGCCACCAAAAATAAATCTCAACTCTGTGCAGGCTCTGCTTCAGCACATATACATAACATGCCACAAGCATGTTCATTGTGGGATGCTCCAAAATGCTCTTGAATTGCAGCCAATGCTTATTCAAAAGACTTGCGTCTTGAGTCAGCAATAAGTCACTGAAGCCCTAATTATTATGGAAATATGAAAAAAGGTCATCTTCTATATTGTATACGTGGCCGTGCTAGATGGGAACATGTGGAAGACATCTGAGAAAGGCTGGTCTGGTGTCCAAACAGCATATCACAGTCATATATATATCAAGAAAACTGACAGACCTTCCCCTTTCACACAGTTTTGTGACTTTTGAGGGGAACTGGAATTTGCAATGGAAACCAAAAGATTAGCATTGTGTAGTAGACAGGATGGGGATATGAAAGTCCAGATGCAGCTCTACACAGAACGTGGGAATTCCCTGGTGACCTTGCACCAGTCACTAAGTCTTATCCCAAACAATCCCTCAAGACTGTTGTATCTAGATAACACTGGAGGACAGGGGATTATTTATGATGTCTTGAGTTCCTCAGGAGCAAATAAATGAGTGAAACTGAAGAGATCAAAGCCGCATCCTTGAACATCCTTGAAATACACACACACACATACACACACACACACACACACACGTTTTTGTCATGGGGAGGAGGAAGAGAGTTGGATTTCTAGCTGTAAATACTATAGTATTATTATTTGATAGAACCTTTCTCCAAATTTAACCCCAGTTGTTGCTGCTACTGGCTTGAGTCCTGCTAGTGGGTTCCCACGTATCTGTTGGTGGAACTGAATCCAAATTTCCCCATTCTAATACGACATAATCCCTAAATCATAATGGCTCTGAAGCTGCCAAATTCAGAACTTTTGTTTAATGTCTTCGAGTTGGTCTTTTGACTCTTGCCAACTACCTGGAAAAGACTGTTGTTTTCTTGGCAAGATTTCACAATTTGTCATTACTTTCTTCCTAGGTCTGAGAGAAAGTGACTGACCCAAGTTTACCTAGCTGGCTTTGTGCCTAAGGCAGGACTAGAACTCTAAGTTTCCCAGTTTCTAGTCTGATGCCTTAACCACTTTACCAAACTGGTTCTAAATTGAGACCTTTCGTTTGCTGAGGCAGCAAGAAAACAGAGAAGACATTTTCCTGTTCTCTGCATAAGCTTTGTTGCCAAATGACTGCTCCTGCTCCGTATTGTGGCATATCTAGACCATTTCTCATTTACAACAGACTGGGTGGTGCAGTGAATGAAATGGTTATAAAAGGACCAGCCAGGAGAAAGCCACAATTGTCTGTCTATTTCTGTACTGGGACCTCTCCTCTCAGTTAGGGCTGTGCAATATTTTCCAAGTGCAGGAGAACATAATATGTCAGCTGTACCTTTAAATACTTGCATACTGACAAGATTGACAGCATACAACACCCTTTGGAGATTGCATCCAAAGTTTTTGCTAGCCCTAGTATTTATATCTCCTTATAAAGCTGTGTGCTTACTATTTTAGCCTCTTCAAATGCTGGATGGTGCTTTCTGCTGGACTCAGCTACTGTATCAGAATGCTAGATTCTCAAGGCATGAAGCTACACAGAATTACAAACACACACCACATACCACACACAGGCATGCCTGGGTGTTCTGCTATGTATTTCCCGTGCATGTATTTGAACACTGACAGCTTAACCCTTTTTGATGCCAAAACTATCAAGATAGATAGATAGATAGATAGATAGATAGATAGATAGATAGATAGATAGATAGATGCATGGGTAGATAGATAGATAGATAGATAGATAGATAGATAGATAGATAGATAGATAGATAGATAGATAGATAGATAGATAGATGATAGACAGATAGATAATCTGTCATTTTTTTAAATTGTGGGCACACATTAAACATGAAATTCTGTTCCCTGCTCTCAAAAGTGTACACGTACATAACACACATATAAACATGTTATATACATGCATAGGTATATACCTACACCCTTACAGATAAATACATATAAATATTGATCGCTGGCCATCTTGAATATGTAGCGGCAAGAGGAAGCTTGAGAGTTCACAAGATTGATACTGTATGGAACAAAACTGTGACTGAATCTGGATGTTCTGCTCTAGATACCATGAAGCCTCCTCCCAGAAGGTAACAAGGAAAACAGGTCGTGAAGATGATGTGTAGCATCCCAGACAATACTGTGGATCCTGCTCAAGCAACGCTTATGTGCTGTGTCCTGGATGGAAGGGAGGGAACTGCCAATGATCTTTTCAGCCATCCTCACCACTGTCTGCACTGCCTTCCTGTCTAAAGCAGTGATGCTTCCAAACCAGACTGTGATGCTGTATGACAGGATGCTCTCGATCATCCCTCTATAGAAAGTGGGGAAGGAAGATGTGCTTTTCTCATGCGATGCAGAAAATGCAGGCGCTGCTGTGCCTGCTTCACCAGTGTCTCGCTGTTGAACGACCAAGCCAGCCTACTCGTTATCTGCACACCCAGGAATTTGATGCTGGTAACCATCTCCACAGGTAAATCATTAACACACAGGGGAGTATTTAGTATCAACTTAGTATCACTTAGTATCAACTAAGTGCAGTGTTGCTCAACAGAAATCTGGAGCAATGCATCTTCCTAAAAGAAGAAGCATTTTTAGAGAGGTCATAAGGCAGGATAAAATTTATGCAACCAAGGGCTCCTGAATTAGTTTTAGGGGTTTTCTTAAATTTACAAACTGAGTACAAACCCCACCCCCACCAAAGATTAATCATTAGCATTTAGGAATTGAATACAAAAGAGAGATTATTCATGTCATACTTTATTGTGTAAATAAAGAAATAAACATAAAATATTTTTTTGTATTTATAATGCTACACTTTTTTATTACTCTTAGTAAAGTTAGCTTTTGAGACTTCTTTCAAAGTTGAAGAGAGTTTCTAAGACATTTTCACAGGTGGCACATGAAACATTTGCTGCACCGCCCTTTGCAGCCCTCCACAGTGGGCTGCATTTTCCCTGGTATGCCATGGCTCAGTTAAATTATAAGGTAACTTCTTCCATTGAGTTTTGTTGATGGCACCAAAAAGGGGTGTCACCATAAATGGGATGGCTGACATCACAAAAGAGAAATCCTACCCTTGACAAAGAATCGGAGAATTGATCCTCTGGGAAATCCATGCAATTTCTCTGCCCATCAATTTGACAAAAGATTTTGAAAGTTCATTTGTAACCAATTCTAGCTGAAATTGGTACATTCCACTATTTCGTTAAGAAAACCAAGATCATGGCATCCGGCCCTCTCAATTCCTGGCAAATAGATGGGGAAGAAATGGAGGTAGTGACAGATTTTATTTTCCTGGGCTCCAAGATCACTGCAGATGGGGACTGTAGCCAAGAAATTAAAAGACGCTTGCTCCTTGGGAGGAAAGCCATGGCAAATCTAGACAGCACACTAAAAAGCAGAGACATCACCCTGTCAACAAAAGTGCACATAGTCAAGAATGTGGTCTTCCCAGTTGCAATGTATGGCAGTGAAAGTTGGACCATAAGACAGGCCGAGCGCCAAAGAATTGAGGCCTTTGAACTGTGGTGCTGGAGAAGACTCTTGTGAGTCCCTTGGACTGCAAGGTGATCAAACTGGTCAGTCCTAGAGGAGATCAACCCTGACTGCTCTTTAGAAGGCCAGATCCTGAAGCTAAAACTCAAATACTTTGGCCACCTAATGAGAAGGAAGGACTCACTGGAGAAGAGCCTAATGCTGGGAAAGATTGAGGGCAATAGAAGAAGGGGACGACAGAGAATGAGGTGGCTGGATGGAGTCACTGAAGCAGTAGGCGTGAGCTTAAATGGACTCCAGAAGATGGTAGAGGACAGGAAGGCCTGGAGGAACATTGTCCATAGGGTTGCGATGGGTCAGACACGACTTCGCAGCTAACAACAACTATTTCGTGCAGACTTTAGTCCAGATCTGCCCACAGATACACTTTTTTTTCTCTGTCACTGATGCTCTTATTTTGTCAGTATTGCTCCACACCAACTCCAAAAATAAAACTAGGAGAGGCATTTCATATCCAAACCTGTTTTCACAGAGTTAATATATCCAAGCTATGGCTTCCTAAAAGAGAATAACCTTACCCGGACCATTCGGAAGTTAAACCAGAGACAGAAAAAAGCCCAGTAAAACAATTTTTGGAACAAGGAGAACCACAGAGGAGGAAAGCTAGCATAGAATTATAGAATTAGAAAAATTCTCCTAGGCTAGGGATCAGTAGCATCTTCGATCAAAGCTGAAATGGTGTTTCAAAGCAGGTCTGGGTACCTATACTATACCTGTTGGCACTTCCATAAAAAATATCTTTTTTTAAGCTCACATGATAGCTGCATAATCCTGGGAAACATCCTAAAACTCCAGGTGTTTTCTGTAGCCTGAAAAAGGTAAAAGCGGTGGAGATCAAAGCTACAGAGGGTCAGCTGTCAGGTTTGGGGTGAGGGCTTGTAAATTCTGTAACTGCAAAGAGGGCAGGTCTTCCCCTTGGTGTCAAACCCAAAGCAGCTGCTCAAGATCAAAAAGGCTAGGTTCTCACAGGGTTTTATTACAGTAACCAGCTTCATTGAAAAGAAAAATGGGGTTAGGTTACAGAATCTTGGAATCAGAATGTGTATCCTTCAGAAACCCATTTCAGTTTGTTAAGATGGGGATTCTTTGATTTTCTTGCTGTCTGCTTCTCAAACCAATGGGGAAGATTCACTCACTTTCCTGATACAAAAGGGACTTGAAAAAGTTCCAGCTCTAATATTTTGCAATTTTGAATTCTCTTTCACAGACTCTGACAGATTAAATATATCAGGACTGGAAGAAAAAGAGAGGGGGTGTGTTTGTGTTCCCAGCCCATTTATGGCATGCCATCATGGCTGGACACCACAGTTCCTCCTTGTTGTGATTTGCACACATTGTCCTTGCTATCTCACAACTCATTTATGAATGTGCACAAATTCTACATTCAGTTAAAAAGCTCTGCAGTGCTGTTTTAGGGCACTAACTTTCAAATAAGTATGCAGATGCTCACAAGCCCAGTCTAGACAAAATCTACCGCGAGTCATGTATTCAAAAACATCCATAAAGCAAAGAATGGGTAGCTAGCTGAAAGATTTATTAATGGTCTGTTTCTCCCATGTCACTCCCAATTTATCAACTCCCTTTGAGTAACACAGGAAAGCTTTTATTGCCTTGGCAATCTTCTTGTTCAATATTCAGCACAACAATAATAAAGTACAGCAACAGTAAGAGTCAGTGTTGGGGCTATAATCATCACCACATACTTAAGTATGTATGCATATACAATACATAATAGTTCAAAGCTCATGCCACAAGTCCACAATTAGCAAAGTAGGGCCTTTATACTAACAATCCAAGCCCTAGCCAATCATACTATTCAAGCAAAGGAAATGGCAGCCTCAGCTTGACCTTATCTGAGCTCAGAAGCTAAACATGGTTAGATTTGGTTAGGACTTCAATGGGAGATTATTAGGAAATACCAAGGTTGTAAGTTGGACTGGGAACTTGAAAAACAACCTGGAAGACAGCAATGGCAAACTATTTATGTACTGTTGCTACAAAGATTGCATGGCAGACTCTAAATGATCACCAGAACTTAACTCCAACTCAATATAATATTCATTTTCACTTGTCTTTGAAGGCCAAACTATTTATGCCATCCTCAATAAATGTTATTTCCCTAAATTAATCCTGCATGTTGTAAGACTAGACAGGGAACAATTCAACTAGGAAAATGATGAGCACAAGTTACAGTCCTATGCCCAATTCTGTTAGATGAAAGATGTCTTTGAATGATATTTGAAGATTCAGGTGCTGATTGTCACCTTTAAACCCTACATGGCTTGGGGTCAGGTTATTTGAAGGGCTGTTTTTTCCCAGTTACAGCAACTGACCAACAAGAGTGGGGAGGCAGAGCGTGTTATGGTTCCTTTCTTTTAAGGAGGTCCATTTAGTGGGACCAAGAAGAAGGGCCTTCCCTGTGGTGGCTCCCTCCCTCTAGAACAGACATGTCAAACTCACGACATCACGTGCCATCGCGCAATGTATCGGGATGGTTTTTCCATTGCCGGCAATGGGGTGGGCGCAGCTTCCGCATGACGCATCCAGCCTGTGGGCCGGCAGTTTGACATGTCTGCTCTAGAACATCATTTCCACAGAGATAAGATTGGCCTCCACTTGATTCTCTTTCAAAAAGCCCTGAAGACATGGTTTTGCCAGCAGGCCTGGGGATCCCAGCATGATATGGAGCCCATCAGGTGTTCTGTTTGAGGAGGCTGGGTGTTCACTGGGATATATATTTGGGGTTTTAGTTCTGTAAGCCATCCGGAGTCATTGTGAATGAGTTGGGCAGTCATATAAAGGTCTTAATAAAATAAATACCCTGAATCTCAAGCAAAACAACTATGGCTTAGTCCACGGCAGACATGTCAAACTCACGACATCATGTGACGTCACACAACGTATCGGGACAGTTTTGCCATTGCTGGCAATGGGGTGGGCGCAGCTTCTGGATGACGTGTCAGGCCTGAGGGCCAGCAGTTTGACACCCCTGGTCTACGGCATGGCATAAACCTACTTGCCCATCACACACTAGCATGCTCTAATGCTATTCTCCAAGTCTCAGGCAATCTAGGTAATGGTCAAGGTGTCAAACTCAATTCTTGTTCACCTTCAGCACAGAAGCTCACAGTTTGACACCAGCAACTCTGCCAGATGTGGATGTGATTGTGGGAAGAAAAAACAGGAAGGGACATTATATCAGTTTAAGCTGCAGAAAGAAAGGCAGCTTGTAAATCATTCATGTCCATAGGTATGCATATTATATATATATATCACACATAATTGAACCTTTGATTTTCACAGCAAAATTTGTACCAAGCTTTAATGCCTCTTCAAAAATGAGAAACCATCTTTACAAAGTCCTTTCTGAGTACCATGATCCCACTTCATATCTCTCCTAGTCTCCTGCATACTGTGGCTATTTTCAATTTTAAAAGAGGAAAGACAGATTTCTCAAAGTCCACCTTATTTATATTTGCCCATGAAATTCTCCTCTTGCTACAAAAGCTACTCAGAATTAAAAAGCCAAAGCAACAAGCACTTAAAAGTTTTCTACTGGATCCTAGCTTCAGTGCAAGAGCAAACGATCGATCGTCTGTCCCATTTTACAGACAACCATCCTCAGCTTGATAGTGTTTTCTGCTTGAAAAACTGTTTTTCTGGTGAGTCACCATGGCCGTTAAGCAAATCACAGGGGTTGTTAAGCGAATCCAGTGTGTGCAATGTCTGCTGGAAAACAGCAAAAAACCATCAAAAATTGTGGTCATATGATGTTGCAAACGGATGTAAACATGAGCTGGTTGCCGGGCACCAAAATGCAAGTGTGTGATTGGAGGTGGGGGAGGGGAGTGTCAGTTGTAACTGTGAGGATGGGTCGTAAACAACTTTTTAAAAGCTTCTTGTAACTTTGAATGATTGTTAAGTAACTGGTCATTAAGCAAGAACTATTTGTGGTTGTTCTGCAGAGCAGCCAGTCATAAAGAGAACTGGCGAATTTTTGCGTGTTTTTCTCTCACAAACACCGAGACAGACAAGATGGGGATTATAGCAGAGAGACAGGAGACAAATACCCGGAGACGTATAGTGTTTAATAAATGGTTCTGTGAAAAAAATATTAACCCCTTTTTGGATTTTGTAAAGTTGTGAATATCTTTGCCACCAAATGTCATCAGAGTTTTTAATAGGTCCTCATGATGCATGAAACAAATAACCTGAGTATTTTTCGGAGATTCTCAGTCATCCAGGTCATGGTTGTCCCAAAAGGTTTTTTTTTTTTTCAAGAGGCAACTAGACTTTCTTGTTTTGCTTTTGAAGACATCTCGCTTCTCATCCAGGAAGCTTCTTCAACTCTCCCAAAAGTTTCTACCTATCCAACTTGATCTCTATGGAGATTCTCAGTCATCCAGGTCATGGCTGCCTCCTTTTTTCCAAAGGAGCTGAAGAAGCTTCTTGGGTGAGAAGCGAAATGTCTTCAAAAGAAAAACAAGAAACTACACTTGCCTCTTGGAAAAAAACAGCTTTAGGACAACCTCTGTCTTTGGTGCTTACTTCATTTATTTCATAGACACAGTCATCTGCCATGTGAATGGCCGCTGTGAAAAAGCCATTTCCTTCTTAAATTCAGTCATTGGTTGCATCACCTTTGGCTGCAATAATTGCAACCAAGTACAGGTAGTCCTCGACTTACAACAGTTCATTTAGTGACATTCAAATTTACATCACTGAAAAAGTGACTTATGATTGTTTTTCACACTTCCGACCATTGTAGCATCCTCATGGTCAGGTGATTTACATTCAGTGACTCATATTTATGATGGTTGCAGTGTCCCGGAGTCATGTGATCACCTTTTGCGACCTTTTGACAAGCAAAGTCAAAGAGGAAGCCAGATTCACTTAACAACCGTGTTACTAATTTAACAAGTGCAGTGATTCGCTTCACAAATGTGGCAAGAAAAAGTCATAAAAACGGGGCAAAACTCAACAAATTTCTCACTCAACAACATAAATTTTGGGCTCAATTGTGGTCATAAGTTGAGGACCACCTGTATTTCCTGCAGTTGACAATCAGCCTCTTCCATTACCCTGGGGGAATTCTGGTCCATCCTTCCACGTCAAACTGCTTTAATATTTCAGGTTTTCTGGCGTGTACCGCTCGCTTCAGAGCCTGCCAGAACAATTTTATGGGCTTTCAGTTGGTCATTCCAGTAGAAAAGATGATGCAACCACCTTCATGCTTGATAGCTAGTAAAAGGTTGTGCAAAATTGTGCAAGGTAGCATCTGGTTTCTACCAGGCATGCTAATGCCTATATGCTATCTAAAAAATTCCATTTTTAATGTACAGGTAGTTCTTGACTTACAACAGTTTGTTTAGTGACCATTCAAAGTTAAAATGGCACTGAAAAAAAGTGACTTATGACCATTTTCCATACGACCGCTGCACCTTCCTCAAGGTCATATGGTCAAAATTCAGACACTTGGCAACTGACTCGTATTTATGACGGTTGCAATGTCCTGGGGTCATGTGATCCCCTTTTGTGACCTTCTGACCAGCAAAGTCAATGGGAAAGCCAGATTCACTTAACAACTATGTCATTAACTTAACAACTACAGTGATTTACTTAACAACTGTGAAAAAGAAAGGTCGTAAAATGGGACAAAAATCAGTTAACAAATGTCTTGCTTATCAATAGACATTTTAGGCTCAATTGTGATTGTAAATCAAGGATTACCTGTATATACAGGGGTAGGCAATCTTGGCTCTTTTATGACTCATGGACTTCAACTCCCAGAATTCCTGAGCCAGCATGGCTCAGCTTGGAAACCTCTCCCTTTCCCCTCAGCATGGCTGGCTCAGGAATTCTGGGAGTTGAAGTCCACGAGTCATAAAAGAGCCAAGATTGCCTACCCCTGCCATAGAATATTCTTCTACAACTCTAGTGTCATCTACGTGCTTTGGGGCAAACTGGAGATGAACATCAGTGCTCTTCAGAGGGAGCAATGATTTCTTCCTTGCTATTCTCTACAAATCCCCCTTTTACAAAGCCTTTCTTTGCAGGGGATAGAAATTAAGAGCTGTGGTGTCACAGTGGTTAGAATGCAGTATTTCAGGCTAACTCGGCTCACATTGCCAGGAGTTTGATTCCTCGATCCTGACTGGCTCAAGTTTGACTTAGGCTTCCATCCTTCAGAGGGTGGTAAAATGAGGAACCCAGATTATTGGTGGCAATATGCTGACTCTGTAAACTGGTTAGACAGGGCTAGGAAAACAGTATACGTCTAAATGCTATTGCTGTCCTCTATTACTCAGACAGGAGAAAGCAAGGAAATATTGAATTTATAGGCTACATTTTGTTAACTCATGTCCCACTCTTTGCAGGACATCAGCCCCCTCCCCCATCCTCCACTGCCCAAATTCATGTTCACTGCATCAATGACACTATCATCAGCTAGATTAGGAAGTTAAAAAGAAGAAACAACTTGGCATATCAGTTGCCAAGAAAACTATATATGGGCTGCATACAGCTGATTCAAACTGAAGTCTGTTGCATGAACAGCACAGTCTTCTTAATAAGAACATGGCAGAGATATGGACTGCAAGAATTTCAGTAATCAAATTATTTCCCATTAGAAACAAGCTACCTTCTAGGACAGCAGGGACAGCTTTATATAATTTATTTTTAACAGCTTTTGCTTGAGCTGCCCAGGTGCCAGGCCTCTTTACTGATAATGCAGGAGCCTGGAGTTTGTCTGTATCCTCAATCGTCCCTTGAATCCTTATCAGCTGGGCACCTGACCTTAAAATTACATGAATTTCCAAAGAGTCACTGATCAGCAAGAGTCAAGCTTGACTGGAAGGAGACATCTTTTTACTAAGAAGGAAAAAAAATTGCCTTGATACTGTCGATCAACAGCACCTTCAGCTGATCAACTCATTCACCGTGGTTTCCTTTACTAGCAAGAGATGCAGTGTTGCTTATTACAAGCATTATCATTTCTTTTCCATTCTTACTGTATGGACACAAATAGTATGTTGCACTAGCTTTTAAACACTGATTTATCCGACTAGCTTATTGCTTTTTTTGGTTGGGTCTCCTCCGCATGTAAAGTTGCACAAGGGGATGAAGCTGTTTATTACTTTCTAAATATGTTTTAATGCATGGGCTGGGTTGGGGGATTCACATTCCATAGAGGGTTTTATGAGCCAGAGTTACCCAAACACAAGTTCTGGATCTTGGATACACCAGTTTTGGATGATATGTTTCATAACCCTTGTTAGCAGAAGGTATATGGTGTGAAGTGGGGAATCAGGCAAGCTGGTTTGTATCTGTATGACTGATTAGCAATCAACCGTGAAAACCTTCCTAGACCCAGGGCTTTTTTTCTCATAGAACGCTCAGAACGGAGTTCCGGCACCTTTTTGGGATGGGACCTTGTAGGGTAGGCAAGGTGGGTTGTATGACATGTGTGAGTTACGTCACCTTTTTCTTTTACAAAAAAAAGCACTGCCTAGACCTAACATTATCATTTATGCTGGTTTTGTAATATAGGGTTTATTTATTATTTGAGAAACAAAGCACGAGAGAAAAAGAATATGGATTTCTAACAGACTGGAGGTCCAACATCATCAGAGTGATGAGCATCAAATGAAGTGGTAAATGAAGTGAACACCAAACACATTTCAAACTCCCAGATGGACAGAGTGAAATCTACATGAGACATGATTTCACTTATTTTTCACTCAGCTTCTCTTTGTTTGTGTTCCATCTCCTAGCTCAGTCAGCCATGGTTTGCTTAAGTATGTTTGCTAGGCAAATTGCAAGTATTTGGACTCACACAATACACTAAGTTAAATGCTCAGAATCTGAAATGCATTTGCCAACATGTTTCTTTGTATCCATCAAAGTCCCCAGCTTATCTGAATGTTAGTTTTTTTTTTTAAAAAAAAAAGATTTTTAAATTTTTTTAAATGAGAAAATTGATTGCTAGAGAGCAAAACGCCAGCCTGATCTTTATTTTCAACAATATTTTCCAGCCTCACGTAGACACCAAAAATGTTTTTAAAATACTGTATAAAATGGTGAATGGCTACAGTTGTGTTTTCTTTGTAAGAATGCCTAGAGGTTTCCCCCAAATCAGAGAAAAACATAAGATGATAGTAAGCATCCTGAATGTTCAAGAGAGGATTTCTGTCTTCTGGTATCCATTTTCTTAGGATACCCATAACATATTCTCAATATTCCAGATGCGTCCATATATTTATAGTAGAATTACTAGATTCTGTAACAGCTTTGTGCCTTATGCTGTCTATCTTGTAAATTCACAGGATTCTATTTTTTCACCATTTATATGTATACATTCAAACTAGACTGTGATGTTTCTCTGTGTTATATATGTCCGTGTATGTGGGTATAAGGGACGCGGTGGCTCAGTGGGTTAGGATGCTGAGCTTGTTGATCAGATGGTCGGCAGTTTGGTGGGTCAAATCCCGAGTGCTGCGTAGCAGAGTGAGAGCCTATTACTTGTCCCAGCTTCTGCCAACCTAGCAGTTCGAAAGCACGTAAAAATGCAAGTAGAAAAATAGGGACCACTACGGTGGGAAGGTAACAGTGTTTCATGTGCCTTTGGCTTCTAGTCATGCCGGCCACATGACCATGGAGACGTCCTTGGACTAGCACGCATGTGCGGGGGAACCTTTACCTTTACCTTTATGTGGGTATAAGCAAAATGGTATTTTTTTGAGAGCTGAATGCAACAAAATTTCATTTTAATGTATGCTGATTAGTGTACATTCAAATGACAATAAAGATTCTATTCTATTCTATTCTATTCTATTCTATTCTATTCTATTCTATTCTATTCTATTCTATTCTATTCATCCTCCCCATAACATTGTGAAATCCCCCTGTAACTAGGTGTTGCAATCATATTAAAAATGTTCAAACAATACAATAAGGTAACATCAACTAAAACATGTTAGGGATCAGCCAGGTAGTGCTAACAGACCTGGTGTGCAAAAATATGGACCAATAATAGATGGCAATAATGGCTTGTAATTCTCTTGCCTAGACTAGAGAATAAGGCCACTTGGAGTTTTGCAAAGCAGATTTGCTATTAGTGCAGAAACACATCCTCTTAGGTGGGAGAAAAGAGAATTCTTCAAAATCCTTTTCCTAACATCCAAAGTGATTGCTATATAGATATCTCAAAGAGAAAAATACCTTGACATACACTTGCAAGCATAGATGAAACTGATGACTGATTTGAAATTTGTTCTGTGGCTGAAAGTTCAAAAATGGCCCACAGAAACCACAACGAAGAACTTGACCATTATGTTTATAAGCAATCTATGCAACAAATAATGTGGAGAAAGTCATTGGACTCAAATCTTACATGTTTTGATCTTGATTTGCTTAACCTACTGCCATTCCAATAGTCAAGGTGCAATTTGTGTCACACATCCTATGCAGAGCAAAACATATGGAAATCACTTCAGACTGTTTATAAGAATGCTGATCTCCTAAATCCATAAATAGCATTCCTTGGGGAATATTATGAAGGGATTAGGGAAGACTGGGTGAAATTTCATGAGATTGAAAAAGAATGTATTTATCCATCCTTGGTATTGTCTGCCATCTAGAGGATTTGTTCTTTCCTACTCATGTGACATTTGACGATGAGCTAAAAAGTCCTACAGAGATGCTGCTCAGTTTCTCTGTGAGGGCATCACAAAGTCCAGAATAAATGTTTAAAATATATCCTAAGATTAATCTCACTTCATATCCAGATTCAAATTAAACCACAGTTTTCAAAACTGTTTCAAAATTGTGGAATTAACTGCATACTCTTCATAATTAATTACATTCAGTTTTGGTCATCACATGACAAAAAAAGATGTTGAGACTTTGGGAAAAAGTACAAAGAAGAGTAGCTAAGACGATTAAAGGCCTGGAGACTAAAACATATGAAGAATGGTTGTAGGATTTGGATTTGGCTAGTCTGGAGAAAAAAAGGACTAACAGTATTCCAGTATTCCAGTATTCTTATTTATTTGTTTGTTTATTTGATTTATGTGATGCCCATCTCGTATAGATCTATTGTCTTCTTAAGAGAGGGACCTGTAATCTAATCCATCTACCATTATCTACTCTGCTGTAGACCTTAGGTCAGTGATGGCGAACCTTTTAGAGACCAAGTGCCCAAACTGCAACCAAAACCCACTTATGTATCATTGGGTGCTGGGTGGGCGTGGTCCATTGGGTGGGTGTGGCCCACTAGGTGGGTGTGGCTGCGGTGGTAATGGCAGATTGGGTGGGACTAAAAAGTTCAATCAATCCAACTTTGCAAAATCTTTTTCTTTCCCCAAGAGAAGTTGAAATTGATTGATTGAACCTTTTTTTTTGCACACAGCAGCGGAGACCTAAAGCAAAAAGGTTTTATAAAACCCAGCTGAAGGCCTAGGACTGGGGCGACAGCGCACGTGCCCACAGAGAGGGCTCTGCGTGCCACCTGTGGCACACGTGCCATAGGTTCGCCACCATGGCCTTAGGTTAACCTCCACAAGTAGACCACAGATCCTGTGGAAATACAAACTCGGGTCTAGGTCTCTTTGTGCCTCCTTTGGTATCATGCAAGGATAAATGCATATTAGGATTGGGCAGAGTTTCAAATCTGAAGGTGAAAAGGTGTTTTGGAGTGTGCCGCAGCAGGAATGTAGCACCTGTTTGCAATTACCTAAAGCAGCCACACCTTTTCCCAAGAACATATGCCAGGGAGCTGTATAATCCTGTGAAAAGCGCAGACACATTCCAAAGCACTCAAATGGCTGCCTAGTCTTAGTGTACCATTCATAGCCTTTGACATGCAAAGGCCAAATTTATATGTCAGTTAGGCAGAGGAGGGACCAGGAATCTTCTGTAATCTTTTGACTCTAATACTTTGGATTTTCCAGCCCAGCTGAATGGAAAGGATCAGAAAATCCAATGTTCCTTGAGATAAGTACAGTAACTGCTTATTCCCTTTTACAAAGGAGAATATTTGTAGTTTAGGATTGAAATGAGGGATCCTTGGTGCTCTCTGAGTGTGGTTGTTTTGTTTTTGTTTTTTGCAGAGGTTTCATTATCCAAACTAAGTAACATCCTCAGTTGCCAGCACTAGTCCCTAGCACTGATGATGTTATCTAGTCTGGGAAATGAAATGTCTGCAAGAAAACAACCACGCTCAGAGAGCACGCCAAGGACCCTTTATTCTCTCCTGTATGAGATAATAGTGGAATAGGAGGCCAGGTTTTCTGATTTTTCCACCAGGTAACAGATATTCACAATTCACAAAAAGTAAACAAACTAGATGGATGGACGGATGGGTGGATGGATGGATGGAAGGAAGGAAAGATGGATGGATGATTACCTCCCAGCTTGGACCAGTATTTTTAAAAGGTTCAGGAAAAATGTAATCTGAAGGAAGTGAAATAGTTATTTTTTTCAACATATAATTTTAATTACCACAGCAGCTTGTCAGAGGTTTAAATTCTGACAGAAAGCTCCAGGAAATGGTGCATTCTGAACATTTTATGGAAATTAATGACTACATGCGAAGCACAGTGTAACCAAAATCAAAGCAGCAAGGCCTCTGGAGACTGTAGAAAAATAAGGCTGTTTCATTCTAACTGCCATATCATATGTGATACATAAGCAACAATGCGATATCTAACTGTAACATCACATGGGCGTATTGCAAAAGTCACTGGTTTATTCCCACTAATCATTCTAACGACAGGGTGTGCCTGAAATGTAGAGAGGAGTGCATATTTACACAATGTTGTCAATAAAGTCAATTTTAAAAAATGGAGGAAGTCCTCATTTTATAAAAATTGTTCTTACCAAGAACATTTTAGTGCTGCCTTAATCTGTGGCACGCCCTATCTTACGGGTAGTCCTCGACTTACAACCACAATTGACCCCAAAATTTCTGTTGCTAAGCTATACAGTTGTTTATCCAAGGCACAGAAAAACACTATTCACATGATGCTAGTTATTTAAACATGGGCAGACCTCTTTATATGACAGACCCCTCCCACCCTTAGCTTTTTGATAGTTTGACACTGAAGGCATTTCTAGCCAGAGCCTGCTGCTTTAGAAGTTTAAGGCCACAGTTGTAATACTGCATAAGCTTTGGTTGCCACAATGTAAAAAAGATGTAGAGACTCTAGAACAGGGGTGTTAAACTGCCAGCCCACGGGCCAGTTTCATCATACCGAAGCTGTGCCCACCCCATTGCCAGCAATGCAAAAAGAGTGGCGATATGTCACGATATGTCCCCCTTCATGGATTACTACCTTGTCGTGGCGACGGGGCTTGCGTAATTCAATGAAGCTATGAGCTATGCCGTGCAGGGTCACCCAAGATGGACAGGTCATAGCAGAGAGTTCTGACAAAACGTGATCCACTGGAGAAGGAAATGGCAAACCACTCCAGTATCTTTGCCATGAAAACCCTATGGACAGTACCAAAAGGCAAAACGATATGACGCTGGAAGATGAGCCCCTCAGGTCGGAAGGCGTCCAATATGCTACTGGGGAAGAGCAGAGGGCTAGTACTAGTAGCACCAGAAAGAATGAAGTGACTGGGCCAAAGCCGAAAGGATGCTCAGCTGTGAATGTGTCTGGTGGTGAAAGGAAAGTCCGATGCTGTAAAGATTTTTTCTCCATAGAAACCTGGAATGTAAGATCCATGAATCAAGGAAAGCTGGACGTGGTCAAACAAGAGATGACAAGACTGAACATCGACATCTTAGGTATCAGTGAACTAAAATGGACAGGAATGGGTGAATTTAATTCAGAGGACCATCAGGTATACTACTGCAGACAAGAATCCCTCAGAAGAAATGGAGTAGCCTTCATAGTCAATAAAAGAGTAGGAAAAGCAATACTGGGATACAATCCCCAAAATGACAGAATGATCTCAGTTCGAATCCAAGGCAAACCATTCAATATCACAGTAGTCCAAGTCTATGCCCCAACCACCAGTGCTGAAGAGGATGAAATTAACAGGTTCTACGAAGCCCTACAGCACCTTATAGAACTAACACCAAAAAATGATGTCCTTATCATCATGGGGGATTGGAATGCTAAAGTAGGAAGCCAAAAGATAACTGGAATAACAGGCAACTTTGGCCTTGGAGTACAAAATGAAGCAGGGCACAGGCTGATAGAATTTTGTCAAGAGAATACGATGGTCATAGCAAACACTCTTTTCCAACAACCCAAGAGACGGCTCTACACATGGACATCACCAGAAGGTCAACACAGAAATCAGATTGACTATATGCTCTGCAGCCAAAGATGGAGAAGCTCTATACAGTCAGTAAAAAAAAGACCAGGAGCTGACTGTGGCTCAGACCATGAGCTTCTCATTGCAAAGTTTAGGCTTAAACTGAAGAAAGTAGGGAAAAGCACTAGGCCACTCAGGTATGAACTAAATCATATCCCTGGCGAATATACAGTAGAGGTGACAAATAGATTTAAGGAATTAGATCTGATAGACAGAGTGCCTGAAGAACTATGGACAGAGGTTTGCAACATTGTAGAACAGGTAGCAACTAAAGCCATCCCAAAGAAAAAGAAATGCAAGAAAGCAAAATGGCTGTCTGAGGAAGCTTTGCAAATAGCTGAGGAAAGGAGGGAAGCGAAAGGCAAGGGAGAAAAAGAAAGATATGCCCAACTGAATGCAGAATTCCAGAGAATAGCTAGAAGAGATAAGAATGCCTTCTTAAATGAACAGTGCAAAGAAATAGAAGAAAACAATAGAATAGGGAGGACCAGAGATCTTTTCAAGAAAATTGGAGAGATGAAGGGAATGTTTAATGCAAAAATGGGCATGATAAAGGACCAAAATGGCAGGGACCTAACAGAGGCAGAAGAGATTAAGAAGAGGTGGCAAAATTACACAGAAGAACTATACAAGAATGAGCTTAACGTCCCTGATAATCACAATGAGGTGGTCACTGACCTCGAGCCAGACATCCTAGAATGTGAAGTGAAGTGGGCCTTAGAAAGGCTGAGCAACAACAAACCTAGTGGAGGTGACAGTATTCCAGCTGAGCTATTCAAAATCTTAAAAGACGATGCAGTAAAAGTGCTACACTCAATTTGCCAGCAAATTTGGAAAACTCAACAGTGGCCACAGGATTGGAAAAGATCAGTTTACATTCCAATTCCAAAGAAAGCCAGTGGCAAAGAATGTTCAAACTATCGCACCATTGCACTCATTTCTCATGCTAGTAAAGTTATGCTTAAAATCCTACAAACTAGACTCCAGCAGTATGTGGATCGAGAACTACCAGAAGTACAGGCAGGATTTCGAAGAGGCAGAGGAACTAGAGATCAAATTGCCAACATACGCTGGATCATGGAGAAAGCTAGAGAGTTCCAGGAAAACATCTACTTCTGCTTCATTGACTATGCTAAATCCTTTGATTGTGTGGATCATAACAAACTGTGGCAAGTTCTTAAAGAGATGGGCGTACCAGACCATCTTATTTGTCTCTTGAGAAACCTATATGTGAGCCAAGAAGCAACAGTGAGAACTGGACACGGAACCACTGATTGGTTAAAAATTGGGAAAGGAGTCCGGCAAGGCTGTATACTGTCGCCCTGCCTATTTAACTTACATGCAGAGCACATCATGAGAAAGGCAGGGCTTGATGAATCAAAAGTTGGAATTAAGATTGCTGGAAGAAATATCAACAACCTAAGATATGCAGATGATACCACTCTAATGGCAGAAAGTGAAGAGGAACTAAAGAGCCTCTTGTTGTGGGTGAAGAAGGAGAGTGCAAAATTTGGGTTGAAACTTAACATTAAGAAAACCAAGATCATGGCATCCGGCCCTCTCAATTCCTGGCAAATACACGGGGAAGAAATGGAGGTAGTGACAGATTTTATTTTCCTGGGCTCCAAGATCACTGCAAATGGGGACTGTAGCCAAGAAATTAAAAGACACTTGCTCCTTGGGAGGAAAGCCATGGCAAATCTAGACAGCACACTAAAAAGCAGAGATATCACCCTGTCAACAAAAGTGCGTATAGTCAAGGCTATGGTCTTCCCAGTTGCAATGTATGGCAGTGAAAGTTGGACTATAAAAAAGGCTGAGCACCAAAGAATTGAGGCCTTTGAACTGTGGTGCTGGAGAAGACTCCTGCAAGTCCCTTGGACTGCAAGGCGATCAAACCGGTCAGTCCTAGAGGAGATCAACCCTGAGTGCTCTTTAGAAGGCCAGATCCTGAAGCTGAAACTCAAATACTTTGGCCATCTAATGAGAAGGAAGGACTCACTGGAGAAGGGCCTAATGCTGGGAAAGATTGAGGGCAATAGAAGAAAGGGACGACAGAGAATGAGGTGGCTGGATGGAGTCACTGAAGCAGTAGGTGTGAGCTTAAATGGACTCCAGAAGATGGTAGAGGACAGGAAGGCCTGGAGGAACATTGTCCATAGGGTCGCGATGGGTCAGACATGACTTCACAGCTAACAACAACTACATGTTGCGACACGTCACATGGCATGGCAAGTTTGACACCCGTGCTCTAGAAAGAGTGCAGAGAAGAGCAACAAAGATGATTAGGGGACTGGAGGCTAAAACATATAAAAAATGGTTGCTGGAATTGGGTATGTCTAGTTTAATGAAGAGAAGGACGAGGGGTGACATGATAGCATTGTTCCAATATCTCAGGGGTGTCACAAAGAAGAGGGAGTCAAGTTATTCTCCAAAGCACCTGAAGGTAGGACAAGGAGCAACGGATGGAAACTAATCAAAGAGAGAAGCAACCTAGAACTAAGGAAAAATTTCCTATCTGTTAGAACAATCAGTGGAACAACCTGCCTCCAGAAGTAGTGAATGCTCCAAGACTGGAAGTTTTTAAGAAGAGACTGGACAGCCATTTGTCTGAAATGGTATAGGGTTTCCTGCCTGAGCAGGGGGGTGGACTAGATGACCTCCAAGGTCCCTTCCCACTCTGTTATTCTATATTCTGTTAAGTCACAGGAATCCCATAAAAGATGTAAAAATATGTATAAAAGCAAAGAGGCAGGAAGAAGAGGATGTTTCATGAATAAATTACAGAATCTGCAAAGCTTGTTTATTAACTCAGTCTTTAAATGGAATTACTTTGTCCTGTGAATCTTTTTTTAATAATTTAGAATCCATCATTTGCTATTCTTTGTCCTCAGCATAATGGTATGCTAAAACTTGCCTTTTAATTTTTCAGATGGTTGCCAAAAAGAGGACTGAGTTTTTGAGCTTATTTTATCATTGGAGGTAGAACAAAGTGTTCTTTAAATATAGCATGATTTGTTTCCCAAAATGTATGTAGCCATTCATGAAGTCATTACTAGCCAGCAATATTCTACTGTGATTTTTTTTAGTTGTTAAGTGAATCGGAGTTGTTAAGTGAATCACTGCAGCTGTTTAGTAACACGGTTGTTCAGTGAATTGGGTTCCCCCATTGACTTTGTTTGTTGGAAGATCGCAAAAGGCGATCACATGACCCCGAGACACTGCAACCATCATAAATACATGGAAGTTGCCAAGTGTCCAGATTTTGATCACTCGACCATGGGGATGCTGCATTGGTCATAAGTGTGAAGAGCGGTCATCAGTCACTTTTTTCAGTGCTGTTGTAATGGTTACTTACAGCAACAAAGTACTGTAAGTCAAGCACTACCTGTATACTAAAACCAAGAAATAGAACACTCTTCCATGTTGCTAGCATTTAAATCCCCCAATATCTCAAAAGAGGTTTCAGACCAATCCTCAACATTCTGACAACACAAGGAACCAATCCATGCTACCTCCAACTGATCAACTGGAGACTGTTACAAATAGCCTGTAATCTGTTGCCCACTCTCATTCTATGAAAATTTCCTATCTCAAAATCCAAGCAGTTGCCATGTGGGGGAGCTTCATGGCTGCCAAACCACTTGCCCCTTCTGCTTTCTTGAAATGCATGTAAAATAGTAGTATCTCAGAAAGACAGGAAGCTGAGCGTCTATGGAAAGGGGGAGAAGTCCAAAACTGAGCCCACACTGATACAGGAATTCCCATGAATGGAACAATGGCTCGCTCATCTGTGGTTCTCCAGACCTTCAGAATTTCCAATGGGAAACAACTTGATTTGAGATGCGCTACAGCAGGCTCAGAAATAAATTGTCTTGGCTCAGGTGACAGCGTCAGCCTATACAACAGTGAGGTAAGGTCTCTGCCAGGAGATTTAATAGCTTAAATTCCCTTCTACAATGAGAAAGAGTTGAGAAGTCATGGTTCTCATGAGTGAGAACTGATCTTGCTGAACCACAATCATCCTTGAGCCAAGGGGGCCAACAGCAATGGATGATGAATGACACAGTTTCGGCCATGTACTTGTAAATCCAACAAAAATCAGAATAAAGGCACACAAGGCTGACATTGTGTTAGGATTTCAGTGTGCTTGCAAGTGAGCTGATAATAAATTTCTTTGTTTATGACACAACAAGCACACAAAAGCCTAATGAGCTGATAAACATCGGTGAGATACATTGAAACGGAGTTGCCCATTCCATGATACTAATTGCTGAAATAAATGATGATGCATAGACTTGCATTATAACATACTGGCTGAAATTACTGTTCCCCACCCCCACCCCAGATCTGAGCCCTCACCTTATGGAGGATAATTATAAATCCAGATGGGTTATGATGACCATTCCACAAAAATTCCAACAGCCTCTCCAAGGAAGAGCTCCTAATATTAAAGATCAACAAGACTTGTCTGTTCTATCCAAGAACGTTTCTCTAGAGCAGGGGTGGGGAACCTTGGCTCTTTTATGACTTGTGGACTTCAACGCCCAGAATAGCTGACTCAGGAATTCTGGGAGTTGAAGTCCACAAGTCATAAAAGAGCCAAGGTTCCCCACCCCTGCTCTAGAGCAATCTGTCCCTCACCTTCACAAACCAATGGGATATTTATATTACATAACTGTTTCTAAATTTCAGAGGGCACTAACTCTAGCACATTGAAACTCTCTCTCCACAGCAAAAATGTCCCATACAAAGGGCCATTGCAACCAACAGCTAAGGATTCACATTTTATAACTCCTTACCTGACAAAACCTTTCCTTCCCATCTCCTAAATTATTTATAAAACACACATCAACTGCATTTGCAGAATTCATGTCCAGCTTAGAAAGACGTTAAGAAACAATAAATTGCAGAAGGAGGTACCACTCTCCTTTAACTGAACTCAAGAAAGCTGAACAAGTTTATATCTAGCTGGCACTGATAAAGAGACCACCAGGAAATACCAGGATTGTAACCTATACTTAGAAATTGGAAAAAAAATCCAGAAGATAGCAAGCCACTTCAATATCATTGCCAAGAAATTGACATGGATGTGTTGCTAAAATCCCTAGAATTCAACCTCCATTACACTATTACATGATTCAACAAAAGTGTCAGTGGCAATCTGGGGAATCTCGTCAAATCTCTTGGGATCTACCGGTGGTCAATGTGGCAATGTCCCCATTTTGGCAATGGTGAGATAAGATGGACCACTATTTTCATCTCTTCCATCATGACTGAACTGTATGGGGATTAGGGGTGTTGTCTGCAATTCAGAAAATTTGGATTGTAGAAGACTGATCTAACCAACAGTAAGAAAATAAAACGGCTTCCTATGACTGAGTTTGCAGATCACAAACTTCTCTGTGGTTGTTTAGTTTTATTTATTATTCTATTTATTGATTTGCCACATTTTAAAATCACCCATCTCCCTCACTGGGGGAAGGCAGTTTTGGCTTGGCGTGCTATGATAAACCAGGCACTTGCAATTAATCAACCAATGGCTTAGTGCAATTGATTATAGTGCTAGTACATAATATTCAATAATGCTGTGACTTACCTGTTCCTTTTGAGTAATCCTCACACAGGTTCCATAATATTTTCAGGATCAAATTGCAACAGACAAAATCCATTCACCATTTAAGGTATGCATGCATCTATAAAATCTCTTTCGCCATTTTATGGACATGTAACAGAGTTTCAAATAAACCCTAGCAGTTTTCATTCAATCTTGATGGAAGATGGTTTTAATTAGATTTTTTTAAAAAAGTAGTGTTTCAAGGAAATTCTTTTGAGTAAAGCCTGATATTCCTCCATATCAGGAAGTGTAATTTTGTTCTGTGTTTGATCAGCCAGTTCTTCAGCTAGTCCTTGTTTTGTGACTGCCTTGTTTAGTGACTGTTTATAGTTACAATAGTGATCAAAAAGCAACTTTACAACCAATTCTCAGATTTACAACTCACAAAAGTATCAAAGGAAAGCTGAAGTCAGCATCATAAGCTCAGTCACTTTTTCATTTACAAACCCCTTCATTTAATGACCAAGGTGCCAGTCCCAACTGCAGTAGCTAAACAAGGATTACCTGTACTTTTATACAAAATTTTCTTCCTACATTTTTAGTAAATCCCTAGGGAAGACATCAAGAGGAAATCTCTCCGACCATTCCTTTCCAGTAAAACGGTTAGTGAAGAACAGATTTCTGTTCTTAAGACTCTTAAAGAATTTCTCCTTGGGGAAAAAATCCAGTTTCTCTACTTACAAATTTGGTAGAATATTTCAAAAGGACATTTGTTCCCAATTCTATTTTCAAAACTTTCAAGGCTGTATTCACATATCTTTAGGGCATATTAAGTGCAAAGCCTTAATATTTTCGTGTGTGCGTGTATGTATTCATACAATGTATTAAGTTTCCTTTATTTTAATCTTGGTTAAGATTTTAAACTTCTGCCAACCTAGCAGCTCGAAAGCACGTAAAAATGCAAGTAGAAAAATAGGGACCACTACGGTGGGAAGGTAACAGCGTTCCGTGCGCCTTTGGCGTCTAGTCATGCCGGCCACATGACCACGGAGACGTCCTCGGACAAGCGCTGGCTCTTCGGCTTTGAAACGGAGATGAGCACCGGCCCCTAGAGTTGGAAACGACTAGCATGCATGTGCGGGGGAACCTTTATCTTTACCTTAGGATTTTAAAGACTTAAGGGCAGGGCTTTTTTTCTCTTTTTTTTAATTAAAGAGTTTTACAAAAACAAGATTTTACAATATATCCCCAAATCCCCACCACCCCAAACCCGCCCACTCCCCCCCACTTCCTAGAGCTAAATACAGGATTATAGTTATAATAAACATATTCTAAATAAAATTTTTGCATAATATACAATTAACCAAATTCATAATGTGCTTTAACTCCCCTTTAACATAACTACATACAAAGTACCAACACTAAGATCAATAACAATATCCCTCTAAAATCTACTCATAAGCTAAATGGAACTTTTTAGTCCCATATTTATTCTGAATATAATCTATCCATCTCCTCCAAACTGAAATATATCTTTCCTGTGAATGATCTTTCAAGTAAGCAGAAATCTTAGACATTTCTGCAAGACTCGAAACTTTAAACACCCATTCTTCTATAGTAGGCAAACTATCCTTCTTCCAATATTGTCCCACCAGTAACCGTGCTGCTGTTGTCATATTCAACATCAGAATGGAGTTCTGGCACCTTTTTTGGACGGAACCTTGTAGAGTAGGCAAGGCGGGTTGTATGACATGTGTGAGTTCCAGCACCTTTTTCTTTTACAAAAAAAGCACTGCTTAAGGGTGTTGCTCTATTTGCTCAGTTGATGGTTTAATGAAATGTGCAACCCTAGATCAAGGTCTAGAATGAAGTTCAACGTCCCAAGACACTATCCGGATAGGAGACCCTTTAAAAATAAACCTTTTTTTTTTTTGTCAGTTCCCAGACGCTCTCCAAAGCTGAAAGGTGATCTCTGCATTTTTAAATGTTCACTTTTGCGCAGATTTGCATGCAGTACATATAACAAAACTGCCAAGGAAGGGAAAAAAACCAAACTTCCTGGTATGGGCAGTGGTGGCAGTAACAGGAATGCGTGCGATTTTAATGGTTCTGCTTTTCGACAGTCGCACGTTTTAGCACAGTGGGAAGATGAATTTTAAACGTGTCACTCTTGAGAATTATCAAAAACTTTAAGAGGCGGTATAAAGAAGAGATCGAGAGACCGGTCAGAAGTATAAGGCTCTAGTAGGCAATGCTTACTATTCAACGAATGCCATTTCAGACGGCAAAAAAAGAGGAGAAAAATATATTTTATGACTTTTTAAAAAAATGCTGTACTTTGGGGCAAAAGGAAAAAGAGAAAGGAGGAGAGAGGGGGGGAAAATCTCTCTCCAAGAAAGTTTCACGCGACTCCCGTTAGGTGTCCTATGTCCCCACAATGCGGACCGCCAGAACGATCCGCACACGCGTACAGACGTGCTTTCAACCGGCTCCCTGGCTAGAAAGACGCCAAGATTACCTGGACCTGAAGCGGCTGCAAGCGGAGCGTGGCTGGAAGTCGTGGAGAGAAGCCGCAGCGGAGCCATCCGGCGGAGAGTTCCTTCTGCAAAGCTCCTGCAAGGGGCGGGGAGGCCCGGCCGGGAAGGCGTGGACGGATTTGAACACACTCCCGCCCAGGGGAATTCGCACGAGAAGGCTCTGTGTGTGTGTATGTGTACGTGTGCGTGCTGAGAGGCAGGATCCTTAGAGGGGTGCCCCTACGTGAGCTCTCCCAGCAATCCGACTGTCTCTGGACGTTCTTCTCTGGACTCTTCTGCAAAATAAGAATAATATATATAATATATTTAATATATATATTTTAAAAAAATCAACCCTGAAGCTGTTGTTTCAGTTTGGTGTGTGTGTGTGGGGGGGGAAGGGCACCACTTTATTTTTTGTGGTGCAGAGGTGTTTTTTTTTTGTTTGTTTTAAAAAAAATGTAAAGAACAAATTACCTTTTTGGAACAAAATTATGCAAAGCCACTGTGCTCCAGGAAGGACAGCTGGCTCCTGGATGGATTTATGCAGAAGTCCTAAAGGTGCTTTTTCACGAATCAACTGGGCTTTCTTTTTTTTTCTTTTTGAAAACGTTTCGCTTCTCATCCAAGAAGCTTCTTCAGTTCTTGACTGGATGGTGGAGAATGGAAGGATTTATATTCCTTGCAGACAGCTGGTCATTTACGTTCTTTTAAGGGGAATATAAATCCTTCCACTCCCCACCAACCAGTCAGAGCTGAAGAAGCTTCTTGGATGAGAAGCGAAACGTCTTCAGTGAGAAAAAAGAAAGTCCAGTTGCCTGGTGAAAAAAGCACCTTTGGGACAACCGTGGCCTGGATGACTTGAGAATCTCCATAGACATTTATACAGAAGTTTTTCCTCAGCGGTGGTTTACGAAGGGTTTCAGGAAGCTCTCCAGAACCCAAGTAGCCAAAGTACTCTCCTTCTCTCCCAGCAGGATCCCTTCGCCCACCTGATGTTACATTTGGTAGATGGTCTCAACAAGTGGCAGCCGCAAGCTCAACTCAAGTGCTAAGCAGGTTCTGGGCTGGTTTGTCCTTGTAGGACAGGGGTGTCAAACTTGCAGTCTCACGTGACATGTCATGACATATCGCGACTTTTTTGCCATTGCCGGCAATGGTTTGACACCCTTGTTGTAGGAGGAATTCCAAGGAATCCCAAGCCTACAGGTGAGACTGGGCTGTTGAAAGAATCCCAGAAGGAGGCTAGTAGATCACATCTGTGGTCCAGGGAATGCCAGAGAATCTGCTGAGACACGGCCACGAAGTTAATAGGAGCTGGAGGTGGTTCAAACAGACTGTAGAACCATCTGGTTAAATGTGCTCCTGCCTTTGCTGCAGACCTTGTACAAGTAGTCCTCGACTTACGACCACAACTGAGTCCAAAATTTCTGCTGTTAAGTGAGATGTTTGCTCAGTGAGTTTTGCCCCATTTTACGACCTTTCTTGCCACAGTTGGTAAGTGAGTCACTGCAGTTGTTAAGTTAGCCACACGGTTGTTCAAGTGAACCTGGCTTCACCGTTGACTTTGCTTGTCAGAAGGTTGCAAAAAGGTGATCACATGACCCTGGGACACTGCAACCGTCATAAATACGTGTCAGTTGCCAAGCGTCTGAATTTTGATCGCATGAACGTGGCAATGCTACAAAGATCATAACAGTGAAAAATGGTCATAGGTCACATTTTTCACTGCTGCTGTAACTTTGAACAGTCAGTAAACGAACTGTTGTAAGTTGAGGACTACCTTTACATCGTATCTGTGTCCGCATCTTGGCAGAGAACCTGCTGCGACATGGCCCTGAAGCTAATAGGAGCTGAGGTTGCTTCAAACAGAACTGTAGATATATCTGGTTAGATTTGTTCCTGCCTTTGTTACAGGCATTGAGGCAAAAAATCAGAAATCTGATGGCACGTTTTCCAACTAATAAATATTATTAAAAGAGATAAGCTGTCTTCTCGGAATTCTAGGTAACCCACATAAGATTCCCCTCTCCGTTTCTCTACACCAACAATGCTTTGGAGAACATTTGATTGAGAAATAGGGAATCGCCCAATAATGATGAACACATCTTTCATAATGCAGTATCTTAAAAAGCACACAGCACAAAGTGAATGGAAATGGCATCTTTATTTCCCAAAACATTTTTGGGCCCAACAAAGGATTCTTAGAACATCAGAATGGTGGCTGGTTGCAACCTAGGGCGTTAGAAGAAAGGGTGAGAGAGCAGTGAGAGAGCAACTCTGAAGAGCAGAGTTGCTAGAAAACAGATGCTTGTTTCATAATAAATGGGTGTATTTTTAAGATGCCACCTGGCTCACCACACTATGTACTTGCGTAGGTCACGGTATGCTTAACTCTTGTTTATTTGATAAATGACAATGGGTGGTGCTCAAATAATACATTAAGTCACCGGAACCCCAGGCGCTGCCATTTATCAAATAAACTAGAGTTAAACAGCGTTTTAGTTTAGATATTAATCTCCCCCCATTTTGCTTATTTAATTCCTGCCAATTCTTCATAGATTATTGTGTCCTTTTTGGTGGTTCTGTTGCCTTTGATTTTCAGATAATCTTGCAGCTGGTGGATTCCCAGGCATAGTGGAATCAAAATGGAATCTCTCAGATAAAGAGTTCTCGTGCCAAACGTTTCCAAGAAATCCAACAGCAATATCAAAAAAATTAGGTGTTTTTTAAAAAATAAAATAAGGGGGAATGTCCATCCTGGAAACGCACAGTGGCCCTGTAATCTATCTCCTTTAAAATATGTACAGGCAGTCCTTAACTTACCACCACAGGTGAACCAAAAATGTATGTTGCTAAGTGAAATATTTGTTAAGTGAGTTTTGCCCCATTTTACGACCTTTCTAGCCACAGTTGTTAATTGAAGTTAGCAACATGGTTGTTAAGTGAATCTGCCTTCCCCATTGACTTTGCTTGTCAGAAGGTCACAAAAGGTGATCATATGATCCTGGGACACTGCAACCGTCATAAATATGAATCAGTTGCCAAGCATCTGAATTCTGATCATGTGACCAAAAGGATGTTGCAATGGTCGTAAGTGTGAAAAACGGTCATAAGTCACTTTTTTCAGTGTCGTAACTTTGAACGGTTGCTAAATGAATTGTTGCAAGTTGAGGACTACCTGTATATATGTATACATATACATTTATGTTTACATTTACGTATATGTATACATATACATATACATATACATATACATATACATATACATATACATATACATATACATATACATATACATATACATATACATATATATATATATATATATATATATATATATATATATATATATATATATATACCGGTATATGGCTTAGATATCTTTCTTGTTCTGCTCATCTGAGTCTCATGTAGGTAGAAGCTACAGCATTATTTGTCCCTTTTCTTTGCTTTTTAAGTAGTAGTTTAAGTTAGTTATACTGCAATGTGATTTTGTTTACAATTTTTATTAGCAATTTTGGATTCCATTGGTTGAAGGGAGGGTATAATTCAAAATAATAAAGATCCCTTCTGCCAAAGAAATAGTACTCAGAATGACTAACACACACACACACACACACACACACACACACACACACACACACACACACAGACATAAATGTACAAATAAAAATCACAAAAGAAATGAAGACACAATGAAAAGCAAACCTGAATACTCCAATACAACAGTTACAAGCAGAAAACTTAAACTATCCTAGAATAGAGAGATGATTGGAATGACCCTAATCACAATTTACAAATTTGCCCAGTGCAGCAGGTGGGCCTGTCAAAATAATAGCGCTTGAAGGAAAAGTAAGCACCAGAGTGTAGGCCTAGAAGCATGTTGAGCACAGCCAACTCAACCAGTTCTGCAAAAACTGAGGCTAAATCAGCAGCTAAGACCAGGAAAAGTTTCTTAACTGTCCCCTACAGCAGTTTTTAATCTCAGCGAGCGACTCAGAAAGTCTCATACTTAAGGTGAAGCTAATGTTTTTATAGCTTTTCCTTTAGGCAGCTAAAGCAGGTAGAGAAGATGAGCCTGTTCTACCATGGAGCTGAAACTGATGGTTACCTCTGAAGCTAAAATTATGTGTAGCTAGTGATAGTGAAATAGGGACGCGGTGGCTCAGTGGGTTAGGACGCTGAGCTTGTCGATCAGAACGTCAGCAGTTTGGCGGGTCGAATCCCGAGTGCCGTGTAACAGAGTGAGCGCCTGTTACTCATCCCAGCTTCTGCCAACCTAGCAGTTTGAAAGCATGTAAAAAATGCAAGTAGAAAAATAGGGACCACTACGGTGGGAAGGTAACAGCGTTCCGTGCGCCTTTGGCGTCTAGTCATGCCGGCCACATGACCATGGAGACGTCCTCGGACAAGCGCTGGCTCTTCGGCTTTGAAACAGAGATGAGCACCGGCCCCTAGAGTTGGAAACGACTAGCACGCATGTGCGGGGGAACCTTTACCTTTACCTAGTGATAGTGAGGTATTGAAGATCCAAGCTTTGTTTGCCATGTCACCTGTTCTTCTTCATTTAAACTGATGTCCTTCCTTTTCAGAGTTGGCAAAGCGTGTGGATCAACTCTGATTTTCAAGGCTGATAAGTGTTCCTCAGCTATTATAATATAGCCCTTGAAAGCAAGATGAAAGGAGAGAAGAATGATGACCAGTGAGAAATTTCCACTGTTGGCTAAGAAAAGCAGAAAAAGGCCTTGATGGATCAGACAAAAAAGCTGGCCTTCTCCAGTTTTCTATGTTTCAGTGACCTTCATTGTTGCTGTTAAGAAGCAACTTTGAAAAAGTTGCCATTTAGAGGCCTTTATTCCATGAATTGGCTCTGTCCATCATTTTAAAAAAAGGTGGACATATTTATATCCAATGGTGGCAAATTCCATATTTTAACTCTGCATTATATATGGACAGTACAATATAGGAGACATATCAGTGATTATATGAGTTCTGTAGATGCTATGTGATAAAGAAAGAAAGAGAGAGAGAGAGAGAGAGAGACAGAGAAAGAAAGAAAGAAAGAAAGAAAGAAAGAAAGAAAGAAAGAAAGAGAAAGAAAGAAAGAAAGAAAGAAAGAAAGAAAGAAAGAAAGAAAGAAAGAAAGAAAGAAAGAAAGAAAGAAAGAAAGAAAGAAGAGCAAAATTTACTGTAGATGGAATGAAAAACCCTGGTTACTACAAAAAAAACCATTATTCTGCTTAAAGTTTCTCACAATATGGCAAATGTCACAGAGATGTTAATGTAAATGCCAGTATGTGTCATGTAAATGTAACATGCAGGGTCACTCCCCAACTAATCAAGGCTAAAAGTAACTGAGTTTAGCCTATTGCACAAATGAATCTGACATTCAGTTGTGAGAAGTTAGCCATTGTGGCAACAGACATAGCCAGCTTACATTGTGTGGTTCTGAAGATCTTGTTGTGCTTCCTCATATAAACACCGTAATAGTAAACAACAATATTAGTAACAGAAACACTAGCAGAGAGAAAAGAAGCCAGCCCAAACTGAGGTCTCTTTCCCAGGTTGCTACTTGAAATGGCTATTTCATTAACCACAATGATAAGGCAGACTCTGAAAATTGGAATTCTTTGCTGGCTTATGCAGTTAATTGTATTTGTCTTCAGTGAAAAATTGAACACATAAAGGGGAATGCAGTTCGCCTCTTTGTAAATATAAGCTTTTAAACTGTAAACAGCTTAGACTTGTCATATAGACTCATTCATGAGTATAATGTTTAATCCCTGTTTGAATCTGGAATGCTAGACAACCACCACAAAGCAGAAGAAAGTATGATAATAAAAGGCTCTTGAATAAAAATAAAATACTATAAGAAGGGAGAGGAATGGACTTGAGGCTGCCCTCAAGAATAAGCACCTAGATAGGAGTTTAAGTAAATAAATACAGGTACTCCTCAACCTACAGCAGTTCATTTAGTGACCGTTCAAAGTTACAGCGGCACTAAAAAAAGTAACTTATGACTGGTTTTCACACTTACGACCATTGCGGCATTGCCATGGTCACGTGATCAAAATTCAGACGCCTGACAACTGACTCATATTTATGACGGTTGCAGTGTCCTGGGGTCATGTGATCACACTTTACGATATTCTGACAAGCAAAGTCAATAGAGAAGCCAGATTCACTTAACCACCATGTTGCTAGCTTAACAACTGCAGTGATTCACTCAACAGCTGTGGCAAGGAAAGTCATAAAATGAGGCCGAACTCACTTAACAAATGTCCCACTTAGCAACAGAAATTTTGGGCTCAGTAATGGTCGTAAGTCGAGGATTGCCTGTCTTCTCTGATTAATATAGGACAAGTACATGGTAGACCAGGCTTTTCCACCGCATCTAGATTTTGCTGTTTAAAATGACCAGATTGAGTATTTGGTCTGTCAACCCTGAAGATTTGCTCACCTTGGAAATGACGCAAAGCATCCATCCTTGAAATACAGAAGTGAGATTAAAATGGCTCTGGAGGACAGTAGGTCATAAAAACAAGAGCATCAATTCAAGATCCATATCAAAGCGGCAAAAGGCTGACTGCTTGGCCACCTTGCACAAACAGAAGAAGGAAAAGGATACAACAGTACAGAAATTTCCTATATTGGCTCTTTGTATTGGCCTCATATGCAAGTGGAACAGAAAAATTCCTGAGGAAATCTGGGAAGGATCTTCTTTTTGTTCTCACAATAAATACGGTGAAAGAGACAAAAGGACATACGGACTTGTTTAGAAGACTGTAGAGCAGAGAACTAAGAGCATCTCTTTGTTGTTTGCATAAAACACAATGAGAGGCACACTTGGTCAGTGACTTAATGATGCTGGAGATGGTCCTCACTCCAGTAGTTTGAATCCTAGCATTGTATGGTGGGATATGCTCCTGTCACTCACCTCAGCTTCTGTCCACCTACCGTGTTTCCCTGAAAATAAGACCTGGTCTTTTTTTTGCCTCTAAAAGAGGCACCAGGTCTTATTTTCAGGCAGTCTTTTTTCCACTTACCTCCGGTACTGACAGTCCCATCCAGCCGGCCCACTTCTTCTGTATCTGAAGGAGCAGCTTCATTCTGCAGCTGAGAATGGAGCTCGGGCCTCCATTTTGCAATCCATAGCTCGGTACTCAGTTGCATAGGCCTTCTGGAATGCAGGCTGGAGCTCCATTCTCAGCTGCAGAATGAAGCTGCTCCTTTGGACACGGAAGAAGTGGGCCAGTGAGGCAAGTTCAATCCATGGGAGGCCTAGCGGCAACGGTAAGCTCCAGCCCCCCCACCCCTGTCTTAGCTTGATTTTTAGGCATGCGCCTTGGCCCCAAACTAGGGCTTATTTGGGGGGTAGGGCTTATATTAGCCCCCAAAAAATCAAGCTAGGGCTTATTTTCAGGGTAGGCCTTACTTTCGGGAAAACACGGTAGCAGTTCGAAAGCATGTTATATGCAAGTAAATTAATGGCTACCACTTTGGTGGGAAGACAAGCGTCCACTAATTCTAGCTCTAAAAATAATATACGAGTTAAAGGAAGGCTACATCTCCCTATGTTGTCAAGCAAGAACGTCCGATGTTAGCAGCATTGACACCGGCACTTTGTACGGACAGTTAGAATCCTATTGATGCTGGACCTTCCTGGTTGCAATCCCTGTTTGCAAGGTGGCTTTGCTGAAGGGAGAAGGCCCAGGATGACACTGCAGGAAACCATTCATCTTTCTTTCAACTCTGAAGCTAGCTCGCCCCCTTGGAAAAGCAGGCCAGTGTGAACCCAACAGGGCTAACAGTGTTAGCATTTTAGTCTCCTGGCTAATGTAACATCACCATACACTGACTAAATAAAAATAAATAAATAAAACACAGTAAAACTTTAGCAAATGTCCTTCTCTGCTCCCCATTCCTCTCCATCTCTGGATTAGGCCAATACAAGTAATCCTCGACTTACGACTGGTAACTTTAATGACTGTTCAAAGTTCTGACAGATCTATCTGGGACACTTATAACCCTGATTCTAAATTCTGATGGTCGCCCCTCCCCCATGAGTACATGACTGCATTCTGGGTGCTCAGCAACTGGGCTGCATTTACAGCCATTTGCAGCATCCTGTGGTCATTTGACCATGTTTTACAATGACTTTGCCAAAAAACAGCATCTGTTGGGCAGGCTCCATTATGATTAAAATTCCAGGACTACCTGTAGAGCTTGTGAAAAAACAGTCAAAATGGCATTTGTCTATCATGTAGTGCAGCTCTTTGCCAAACCATGAGCATCCGTCTACCTTTTTAGCCACAACTCAAGGATTGCATTTGGAAGCCTCCTTGTGAAGATATAATAAAGGTGCCTGGGATTTCTGGGAGTTGCAGTTCAGCACATTGGGAGGTGCACCAAAGACAAGATTGAACATTAATTTCTTTAAATTAAATATTCTTAAGGACATCGAAAAGCTTAGGTACATAAGATTTTTTAAAATCTTTGGCGTGACTTACATGCAAGATGACTGTGTCTATGTCTGGAAATAGTAATTAGAGCCATAATAATAATAATAGTGTGTTTGTGTGTGTGTGTGTGTGTGTGTGTGTGTGTGTATACATGTGCCTTTGAGTCACTCTTGACTTCTGGGAAATGCATGATTTCCTTGACAAGATTTTCAGAAGTGGTTTGCCACTGCCTGCTTCCTTGGGTAATAATAATAATAATAATAATAATAATAATAATAATAATAATAATAATAATAATAATAATAATAATAATAATAATAATAATAATAATAATAATAATAATGAAGTTGGAATGAACCTTGGAGGTCATCTAGTCTAATCCCCTACTCAGGCAGGACACCCTATACCATTTCAGACAAATGGCTGGGCAATCTCTTCTTAAAAACTTCCAGTGTTGGAGCATTCACCACTTCTGGAGGCAGGTTGTTCCACTGGTTAATTGTTCTAACTGTCAGGAAGTTTCTCCTTAGTTCTAGGTTGCTTCTCTCCTTGACTAGTTTCCATCCGTTGCTTCTTGTCCTGCTTTCAGGCGCTTTGGAGAATAGCTTGACTCCCTCCTCAGCCCCTGAGATATTGGAACACTGCTATCATGTCCCCCCTCATCCTTCTCTTCGTTAAACTAGACATATCCAATTCCAGCAACCGTTTCTTATATGTTTTAGCCTCCAGGGCTGAGAGAGAGAGTGACTGGCCCAAAGTCACCCAGATGTCACCCAAGGCAGTACTATAACTTACTGTCTCCCAGGTTTTAGACTAAAGCTTTAACTACTACACTACACAGGCTCTCATAATTTATACTGTAAAATAAAAATAATCTACTTTGTGCCTATTTGTTACACATATGTATGGTAAGATAATTTATTTATGAGTTAACAGTTGAATGCAGTCATATCACCAAAGATCACTGGAATAAAAAGTAAAATGAGAATAATTTTTTAATTTTAATTCCATTTATATCCCGCCCTTCTCCGAAGACTCAGGGCGGCTTACAAGCTTAGCAGTATAAAAAATAAATAAAATAAATAAAAATATATGGTAAGGAAGGATAGCAGAGCAAAGAATAGGGAACATTTCTGCTTAAGTGTTTTCTAAGCAGACCCAACTTTCCAGTTTCTAACCCTGTTTAGATAACCTCAGATTCATTTCTGTGTTATCTGCAGCAACCACCAAGATGCTTCTGGGAAGCCCACCTGCAGAATCCGAAGCCAAGAGGTGTCTCCCCTGCTTTCTTCCAGCAGCTGATGTTCAAACAGGCATGCATTTCTTCTGGAGTCTAGTTTCAGTTCTCATGACTCAAAACTGCTGGAAGACAAGTTCTTCTATTTTTCCCTTTCAATACCAGCTAGAAACTAATTCAGGCACTTGGAAAGTAACATTGTGGGGGCCATCTGCAGTAAATCTATTTCTGCTGCCCATAAACTGCTGTTGAAGGAAAAGTCTTCATCATGGTTCAGTCCAAGCTGGGAATAAACAATATTAATATTCTTAAATTTCTGGGAGTCTACCTCTGTGAAGATCTGACCTGGAAAGTTAATACAACCCAGGTGGCTAGAAAGGCCCAACAGAGGCTTCACTTTCTTAGGGTCTTGCAGAAGAACAGGGTAGAACAACGGCTAATGACCCTCTTTTACTGGTCTACTAATAGAGAGCGTCCTCTCGTATGGTATTGTGGTTTGGTATGCTAGTCTGACAGCCGCGGATAGGAAAGTGTTACAGAGGGTGGTGAGCACAGCACAAGACATTGTGGGCTGTTCCCTGACACCACTGGATGACATCGCCAAGGCTCGTTGCCTTGGAAGTGTGAGGAAGATTCTCAGGGATGACTCACACCCTGGACGGTATCTCTTTACTCTCCTACCATCCGGTAGGAGATATAGGAATATAGCCACCCGTACCAACAGGCTGAAAAACAGCTTTTATCCGTGGGCTGTTAGGCTTTTGAATGGGATATAATCTCTGTGAACTTATGCAGAATTGACTTGGGAGGCCGGTGTGTGGTGTAGTTGGTTCACATGGTGTGGTAGGATGGAGGGTTTGTTGTCACTGTGTGTTGGGGGGAGGATCAGCTAATCTCAATGTACACATGTTGTACTTTGACAATAAAGGTTTATTATTTATTATTATTATGGCGACTGCTTTAGAAAGAAGGTTGCAGTTTATTGAAGAGGAGTGTACTGTAGGCACCTGTCCAGCCGCCTGATTGGTCCACCTGGCCGGCGGGAATTCTTGGGTTGGGTGACACCTGCACAGCGGGAAAATGGAGCCAGCGGGTTGGCTAGCACTAGGTAGAGTCTGGGGGATATAAGGGCAACCTGGGCAAGCAAGGGCAGTTCGGCCACGTGGAGTGAAATAAAGTAGAGTAACCCTAACCCTGTCTCTGAGTCATCTGTCGCAGCATCCGGATGTAACAGGAGAGCCAGACAGAAAGATGGCTCTGGAAGAAAAGAGAGTGAACACATGTAGGAAGTGGGTTTTTATACCCTCTGAAGCCTTTTTGTTTGGAGTTGTTCCTGTGGCATGAACTTTGACCTGAGTCTGAGTGTGCCTTTCTGGTATTCTGATGGTGGTGGGTTAATCCTATTATGTCCCAAAGGTCATATCCTGCTTCCCTGGGGCTGTGGGTGATGACTCTTAGATTTTTGGTGTGAGGGATTGTTGATTCTAGGGATCTGTCTTCCTAATCCCGGTTTCCTAACTCCAGTCTTTCTGACAAGATTATCACATCTGCATTTCTGCAGACTTGGTTTCTGTTTGGGACAGAGAGACTTGGGGAGGGGGGGTTGGTTTCTGCCTTTAAAATCCTTTAGGGAAATATATTCTGCCTTTTAAATATTTCCAAGAATATTTCTTTCTCTGGGGGGGGAGGGCTGACTCCCCACACTGCTAATTATGCCCTTTCTGTTCTTTACTTTCTTACATTTATCTTAAAATCCACACTAAAGTGGAAGGATTTCTACAGACCTGAAGTTACTGTAACTGAAAATCTCAGTGGAAGCTTGATGAAGTTAGACTCTTGACCACACTGGTTTTGTCAACATTCTGAGGTTTCTCTTCAACTTCCAGTGAATATTTCTGCAGCTCTTCCTATTCAACAGGAGCTGATAAGAGGAACAGGAGCTTTGCCCTGGGTAGTAGGCCTCCTCATCACTCCCTAGTAAAGTGTGAACAAGATTTTGATTGGTATCCTATTTTATAACAACAGATTCTATAATTAAGTCCTGCCTGCATGCTAGCTGGTTTGGGGTACGTTTAAAAAAGCTATTTATCAAACAGGATTTATCAGTCTATCCAGAAAGTCTCAATAAATAACCAATGTGAGCTGAATTTGGTGGGTTGCCACCAAATCAGCCTTGCATTTTTGCAATTACAGCTCATTTGTCACGCAGACGCTGTAGCCAAGGAGAACTGCTGACATTTCAATGCTTAAAGAAAGTAAGAAGAGAGGAAGTTGTTGAATCCCTGCAGATAAAATGTAACTTTAGGAAAGACGTTAGAGGATCTGGTGGCTGAGCAAGGAAACTAACATGCAAGGCAGGCTGAACCTCAATTGTTGGCTATTTTGGGGACGAGGTTATATAATACACCGATCTCATGATCATTAAGGAAGTTTTTTTATGCTAAAGAAAAAAGCAGGTTGCTAAGGCAATTTGGAATAAGGTCCCCAATATTGGGGAAGTGAAAAGGAAGGCTTATACAATTATCAGCCTGTGCACACAGCCACATGGAATAAAATCCTTCTAGATTATGTAGAGATTTATCAGATTAATTTATTTATGTATATGTACATACATACAAAGGGACGCGGTGGCTCAGTGGGTTAGGACGCTGAGCTTGTCGATCAGAAGGTCGGCAGTTTGGCGGGTCGAATCCCGAGTGCCGCATAACAGAGTGAGCGCCTGTTACTCGTCCCAGCTTCTGCCAACCTAGCAGTTCGAAAGCACGTAAAAATGCAAGTAGAAAAATAGGGACCACTACGGTGGGAAGGTAACAGCGTTCCATGCGCCTTTGGCGTCTAGTCATGCCGGCCACATGACCACGGAGACATCCTCGGACAAGCGCTGGCTCTTTGGCTTTGAAACAGAGATGAGCACCGGCCCCTAGAGTCGGAAACGACTAGCACGCATGTGCGGGGGAACCTTTATCTTTACCTTTTTAATACATACATCCTTCTTTTATTAGTTTTGGATGAATATTCAACAGCTAAAAGAAACCGTGTTTGATAGGGTATCGTGGAGAGCACTTGCCTATAAAGTTGTCAAGAATTGAACACAACTGAATGGTTAAAATTAACTAACTTTATCATTTTTACCAATAACTCAAGGCAGCGAACACACCCAGCACATCCTCCTCCTCCTATTTTCCCCACAACAACTCTATGAAGTGGGGTTGGCTGAGAGAGAACGACTGGCTGGCTTTCATGACTAAGGCAGGATCTGAACTCACAGTCTCCTGATTTCTAGCCTGGTGCCTTAACCACTAGACTAAATTGGCTCAGATTTCTTCTTTGGGAAGCTCTGGATCGTACTTAATCTTCAGATTCAACTGCAAATGCTTGGTTAGGAAGGACATTGAGATGAACGTACCAGGTAGAAGAGGCTGGGGACGATTACTCTACAGGTACTCGAATGATCACTCGTTCAGCAGCTGTTCAAAATTACAATAAATAAACCAACATGTGGTACTTACAGCCAGTCCTCAAAGTTCTAGCTGTCCTAGTACCTTCCCCCCCCCCCCCGCCCTGCAATCATGTGATTACAAATTGCGTGCTTGGCAACCAGCTCACACGTATGATAATTGCAGGATCATGTGATGATCATTTGCAACCTGCCCTGCCAGGTTCCAACAAGCCAAGTCAATGGAGAAGCTAGCAGGGAAGGTTGTACTCCAGCAATGTTTCCCCCCAAGGAGCCCAGATCCCTCCCTGTGGCAGCCACTTCTCTCCCACCCAGCAGCAGCCATCGCTGGCCCCACCTCACTTGTGCTGCACCTTGATGGCCACCCACATCGCTTGCACCCCCTCCTTCACCTGGCAGCGGCCACATGCCAGCCCCGTGGCACTCATGCCCCGTGGCCACTTGTGCACAGCCACCACCACCCAACAGCAGCCACTTACCTGCCCCCTAACCTTCTGTAAGCCACCTGGGACTTGTGACTGTCTCTCGTCTTCCCCATTGACTTGGCTTGTTGAACCCAGCAGGACGTTGTGAAGAGATCCTCACTTAACAACCCAGAATTCCCATTTAAAGATGGCAACAGGAAGTGCCAGGATCGCTAGGGACAACCATCGCTGAGCAATGTGGTCGTCACTTACCAATGGAAATTCTGATCTGAAGTGCTGTCGTAATCTGAAGCCTAAAGTGTTGGAGCGTGCAAATAACCTGTTCAGGTAGTCTTCGACTTACAATAGTGTGTTCGAAGTTACAACGGCACTGACAAAAATGACCATTTTTCACAGTTATGACCTTTGCAGCATCCCCATGATCACGTGATCAAAATTTAAATGCTTGGCAATTGGCTCACATTTATGACCATTGCTGTGTCCCAAGGTCACGTGACCCCCTTTTGCGACCTTCTGACAAGCAAAATCAATGAGGAAACCAGATTCACTCAGCAACCGGGTTACTAGCTTATCAACTGCAGTGATTCATTTAACAACTATGGCAAGTAAGGTCATAAAATGGGGGCAAACTCACTTAACAAATGTCTCAACAACAGAAATTTTGGGGTCAGTTGTGGTCATAAGTCGAGGACTACCTATATTACCTAAGTCAAATCTTTGCCTTTAGGAGGATTCTGTCCCATCAGCAGCTTTGACTACTTGTCTAGTGTTCTTTTTTTGTACGCAATGGGTAGGAAGGGACCTGACTTTAGCCTCTGCTTTGAACAGTAATAACATCTTGGGTTGGCCCTAAATCCAAGTCAGATTTCACGACTTCCATGCATTCTCTCTCCTCCATTCCTTTTCAGACCCTGACATGCGCTGAAGGTCTGGTTAAAGCCAGGTGCAGCCCAGCTGCTTCACAGCTACAAGGTCTCAATTTCAGTCCTTGGCGTCTGAAGGCCAAGACGGAAAAAAAATGCAGCCTGCAATCCTGGAAAGTTGTTTTCAATCGTGTAGACAATGCTGGAGAAGAGTTGTCAAGGATCTGACAGTGCAGCTGGCAGATTCCTTCTGTAATCATTATGGTCCCGCATCTGTTGCGAATCATGAAAGGCAATAGAACAGGGCTTATTATGGAAAGAAAATCTCCATCAAATTTCAATTGATGATGATGGCAGTGGTAAAGTAAACGTAAATGTTTCCCATTTTCAGTCATGTCTGGCTTTTGGAGAAAGTGCTCATCTCTGTTTCTTAGCCAAGGGAGCCAGTGTTGTCCAAAGACATTTCCACCATGGTCATGTGGCCAGCATGACTATATGCCAAGCTGCACAGAACACTGTTACCTTCCCACCCATGTGGTACCTGTTTATCTACTTGCATTTGCATGCTTTCAAACTGCTAGGTGAGCAGAAGCTGGAGCATGTAATGGGAGCTCATCCCTCACACAGCACTTGGGTCTTGAACCTAAACTATCAGCTTTCCAGCTAATAAGCTCAGTGTCTTTAACCGCTGAGCCATCGCACCCCTGTTGATGATAATGATGAGTTGCAAAAACATGAATATTACCCCATTCAACCGATGCTGGACAGTTCCCATAAAAGTGAGAGAGGGGGGGAAAACATTAATAAACTAAAATCATGGGTCACAAAATCAATCATAAATTGATAATCACTATACTGAAGGCTCAACAACAGTGGATAGAGTTAGAAATTAATGTTATCTTCGAAGAAATGTCTAAAGAGCATTCTTTGCTGTCAGCCTTCTTAATAGTTAGTCAAAGGTAATGGGGATATCAGTGGTTGGATGCATAAGCTGTTTCAAAAAGCCAGAATATTATTGATATTGGGACCTTTTTAAAAAATGATAATTTTCCAGTTGAGTTCCTCATTTTAGGATGGATCGATGGGTTGATCGATGGGCAGACAGACAGACACAAACAGACATTGGTTACCCACTAATTTATAGGATCGGTGGCAATACAGGGTGATGACAGCCTTCCTAGCCAACCTCATTTTCTAATCTGGTCGACACTTTGAGGTGCCTTATGTCTTTGTGATTGCTTCATTTAGTGCAGGGGTGTCAAACTCAATTTCATTGAGGGCCGCACCAGCATTGCGGTTGCCCTCGAGGGGCCGGGTGGACATGGCCAGGGTGGGCGTGGCCTACTGGGTGGGCGTGGCTAGAGTGCATATGGCCCACTGGGTGGGCGTGGCCAGCTCTACATCGTTCGCATCAAGGGTGCCTATGGGGGCCTGGGCAGGAGTGGGACAGATCTGAGGGTCTCTGGCAGAAGGAGAGTCTCAGGGCCAAGGCAGCGGGGGCCATTCCCTCACTGTATTCCAGGATGGCTTCGTGGGCCGCATGAAACCACTTCGTGGGCCGGATCCGGCCCCCAGGCCTTGTGTTTGACATGTCTGATTTAGTGGTTCAGAATCAAAAGCTATGCTAATTTGGAGCCATGGTTATAGAGCTGTTAAGTGCATGGAGTGGAGGCCTTTGGGGCAGGTTGTCTTTATTAAAAACCAGTGTGTCAAGCCTGACAGAATCTTGGGATTTGGGATTCATTTAGATGAGGAAGGAGGGGAAAATGCATCAAACGGCATCAAATGTTGGCAAATGGTCACTGAATATTGGCAGCACAAACGTAGGAGCTAAGAAGGATTGATTGCTTTATGCCCATCTCTAAGGTCCACCTCCTCACAACTGTTACTATACTACCATATCATGTGGCTTTTCCAGAGTTAGATGCTCTTCTGAGTTAGACCATTAAATATCTTAGCTTGTGGGCCACATCCTCATTTATGCTTCTCATTGCAAACATCTTCTCCCTCTCCTCTTTACCAACACAGCGCTACACTGTACTTAGAGTGTACATCATTCATTTCTTCTCACCATTGCTGTGGAGAATGCAGTTTTTTAAAAATAAATTTTCTTTTTTCCCCACTCAAATATATGGAAAAGTAAGTCTAACTGAACGAAAGCTTATAAGAAAAAAAATTCCATCCCTTTCTTTTTTCTTTCTGGCTTTGTAAACTATCCAGACAAGGAGTCCTTCTCCTTTTTTGCCAATAAAATAAAATAAAATAAAATAATAAAATAAAATAAAATCCCAAACCAACCAAATCAAAACTATGAAGCAGAATTGGTTGAACTAAATATCTGCATTAGACAGAAGCATAAAAAGTTTGCCTTAATATTATCATTTACATTTCTGAAGGAATTATTGGGCAGCAAATACTTTTCCAGATTGTTGGGTGATCCTTCAAAGCAAACAAAACTACAACAAAACTAAAATTGTTTTTTTTTAAACCGGAAAGAGATTATGATATAGAAAAAAAAACCAAAAGATTGAGCACTGGATGAGTTTAAGGCTGAGACATTTCTAAGAATGGCAGATTAGGAAAACCCGAGAATGCTAGAGCTCCAATTGTTGCTGCCTAGCGACACCTAGTGTTCTTCCCCATTATGACAAATTTCACCGTGAGAAATTAATAATTAGCAAAAAAAAAAGGAATGTGAACCAGATATATAGAGAATATCAGAGTAAATTCACACGAATATGGTTTTGTTTTGTACCTTGAAATGTTTGATTATAGGTTTCTAGTTCTAATGTAGCTGAATCCACTACTGCAGGTTTCTCTCTTCATAAAACTGGCTGGGGAATTCTGGGAGTTGAAGTCCTAATAACTAATCTCTATCTATATTGGGGTAGGCAACCTCGGCTCTTTTATGACTCATGGACTTCAACTCCCAGAATTCCTGAGTCAGCTGACTCAGGAATTCTGGGAGTTGGAGTCCATGAGTCATAAAAGAGCCGAGGTTGCCTACCCCTGATCTATATCCTTGAAGTTACATCTCATTAGTTCTAGTCTTACTCTCTAAGCAAGTGAGAAAAAGTCCAAAATGCTCTTCAGTGTGGCAGATCTTCCAATATATGGAGATAACATTCTCTTAAGCCTCTCTTCTGCAAGGCAAATCTTAATCCAAAGTGGGCAGAATTCCCTCTGAGACCCACCCCCCCCTTTGATAAACCCTTTATATTTAATCCTGAAGGGGGACTGTGATTGCAAGACAGGGCCATGTTTAGTTCCTCCTTCTTAGCAGTTGTCAGAGGTTTTTTTGGGGGGGGGGGTTATTGGGACACACAGGAAGTTCGGTTTTCATCTGAGCTCAGCTGAACGTAATCCAAAACAATGACTCTGACTCAGCCAGAAGGTCAGTAACTCTGTGTACACAAGGAAGTGGTTCATCCTCCTGGGAAATTGGGCAAAAGAGCTGTTTAAGCAATAAATCAGGGCACTTAAAGAGAACTGTCTTGCTTCATACCAGGAATCTCCATTGTTTATAATTTAAGATTGAACATATGGTACAAACATCCCAATCTTTCTTTGCATTAATATTTTCTCCCCAACATCTCGGGATTTTGTTTAATGCCTGGGCCATTGGAATACCATTGGAATGATTAAATTCTTAATGGCAGCCAGCTCTGTGAGGAACTGCTTTGACCCCGCTAATAAATAATTTGTCCTAAACTGTTGCACTGAAAACAAATGGCTTAAATTTTGCAAAACATCTGCTGGGATAGCAAAACAGAGAAAAGCCCAGGAGAGATTCTAAGATATGGATCCAGAAGTTGCAGCTTTCCAGATGTTGCTGAACTACAAAACTCTTCACCCCAATAGCTAAGAGTGAGAGGCTGTAAATAATAATTAAATCCCTTCTGAAAAAGCCACTTTTTCTCTGCCCTTTTTTCTGGATATGTACTGAATCTTTCCCTTTTTCTCTCGTCTCAGCAATGTCAAGGTAGAAGCACACTATTCCTGATCCATTGTTGTATTACCAGCCTTTGCCATAAGCTGAAGATCTTGTGCAGTTCACACCGAGAGGTTTTCATTTGTTTTCCTGCCACATGTCTTTCCTGCCACATGTGTTTCTTCCACATTCCTGAGATGCCAGAGACTGTATTCCCATTGGATGGAGCCTTTGGCTGCTGGCTTTAGCATTAAGCAGAGTGATCGGATCACTTTAGGCAACAGACACCGAGAAGTGTTATTATTCCTCCTGAATTTCTCAGTCACCCTCCTCTCTTTGAAAACAGAACTGTGTGCTACCCAACTTATCCTGCACCCCAATTGCAGGCCATTACCCTGCGGTAACAGGGAGACGGGGTCAAATAAGAACAAACTGAACAGCTGACTTCTTTATGTGTTGGTGGTGCTTGTCGACCTCAGAACAAAATCGCTTGGATCAGCCCCATAAACTTTCTTCCGAAAAGAAAGCAGCCATGGAATAGTTCTGTGAAGTATGAAGAAACTGTTAAAAATAATGTCTTTTGGCTCAGGAACGTTAAAACCCTTCATGGCATGGGTCCGGTCTATTTGAGAGACCATCTCACCCCACTGTTGCTGACAGATGATGGGTTGGGTTTTTATTGTCATTTTTAATATATGTATTTACTGTTTTTAGTTGGGCATATGTTTAATTTTCTTTTAACTTTTGTATTTTTGTATTTTTTATATATCTGCCCTGTTCACCGCCCTGAGTCCTTCGGGAGAAGGGCGGTATATAAATAAAATTATTATTATTATATTATTATTATTATTATTATTATTATTATTATTATTATTATTATTATTATTATTATTATTATTATTATTATTATTATTATGTTGCAGGTCCCATCAATCCGATTATTCTGGACGGCTAGATCCCGGAGGACAGTGTTCTGTGCTGTTACTCCTGCCTTCTAGAACATCTTGCCGCCCCAATGTGAGGTTGTTCCCAACCCTCCCATCCTTTTGTAAGGGCCTGAAGACCTGGCTCTGCCAATTAGCCTGTGGCCCCAACAGGGGAGCAGCACAGTCGAGGTGGTTGATCCACTAACAGCAGATCCCACCTCTCTCCACTCCATCCCTGCCGTCTCCACCTGTCATTAGATTTTATTTATTCATTTATTTATTTTTGGGACTTATATGCCACCTTATCTCCCGAAGGACTCAGGGCAGCTAACAACAATAAAACACAATAATACAAATGTTAAAAAAGATTAAACTAACAAGCCCCAATGATAAAATATTAAAAATATTCTACTTAAAAATCCCTATCGTCAGTCCAGGTCAGCCTGATGGAAGAGAAATGTTTTAAGGCTGTGACGAAAGGACCGGAGATCCGGGGCCATCCGGAGCTCAAGGGGAAGTTGATTCCACAGGGCAGGTGCTCCCACAGAGAAGGCCCTCCCCCTGGGGGTCGCCAGCCGACATTGTCTAGCCGATGTGTAAGCGCACCGGGCGATGGGAGGTCGTTCCTGGCAGCAGACGGTCCTGCAAATATCCCGGGCCTAAGCCATGTTGGTTGGTTTTAATTTATTTATATTTTTAGTTTATATGTCTATGTACATTTTTATGACTGTAAGCCACCCAAAGTTACCCTGTGGTAAGATGGGTGGATAATAAATTTGATAGATAGATAGATAGATAGATAGATAGATAGATAGATAGATAGATAGATAGATAGATAGATAGATAGATGATAGATAGATAGATAGAGTCACTCCTGAAAGGATGCACAAAAGAACCAACTGACAGCCCTACAAGGTAGACCAGATTGAGAAACCAATACCTAGTAGTCAGAACTCCTATAGAGCTATGGTAAACAGGATCTTACAAGTCTGAATGTGCTTCCCCCCTCTCTCAAGTTACCTTTGTGTGAACTAGGGAGGGGCTTGTTTAAGATATGTAGAACAGAACAGAACAGAATAACTAGAGGTCTTCTAGTCCAACCCCCTGCTCAGGCAGGAAACCCTATACCATTTCAGACAAATGGCTGGCCAGTCTCTTCTTAAAAACTTCCAGTATTGGAGCATTCACAACTTCTGGAGGTAGGTTGTTCCACTGGTTAATTGTTCTAACTGTCAGGAAGTTTCTCCTTAGTTCTAGCTTGCTTCTCTCCTTGGTTAGTTTCCATCTGTTGCTTCTTGTCCTGCCTTCAGGTGCTTTTGAGAATAGCTTGACTCCCTCTTCTTTGTGGCAACCCCTGAGATAATGGAACACTGCTATCATGTCACCCCTAGTCCTCCCCCCCATTAAACTAGATATACCCAGTTCCAGCAACTGTTCTTTATATGCTCCTCTGGTTAGTTTCTTGGCTCATATTCAAGCCCCATTTGTCTGACCATTGCTTTTTAGCAGGAGTTTCTGCTCTCCTTCAAGGCCACTCTTTATAGCCTCTTCACCAACCTTCTCTCCTTGATAAATCTTGAGATGTGCTTGCATTGAATTTCAGCTAGGAATTTTGGAAATCCTAACATACTTTGTTATCTTAAACAAAGTGGGGGATGTCATCTTACTGAATTCCCTTCTGAAGAATAGACCTGTGTATCAGCTGTGACACACTTTCTTGCATATGCTACAGGTAGTCCTCAAGACCAATCACTTCATGACAAATTGAAGTTATGATCTGTTATGTACTGGGCTTGTGGTGTTACACCATGTGCGTTGCTGGAGTGGCTAACGGCTCTCCAGCAACCCAGACTAGCTGTCTCCGGTCCTGTAATTGGCTAGCCCCAGGCAGTAAGAGTGGGTTCAAACCTATTGGCTGTCGCCTAGGGGCTAGACTATATATTGTGGCTGTTTGCAGCCCAAGTTTCAGTACAGTTCTAGCAAGAATAAAGTATGAGTTATCCTGTACTCAGCCTCGTGTCATCATTCCTGCACCCAAGAGCCCACGACTTAACATGACCTATCCTGAAAAAAAGGGACTTATGAACCTGGATTTGAAGTTCTAATGTCCACCTGACCCTGTAATCATATGACTGCACTTTTGGTGCTTGGCAATCAACCTGCATTATGGTTGTTTGCAACCTCCCACATAGTCACATTATTATAATTTTGTCTTCTTTTTTCTGGGAACTAGTTTCCAGCAAGGAATGGATTCACTTAAGACCAAAAGAGGCTTAATGGTTGCTTAATGATCTCCTCTTTTGCTTAACAACTGCTGCAAAATGGATGTAAATTGAGGCTAATCATGTGGTGATCTGCTGCACAACATCACGGTGTGGGAAGAATCCAGAGAAAGAAATATTTTGGGAAATATTAAAAAGGCAGAAGATATTTCGCCAAAGGAATATGGAGAAGTTCTTTTAAAAAAAAGACAGAAACCAGCCCTCAGAAATCAGAACCAGCCCTCTAGGCAGAGGCCAGCTTTTAGAAATGCAAATTCAATAATCTATTCAGAAACGTTGGGGCCAGGAAGCTAGAAGCTATGAGATTAGGAAGACAAAGACCTCTAAAATGTACATAACCCACCCAAACTCTAAAAGACATGACCTTTGGGGACATAATAGGATTAACCCACCAATACCAAAAGGACATACTCAGACTCAGGTCAAAGTACGTGACACAGGAAATACAAAGCCTCAAACAGGAACAGGAAACAACCTCAAGAGTCCCAGACATATAAAAACCCACCACTCCCAACATGTGGTCAGCTTTCCCAGAGCCATCTTTGTGTCTGGCTCTCCTCTTCAATAAACTGCAACCTTCTTTCTAAAGCAGTCTCTATTTTGTTTATTCCCAGCTTGGACTGGACCCTGAGGAAGATTTTTCTTTCCACAACAGTTTATGGCCAAAATTGTAGGCTCAGTTGTTAAGGACTACCTGTAATTGTTCCTAATTCCACTTCAGTGCCATGCATTTCAATTATACAATGAAATGTGATCACCTGAGCAAGCAAACAATAAGGAAACACCCCTGACAACTGTCTCCAAGACACTTTAGTGTGTAGTGGTATGTGTCAGCCTATTGTACAATCTTGTGCAATTTACAGAAGGAAAGAAGAAAGATTCGAAAATGAACACAAGGAAATTGTTTTTAGTTACTGGAAAAGTGCTCATTTCCTTTGGAGTCCTAAGCCTCATTTCGGGAATTATTGCTTTTTTTCCTGTTTTTTCTTATAAACCAGGGTTTGTTGGATGGAGCGTTCACCTTGCTTCTCCCATCTGGAGTGGATATTTGGTAGGCAGAATTAATAGATGTCTCAGAAAGAATGTTGACATGGTGTTTATTTAAGTGACTGGTTTAGAAGATAACTTGGTATCTAAGTTATTAGAAGTTTATTATACCAATGTGTTTGGAAATACCTGTCAAATATTTGAAGCTTCAGTATCATGGTTCTAGAATGCAGTTTTTCTACAATGTTGTTGTTGTTAGCTGCGAAGTCGTGTCTGACCCATCGCGACCCTATGGACAATGTTCCTCCAGGCCTTCTTGTCCTTTTCTACAATACTAATGATTAATTTCTAGTGAAAATATGCAAATGGACTGATTAATTTCTAGTGAAAAAGTTACCCTAAGAACAAAAGGGCTGTAAAAGCTTTTTTTTTCTTTTTAAGCCAAAGATACATAAATTCTTGGTAAGCTTGGTTGCGGATTTCAGGGGCTTCAAAAAGCAGTTACTAAACATAATTTGTAATATGATCGTGGAGAGAAACTATGAAATATAAAACCGAAGAGTAACTTCATTAATCATATTTATTTTTCATAATTATAAACATCAAATGAAATCAATTTCCATTTTTACCCTGGCTTTATCAAACCAATGTTTTTAAAAAGTATAGCTCAGATCAATTGCAGCTCAAAGTCAAGATAAAGTCAGGCACTTCTTTGAGATTGGTGTATGGAGATTGGGTAAATATTTGAAATACTGAAACAAAACCCGTTATATGAATACATGTTTTTCATGCAGAAAATTACTAGTTGAATCAGTGTAAGCTTCTTTAAAAGGGTGCATAGAATGTGATAGAAAGAGAACAATGAGAATGTGAAATTGGTCAAATTGTCAGAGAAATGTAACTCATTTGTAACCACCAAATACATAAAGAACTTTAATTTCTGATCCAGAAACTTTAGTATTTTTGTTGTTGAACCTGAGATTGCTTGCAAGTTTGTTTACAAGTAGTCCTTGGTTAACGATGGTAATTGGGACCAGAGTTTCCATCATTAAGCAATGCACCCATAGTGTGATGTCATGTAACTGCATCCTTAATCCCAGCACTTGCCATTGCTGTTGTTAAGCAAGGATTGTGGTTTGTTAAGTAAGTCCTTGATGGCTCTCAAGCAGGCAGCAGCAGGCAGGTAAATGGATTCACAAAATGTACAGGATGGATAGTATGATGCAATGCGAGGACTTCAGGACTGGGGGCTTGGTGGCCACTGGATGGGGGAAAGTGTAAACAGCTTACTGGACAGACTTGCAATTCTTTTCTGCCAACTTCTCCATTGAATTTGCTTGTGGGAAGCCTGCAGGGCAGATCATGTATGGCAAAACCGTCCCGATATATTGCACGACATCACGTGACATTGTGAGTTTGACATGTCTGATATATGGCATTACATGACTGCAGGATGCAGCAATTGTTGTAAGTGTGAGATGGTTGCCAGGCATCCAGATCACAATCACGTGACCACAGGAGCGCTGGGACAGCTGGAAATTCAAGGACTGATTGTTCAGCAACATTGTGACTTTGAACAATTGCTGACTGAATGGTTGTTAAATGGGGACTACCTGTATATTTTTTTTTGCCTGGGCTTCTTAGGGCTGTGCAGATATCTGGGTTCAAAGGACATATGTGAGTGGACCTGTAATATTAATTAAGAATATTTTAAACCAAATGTGTTTTTCCTCAAGATTGTACATCAGTTGCTGAAGGTGCAAAAGACAGCTATTTAAGCTCAGAATAGATGGGATGCAGCCTGCTTTAAGATAAGGCATTTCATCATGCAACGGGGGCACTCATGCATTTCTCCAAACACATTTTGTCCTTCAGATCTGATTCTCCACGCAGTCCTCTTTTGAAGAATTACATGTTCTAAATAGTCCTGGGATTAATCACTGTCTTAATGTATTTAAATGTTTCGAAATGGGGGCGTTGTACACAATTTAAAGGAGGGCTAATTCCAGCCACTTGGTGTGGAAGGGAGGAGAGATATATGTCATTCAGCTCTTAAATCCAGGTTCAGCCTGTTTCATCTTTTGTACTGCAGGGGAATGGCTCAGAAATCAAGAACCAAGGAGAGTTATTTGCAATTCTTCAGTACTACTGCATCAGTCTTAGAGACAAGATCTTAGAGAATATGAACATTTCAGATTTCTTTTTCTTAAAACTTCATCATAGAACTTAGCAAGGATACGCGCTTCCAAAAGTGCAAAACGACATACAGTTTGTAAAGCTAGCAGTTTAATTCTTCTGGCGTTCATGGTTATCTAGAAGAGGAATCTTACCTTATTGGCCTGTGATTTTTCTAGATATCAGGATAAGATAGGCCACCAAGAACTCTTCCATGGCTGTGAAAACCATGTGCAATATTGTTTGTTGACAGCAGAGATACTGAAGATTAAGCATGCAGCAGAAGAAACTAAGGTACAGCCTTGGTGGAGCAGTGGACTAATGCCTCCTTAAGTAACACCAGCTGCCTGCAATTAGTGCAGGTTCGAGTCCCACCAGGCTCAAGGTTGATGACTCAGCCTTCCATCCTTCCGAGGTAGGTAAAATGAGGACCCAGATTGTTGGGGGCAATAAGCTGACTTTGTAAAATGCCGCTTTGGGGGGGGGGGCGAAAGCCCTAATAAGCAGGCATATACATAGAATGAAGATTTGTCTCTTGAGAAACCTATATGCGGGTCAAGAAGCAACAGTGAGAACTGGACACGGAACCACTGATTGGTTCAAAATTGGGAAAGGAGTCCGGCAAGGCTGTATACTGTCGCCCTGCCTATTTAACTTATATGCAGAGCACATCATGAGAAAGGCAGGGCTAGATGAATCAAAAGTTGGAATTAAGATTGCTGGAAGAAATATCAACAACCTAAGATACGCAGATGATACCACTCTAATGGCAGAAAGTGAAGAAGAACTAAAGAGCCTCTTGTTGCAGGTGAAGAAGGAGAGTGCAAAACTTGGGTTGAAACTTAACATTAAGAAAACCAAGATCATGGCATCTGGCCCTCTCAATTCCTGGCAAATAGATGGGGAAGAAATGGAGGTAGTGACAGATTTTATTTTCCTGGGCTCCAAGATCACTGCAGATGGGGACTGTAGCCAAGAAATTAAAAGACGCTTGCTCCTTGGGAGGAAAGCCATGGCAAATCTAGACAGCACACTAAAAAGCAGAGACATCACCCTGTCAACAAAAGTGCGTATAGTCAAGGCTATGGTCTTCCCAGTTGCAATGTATGGCAGTGAAAGTTGGACCATAAGAAAAGCTGAGCGCCAAAGAATTGAGGCCTTTGAACTATGGTGCTGGAGAAGACTCCTGTGACTCCTTTGGACCGCAAGGCGATCAAACCGGTCAGTCCTAGAGGAGATCAATCCTGACTGCTCTTTAGAAGGCCAGATCCTGAAGCTAAAACTCAAGTACTTTGGCCACCTAATGAGAAGGAAGGACTCACTGGAGAAGAGCCTAATGCTGGGAAAGATCGAGGGCAATAGAAGAAGGGGACGACAGAGAATGAGGTGGCTGGATGGAGTCACTGAAGCAGTAGGTGTGAGCTTAAATGGACTCCAGAAGATGGTAGAGGACAGGAAGGCCTGGAGGAATGTTGTCCATAGGGTCGCGATGGGTCGGACACGACTTCGCAGCTAACAACAACAACAACAACAATACATAGAATGAAGGCTATTGCTAAGCACATTGATTTGTGCTTCTTAGATTGTAAGCCAGCCTGAGTCTTCGGAGAAGGGCGGGATATAAATGGGATTAAAAAAAATACTTTGATAGACATTCAGTAGGCTTTATGTATATGCAGACCAAGAGTAGTACACCACAGGATGCTCGTGCAAAATATTTTGACTCTGCCTTTTGCAGTCTTATAAAATTTAGCATCTACAGTAGGGAATTCCAACCTGTGATCTTAGGGACAAATACATCCTGCTCTCCAGGGTTTTGAACTTGTTTCTCTTTATTTATATTGATGTTCCTGCTAAAATGTAACTTTCAAGTTGACTGAACAGGAAAGCATTAAACACGCAGGGGAGCACCTTAGAGGAAACGTATTATTGAGATATTTTTTTCAGACTGTTTTGACACTGAAATAGATTTGGTAACCCTAATGGATGATATTTAGCAGGAGAAATAAGAGATCTTTGTATACCTTTGGGTACACTGACCACGGTATCCTTTTAGAGTACTCAATAAATTGGAGATCAGAAGCTCAATTTTGTTGTGTGTCCTTTTACTCTCAGAAGAACCATTTAAGGATCAAGGGTTGCCCTATAACAACATTTGAATGCTTTGGGAAAAAAAAGGATGATAGGGCTCTTCTGTCTATAAGCTCATTTCTGAAGTGTTTTTCTTAATTTCTAGCAATTGGAACTGTAATTGCTTGGAACCGAATTAATCTGACCTGCTATGAAAGCTCCATAAATAGATCATGAATTAATGATATTGTGCCAATATTTTTAGCAGATTTATGTGCGGATGAAGATTTTTTTTTTTAGGGGAGGGAATGAGGCACTTTTTTGGGGGGACATGAGGATGTACCGTGGTACTTTAGAAATTACGGCTATTTTTTTTTTAGGGGAGGGAATGAGGCACTTTTTTGGGGGGACATGAGGATGTACCGTGGTACTTTAGAAATTACGGCTATTTTTTAACAGAAAAAACCACTCTGGGAAATATTAAAATGGAATTCCAACATCATGTCTAGTTTGACCCAAGATGGTGAGGGAAGCACAGTATGGGCTTCCAAAGGGTTCTTGAATCTTTCTGATGTTCCCTGTAGGTCAAAGTTCAAGAATATCATGGTGAGCATCTTCTAGATAAGCCACAGGGTTAGCAAAACTGTTGTTGGAATCAGTAATGGCACAAAAAGTGAACAGAAGTATTCGCCTGCATTTTCTCTACTAGTTTCCTGAGTAAAATTCCTTCAGGAATATAATTTTGGAGAGTACTGTACTTTATCTCCAAATTAGGCATATTTAGTGATAAGGTGGCCACAGATTATGTCAATATCCTGCCTTTTAATCTCTCCCAATGGTCTGCCGTTACCCACATTTCCATTAAATTTCAAGGAAAAAGAAGACATTTTGAAGGAACTCTTCCAAGTCAGCTTTTCTGGAGAAGTATTACTACAATTTTCAAAGAAAATTTCTACCATTAAAAGCTCTCGGGGAAAGAAGAGAAGAAGAAAAGAAATTCAAAGCCTATCTTTCCTAGTTAATGGGTTTTTAATTGTTGTTTTGTTTTTGCTATGAAGACACACAAATTGCACATGTTTCCTAAGAAATTTCGCTCCCTCAGGCGAAGGAGAATATGTTACCCCATCCCATATTTTATAATAGCCAGTTGAAATGTAGGTCAGTAGTTCTAACATGTTGGGCGAGATCTCCATTGTGCTTGAGAAATCTGACTGCTTAGGGGAGGGAATAGGACAGACTGTCTGGAAAACACTGGAAAACTTAGAGAAAGTAGCCAAATCATATTGATACCTGCTGTCAGGCCTAAGGAACTAAGAACGACACAAGGAATTACTTTAGCGCAGTGTCTTTATTGTTGCTCGCCTATAGACAGAAATCTTGCCAGACCAGAGCATTTATTTGCATAACTCCTAGGTATACACTGTGAACTGCTAGGTGAGGTTCCCCCTTTGCCCCTTTCCTGCATGCCACAGATTCCAAGCTTCTCTGCCTCATTGCTCCCTGGGAAAGATTCCCCACTCTCCTGCAACTATGGATTACATTCCACCCATACCTATGCCTCTTCTTCACAAGATGCTTGCCTTAGATTGTCTAACGCAGAGGTGGGAAACGAAAGCCCCCTTTATGTCAGGAATTCTGAGAGTTGAAATCAGTGCTGGGATTCAGATATGTGAAAAACCGGTTCTCTTTGTGGATGCCGCTTCCGGAAGTCCATTTTGGGCCTGGGCAACAAAAAATGAGCTACCGGTTCTGCCGAACTGGACCAAACTGGCTGAATCCCACCACTGGTTGAAGTCCACAAGTCATAAAAGGGCCATCATTCCCCTCCTGTGGTCTAATGGAATGGCCCAGAATACTTGAGGCAGCCAATCTAGGATGATATAGCAGAATAATTACGCAGCAATGGGAAGGGAGGCAGGAGATTGAGACAGGAGTGGGATAGGAAGGGGGGGCAGGTGACTGAGAAAAAGAGAAGAATGTGAGAAAGAAAAACAAACCTGGTAAAGCAGGAAGAGGCATATAAGCAAGAAATCCATCATTTTAACAAGGCTGTATTTTCCATATTATTTTGAAATCTTCAGACCTATTGCTGACCTGTAGCTTAGAACATTTTGCAAAAGATGAAAACTTAAAATGGCAGAATCAGGGGAAGACGGACACCCAAAAGAACAACAACAAAATCTCTGCAAAACCATACTTTCGCAATGTTTGGGCGGAAAAAGCAAGAGAGATTTCTTGCCATTACATTGAACGCAATGTGGAAACTGATAATCTAATAGCTTAAACTCTCCTCCTGGAGTTGGCCCAGCAGCCATGAAATAATCTCTTCTCTGTTCTGTTTCTCTTAGTTCCCTCCACCACATGTGTAAATGAGGGAGTCTGGGTTGGAAAGGCAGACGGTGAAAAAAAAAAGGCTTCCCAAATGTTCTTATTCTGTTGTGTTATTTGTTCTGGCCAGAAACACTGCAAGCATTTTTTTTTTACCTGATATATTTTGCCAACAGTCACTCATGAGTCCAGATGTTTCTGCTTTTGTTCATGAGAACTTTTTCATGGTGTGGAAATGCCAAGATTATAATTTCAGGCTTTTATAAATTATCTACTCAAACTTTTATTTTAATGTTGCTGTTAAGACCACAAATGTGAACATCTAGATTTTTAGACTATTGGAATGGAGTGTGGGAGGGGGTGGGGGGGAGGAGGGATTGGGCAGGGCAGGGTGGGGAAGAAGCCTAATGAAAAACTAAAACCCAAATCTTTATTTATCCCAGTTCAAAAATATTACCGGGTAAATGAATTGAAGTTGGAACCAATGAATATTATATATAAGGGAATGCTATAGAAGATCGGCAGTTTGGCAGGTCGAATCCCAAGTGCCACGTAACAGAGTGATCGCCTGTTACTCATCCCAGCTTCTGCCAACCTAGCAGTTCGAAAGCATGTAAAAATGCAAGTAGAAAAATAGGGACCACTACGGTGGGAAGGTAACAGCGTTCCGTGCGCCTTTGGCATCTAGTCATGCCGGCCACATGACCACGGAGATGTCCCTGGACAAGCGCTGGCTCTTCGGCTTTGAAATGGAGATGAGCACCGGCCCCTAGAGTCAGAAACGACTAGCACGCATGTGCGGGGGAACCTTTACCTTTACCTTTACCTTTACCTATAGAAGGAATGTTAATGAACTTAGTAATCACACCCCTCACAGTGGTTCAGGTGCCTTGGCTGGAAGAAGTCACCTACGTATGAGTTGAGTGGTTCTATAAATTTGTTTAATAACATACATTTAAAAAAATTATAAATGGAACTCATCCCTAGAAGTTTTTGTTTCCTCAGCACTGGAATGCTCAGGCAATCACACAGTGTTACAAGTCACATGAGCAATCAAGGAAGTGGCCATTTGAAAGAGACTTGGGTTAGGAAGGGTTCTCCTGATGTTGCTGTTACTGCAAAACAGTGGCAGGTGCAGGAAACCATGAACTGCTTCCTAACCCCAATACCTCTGGTGGCACAGTGGTTAGAGTGCAGTATTGCAGGCTAACTCTGCTCACAGTATGGAGTCTTAGGCTGCACTGAGTTAGTACCAATTTATAATGGCTAGATAAGACCACAGTTGAAATATTGCATCCAGTTTTGGTTGCCACCATGTAAAAAAGAGACTCAGGAAAGAGTGCAGAAAAGAGCAAGAAAGATGATTGGGGGACTGGAGGCTGAAACAAATGAAGAATGTTCAGAAATTGGGTATGTCTCGTTTAATGAAAAGGACAGTGATAGCAGTGTTCGAATATCTAAGGGCTGCCACAAAGAAAAGGGGGACAACCTATTCTTCAAAGCACCTGAAGACAGGACAAGAAGCAATGGATGGAAACTGAATTGTATAAACAGAGGCATAGAATCAAGATCACGCCAAGTTTATAAAACCCTAGCCTAGTAAGACCACACCTGGAATACTGCAGCCAATTTTGGTGGCCATATCACACAAAAAATGATGTGTGTGTGTGTATGTGTGTGTGTGTGTATGTATGTATGTATATTCAGTTCTTGGCAGGATTGGTGGTTGAGAAGTAATTAGCATTTTTTTCATTTTTAAATTTGGGGTCACACTTTTACACTAAAAATTCAAAAAAAGATTTTCAATTCACCAAAAAATTTTTAAAATAAGAAATTATTTACCTTTTGCACGTTGTCAATCACTGTACACACACCCACACAAATCAGTTGTGTAACAAAACATAATGATCGCTGCCCCGCAATAAGCACTGAGCATGTGACCACACGACCAATCACAAGCCGAGCAATGCCACAAGCCGAGCAGTGCCATCACAACCAGCGTGGACGAAGTACGCATGCATCGGACTCGACACACAAGCAGCCTGCATGCACCATTTTAATGATTTTGCTGCCGACCTGCTACACTCGACAGGGCGATTCAAGTCCACGTGGACCAAACATCAAAGTTTCAAAAGTTATTCTTTATTGTTGCTCGCATATTATATCTTGAGGAGAAAATGTGTGCATACTGAATCCATCAGAAGCTAGATCAACAGGTGCTCTCTTGAATCCTGACCCCAAATATGAAAAGATCTTTGAAGCCAAGAGATGGATGCCAGTTTAAAGCTTAACACTCTTAGTAAATTCATGAAAGGGATGAGATTTGTATTGAGTGCTTTCAGGCTGTCACTCATAGCAACAATGCAACAACTCCACACCAGCTTTCCTGAGTTCATCATTAAAAAACAAAAACAAACAAACCACCGTGCTGAACAGACTGAGTTATTTTGTCTTCAGTTATAGATTGCCAACTCTTTATTCCAGAGAAGATGTAAGCAAATATTTCAAGTAGGAGAGCTTGAACTTCAGGGCAAGAGAGATATTCAATAGAAGCAAGATTTCATCCCTTTGTAATGAAAGGACAGTTTAATAAGCCATACCTGTCATCGCTGATTGCAAAAATAATATCACCGGCTTGAAAATAGAGTTCCTCCACTTTCTGGAAAGTGGATAAAAGAAAGTTCTTAACAGTATGGTTTTTGTTTTTGGGTACAGAACTGTGATGGCAGGGATATTTTCAATCAGCAAGTCATTCGGCATGTCGGTCCAAGGGGGCACTGTCTGTTATAGAGGACTCCTATACAGTTTATTCCCTTTTTCTGGTAATGTAGATCATTGCTATGAATAAAGAAAACCAATATCCTTTCAGACTTTAGTTAATCTCAGTCATTTTTTTTAGAGCCTATATACAAATAATGTTGATTCTCTGCTTGTTCCCTGCTGCAAAGGGGGCCATCATTCTTGGTCATTCTTGACATTTCATAAGTTGGACAATGCAAAGTGGTTATCCTGCCAAATTGATGTGCTGTTGCGTAGCTACTTTATCAAAGTAGAAATAAATATGACATTAAGATTGCCCAGAATAGCAAAGGCATATCTTCCCCCACTTTATTCTTTGAAATATTCTAAGAGAAACAGATGACATGATAGATATATTTATATATTAGAAGCACTAAGCTCCATATTTTAAGTACGAAGAGGAAGAAGTTGTGCACTCCCTTTTCCCAGACTGGCTAATGAACTGAGACTACACTCCCAGAATTCAACAATCTGAAAGGTACTTACATTAATAAGGTTGCTCTTACTTGGAGAGTTATATAAAAAGAACAGCATTTATCAAAACAAATGCATACTATATGTCTGTGAGCTTTCTCTCATTGCATGGAGAAAATGGACAAATGTCTTATTGCTATAGATAGCCTATGTAGGTTTTCATTAATGAGTACTCATCAAAAGTAGAGAAATTATTATGTTCTATCCCTAACCTTCCTTCTAATAAATAATGGTAATTAGAGCTTTCAAATTCTTGTTCACTGAGCTAACTCTTTCCTGTCTGGATCACAAGAAGGGAAATTTAACATATGCAATTAAATTAAATTATGATTTCTCTTGTATCATCAATTGTTTTCAACCATGCTATGATGGATAGAGTAGAATAGAGTTGGAAGGGACCTTGGAGGTCTTCTAGTCCAACCCCCTATATCATTTTAGATAACTCGCTGTCCAGTCTCTTTTTAATAACCTCCAGTGATGAAGCAACCACAACTTCTGAAGGCAAGCTGTTCCACTGTTTAATTGTTCTCACTGTTAGGAAGTTTCTCCTTAATTCCAGGCAGCTTCTCTCCTTGATTAGTTTCCATCCATTGTTTCTTGTCTTGCCTGCTGGTGCTTTAATAGGTTGACCCCCTCAACCTCTGTGAGGTAGTTCCTCAAATACTGGAATAGTGCTATCATGTTCCCCCAGTCCTTCTTTTCTCTACTATCCAAACCCAAATCCTGCAAAACATCTTCATATGTTTTAGTCTCCAGGCTTATGCTTTGCAGTCACATCCATTCTCTTGGCAAACTAGTTTGCTAATTATTGCCATACCTTTCCATAACCATTGTTTCCAGCTTAACCGCCTATAAAAGGTAAAAAGGTAAAGGTTCCCCTGCACATGCATGCTAGTCGTTTCCGACTCTAGGGGCCGGTGCTCATCTCCGTTTCAAAGCCGAAGAGCCAGCGCTTGTCCGAGGACGTCTCCATGGTCATGTGGCCGGCATGACTAGATGCCAAAGGCGCACGGAACGCTGTTGCCTTCCCACCGTAGTGGTCCCTATTTTTCTACTTGCATTTTTACGTGCTTTCGAACTGTTAGGTTGGCAGAATCTGGGACGAGTAACAGGCGCTCACTCTGTTACGTGGCACTCGGGATTCGACCCGCCAAACTGCCGACCTTCTGATTGACAAGCTCAGCATCCTAACCCACTGAGCCACCGCGTCCACCATCTATAGATGTATGCAGATTTCAGAAAATCCCATTCCTTCATTCTTACTAAGCCCGTGATAAAAAGATAAAGTGTTGTCTTTGGAGATGCACCCAAACATTGGCCAGTCATTTTCAAATTTGTCTATATTTAGAAGGACAATAAATTTGTTGTTGTACGCCTAGAGCAAAATTTTCTAAAACTGAGTAACTGCTGCTCCTGATTTCTTATTTTATTCTCTGTTTATCTTTCCATTTTGGGATCAGTAAATCCACAAACATACACTGAACATACTGAAAATTCAATTGCCCTCACTACTTTACACTGATGCCAGGATTTAGAACTCAAACTAATAGTGTGTATGAGTCAGGTCTGCAGGAGATATGTGCTGAAGGGAACAAAATACATGAGTAAGCTATCACATGGTTCCTTACCCCATTGGATTAATCACTGGGAGTCATTATGGACTGCAAATATCATTTCTACTTAATTATGGTTTAATAGGAACCTATCTAAATCTCAGTACCAGATAAAACATATAAGATTTTTTTAAAAAAATCTATAGCAAATCCCAAAGGTGCTTTTTCAAAAGACAACTAGACTTGTCTTGTTTTTTTCTTGAAGACGTTTCGCTTCTCATCCAAGACGCTTCTTTAGTTCTGATTGAAGAAACTGCTTGGATGAGAAGCAAAATATCTTCAAGGAAAACAAAGAAAGTCCATTTGCCTTTTGAAGAAGCACCTTTGGGATAACCGTGACCTGCATGGCTGAGAATCACCATGGACATCTATACCACATCCTTTCTGTGCATGATGTAGAAAGTTTTTCTAATGTTAGTGAATTTGCTTCCTTGTGCTATTTTTTTTAAAAAAAGTCTGTTCTGCAAAATACTTCAGAGAGAACAAAGGGACTGTTAACATTGTTCACTTTATGATATAAATCCATATGTTTTTCCTTCTGTCTACAGGCTGTTATTGCAGGTGTCCTTATTACTCTGGCTGAGAAACAGTGGACTTCGGGATACCTGGTAAATTTATGTGGTTATTTCATATGATGTCACATTCTAGACAGAATTAAACTAGCATAGATACAAACTGGAAACCAATGGGGTTTTTTATGCCTTAGGATATAAAATAAAAATAATGTAAGGTTTTTGAGTACTGTATACACAATTTAAACTTGCCCCAATTTACAAAACTGGGCAAGAGCTAGAGATATTTATTTCCTGACTTGAAAGAACCAATAAAAGCCACATCAAACAAATCAATTCATTTTAAACAAAATAAATGTTTTGATGCTTTTTTGATGCATAGGAAATGAATAAATGAGATATGCATTTGGGGAATATCAAGTAAACATGAAAGTTCATTCTTACAGTATAAGCTCCTTAGAATAAGGGTTTGAGGGCATCTCTTTTTTTTATTAAAAAGTTTGCAATACATTTTATCTTTAACAAAACAACCCCTCCGCTCCCCCATCCCCCCTTCCCAGCCCAACCCAACCCTCCCCCCCTCCCCTTCCCCCCTCACCGACTTCTCAGAGCTAAATACAAGGTATAAAAGTAAAAAACAATCATAAACTACCATATGCTAACAACAATAAACTATTAAGTCTATCGCACTTTAGCTCTATAAAATGACTACAAGCAATATAAACACATCAATACTTACGAATTCAAATGCTAAATGAAACTTTTTAGTCCCATACTTATTCTGGATGTAAATTCCTCCAAGTTTGAATCCTTTTTAAGAATAGGTATCATTTGAAATAAAAATAGAAATTTCGGCAAAACATTCATTTGCACTGCTGCAGTTCTTCCCAATAAAGACAATTGTAATTTTTTCCAGCTATCCAATTCTTTTTGAACTTTACCCCATTTTGTTGTTGTTGTTGTTGGTTGCGAAGTCATGTCCGACCTATCGCGACCCTATGGACAATGTTCCTCCAGGCCTTCCTGTCCTCTACCATCTTCTGGAGTCCATCTAGGCTCACGCCTACTGCTTCAGTGACTCCATCCAGCCACCTCATTCTCTGTCGTCCCCTTCTTCTATTGCCCTCAATCTTTCCCAGCATTAGGCTCTTCTCCAGTGAGTCCTTCCTTCTCTTTAGGTGGCCAAAGTATTTGAGTTTTAGCTTCAGGATCTGGCCTTCTAAAGAGCAGTCAGGGTTGATCTCCTCTAGGACTGACCGGTTTGATCGCTTTGCACTCCAAGGAACTCGCAGGAGTCTTCTCCAGCACCATAGTTCAAAGGCTTCAATTCTTTGGCGCTCAGCCTTTCTTATGGTCCAGCTTTCACTGCCATACATTGCAACTGGGAAGACCATAGCCTTGACTATACGCACTTTTGTTGACAGGGTGATGTCTCTGCTTTTTAGTGTGCTGTCTAGATTTGCCATGGCTTTCCTCCCAAGGAGCAAGCGTCTTTTAATTTCTTGGCTACAGTCCCCATCTGCAGTGATCTTGGAGCCCAGGAAAATAAAATCTGTCACTACCTCCATTTCTTCCCCATCTATTTGCCAGGAATTTTGATATAATGCCCTAATTGGTTGTAAAAATTTATCCCCAAAATTCATTTTATCTAATACTTTCATCAAGAATTGCCAATTCAATTGATCAAAGGCTTTCTCAGCGTCCAAAAAAATCAGCGCTGCAGGGATCTGGTTGTTTCTTTCCAGAAATTCCAACAAGTCAACTATATGCCTCACATTATTTTTCATTTGTCTACCACTTATAAACCCAGTTTGATCACCATGGTTTGAGGGCATCTCTTTGTCCACCCAAAGATATTTAGGTTTTTAACATTTTATTTTGAAGAATGTGTGTGTGTGTGATGTGCATAGTTTTAATCACATTACCACCACCAGCTTCACTTTTTCATTGAAAACCTGAGGACATCCCTGTTCCTCTGAAGAGTAGTGCAAAGGAAAATGTTTTATATAAATGGACAGTAATAATAGCGGTGGTAAAAAGGACTTGGAATGGAGATTTTTTTGGGCCCATCCTCCAAAATCTTCAGCCAGCAGAACAGGAAAACCATGTCAGACTTGTGAAAATGTTCACGGCTTGATTGTCTGATTCCTGACATACATAAACATTACATAGAAAATAGTTTAATACAACATTATTTTGTGAAGATATGAAAAGTGAAACCAAAAGTTAATTTAGTTTTGAATTTCATAGCCTGTGATTGTCCAAATTTACACCATAGCAGATCTTGCTTCTTGGCAATAGGTGTTTAAAATTGCAATTTACCTTTCTAAGTTCAGTATGCTTCTTTTGATTTTTCGTAGTGTTTGTGATTCCAAAGGCGTCAAAGAACAAAAACAATGTCAAAAGGTACATGAGAACATCACTAGCTGTTAATAGGCAAAAAGATTGCTTAGGAATCACTAGAAAGAATCACAACTATTTTGTGTATTATGTGATGGCCAAATGTCACCACAGACTTTTGTTTCTATTGCAGTGGGAGGCTGCTTTTGCCTTTAGCATCTTCAGTGTCATCAGCTCTCCTGTTCAAGGCGCTATTGCAATGGCATCTCTCCTTCTGGGCCCCTATTGCTATTATTCTTTTGCTGGGGTTTCAGGTACAAACTATCTCAGTTATGCCATTTCATCATTTTTTCCTTACGGCAAGTTTGATTCTTCATGCAAAGATCCACTGCATTATGAGTGGTATCACCTGGTGCTGCAAATTCTAGACTTCATCTCTGGCCTTGTCATTCTATGTGCATCCTTGACCACTTTGATCAAGCTCACAACAAGACTCTTCCAATTTGGACATTTAAATGTGAGTATTAATCCCGAGTGCCACGTAACAGAGTGAGCACCTGTTACACGTCCCAGCTTCTGCCAACCTAACAGTTTGAAAGAACGTAAAAATTAAAGTAGAAAAATAGGGACCACTCTGGTGGGAAGGTAACAGCGTTCCGTGTGCCTTTGGCATCTAGTCATGCCGGCCACATGACCACGGAGACGTCCTCGGACAAGCGCTGACTCTTCGGCTTTGAAACGGAGATGAGCACCGGCCCCTAGAGTTGGAATCCATTCATATAGTGAGGGCTTTCGCACAGATCCCATGATCAGTTATAATCTATCCTGTTTTAACATGTCTTTTTGAAAGGTGGCTTTTTGTCCTTTTTTGCGTGGCTTTGTTTTAGAAAATCAGAGGCTGAGGAAATTGAGTTGAATTTGTTTACTTAATTGCTCAAAATGGCCTTACTTTTCTTCCTTTTATATTTGTTATGTTGAAGTGTTAGTACCACTTTATAATGCCCTGGTAAGACCACACTTGGAATATCACAGTTTTGGTCACTGCCATATAAAAAAGATGTTGAGACTCTAGAAAGAGTGCAGAGAAGAGCAACAAATATGATCAGGGGACTAGAGGCTAAAACGTATAAAGAAAAGTTGCTGGAATTGGTTTTGTCTAGTTTAATGAAAAAAAGGACTAGGGGGTGACATGATAGCAGTGTTTCAATATTTGAGGGCCTGTCACAAAGAAGAGGGGGTCAACCTATTCTCCAAAGCACCTGAAGGCAGAAGCAATGGATGGAAACTAATCAAGGAGAGAAGCAACATAAAACTAAGGAGAAATTTCCTGACAGTTAGAACAATTAACCAGTGGAACAACCTGCCTCCAGAAGCTGTGAATGCTCCAACACTGGAAGTTTTAAAGAAGAGATTGAACAACCATTTGTCTGAAATGGTATATGGTTTCCTGCCTGAGCAGGGGGTTGGACTGGAGGATCTCCAAGATCCCTTCCAACTCTGTTATTCTGTTATTTAAAATATCTACCTGTTCCCAATAGCCTGAGGCCATTGTGAATGCTATCCCATCAGTGCTTCTTAAGGTGCCAAGATAATGTTTTAAATTGAAAGCTATCAACCCTCCTTGCACCACATGATGTTATGCAGGAGGAGTCAATAAGATGTTAGCTTTCTGGATCTACTGGGAGCAAAATTCCCATATTTTTCCCCTTTACAGTAGGTGGTGGCTAGTGTCTCCTTTTTCATATTTAGTAGCCTTGTGTGTTTTTTTCTTTTGCATCTAAAGTTGAACCTCTCTTAGATATCAGGATTTATTTATTTATTTACACTGGAGTCTGTCTTCCTGTAACTTTAATCCATCCCATGTTTGGAATGCAACAGTGAGCAAGTCCATGCTTTCTTCTACATTAGAGCCTTTAAGACAGTTCTTAAACATGGGTAATTATCTCCAGAGGGATAATTTGGGCATATCTTGGGAGTAATGGAGCAGTTTGCAATCGATTGTGAGTTAAAAATCCAGTTTGGAAATGATGTTGCTGAAAAGCTTCTGCAAACAAGATGGTCTGCATTTTTCTTTTGTGTGTGTTTGTGTGAAGGCAGTAATGGCATTATTCATGACCAGGAAAAGAGGTCATTGGGTCAAACAGTTTAAGAACCACTACTTTAAGTTGTTTGAATGTTACTATCATCCTGCTTCCCATCATACTGAGAAGCTAGAGACCACCAACCTCAGTCTCTCTCCCTGGAGAACTTAGCTTCTTCCAGTTTCTTTGAATTGGATACAGTATTTAACACAGAGTCTGCTTGATGAGTGCAAAATATATCTAGTTCCATCTAGTTCTGTGTCATCTGTGTCAATTTAATAAACTCTGACTCCACTTTTTCATCCAAGTCAGTAATGAAAAGGTTGATGGAAATTGGGCTGAGCAGCTGAAGCCTATCTGATGTACCACTCTAATTTGATGAAAAACTGCTGGTGACTATGCTTTGAGTAGCAGTTTCAAGCCATCTATGGACCTACTTATGCCATCCAGCCTACGTTTAACCAGATTGCTAGCCAGAACGTTGTATGATATTCTGTTATTTGCTTTGCTCCCTATTATTTTTTTTCTGAGGCTTTACTAAATAAGGAAACAGTGCTACTTCAATGAACCCAGGCCTAGAAGTCAAAAATTCAGAATTAAACAGCTGGATGTTGAAAATGAGAACAAGAAATCTGCAATCCACTAAACTATGCAGTTGTTTATCCCTCTCAAGGGCCTTATTTATAGAGTTCCAGAATTGTTGGCCCTCTTCACAGGAGACCTGAAATGACCCTTCACAATTATTAGGGAAATTGATTATTTTCTACCCCACTTTCCTGCTTCTTCATCCAGAAGCAATAAGATCAACCAGTTCCTTTCCTTCTTCTTTGGGTCTGCAATAGAAATATCAGTAGAACTAGCATTGGCTTTAAGCCAAAGTGAAGTTTAATGCCTTGAAAACCAATATGCACTGAGTATGTGTGTGTATTTAATCATTAAACTGTAATGTATTGGGCTTTGTCTTGTTAAGGGAACACCACGTGGGTTAATCACTGGAAGGTTGCTTAAGCAGGGAAGCTGGCTAACGGCTCCCAGCTGCTCAGACAACCCGTCTCCAGTGCCGCCATTGGCTGCCTCTAGGGCGGCAATAGTTTGCTTCAAACCTATTGGCCGCCGCCTAGAGGCCAGGGTATAAATTGCTGCATTCGCAGCCCTATTTCTCAGTTCAGATCCTGCAAGCAATAAACAATGATCTTTGCTGAACTCACTCATCTCATCATTGAAGCAATGAACCCAGTATCCAACATAAACAGCCTATGAATTTGAATTTGAGAACATAGTTCTGGCAACTGTAGGATTGTAGCACTACTTAATGCACAGCAGTTCCTAAGGCATGTTAGATCCAGATAGGATGATCTAGTACTGTTTTTACCAAATTTAAATCAAGCATGCAGAACTGGACAATTTTTATTACGGTAGGGCTAGGCAGATAAGAAGAAAATGTTCAATATTTCTTCCCTTCCCTTCCCTCCCCTTGCCTTGCCTTGCCTTGCCTTGCCTTGCCTTCTCTCATCTCATCTCACCCCTTCCCTTCCCTTCCCTTCCCTTCCCTTCCCTTCCCTTCCCTTCCCTTCCCTTCCCTTCCCTTCCTTCTCCTCCCCTCTGCTCTATTCCTCCTGTCCAGTCTCTTACTGCTTTTCTCTCAATAGAAATTAGAGCCTCACAGGAAAAAACCCAAAACCCTACAGAGAAGAGCATGCATTAGTACGTTTGTTTATAGGATTCTGGTTTTAGCTTTGTTCTCAATATGGACTAAGATCTCAAGCTCATCAGTCAGACAGGAATGAGCAGGATAATTTTCTTGGAAGCCGATTTATGTTCCACATCATGCTAAGAATAAACTATGGACTCCATAAAGCAAAGCAGTCTCTAAATCTACAACAGAAAACCAATCAGGTTTTTCTGATTCACATTGCTCTATCAGCAGCAACACCTAAAATAGATTGTATTCAATTTATTTATTTATTAAATTTGTTTGACACCCATCTCACCACAATGATACCTAAATAAGGTTGCTAAGAAACCTAGTTTTAGGAAAACCAGAAGTAGGGTTGTGGTGATCTGCCATATTATAGCCTGTTCCTTTGAATCTTAGAAGATGTGTTAGTCTTTCATATCAGTTAAATGCAATTTGGTTGTGTTTATAGTTAACCAGTGGCTTATCCTGGTTATGGGAGCAAAATATTTTTCTAACTGTTTTGAGGGATGTGGCCACATGACAGTGCTTCTTTCATACCCCTAATCCACTGCTGGGGCAGCTGAGAACCATTTTTAGTTGCTGTAGCTTGGAAGTGGTGTTTTTCTTGTTTTTTCCCCCTGATATAAAACATCCCATGCTGACAATTTAAGGCATCTTGGAGATGAGTCATGGGATGATATCATCAGGAACAGCCATCTTCTGAGTTCCACTTAGCCTTGTAATTCCACTGTGGAAACATCCTCTTCCCATTCAGTGACTGAAGATTGCATCTTCAGGCTATTTTTACCATCACTGGATTATCAGTCTCCCATAAAATTGACAGATTCATCAGACAGAGTCCTGTTCCTGTTTGTGTGCATTATGTTATGTATGTGAATATTTGTATGATAGCAAAACTGCATGGGACATATAAAAATAAAGGAGTCCCTATGGATTTTAGTCCTCTAGTCATTGCCAACTATAGGGGGTGGTGTTCATCTCTGTTTCAAGGCCACTGAGCTAGCGCTGTCCAAAGATGTTTCTGCAGTCATGTGGCCAGCGTGATGTCACAGAGCGCTGTTACCTTCCCACTGAAGTGGTACCTATTTATCTACTCGCATTTGCATGCTTTCAAACTGCTAGGAAGGCAGCAGCTGGGGCATGGATGGGAATTTACCCTGTTACTTGGCGCTTGAGTCTCCAATCATATGTATCCTGAGGCAAAGCAGCAGTGAGAGCTCTCTGAATAGGACTTTTTCTGCTTTATATTTCAAATCACAGTTTTTGAAATCAGTCATTAGGAATGCTGGGAAGGGGGGGGTTGAGATATGGGTATATTGAACTTCTGTAACAAGACTATCAATTTACTGGAAGATTGATACAATCATCACATAATGAACGATGAAAAATTAAGACTAAATAGGTGAAGATTTTAAAAAAATTAAAGCTTGGCACACATGCCAACTTGAGGGAAAGGAAGTGTTTAGTTTTCCTGCTAACCTGGTTCCACCAATCACTGCCCTGAAACTATGCTGCATTAAGTTGTGTGAGGACAGCAACACTGCCCATGGTTGAAACATTATAAAGATTGGGTGTGGGCAGTGCAACTTATTTCTCAACTCAAGGATGGCTAGCAAATATATTATTGTGATTGTGGGGAAAAGCCTGTGGTTGTTGAGTCCTGACATAAAATGCTAAGCATCCTTAGTGTTAACACTGGTGAGCTTTACTTGGCCTAGTGTGTAATGCAATCCAGCCTGTTTGGTTAGCGTATAGATCAAGATATGGTACCTCCCAGAGAGTGTGGTTAAGGGAATTGTGTAATTGCAGCTGTTGCAATGGTAGAAAATTCTTCCGCAAGTTTTTCCCTTTATTCCGTTGAATAGAAGAAAATATGCTTTCAAAAGTCTTTCAGAGAAGAGAATTTTACGCTCTTGAACAGAGCAGGATGTTCTTGCCCTTATTCAGGGACAAGACAACTGAGAAATGTGTTCGAATGTCCTGTCTTCCATTGTGCTATAATCAGCCTAGCAGTCTGCAGCTGCTCTTAGGGTTAAATGGTAAAGGATTTATGCTTCCATTAAATCCCAAGAGAAGACAGCATGATGAAACAGCTCTTCCGGGTTTTTTTTTAAGCAGTGGTGGGACCAGTAAGTACTAAGTCAGATTCCTGTCCTTGAGCAATCATCTGAGAATTTCTCTTTCCCCTGGATAAATTCAGAGAAATGTTCTCTTCCCCAGTCCCTCTGCCCACACATCTGGTGAAGAATTTGGAAAAGCCATTTGGATCCCGCTCTAAATTTGTTTGCATCACTAAGCCAAATTCTAGCTGCATCTTTCCAAAGTCAAGTTTGCAAAGTTGCCTTTGGTTATTCAAACCATACAGTAAATGCTGGGTGTTAAATTGAATTAACTCATTTCTGCCCTCTGAAGCCAAAATGGAGAGAACAAAATGCATTTACGGAGCGTTTTACTAAGCCAAATGCAGAAAAAAATCAGCACAGCAAAGAAAGAAAGTTTTGTGGAGCACTCACAAAAAAAGTCAACAAGTGGGTAGAGCCACGTACCAGAAGACAATATAACAGGTGGTAGCTGCTAGTGGATCCTGGCTGATCTCAGAACAACTAAGCAGAACCAGATCTTGTCAGCCATTGAATGATGAACATCATTGCAAGAGAACATCAGGAAGTCCTAGGACCAAGGGATAGATTGGAAGATTGAAAGGATCCTAACTTAAAAATCCTGAGATTTTTTTTCCCTAGACTATCAATCTACAGGTTTGCTTTATCTTCTTTGGGATGGGATGGGAACAAGGGGATGCCTTTCCAAACAAAACAAAGGTGTAGATATCAACCATTTTTTTTATTTTTGAAGATGAATGGGTCCCAAAAATATAGGTGGAAATAAAGGTAATATCGGGTGCCAATGTCTTGCTTTCCAGATATTTATTTCATTTTTAAATATTAAAAATAGGAAACGTACCCAAAAGAAATTGATCAGAAAGCTTAGTTTGTGCTTAAACTGCAACCCCTGAACACCATGTTGCAACTCCAGTGATAGTTCAACTCAACATTTTTTGGACGGCTGATTCAAACTGGACATTCACATATTTAGTAGACTAGATTAGACTCTTAGAAACTTTCTTGGTCACTATCTTTAACATGCCTATCTCCTTTAAGAGAAGCTGCAGTGTAAAAGCAAGATGAAGCTAGATAGACTTGTGTCAATCCATCAACGACACATTTGTGATACTACTTTTGGAACAGTAATCTGCCTGAAATGGTATAAGGTTTCCTGCCTGAGCAGGGGGTTGGACTAGATGACCTCCAAGGTCCCTTCCAACTTTATTATTATTATTATTATTATTATTATTATTATTATTATTATTATTATTATTATTATTATTATTATTACAAAGTGAATATAAATGAGTAGTGTGAGGTGGCTATATATAAAAGATAACTATGGTGGGTTTTTTTAAAAGTTTGTGCCTGTATCAAAGAGTTTCCAGTCTCCAGTCCACTTTCTTTTTCGCTGGGCAGATCTCTTCTCCACTATTGGGACACCATACTTTAAGAAAGATTTAGAGCAGGGGTGTCAAACTCAATTTCATTGAGGGCTGCATCAGCATTGTGGTTGCCCTCAGGGGGCTGGGTGGATATGGCCAGGGTGGGCGTGGCCTACTGGGTGGGCGTGGCTAGAGTGTGAATGGCCTGGGTGGGCGTGGCCAGCTCTACATCGTTCGCATCAAGGGTGCCTATGGGAGTCTGGGCACGAGTGGGACAGATCTGAGGGTCTCTGGCAGAAGGAGGGTCTCTGGGCCAGGGCCAAGGCAGCGGGGGCCGTTCCCTTATTGTATTCCAGGATGGCTTCGCGGGCCACATGAAACCACTTCGCGGGCCGGATCCGGCCCCCGGGCCTTGTGTTTGACATGTCTGCTTTAGAGAAACTGGAAGAGATTTGGAGAAAGGCACCAAAGATTATCAGAGGCCTGGAAACTAAGCTATTAATTAATTAGTTTATATTTCATATTTCTGAACTGCCCATCTCTCGGAGAGGAGCTCTGGGGGAGTGAAAAGAGATGGAAAGACCAAAATCTTGAGCCTTGAAACAAGACCAGTGAGAAGAAATTGGACAGTACCGTTTAGATACCTAAAACTATCAAGACCTCTTCTCCACTATTCCTGGATAATGTACAGAGAGGATCATGGATTTAAGTTACAGGAAAGCATATGCTGACTGACTGACTGAATGAACCTTTATTATCAAAGTACAACGTGTATACAGTGAGATTGGCTGAGCCTCCCTTCATGCCCCCCCCACCACAACTCACAGTGACAACAAACCCACCATCTTGTTACACCATGTGAGCTAATTTCACAACACACCGGCCTCACAAGTCAATCATACATAGAGTTATTTCCCATTCAGGAGCCTGACAGCCCATGGATAGAAGCTGTTCTTCAGCCTGTTAGTGCAGCTGGCTATACTTCTATATCTCCTACCCGATGGTAGAAGAGTACCTACCAAGGTGTGAGTCATCCCTGAGAATTTTCCTCACTCTTCCAAGGCAGCGAGCCCTGGAGATGTCATCCAGTGGTGTCACGGGGCAACCCACAATGTTTTGTGCTGCGCTCACCACCCCCTGTAATATCTTCCTATCTGCAGCTGTCAGGCCAGCATACCAAACCACAATACAGTGCGAGAGGACGCTCTCTATAGTAGACCAGTAAAAGATGTTGGGGAAAACTGTCTTTACAGAAGAGCAGTTCAAACAGTGCAACCAGTTACCCCAAATGGTGGATTTCTTTTTTCCCTGAATGTGTTTACAGGGTATCTGAACTTGAATTTCAAAAAGCAGAAGCAAATCAGCTTCTTTTAATAACATTAGTTTGATTCTACCAGACTCCTGATTTTTTACCAATGCAGTTTTCCTCCTACAGTTTGATTCTAGATGTCTGCTCAGAACAGGAGTTGGACTTGAAGGCCTCAGTGGTTCCTTCCAATTCTGTTTCTTTGATTTAAGAATGCAAATGTGAAACAGCCATTGGTCAAGATCTGTGTTTTTCTTGGCACAGTCTGAATGGGAAATGAAAGGTTCAAAACAGTGTCTCCCAACTTTGACAATGTCCAGGAGGTGAACTCCAATTTCTAGAATACAACAGCCAGCACAGCCATTGAGAATACTAGGAGTAGAAGTCCACTCACTTAGAACTTGCTAGGATTGGGAATGATTGACCCAGAAATTCTCAGCCAGATATGGCCAACTAACAGGGATCATCATTTCTTTTTCCTCTTCTTCAAAGAACCACTCCTTCCTCCACTAATTGTGATCTTCCAGCTTGTTTTCATTTAATTATTGGAAGCGGGGATGGGGGTGGGTGAAGAGAAGAACAGCTGTGAATAGACACAGAGAAAAGCAATACTGCAGGAGCTTTTCAGACTTGATCCCAGCCAGCTTCTTTAAAATAAAAGAAGAAAAGAACACTTGTTAAAACAAACATCAGTCTCACTTTGAGGGGTAAAAGAGTCCATGAAAAGAGAATGGTTTACTATGCATTAAAAATGTTATTTAGTAAAACCATGGATAGAATCATTAGCAAGAGAGAGAGGGGGGGTGGAATATATCTATCTCAGTGGGTGATTTCGAAAGTTTCTATCTCTCAGAGTTATCAGTTTATAATGATAAGGATTTAATAAGATTCTCTCCCAGGGTGTTTACCTTCCCAAGGAAGAGGGAAATCAAAGGCCCTGGTAAATGTGATTTTAAAAAAATCTATTTCCTTGAGGACAAGCTGACCTTGATGGCTTCATGGATACATTTGCATAGTTTTGGGCAATAAAATACAAGTAGTTTGCCATTGTCCATATCCAAGCTCAGCATCTTCCGGAGAGGTAAAAAAAGGCAAGATGGCAGCTGTAGCAGCAAAAGGACGCCTCACCCCTTTTGCAGTTGCATTAGCATTGACAATGCACATTGATAAAGGGGTGCATTTGCCACTGTCTTGTCTTTTATGATCTGCAACCCCACCATGGCAGACAAGCTTTAACAACTTCCTGATCTAACTCAAAGCCTAGAGCAGGGATCTTCAGACTTGGCCCTTTTGTGACTTGTGGACTTCAACTCCCAGAATTCCTCAGCCAGCGTGCTTGGCTGAAGAATTCTGGGAGTTGAAGTCCACAAGTCATAAAAGGGCCAAGTTTGAAGACCACTGGCCTAGAGTGAGGCCAATAACCTCCCCCCCCCATTGCTCTTGCACAGGCATAGGATTTAGCATTGGTAGCTCAAACACTCAGGCAAGCACGAAAAGAGTGCTTGGGCTGGCAGAAATGTATATTTAATTCAAAGTAATTATCCCAATGGGGGTGCCCACAGGATACAGTCCAAAGAATCAAGATGGTGTAGCTCTGATTATCATCATCTTGACTTTTTTTTAATCATAACCTGTAGACACTTTTCCATCTAAATATGTTGCTGCTTCTGTCCAGTCTGTACAGGTAGTCTTTATGACCACAACTGATCCCAAAATTTCTGTTGTTAAGTGAGACATTTGTTAAGCGAGTTTGGGCCCCATTTTATGACCTTTCTTGCCTTAGTTGTTAAGTGAATCACTGCAGTGGATAAGTTGGTTAAGTGAATCTGGCTTCCCCATTGACTTTGCTTGTCAGAAGGTCACAAAAGGTGATCACATGATCTTGGGACACAGCAACGGTCATAAATATGAACCAGTTGCCCACACATCTGAATTTTGATCAAATGATCATGGGGATGGTACAAAGATTGTAATTGTAAAAAGGGGTCATGTCACTTTTTTCATTCCTGTTGTAACTTGGAACAGTCATTAAATGAATTATTGTAAGTCAAGGACTACCTGTACTTAATTGTGTGACTGATCAAATGAAATATTTCATGTAGCCTTTTCTTTATAGGGAGAAAGGAATTCATGGTGATCTGGGACCTCCGTACATCTGGATTGAGCGTCATGGAGGTGCTTGCATGTCAACATCACAACAGGAATAATTGCCAACTAATCTCCAGTTAAATGATACAATAAACATTTTAATTTAGATGCATAATCATATAGGAATATAGATTCTTAAAAATCCAAATAGCATTGTAAACCATTGTAAACAATTAGCTTCTGGTACAGAAATCTACATTTTTCATCTATTTCAGCTGTATGAAATTTGTTTTCAAAATGGCCACCCGGATTCTCTTAAAATTCTCTTAAGAACATCTAACAAAGGAAGATCAACCACCTCCTAAGGCAGCTCTGTTCCATTGTTGAACAGTTCTTATCATTCAGACATTTTTTCCTAATGCCCAGCTGCAATGTACTTCCTTGTAAATAAACCATTGTTTCCTGTCCTGTTTTCTGAACAACTATGACTAATTCTATCCCTCTTTTACATGACGGTCATTCAGATAGAGATAGTCCTCACATTACATCTATTCATTCAATTACCATTCAAAGGGGCACTTATGACTGGTTTCATAGTTGTATCAGTTGCAGCATCTCACGTGATTGTGGTCACATGATTGTGATTTGGTGTTTGGCAACCAGCTCACAGCTGCAACATTGCAGTGTCCCACAATCATGTGATCACCATTCGTGACCTTCCCTGCCAGCTTCCCATAAACAAAGTCAATGGGAAAGTCTGAGGGAAGTCACACAGTAAGTTGCTCCTGCATGTTGCTCTTCTGTGGGTAGTAGGAAGATACTGCCCTCCATAGCTCCTCTCTACACTCCATAGAACCCACCCAGCCCCTCACACCCCTTCTTGCACCCACCCATAGCATCCACATGTGACTGCCTATGAAGGCCATCTGCTGAGAAACTAGTGAACTTCCTTGTGCAGTTGTTGGCCACTCTGAGATTAGACAGCAGGACTACATGGCAATTGATCTGCTTATATTCTTCTGAAGACAGTTCAAGTTTCTGCAAACTTTTGTTCTCCAAACTAAACTCATCTGATGCCTCCAACCATTCTTCATATGGTTTTCCTTTCAGCTCCCTTGTCATCTTTATTGCTCTTCTCTAGACATGCCCTATTTTGTCAATATCTTTATTAAGCTGTGCGCCCAGAACTGGACACATTGTTCTGAATGTAGCTTGATTAATGAAGAATGGAGAGGAACAATTATTTCTTTTTGATGTGCATATCAATGACCTCACTTTCACTGTATTACAACAGTGGTCTTCTATACTTCTATTAAATCCCAAGAAATGATATAACGAGAGAACTCATTTGGGGCTTTTCAATGGTAACTCAACTGCCATTACTAAGGGAAGACCTGTCCTTGAGAAAGTCTCTTTTTCCTGGAAAAGGTCAGAATAATTGCCTATTCAATTTCCCTGCTGCTGAATTTGGTGAAGAATTCCAAAAGGCAATTTGCACTCAGCTTTATATGTATCGAGTAGGATTTAGAGACTTCCATGCACAAAGAGTGTTTCTAAGTAGAGCTGGACTTAATTTGTTGACTTTTTCTTCAACACCAGCCATTCATGGATTGCAACACTGAAGCACCTCTGTTTGATGGACTTATATGCAAAGAGAAATGAACCACACACAGGAGAGATCTGAAAAGCTTTGCATGTGCAGGGAGCACAGGATTCAGGACTCTGGATATTGAAATATTGTTGAATTACAGATCCTACTAACAATTTTCAGTAGTAATTCAGAGAAGAGCTAAAGAGCGTTTCCTGCAACTCTCTTAGCTTTCCATGAAGGTATCAGCAGTTCTAGCATTGCAAACTAAGTTTGCAAAAAAAAAGTGAATGGAAGATATAAATCAATGATGTTCAATTGCTTGTTGCATGAAATGATGCACCTGGTATTTGAAAGTTCTTCTAAGGACTAAATACCAAAGAAATCAGTCAGGATCACAACAAAATCTAATTTGATTTAATTTTAAATTTCATAAAACACAGTTCAAAAGTTCATTCTTAATAGATTTCATTCTCCCCTCTGTTGCCATATTCAATATAATAACCTAGCTCCATAAAGATTTTAAAGTGGTTGTGTATTGTGGGTTTGATCTGTGGTCTCAGGTAGTTCCTTTGAGTAATAATGAGTTTAGAATCCAAACTACAGACCAAAATATGCATTAAATTTATGTAGGGCTTGTTGTCATATGTGGAAAATATTTATGCCTGATTTGACAAGCTCATTAATATATAATATGATTTCTTTAGATATGACTTAGCAGACACATGAACCCCTCCTTCTTAACAATGATGATGTTACCTAGTTTGGTAATGAAACATTTGCAAGAAAACCACTGAGTGAAAAATGTACCCACAGTTTTTAGTGGTGGTTTTTGGCAGGTTTGGGTAACAAAGATTGTAACCACCTGAGATCCTCCCATCAAAATTGACTGGCAAAATTACTAAGTTTAGATGCTACAGTGTTGGATATTTGAGAGTAAGCAGGGATTTTTAAGGATGTGAAAGCAACCAGTTTCTTTCTCGGCGTCCTTTTAGTGTGATTAGGATGGGAATCATAACAAGAGGACTTTGAGAAAGACCAACCTCAAAGAATCTCCTCCCAAAAGAAAAATAGACCAAAAAAAAAAATCAGCCCAGTCCCTTTCCAAGGATGTCATTGTGTAGTCAGACAGGCATCTGGAACTTTGTGAAAAATCGAAAGGGTGCATTGTAGCATATGATTTCTCACGGCTAGCACATCTTTGATTTCTGGCTGAAAACAGTGCGTGAACTCAGGGAAATCTGGCTAAATAAACACTGAAAAACACAGAACCCCGAGGTTGTTCCTCATCACTCTTCTCCGTTCTGGTACCCATGATGGACTCGACTACAATCCCAATATTACTCAAGCAGCATGGCTTTGGACAGAAACTGATAGGAGGAACTAATTGGAAAAGCTAATTTTCTATGACTTTGAATTAAGAGCTATCCTCTATGGTTTTACTAGTATAGTTCTCCTGGAAGTTTTTTTTTTCTTTCCAAAATATGATTTATAAAATGAAGCGTATATATGTATTTATTTATAAGCATGTATGTCTTTCTTAGAGAAAGCCCAAGTCTGAGACTTAACTTTCCTGTGCTAACAGAGTGGTTTGTTGATAGCCATAGCTAAGAAACCCATTTGCACAGAGTATAGCACCCAAAACATCTGCTCCTAAAACTTCCATGGTTTCTTTAGCCCTGTTACAGCAAGTGAAGAGTTAATTACAACCTCAAAGATTTCCAGTAAATCCTGTTAATTTGGAGTACTTGATTCCTGCTCAAATATACACTCTGTTAGGAACATGGTGAGATAAAGCTTCAGCCAACCAACCAGTAGGGACTGAAGACTCTTCCTCCTTTTTTTGTTTTTACTTATCAACCACATGTTGCAAGTACAGTGCAGTTTAAATGTAAGGCCTGACCTTTTTAAGATCACAGGCTGTTGCTCTGCAAAGACAAAGATCAAAGGTCCAAAATGTTTGCAAGGGCAGAGACTCTTTTTTTTATTGTTTACTCAACCTAACTCATTTCTTTTGGAGCTGGTTGACACTGGCAGGTTAGATTCCATGTGCCTGAACAAAGTTTTCCACTGAGCAATATTCACATGGAGATGCAATCTCTATAAATCACACAGGAGAGTTCTCTTGTATTACTGCAAGAATGTGCGCAGCTATGAAAAATGTATATTAATTATGGCTAGGCAGTGTGCTTTTGGCCAGTTCCAGAATAATGTTTAGGAGTGCATGAGAACATGAACTTATCTGCCTGCAACTCTTTACACTGGGATTGTGCTATTTCTAGGATTGCATAGAGATTGTTTTACAGAGGCTCCCAAGCTAGTTTAACGAGCTGCTGATAGATACTATTTCATGATATTTTATGTTCCAAAGCTCCTCTTTGGAACACAGTCTTAAATGCTACACAAACCTTAATATTATAGGTCTCCTTAACATATGACCTTCTAAAATGTACTTAAGACCACCAAGGATAGGCCAGGGCAGAACAAAATTATAAGGCTTTAGCCAGCCTTCTTCAACCAAGTATTTTCTAGATAAACTGAGAATACACCTCCTCTTGTTTGTAGCCAGTATGGCTTCTGAGCTTGGAAGAATAAGAGTTGTGATCCCAGAATTATATCCAATAATATATAATTATTGCCCAGGGTACATTTTGCCAAGTCTTGAAAACTTGACCTTTTTTAGACTGATTCATATGTAACTGAAGTATTGTGCCTCACTAGTAATGGTTAATATCACAAGTCATAGCTTATTCAACTAACTATGGCTTAAAACACCTTGGTTTAGCATTATGTTTGGTTGTCAACAGACATTGGGAGGAGTACTATTTTACTTACCGTTTGGCTTCAAGCTTCATTTTTCCATTTGATCTACTATCACTGTGCTAGGAGGTCAACCCTACTTTTCCTGTGGCAGCTAAATATTTCTGCCTTTGTTGTTGTTGTTATCTACTAACATTTGTCAATCTTTCCCATCCTTGTGGACTTATCAACACCCCATTTTTCTTTCTCTAAATATACTCCCATCCCAAATCTTAACATCTTTTGCAAACTTCATCTCAGATTGCACTCTTCCTATGAGTCTGACTCTGTTTGTACTTGCATTTGGTGATCTGCGTCTCTCTTTTCTATACATTTCCCCATTCTATTTGTATTCAGTGGAATTCCTTCTTCTGTATCTGTCACCGCTCTTTTCAAATATCACCACTTTTCCTTGCTTCCTAGTGTAGATTACCGCTGTGCCTTTAGTATCTTGCTTTTAGGGTATCAACCCATTCACCTTGTTAGGGTCTGTATTGGGGCAGCAAGACATGACATTTAGGTATATTTCCAAAATTGTTGGAAAAACAATGCAGAGTAACCCCTGCTGTTTCCTCTATTTATAAAGGAAATTAAAAGGGCACACACCTTTTAAAACCAGGATGAGTTGGGTGGGATCAAGAACCATTTCTGGATGGAAAGTTCTTTTTTTTTCTTACATTCAAGAACTTTAGGCTGGTGACCAGTAAAGTCAATGGAGGGGATTGACATTTACAGTCTTTTTTTGTCAATTTGGAAGGAGATGAAGGAGAAAATGCTTGCATAAGTTTTGCAATGGTTTCACATCTATTTTGTCTCCTATTTTGGTTGAAAAATGAAGGGGAAATGGTGAACATTTGGTAGTTTTCTCACCAAATTTTAACAGTGATGAGGCAAGGTGGAGCACAAAATAGGGCTGGGGTATATTGGATCATTGGCCATGCATTACCATCCTCTAAAGAAGGACATACTACAAAGACCATGAGTCTTTTTGTGTCCAATTTCCACTTGGCACCATGCACTCATCTTTCTTCCATTCTTTCTTTCTATCCACAAGTATAAAGAGACTTCAGTCTGTTGCTTTCATTTTTGTGGTACTTGTGCAATCAATAATCCATAATCCCTTTATAATAAGGGAAGCTAAGGGACATTTTTTGTCTCCTGCAATCCCCCTTTCTAGGCCAATGTTTTTCTGGGCAGGAGAATTCTGGGAATTGACATCCATTCACACATGTTAAAGTTACCATGGTTGAAAAACTCCTCTCCAATCAATCAGAAAATACAATCTCAGTCCATTCCGGCCAATTTCACAATGCCTGAGCTTGATTTGCAGTGCTTACAGTATCAATTTTGTATATATCTCTGAGTAATGTCCACATGTTTAGATAGAGCTTCAGCTTTGACAAAATGTTCCTAAGTGAAGTGGGAAATTGATTTTTGCGGGAAAGTATCATCAGAAGACTGATTGTGTATTCTGATTGCTAGGCTATCAACACACTGATGGCTATAACACCTCTATAAATCAGCCTTTGAATCTTTTCCTCCTGCAAAAGTCATACCCATGTGTTTAACTTTCCTAAGGCCTATGTTTTTGTGAAAAGAATTCAAAATGTGTGGTCAACTATCATTTGAGGCACTCAATCTTTTCATTCCATTCACTACGCCAGCTCTGTTGATGAGGTAGAACATAGAACACAGAATAACAGAATTGGAAGGGACTGTGGAGGTCTTCTAGTCCAACCCCCTGTTCAAGCCTGAGACCCTTTACCACAGGGGTGTCAAACTCAATTTCACTGAGGGCCGCATCAGCATTGCGGTTGCCCTCAAGGGGCCGGGTGGGTGTGGCCAGGGTGGGTGGGGCCTACTGGGTGGGCGGGGCTAGGGTACGTATGGCCTACTGGGTGGGCATGGCCAGCTCTACATTGTTCGCATCAAGGGTGCCTATGGGGGCCTGGGCAGGAGTAGGACAGATCTGAGGGTCTATGGCAGAAGGAGGGTTTCTGGGCCAGGGCCAAGGCAGTGGGGGCCATTCCCTCACTGTTTCCAGGAAGGCTTTGCGGGCCACATGAAACCACTTCACGGGCCGGATCCGGCCCCCGGGCCTTGTGTTTGACATGTCTGCTTTACCATGTCAGACAAATGGCTGTCCAGTCTCTTCTTGAAAGCCTCCAGTGATGGGGCACCCACAACTTCTGAAGGCAAGCCACTGGTTGATTGTTCTCACCATTAGGAAATTTCTCCTTAGTTCTAGTTTGCTTCTCTCCTTGATTCTTTCTCTCCATCCATCCATCGTTTCTTGTCTTCCATTGTTTCTTGTTCATGCTTATATGTGAACTTAGGTGAAATACTCAAGGCTCAGTTCAGAATGATCATAAGAAATAACAGATATGTGATCATTTCTAAAATATCTTACCTCATACTCCCTAAATAATTATTTTCTTTCAGACCATTTTGTCTACATGCCAGCATTCACCAATATCCTGTGTTAACAAACAGTGTACACAAATGTTCAACACAATCTTAGGCACTAAAACCAAAGCAAATTGCTGCATTAAAAAACTCTCATTCAGCCCTTTTTTCTCCCTGGGACACCTGCTAATGATTTATTATAGACAATCTAGTTCTTGTCTGGATTTGACATCAGGTTTTCCCTCTAACTTCCTGTTAGTCCTAAGAATGTATCCTTTCTCTCATCTTTTGCCTGCAAGGCAATTTTTTAAATAAAATAAAATAAAATAAAATAAACCAAATGAAAGTTGGTCATGTTCCACTCCATTTCTGATATGTGTGGGTTGTTGTTGTTTTTTTTTTAAAAAGAACCAAAAGTAAAGAAAAAAGAAATGAGTATATGGTAGGTGGGAGGAAGAAGGGGGAGATGTGAGCAGCAGCAACAGCTGTCATTAATGCTGGGGGAAAAAAGATTCCTTTCCAACCATCAAAGGTTTTAAAAGCTGCTGTTAATGGCAACACTTTCCTAAAACAAAACAGAAAAATCCCTTTGAAGAAGATGACAGCTGAGGGAAGAAGGCTCAAGTGGGTGCCCTGGTTGTAACATGTAGTAGTGATCAGAGGAAGGGAAGAAGAAGAGAAGGAGAAAGAGGAGGAGGAGGAGGAGGAGGAGGAGGAGACATTAACTATGGCATGCTCTTCAACATATCAAAGCTTTGCCTAGCATTTGGAGTAAACCTGCTCCAATTCAAGAGCTACAGTGACTGCACTTCACCAAAAATAGCCTCAAGTCATAGACTTCTTTTGCCAACTGTTTTGCAGATCAAAGGGAAGCCCAGTTAAATCACAACTTATCCTCTTGAGATAGATACCTGGGAAAGAAATGGGGGCATTATGTGACCAGCTTTCCAGTGAGCTAAGATATAGCTTTATATTCTATTTTAGTGCTATTATCATAGCTGCAAAAAATGTGATTAACTGCTTGATGGCAGAAATGGCCAGTTGTAACACCTTGCCACCAACCGAGGGTGATTTGCAATGCAGAGATTGTGGGTCCAATCCATTTCCTAGGGAAATATAAGATTTTTTTTAAAGATAGACTTTACCTGTGCTGATCCACAGTTACAATAATAACCATCTTTTAAGGCAGGTCTATTAGGTAATTATTATTTTTTTATTTTGGCACCATGAGATGAAGCTTCATTTCAAGAACCATGATCTGATCCCAGAAGAAAGCAATGTTAAACCATGTATCTTTCTGTTGTGAAGAAAATGATATGATCTGGTAGGTAACTACCAGAAATCAAATTTAGCTTCAGGAATGCTTTGCTTTTAAATATTTTGACCCCCTACAGCAAAAGTGCTTAAATATCACCTAATGTGACTTGCTTGCTATTGACTTTGTGTGTTGTGCCAAATGGGCAATGAATAAATCACGGTTTCTTTAAGAACATTAAACCATAGTTTTCAGTTCATTTACCAATAACTTTTATACTATTTCAAAAGGTCATGATCACTAATTTATTTAATCACCAATAAACAAATAGTCTACAAGCAGGCATGAAGCAAGCCTGTACCTTAACAACAGATGCAAACAAGGTTGTGTGGTTTGTGATATTCTGACTTATCCCTGCTTGTATTTCTCCCTCACTGAAGTCTCTAATCGGCCTACAGTGATATAAGTCAAGTCCAACTTGAAAATCATGGGGGTAACCAATGATATTTGAAGGGAAAAAACAGCCATTATTCCTCAGCTTGTTTGCAATAATCACTGTCTTGTTTTGGGCTTTGAAAATAAACCATGACTAAATATGATGGAAGGGATTTGAATATGAAACTATTTGATCCTTTGTTTGTCGCTGGTTGTTTATTGTAATATGTACTGGCTAAGTGACAATCAACTCAAGACATTGATAACTCCCTATCTAGCTTCATTTTAAGATAAGATAATCTTTATTGTCATATTTTTACTGTGGGCACATTGGCACACATTAAAAATGAAATTTCTTCAGCTCATGAGTCTATTCATCCATTGTTTCTCTTGACATTTGGCTTTATATTCACTTCTTCATCAAATGGTGTAAAACACATAAATAGGGATAAAGATTTCAGATCATTGCATCATTTTATCCTTGCAGTTGATCTGATTCTGAATTTTGTTACCTGCTCCATTGCTTTCCACCCAGTGGTGGGATTCAGCCAGTTCACACCAGTTCAGCAGAACTGGTAGCTATTTTTTTGTTGCCCAGGCCCAGAATGGAATTCTGGAAGTGGCGTCCACACAGAGAATCAATTGTTCACATATTTGAATCCCACCAATGTTTCCACCCTGCTGTTTGACCCATCCTGGCTTTATCATTTCTGCTTTATAGTTTTTGTTCTACAATTATCTTACTTTTTACATTTTTAATTTTATTAATGCTTCCCAGAGAACCTCAGTGGTTGGGCGGGCTAAGCATTCTTTCATTCATTCATTCAATCAATCAATAAAAATAATCAGCTGTACATGGAGCTTTCCTTGTAAAGTGTTTGAGAGTATCAAAAAGTGAAAAATATACCAACTGGTCTGTCCTTCTATCAGTGCTTGAGATCCAGAATGTGAATCAACTACATTAACATATAATTTGTTTCAGACTCAACTAATGGTACAACTCTGCACTTATCTACCCCTCAAACGGTTTAGGACATTTTATGTAAATTATATAGTGTGTATGGAGAGAGAAAAAGAAAATTGTAAAGAATGTAATTAGAGAAAGCAAGCAATTATTAAGGTTAAAACCAGCAAATAAATGCAGAGCAATTTTGAGGGAAATAAAACTAATGTTTTCCAAATATGTGAAAAGAGATAGATATGGATGTTTCAGCAAAATTCAAAATAAATATGTGAAATCAAGATGAAGCGAAATATTAGTAAAAGGTAAAGGTAAAGGTTCCCCCGCACATGCGTGCTAGTCATTTCCGACTCTAGGGGCCGGTGCTCATCTCCGTTTCATAGCCGAAGAGCCAGCGCTTGTCCGAGGACGTCTCCGTGGTCATGTGGCCGGCATGACTAGACGCCAAAGGCGCACAGAACGCTGTTACCTTCCCACCGTAGTGGTCCCTATTTTTCTACTTGCATTTTTACATGCTTTCGAACTGCTAGGTGGGCAGAAGCTGGGACGAGTAACAGGCGCTCACTCTGTTACGCGGCACTCGGGATTCGACCACACCTGGAATACTGCAACCAATTTTGGTCACCATACTACAAAAAAGTTGTTGAGACTTTGGGAAAAGTTCAGAGAAGAGCAACTAAGATGAGACTAAAACATATGAAGAATGGCTGCAGGACTTGGGTTTGGCTAGTCTAAAGAAAAGAAGAAGCGGGGGTGACATGAAAGCAGTATTCCAGTATTTGAGGGACTGCCACAAAGAAGAGGGTGGTCAACTTATTCACCAAAGCACCAGAGGGCAGGACAAGAAACAATGGCTGGAAACTGATCAAACAGAGAAGCAAACTGGAATTAAGGAGATACTTCCTAACAGTGAGGACTATTAACAGTAGAACAGCTTGCCTTCAGAAATTGTAGGTGCTCCATCACTGGAGGTTTTCAAGAAGAGACTAGAGTCTAGACAGTTACTTCTATAAAATGGTATACGTTCTCCTGCTTGAGCAGGGGGCTGGACTAGAAGACCTCCAAGGTCCCTTCCAGCTCTATTCAATTCAAATAATGTGTGATGAAACTAAGATGAGGGGATTTTTAGAGTTTGTTTTAGAGAATTATATAGGAACTATAGTGATGCGTTAAAGGTTGGGTCTGAAACGAATGATGTTGTGTTCTCTTGCAAATTTATCATTAATGGGAGCAAACACGACAGGTTGTTGATTTCCATTTGCATTATGAAATTTGTATTGTGAAAAGCAACCAAAGAGAAGAATTCCATGCATTTAAGTAATGCTGCATCATAACCTCCCTTGCAGTTTTCTTCTTTTCTGAAAGAGGTTTTTTCCCCTCTTTCTTGATACTTTCTTCTTGCATCGTTGCGTAAGGATTTCTTTTAAAGACACATTGGGATCTGAAAGAACTGCTAGAGAGAAGTTCCCTGAAGTTCAGAAGACAAAATTCTGGTCCCGGTGACCTACCCAGCTTGATTTCTGATATAATTGGTGGAGACAAAGAATGCTTTATTGTTTTGACATTTCTTGGTCATGTTTTGTGGGGTGAACCTTGATAGGGCTTATTTTGAACGTAGGGAACGTTCTTCAAGATCTCGGAAGATCTGAACCCTAATTTACACATATTTTAACTCTTGGCTACATGGGCCTGGTAAAATGCTATAAAATTAATTGCAATATCAACATTCAAATTCTGCCAGACTTGTACTCTAGTTATGATGCCACAGTTATGAAGTGGGGTGGAGTTTGCATTAAGATGTCCTAAAGCCTGTTTTTGTCTCTGTTAAAAATTCTGGATGGCTGTGTTTGGCCCTTTGGAACTGAAAAAAATGTGATAATATGACATTTCTCTGATGAAGCTCTCCAAACATCTCTTTTTCAACTTTGAAAGTAAATGCTTAATCAAACTGAATGAGAGCTGGCAAAGGAAAAGCAGGAAAATTGGCAAGAAAATTAATCATTGGACCAGCTTGCCTCTAGAAGCTGTGGGTGCTCCAACACTGAAGGTTTTTAAGAAGAGATTGGACAATCATTTGTCTGAAATGGTATACAGTTTCCTGCTTGGGCAGGAGGTTGGACTAGAAGACCTCCAGAGCCCTTCCAACGATGTTATTCTGTTAAAAAATTACTGATTTATAAGATAATTCCATATATTGTCATTCAGAGAGTTGTCAGGTCTGCACATAAAGATGATTTTGGGATCAGTTTAAACTAGTGCTTCCCAAACTTGGATAAAGTACCCAAAACTGAATAAAAGTGCTCAAAACTGAATAAAAGAGCCTTGGTGGAGCAGTGGGCTAATGCCTCCTTAAGTAACACCAGCTGCCTGCAATTAGTGCAGGTTCGAGTCCCACCAGGCTCAAGGTTGACTCAGCCTTCCATCCTTCCCAGGTAGGTAAAATGAGGACCCAGATTGTTGGGGGCAATTAAGCTGACTTTGTAATAATGCCACTTGGGGGGGTGTATGAAAGCCCTAATAAGCAGGCATATACATAGAATGAAGGCTATTGCTAAGCTTGTAAGCCGCCCTGAGTCTTCAGAGAAGGGCAGGATATAAATGGAATTAAAATAAAATAAAAATAAAAATAAAAATATGAACATCGACTGAAAATGCTTTATCTACAGTGAGTAAAAAGGACTTTCTGATAAGTGGTTTTGAATAATGAAGGACAAAATTTGGGAGGCCCTTGGTTTAAACTGTTTTGAAAAGCATCAAAAGCAAACTATATGAGCTCTGAGTTTGACAGCAAAGTGTGTACATTGGCTAATTTGAAGAGTTGTAAGTAAGCAGAAAGGATTACAAAAAATACGTGAAGTTTAAAAACCACTTGAATTATACAGAGGAAGGAAAATGAAAAGATGCCAAGAAAGCGGAATTCATGAGAAATTTAGCTTCTTTCTTTGAACAGTAACGGTAAACTTACTCAGGGCAAGGGAAATTGATTTAAAACATGCTGGTTTAGAGAATTCTTTTTTGCTGTTGCTGTTGCAAAGATTAAAGGGGGAACAAATACTCTTGCAATTATATTGCAAATCATTCAGAGACCTGCCATTATCTAATCCCAAATTAGCCCTTTGAAAAAGAAAGCTGAACCATACTTTCAACTGTCTTTAAAGCAGCATACTGGGGTCACGCTAAGCCCTCAGGTGTAGCTTTTTATCTTGCATTTTGCTTAGGTGCCGAATGGAGTCAGAATTCCACTGGCAATCCTGAGTCCAGATTTCATTTCCTAGTTGTGAGCTTTTCTGGTTTTGATAACTTCCTTCCTCACTTCTGAAAGCAAGACTTAAAATGAAAAATCCTAAAGGAATTATCTCTTTGCCAGTCATCCTAAAACACAAATGTAGGGGAGTGAGTCTATACATATGTTGTATTAGTATGTTTTAGGTGTGTATCATGTGTGAGTTTTACTTTGAGAGCGGACAACTAAATTTCATTTTTGATGTGTGCCGTTGTGCCCACAGTAAAAAAAATAACAGTAAAGATTATCTTATCTTATAAATACCCACCCCTGTAAATTTTAAAGCAGCATGCTGGCTGAGGAATTCTGGGAGTTGAAGTCCACAAGTCATATTAGGGCCAAGTTTGAAGACCCCTGTTTTAAAGGGTTCGTGTGGCTACTCAGTTCCTAGTAAGTTAGAACCTAACCTCTTTTTTGGCCTTAAAGACCCCCAAAAATATGCCTTTTAAGCAGATTGTCAATGCTGATTTTATGTATTCTTGTGAGGTGCTAAACTATCTTATTGGTCACTTATATAGTCAGTTGAAAGCATGCGTTAAATAAGCCAAAGACCATAAAATAGTGCCATTTTGCCCCTTGCTGGCATCAGGATCAATATACAGTACGAAAACAAAATGTACTGGTGGGTGTCCAGGGGAAAAAAAAGAAGAAGGACTAAATGGTAGGAAAGGTCCATGTTTGTACTGTGAAATCTTACCCTGTGTGTGACCCTTCACTAAGCATTTTTGTTTTTGAAGCTGCAAATTAATTGGACCCCAGTTAGAATTAATCTTCTGCCTTCCGCCCCAAGGCTTGCCTGCTATAAGTTACATAAACAGATATGGAATTAGAACACTTTTAAATGTCTTAATTATGGAAAATTAATTAAGAGACTTTGCCCTGTGGGCTGTTTGAAGTCAAGCCGTATGATTGGCCAGGGGATAATTTCCAACTAATATTGGTTTAACATCCTGTTGGATTGCTTCCTGTGACTCATGATGGTGGCACCAGAGCAATATAAAAGCTGGCACGGTGCCTTTCAACATCAATCCTCCTTTATGGGAAAAAGGAAGTCTTAAGCTTCTTATTTGTCAATTTGCAGCATGAAATCGGAGAGCCTATTTCAAACATTAACACATATAAACAAACACAATGTTCTGCTTTAGAATACTGATGGCAGCAAAACCAATGTTTTTGCTTTAAGATTAAACCATTACTTAAAATAACACAACAGTTTGGAAACCAACACAGTTTTACTTGCAAAATCTTTGTCAGGAAAGCATCAGGCTATAGACCTGGAAGTTATTGATGGTTGGTCAACTACCGACTGCAGAAGAGCAATTTGAATATTTTTAAGATTTCAGACACATCCTTTATACATGTTATTCAGAGCAATTTCAAGGCAATCGTTTTATAGGAACAAAACATGTAGTTATTCCATGTAGTTATTTAGTGGGGCTGTACAAAATAATTCTGAGACAGAGGTCCCCGACCTTCACGGCTCTGTGGACCGATGGGGGTGACGGCAGTGGGGAGGGGAGAAAGGATGATTTTGCACAAGCAGTGGGTGCGTGCACTCGCATGTGAAGATCCATTTGTGCAAGCAGCACTGCTTGTACAAATAGACTTTCGTGTGCTCACCCGCTCACCCACTGCTTACATGGCTTGGTTCCCAGCGAGCCATGGCCTGGTACCAGGGGGTTGGGGACCCCTGTTCTAAGAGACATTGTGTATCTCTAAATCCATTACTCAAGTACGCACTTATCACAAGTAACTAAGCCAAGCTTCAGGAAGATATTGCCCTTTGATACCAGTTCACACACTTGCTTTGCTCAGATGATACAGCATTTCTCCAGAGTGTCAATGGAGATTCTCAGTCACCCAGGTCATGGTTGTCCCAAAGGTGCTTTTCAAAAGGCAATTAGACTTTCTTGGTTTTTTTTTCCCTTGAAAATGTTTTGCTTCTCATCCAAGAAGCTTCTTCAGCACTGAGTGAATGGTGAAGAATAGAAGGATATCTATTCAGTCCCAAGAAGGTTCTACACCCATTTGCACTCTGATTCAGGTGACCCTGAGGGTACAGATAAATCCCCAAATGGCCTCAACAACTCCCAGAGAACAAATGACAGACCGTCAGAGTGCTAATGGCCAGATGACTAAAGAATATAAATCCTTCTGTTCCCCAGCAGTCAGTCAGAACTGAAGAAACTTCATGGATGAGAAGTTAATTGTTTTCAAGGAAAAAACCATTTCTTGGTTTGTTTGTTTTTCTAGTTGCCTTTTGAAAAGCACCTTTGGAATATTTCTCCAAAGACTTTTGCAGACCCCTGGCATCTAATGACTTTAACAGAACGGAACAGAATAACAGAGTTGGAAGAGACCTTGGAGGGTCTTCTAATCTAACCCCCTGCTCAGGCAGGAAGCCCTACACCATTTCAGACAAATGATTGTCCAATCTCTTCTTTAAAACTTCCAGTGTTGGAGCGTTCACAACTTCTGGAGGCAAGTTGTCCCACTAATCAATTGTTTTAACTGTCAAGAAATTTCTCCTTAGTTCTAGGTTGCTTCTCTCCTTGATTAGTTTCCATCCGTTGCTTCTTGTCTCAGGAAGCAAAAGTGACTATCGCTTGTTCTCAAATGGTAGAACTACCTACCTTCAAACTCATCTTGCAAGCCAACATTTTAGATGAGCAATACAACTTAGAGTCTGGTCTTATGATCTAATAAGGTAAAAATATTTGCCTATAGGAAATACACAAAACACAAGATCTGCCAATTCAAAGGAAAATACCAGCTTATGTGAAATTTCCAAGAACCTGGAACAGAATCAGAAATAAGTTGAGCCAGCTCTCTTAAACAAATGACATCTTTGGGTTAATCAGTTCCAGAGCTAATTCTGGGTGAAAGAAGTATTGACTGTTGGCTCTTTCCTTTGTACTAACTCAGCTTCTCCCCAGATTCTGGGATTTGTACTTGGTATTCTAAAAATAGTTCCTGCAGGTTCTTCATGTAGCTTACTTTCTCTGTTGTGAAAGCAATGAGAATTCTACACTGTACTCTAAGCTGCTGGTCTCTCACGCTCCCATCAGCTGTTTCTTAAGCCAACTTCAGAAATTCCATTCCAGATGGACGTACATTAAAACCTGGACAGCCTGATGCTAAGTCTGGATTACAGTCACCATAAGACCTGACTGGTCATTCCCCTACCTCTTGTTTTCCTCACCCATGCTGGAAAAGCAAGTCTCAATGGGTGACTTTTGGGTGGACTGATCTAGCAGCACTTGACTGTATTTTAAAGGATTATTCATTCCCAGCCTTCTCACTGTGGGATTCAGAGACCATTCATCGCAGGGTGTCCAAAATGTCTCTCTGCCTACGGAGAGTTTATTGTCTTTTATACAGTTTTAACAAGCAGGAAATAACGCACAGCAAAAGCATTGTTTATTGGTGTACTCCCTAGTCAATCTTAGAGAACATCCGAACATCCCAGCCAGGGCAGAGTCTCTCATATCTAGCTGGTTCCTGGCAGTCCTTGGCAGTGCTAACTGGAATGAGCTCATAGACATGCGGATAACAGGATACTAAGGCAGGCAGTTTGCTGCACACGGTCCCTTCATATCCTTGACCTCCATCTCTACATCTCACATTACCTCCTTTGACATTGCCATGCCAACTTCTCTTTTTTTCCTTCTTATGATGGCATCACAACTCTGATGCTACAATGATCAAAGCTATAGGAAACAGGTGGTCCTTTCATCCTTACCTTCCTTTGTAGGTCTTTGGTAAGTGAAATAATTGATAGTTTCTAGGAATATTCTAGAATATTCTTATCATACGGCATAAAAAAAATAAAGGCAGTGGAAAGGAAGCTTTGCATAACTGTGGGAAGGGGGGGGAACATGCTTCAACTAGTCTGGTCAAAAAATGGAAAGGGTAGCTACTAGATACTAGAAGGTGGAAGGACAGAATGGAGCATGAGTATCAACATCCACCTCAAGAATCCAAATAAAACTCCAGGCTCATTCTGTCTCCAAAACTTTTACTGTTTATTGAATACACTGCATGGTACTGTCAAAGCAAAACTAACTCTGAGGTTCCAACACCAACTCATAGACTTAAACAATAATATTCCCAGCCAAATCCACAATGTCTGCTTCAAATCCACACATGTTCTGGGTTCCTTGAAAAGGTTTCAGGCTCTCAAGGTCTTCAGTTGAATTGTAGAAATTTTATTTTTCCATCTAACTGGCTTGAAAATAACACCTCCCCCCCTTTAATCTAAAGGCAAATTGAAACACGGAGGCATGTAGCTGCCAAAGTTTCATCCTTGACAATGAGCTTCTAGGGTTGAAATACAAGTAATCCTTACTGACCATTCAGCAAGCATTCAAAGTTATGACAGTGCTGAAAAAAAGGAGACTTATAATCAGTCGTCAAAGTTCCAGCCATTGCACCACCCCCATAGTAACATACTGTAATTGTTATCTGGGTGCGTGGCAACCAGCTCACACTTATTTATTTTTTTAACCCATCTTTGTCATTCTTATAAATAACTCAAGGTGGTGAACATAACTAACACTCCTTCCTTTAAAATTAAAATAGTATCTTTCCTTCATAAATGCTTCTTGGATTTCTTGACTAAGATTGTTATGTATTAGACTTTATTGGAACACCTAAAGCTTGTATAAGAGTCACCACCGGGAGGCGTTGAACTGTAACTGTTTTGGTGGGAAGCATTTTCGGCGGGAAACAGAGGTTCAATCCGATTGGTTGGTTGAGTACCTGGCCAGGTACTGGCCAGGTATATATAAGAGTGCAGTTAGCCCCTATTCCCCCGTACAGTCACTTCCACTGAATAAAGTGCTGTTATGTTGTACTCATCGGCCTGGCATCCTTCCTGCTCTCCAGAACCCACTACACAACAAAGATCATTCATGGTAGGACTTACAAAGGTTTTCCCAATGAAATTATCTTCTGGATCTTGCCTGCTTAGCTTCAGAGATGGAATTACAGCAAGTCACCACTAGAGAAATTCCCTGACATTATTTCCAACCAGTTCCTACTTGGTTTAATGGGGAAAAATGTATTTGAAAAAGTGAATTGCAGTGAAAGTGGAGATTTTGAACTTATTTAGTTACAGAGGTGATCAAGAGATCTGGCTGACTATCCTCTCTTTCATTGCACCATCATCTTGCCAGCCTTCTTTATCCACCCCGGCTTCCCGGGCTTCTGTTTAATCCCAAGGGAAAGAAAATCATCATGAAGCTTCCCCTCAGCTGGACTCCTTCTTTTGCAATTTTTCCTTCTTGTGGAAAGTTGCAGTGCCATCATCTTACCACATTATCTGCCAGAGTGTTTAGTGAAAGATTTGCAAAAAAATATTGTGCCCAACTTTATATTTTCTGGACCACTGGATTTCCCCCACTCAGGCCATCAACAGGAGAAGTGATGACTCACTGGTTAAAGATGCTGAGCTTGTCAGCTAGGAAGCTGACAGCCCAGGTTTGAGACTGAACACCATGTGACAGGATGAGTTCAAAATCATGCAAATGCAAGTAGGTACCACTTCAGCGGGAAGGTAACAGCGTTCTATGCACTTGGGCGATAGTCATGCTGGCCACATGACCGTGGCAATGTCTTTGAATAGTGTTGGCTCTCTTGGCCAAGAAACAAAGATAAGCACCCACCCGCCCACCCCCAGGAGCTGGAAACGACTGGGCAGGGGAAACCTTTACCTCTAGGCCACCAACTAAGCTTAGATATGGAAGGCCTTATGTCTTGACTAAGTAGTCCTGCTTTCTGTCAGCCAGCATTGCATATTACAGGACCTTAATTGCCTGTTGCTGTATGAAACATGGATATTTGGTTAGTTAGATGTTTTCTTTTTTAATCTAACTGTGTGAGAGTTTTAGTTCAAACAATAATGTGTTTTTTTTTCCAACAGCCAGACTTTTATCCTTTGCCCTTGCGGAGATTCATACTAACACAATCCATGACTTGTCCTTGAGGCTTATGTGAAGATCTGTGAGATTGCTCTGTAAACCATCCACTCATTAATTTCAGCCACAAATAACTGTGCATCATCCAGCCCAACAAGAGAGCAGCTGCCTCTCAGAGTGCCTAGTGTGAAGAACACAGGCTAGCAGGATGCAAAAATAGGAAGATGAGCTCACAGTATTTGCAATTTTTATTATGAACAAAGGACCATTTTCAGGTTCCAGGGAGATCATCTGAAAATAAATCCCCATGCTGAAAGCTAGATAAAATTCATGTTGCCACCCAAATATTACCCAATATTTATGCTATATCTTCTTTGGATCTTGGTTCCTGGCTTGCTAGAATTGCCTTTCATTTAGGAGACACCAAGATATTGATGGCAATGCTAATGGTTTGAATTCCGTCCGAGTTTTTTTTTTTACTCGACTATTCAAGGAAGCTAAAAACAGTTAAAATGCAAAATACAAAATATAATTTGAAAATAATTTAAAATAATACTCACCTTAATTAAGATTATATCGAAGTCTTGGCATATTTTACTGCCCCACTGAAATATTTATTATTCTCTTGATAATTGATTTCATAAATTGTTATAAGCAAATAGAAATGTTCCAGGGCTTGCTTGCTTGCTTGCTTGCTTGCTTGCTTGCTTCCTTCCTTCCTTCCTTCCTTCCTTCCTTCCTTCCTCCCTCCCTCCCTCCCTCCCTCCATCCTTTCTTTCTTTCTTTCTTTCTTTCTTTCTTTCTTTCTTTCTTTCTTTCTTTCTTTCTTTCTTTCTTTCTTTCTTTCTTTCTCTCTCTCTCTCTCTCTCTCTCCCTCTCTCTCTCTCTCTCTCTCTCTCTCTTTCTTTCTCTCTCTCTCTCTTTCTTTCTTTCTTTCTTTCTTTCTCTCACTTTCTCTCTTGACCATTACACTATCTGCATTTGTTTTACGAGGCAGTCTTCTTCCACACAAAAGTTCTGAGAAAAGGAAGAAGGAAGGAAGGAAGGAAGGAAGGAAGGAAGGAAGGAAGGAAGCAAGCAAGCAAGCAAGCAAGCCCTGGAACATTTCTATTTGCTTATAACAATTTATGAAATCAATTATCAAGAGAATAATAAATTTGTGTGGAAGAAGACTTCTGAGAATACCATAGACAACCTAGAAAACAAACCAGTGGATCATCAAACAAATCAACCGAAAGTCTATGGATTCTCAATCATCCAGATCATGGTTATCACAAAGGTGCTTTTCAAAAGGCAACTGGACTTTCCTTGGTTTTTATCTTTGGAAAAGCACCTTTAGCAAATCATCCAAAAGTTCAAAGGCATCAATATTTTTTCCTATCCTCCTTTTTTAATATGAATATTATTAGTGTTAAAATATTTGAAATATTAGTCTTTTATGTTGCTACTCAGCGGTAACATTAATCTATAAAAGGTAACGGTAAAGGTTCCCCCGCACATGCGTGCTAGTCGTTTCCGACTCTAGGGGCCAGTGCTCATCTCCGTTTCAAAGCCGAAGAGCCAGCGCTTGTCCGAGGACGTCTCCGTGGTCATGTGGCCAGCATGACTAGACGCCAAAGGCGCACGGAACACTGTTACCTTCCCACCGTGGTGGTCCCTATTTTTCTACTTGCATTTTTACGTGCTTTCGAACTGCTAGGTTGGCAGAAGCTGGGACGAGTAACAGGCGCTCACTCTGTTACGCGGCACTCGGGATTCGACCCGCCAAACTGCCAACCATCTGATCGACAAGCTCAGCGTCCTAACCCACTGAGCCACCGCGTCCCTTGTAACATTAATCTATATCTATATCTATATATCATTTTTGTTCTATATGGTACTTTGGAAGAGTGTTTAGTTTAAAAGTAACTTACATATTTGAATTGTAACATAATAGGAGGAAGTGTCTGGAATCCAGATCAGGGATCATTCAGACCTGCAGTATTTCCTTGCTGGTTTCGCTTGTCCATTCTACCCCAGCCACAAAACCCAGGGGTGTGGACACAAATCCCAATCTGAGCATTATTCACTTGTTGCAGCCTTTGGGTAATTTCCACAGCTGTTTTGACTGGGCCGTATGTCCTGTTTTAGCAACAGGAACAACCTTTTTCAGTTGATTAAGAATCATTCTTGCAGATTCTAGGGGAGCTATTATTCTGCCAGTATCAGGAAATGATATTTCAGAAAATAAATTTCTTTGCCTTGAGGCCACAGCAAAAATTAACTGTTCCTAGGAAGCAAGGAAACAGTTGGCTGAGTCTAGATGCTGACAGATTTATCATTCCTGTCAGTGATGATAATGGGGTGATTATTACCTGAAAAAGGCATCTGCAGATTCTGAAGGGCGGCAGCAATGTCATCTTGATGAACTACGAATCCCATAATTGGAAACAGGCAGTCTGGGTACCATATATCCAAGTCAGTGCTTGCAAACCAATCTTTGTGTACCACTCTTACTGTAGTTCCTAGAGCACAATCAGAAGGCAAGAATGTCTTTTCAGCCAACCCAGCCTGTTCTAATCTGGCAATTTCCAGATGTGTTTGACTACAATTCCCATAACAACCATTTGGGAGAAAGCTGAGCCAACCTGATAGCTGATTGATACTGGAAACAAGGCAGTGATTTATTTTTCTGGTCCTTCTCAGCTTTGATTTCCAATTTTATTCTCCTGGTGCCTGGAAGTCTTGTTCTTTAGAGGTACGAAGGGGCTGGATATATATCTCTACATATCTAAGTGACTGGATCTATTTTTCTCCCTTTCCTGTAATAGATTGGGGAAGGTGAATTTGAGCAGAATACAGAATAACAGAGTTGGAAGGGACTTTGGAGGTCTTCAGACCCTTGCTTGAGCAGGAATCTCTATACCATTCAAGATAACATCAGACCACCCCCCCCCCAAAAAAAAAGAGCATCGATGCACATCTGGAACGTTTTTTTGGCTCCAATAAAAGGAAAAGGGAACAAAACGAAAGAGGTGATCTTGCCGTTAATTTCTAGTCATTAAGTCATTTTATGCTGTGATGGTCCATAATCTAAAAAGTACCATGAAAAGGAAAGATTCAGAAAGATTAAATTATCCGTTCTATTGCTGTTCCTGCTTCCTCTTCTTTCCTCTCTATGTGCCCTCAAAAACAAAGATGAGTTTAGATGTCCTGTATTTCTGGTCACCATTTTGTTTAGCCTACAAAATGAGGATAGGTAAAGGTAAAGGTAAAAGTTCCCCCACACATGCGTGCTAGTCGTTTCCGACTCTAGGGGCCGGTGCTCATCTCCATTTCAAAGCTGAAGAGCCAGCGCTTGTCCGAGGATGTCTCCGTGGTCATGTGGCCGGCATGACTAGATGCCAAAGGTACACGGAACGCTGTTACCTTCCCACCATAGTGGTCCCTATTTTTCTACTTGCATTTTTACGTGCTTTCGAACTGCTAGGTTGGCAGAAGCTGGGACGAGTAACAGGTGCTCACTCTGCTACGCGGCACTCGGGATTCGACCTGCCAAACTGCCGACCTTCTGATCGACAAACTCAGTGTCCTAACCCACTGAGCCACCGTGTCCCTTATAAAATGAGGATAGAGATAACCAAATTATATAAATAATACAATCCCCTCCTTTTCAGAATGTCCATATAAGCTAAAAGGAAGACAAAGTAGACTAGGATACTTGAAAATTAGACTAAGCACTCATCACTGAAGGAATAACCAGGCCTGGTAAGAGTCTGCCTTTATTTATTTTGGCCAGCAGGGACCTTGGCTGAGCATCAAACCAACTCTGAAGAATCCATGGAGAAATCAGAATAGATCCTCGTTTTCCAAATTGCCAGAAGTGATGATCAAACACCAAAGGTGAATAAGTGCCAAAAAGTAATCGCTCAGTAAAGGTTAGCTTTGACAAACCAACAAGTGATTAAGACAGTCCTGACTTATTTTTGAATTAATCATCATAATTAAGGCATGCTCTGCTAAAAATTGGGTGTGTTCTAAAATGCCAATCCAAAACATTTTTTTTACTAAAAAGGATTAGTGAATGATGCTCCTTTCAAATCAAAATATGGATAGGTAGTCCTCGACTTACAACAGCACTGAAAAATGAGTTATGACCGTTTTCACAGATACGATCTTTGCAGCATCCCCATGATCATGTGATCAAAATTCAGATGCTTGGCAACTGGTTCATATTTATGACCGTTGCTATGTCCCAAGGTCATGTGACCCCCCCCTTTTGCGACCTTCTGACAAGCAAAGTCAATGGGGAAGCCAGATTCACTTAGCAACCAGGTTACTAACTGATCAACTGCTGCGATTCACTTAACAACTGGGACAAGAAAGATCATAAAATGGGGCAAAACTCACTTAATAAATGTCTCACTTAACAGAAATGTTGGGCTCAGTTGTGGCCATAAGTCAAGGACTATCTGTAGTATATACTCCCAAGCAGCCACATTTTTGGTCTATGAAGTAAAAAAATTCATAAGCATTTTTTTTCAACCCAGCCATAAAAATACACTCAAATTAAGTTTGCTCATTTTAGTAGTTAACTATTGGAAAGGTGTGGCTTTCACACACTAATAGAGCAACCAGGCATACATTGAGGAATACACCAGGCTGTTTGCATAGCACACTTGCCACTGCCGGTTTTGTTTTTAATCTGTACATTGCCCAAAGTTGCTACTGAACTGGGCAGCTTTAGACACCTAAATTTTAAGTTAAGAAAATCTTTGTGGCTACCTAATCAGTTAATTAGATGGGGCAAGTCATCCTGGACCAATATTTTTCTGAGCCATATACTGTAGGTAAATCCATACTAGAAGCTCAAATCACTTTATCCAGCTGAACTGACAAAAAACAACACCAGCTTTAGGCATCCTAATGCAGTCCCTGATAACCAGTGAACTTTTTAGCCTAGTAAATGGCCCACGAAATAATAATAATAAAAACAAACAAACCTGCTGCTGAGATTCTTGATTCGAGTTTCCAGGTACTTATTCATCATAGTTTAAAGCTAAACAAATTATTTTGAACAAAACCTTGTTGATACTCAAAACAGAATTAAACCTGTCAGTAAAATTGACAAGAAATTGCTGGCAATGAAATCTGTTTAGATACCCACTATAAAGACCTCTCTGTTCATTCCAACCGTTCCTGCATGTTATTTAACTTAATTTATTTAAATTAATATATAGTTTAATATATTTTATTATACTGTATCTAATTAAATATGGCAATCCACCCCATTGCAAGTTCCAAATATTGAATGTTTTAACTGTTTGTTTATTTTCTTGTTGATGTTGGTTTCCATTCTTGTACAAGGCTGTAAGGTTTATTTATTTAGCCCGTTTGTGTAGCTGCCCACTTGACAAGCAACTCAGTGGCTTTACTGTTAAAACAACAAACAGAACTATGAAAATAAAACACAATAAGACACAAAGTAGATTATTTCAGAATCAATTCAACAGTACAAAGTAATAAAAATTGGACAGTCCGTCTTAGGACTAAACACCAGCTGGGTGACCTTGGGCCAGTCACTCTCTCTCAGTCCTAGGATGGAGGCAATGGCAAATTACCCCTGGAAAAAAAAAACTTGCCAGGAAACTGCAGGGACTTGTCCAGGTAGTCTCCATTGAATGAAAGAAAAAAAAATGTAATAAAAGGAATAAACCTTATAGTGTTAACATTTCAGTGAAGTGTTTTCTATAAGCTAAGGCAATAAGTAAAAAAAAAATTGCTGCTACATTCAGCAGCGAAACACCTGACTGTTGGTCATTTAATAAGAACAGCTCAAGTTGCCTCACCATGAATGGTACTTATCAGATTCAAGAGCAGATGTATTAGTTCTGATTGCCAGGGTGAGAAGCAGTGGTGGGATTCAGCCAGTTCACACCAGTTCGGCAGAACCAGTAGCTAATTTTTTGTTGCCCAGGCCCAGAATGGACTTCCAGAAGCAGCATCCATACAGAGAACCGGTTGTTCACATATTTGAATCCCACCACTGGTGAGAACCATAGGCGCCCAGTTCTCTATGTTTGAACAAACACATACTTAACCATCCAGAAGAAACAGCTGTTTCAAAATGCAACAACCCAAGCAGTAATGGGTGCCTCTTGATGTGCCAAAGTATTACTCCTGCAAGCTGCACTTGCTGCCAGTTGGCTTTCAAGAGCAATTGAAAGTGCTGGTTATTTCCATTAAAGCCCTGCATGATGTAGAGTCTGGATAGCTGAGTCATCTCTTGTTTCCAATTGTTTCTGGCTACCCAGTATGTTCCAGCAGGGTGGCCGTGCTCCAGATCCTTTCTTTTAGATGTTATCATCTTGCTCGACCAAGGAAGTGTGACTTCTCTGTTGCATGCCCAATCCTCTGGTACAGCATCCCCCAGAGATAAGGGCTCTGAAAGTCTGACTTTGGTCTCAGGTCTGGGCTTGAGGTCTGTTATTTGTTTAATGGCCCCTGTTTTATTTTGTTGATTTTGTTCTTTGTCATTTTATGCCTGCATATCTGACTTAGCAATTTTATGGGGTTTTTTAAAATTTTTGTATGCTGCCCAGAGTCCATTGGAGTAGAGAGGGAGGGAGGGAGGGAGGGAGGGAGGGAGGGAGAGAGAGAGAGAGAGAGAGAGAGAGAGAGAGAGAGAGAGAGAGAGAGAGAGAGAGAGAGAGAGAGAGAGAGAGAGAGAGAACAATAGCACTTAGACTTATATACCACTTCATAGAAGTTTATAGCACTTTCTCAGAAGGATGGAAGGCTGAGTCAATCTTGAGCCCATAAGGATTGAACTCATTGCTGTGGGCAGAGTTTGCCTGCAATACTGCATAGATGAGCTGGATGGATAGGTAGCTAGGTAGGTAGATAGATAATAGATAGATAGATAGATAGATAGATAGATAGATAGATAGATAGATAGATAGATAGATAGATAGATAGATAGATAGATAGATAGATAGATAATGGATGGACAGACAGATATAGATAGGTGGATGGATGAATGGATAGATAGATATAGATAGGTGGATAGATAGATAGATAGATAGATAGATAGATAGATAGATAGATAGATAGATAGATAGATAGATAGATAGATAGATAGATTAGATAGATTAGGTAGGTAGGTAGGTAGGGAGTTGATGGATGGATGGATGGATGGATAGACAGATAGATAGATAGATGGATAGATAGATAGATAGATAGATAGATAGATAGATAGATAGATAGATAGATAGGCAGATAGATAGATACCGGTAGGCAGATAGATAGATAGGCAGATAGGCAGGCATAAGGATCCAGCTGTCGCTCTATAGGGAAAATAACTATGTTGGTGAAGGGGACTCTTCCATGTGGGGCTATATAGAATCATTTAGAAGAAATCAAGGAGTGTCAATAACATTCAAATATCAGATTTTTTCCAGTTGAATTTTCTTCTAATTAAACATTCAAAATAAAAATTCATAGCAAAAGGATTTTTAGCCATAGATGCTCAGTCTTCTTCAGAGTTAAAACAGATTGATCAATGTCCATTTAAAAAAAAAACTACCATAACTAAAGGATTTGTTTACAAAGCCAGTTTTATGTGCTTTCATGGTACAAAATATATAATTACATAGAAAACATTCTAAAACTGTGGAAAGGATTAAAATATAAACAGCAATAAATAATGTGCTTGTTTAAAAAAAAAAGAAAGAACAGAAACTACACTTTGTTCCTCCCAGACGTGTCACTTCCTTGCTCCAGGAGATGGTCTTCCTATTACATAATGAAATCCAATTATAAACAGAAAATCTCTTTCATAAATCTCTCTGTCTCTCTTTCTTGCCCCCACCCCTCTCTTCCTCTGAGAGAAAGAGGAAACCCGACAACTTTATGCACAGGATTCTGACAGGTGCAGTGTAGGTTAAATACATACGTAGCAAAAATCTGCATGCAAAGTAATATAGTACATATTTAAGAAGAGAACAAATTAACCTTATGCTGTGCAGGACATGACACAGAGTGATCCCTTTTTTACTGGGATTCTAACTTAAGCTGAAACTGCAATGATGCCGTTGCTTGGGGCAGCTGTGCTTCGCCCCTGAAGCCAAAGTTGGCACTGTCAACTTCCTTATTGAGCATTGGCTCTCTTGGCCAAGAATGGGTTTGTTTTCCTTAAGTGATTTCTCTTCCCCTACTTGATCCAAACTCTGACTGGTCTTGAAAGAATTTGGCAGCCCCTCTTTCTCACTTCATATGTTTCTTTTCTTTTCTTTTTTCCTGGAGTGCAACATTGCCATTTTGTGGAGCAAAACTGTACGTTAATAACCAGCTTTAGCAGAAAAGCACTCCATACCTAGCTGACCTCGGACATGACCCTTTGCAGAATAAATGGATGAGACTGCAATCTGAACAGAGGCTTCCTTTAGTTTCCACCAACTTGTTGCCCTTGAGAAGTGTTGAACTACACCCACAAACATTACCTTTATGGCAAGATTATGCCAGGTGGAGGTATCCTACTGCAGTGATAAACCAAAGCTCCACTCACACGAGCAGAGGGCACTCAAGTGGAGGCTGCTTGTGCTCATATGCAAAGCTCTGTTTGTGCAAAATGGAGCTTCACGCCTGAGCACTCTCCACTTGCACGAGGCCATGGGCTGTTAGCCTTTCTATTTTTACATCTGCTGTTGGGAGGTCTTCTCATAAATTTCTTGAACCACTCATCTTCAAGAACTGAAGAATTCAGGGAGTGAAAAATTGAGATGATTTTCATTTATTTCTGCTAATGTCAATGTATCTTTGCCTGTGGGAGTTTCTAGATTTGTACTTTTGTATACTTTGAGCTAAATGCTTGGGTTTATCCTATTTCCTGCATTCTTTCCCATAAGATGGATAGGGATTTAGCTCTGTTGTTGCTATGCTTACTTAAGCCTCTACCATTTCTGTATATCATTTTGATCAAATGGTCTTCTAGTGGCTAACCACAGTTCTGTTGAACAAGTACACATTCACAAAAGTCCTGCCATGTCTCTTGAAATAAAGCCATTGGAATTTAATCCCAAATAATTGTGATTTCAATTACAAATTGAAAAAACCCCAAACCTAACAACCCTAAACCAAAACACAAATGATCAGTGATTAACTGCAACAAATACCTTTCTAATATGGTAGTTTTAACTGCCTCAGTATGTTCACTAAGCAAACATCTTCAGGGATAATATTTCATAAATATGGTCCCATGACTTTGAAAAAACCTGATTTTACCAACAAAATTCTATTTTCCTGAAAGGAAAGTAATTCCCAGTTTAAGAGAATGCTATTTCAAAAGAAAAATGGACTAAAATAAAAATAAAATAAAATAAACTCAAAGAGTGTCCCATTCTCCACTTTATCAGCCTGAAACTGCCCAATTTGATTGGAATCAATTCAGAATATTTCCCCTTTCTAGTAAATGTACATTTTTATCATCCCTTGATTAATTGCCTGCAAAATAAAGTGTAAAAACAATTGCCATAATTATCTCTCTTGCAGATTAAAGCATTTCCGTGCACAAATACTGTACACACATTTTCATATTTGGAACTCTGGCGACTTTAAAATTTAAAAATTCCCAGAATTCCCCAGCCAGCATAAAGTCCAGAGGTCTTGAAGTTGTCAAGGTTCAGAAACCCTGTTCTAGTAGGATCTAAAGAAAACTTGTAAATATAATGCTAACAGAATGAGGAAAGCCATAGCTCAGAGGTGTCCAACCTTGACAACTTTAAGACTTGTGAACTTCAACATCCAGAATTCCCCAGCTACCCTAGGGTAGCTGCATTGGGACAGGAAGGAAAATGAGAAGAAGATTTAGTTGGAAGTGCAGGTGAGTAGAAATTAGAGAAGCTGTACCTGGACCTTGCACAAAGTGATAACTCACCAAATACAGGTTCTCTCCTTACAACAGTTCATTTAGTGACCATGCAAAGTTATAAAAGCACTGAAAAAGTGAACTATGACTGTTTTTCGTATTTATGACCATTGTAGCATCTTCCTGGTCATGTGATCAAAATTCAGATATTTGGCAACTGAGTCACATTTATGACCGTAGCAGTGCACCCAGGGTCATGTGATCACCTTCTACCATACCACACCATTAATTTAGTGAATTTTTACTGACCTTTTAAATATTTTAATGTCTGTTTTCTATTTTACTGTGCAAAATGCCCACCTAGTTTTGAACACCACTTGGGAGAAAGCAAATGAACAAACGTTACAAATAAATGAAAACATACAACTGTACGCCATTTTCTATTTTGTGCCAATTTCACTAGTGGCCTGGCTCCCTATTTTCAAGCAATGATTTATCATTATTTTTCAGAAGTGGTTCCACATACTGTTTCAGCAATATTGTTTGAAGAGATGTTCCAGACTGTTGGGGAAGGCATGAACATAGTCACTGTAGTTTGCAAAAATGGTTTACAGTTGTGTTTATTAACTCATCATGATTTCACAAATCATGTCTTTGTAGGAGATGACCAGGCTGAGCTCGAAGGAGGGGTCAAACGTGTCATCAGCCATAAGTCCCTTCATGTCCACAAGAGATCTAAGTCCAGCCCACCTTGAATGCCTTCTTAATTCCCACTCATTTCCCTTGACAGTTAGTAGCTCAGATTCTTGTAGAGAGCTTAAGCTTGCAACAAATCTTTATACTCATTTGAAGTGCCTGAATCTCCTGATTTCCCTGATTTGACAGTCTTACTGCAATGGGGAAATTAAATCACTTGTCAAATTCACATATTGCATTAAGCCACATGGGTTCATTCATTCATTCATTCATTCATTCATTCATTCATTCATTCATTCATTCATTCATTCATTCATTCAGTGTATGTGATTGCCAGTCTGGGGTTCATGACTCTGAACAACTAACCATAATTAAAAAACATCAGAAAATATAAAAAGCAAGAACTAGCAACACACATTTGATTTTAGCTTAGCATAGTTCAGAGCTCCCCAACCTTTCCAGCTTGGCAGCCTGGAAGGAAAGGCAGCAGCAGGGAAAGGTGTGCATGCACATGTGCAAATGGGCACATGCATGATGGTGGTGCTAGCATGTGCATGCATGCACAAATGGGGCTGCTAGCAACCGTGTGCAGCAGGGCTACCACGAGTGGGGGGGCTTGCCAGCTATTCCTGGGACCTGGTGGCCAATAGGCCACAGCCCAGTACCAGGCCACTGACCATAGGTTGGGGACCCCTGGCATAGTTAACATTGGTTTGGTTTTAGATCAGCTTGTTTTATGACTGCAGATATTGATTTCTTTGGTAAACTTAAGCAAATCTTGTTTTTGCACAATGTGAAAAAACTGTTACCATTATTTCTTGTCAAACAATGGCTTGTTGCAGTGAAGACAAAGTAATTCAAACTTACTTATTTCCAAGTGGCACCTAGGTCAAATTATTCCAAAGTATATGTTTATCCAGTGGATATTACCAGCATAGTATTCGACAAAGTAACGTTAGCTTTTTCAATCTGAAAGAACCAAACACAGGCACTCTAGTTATATGCATTCAAGTAACATCAGGGAGAGGGGGAATTTAACAGTTTTTATTACCAGCTTTTATTTACAAAGTCATCAGAGCCAAAGTATATCAAAGTGTATTTGAAATACCGGTAGTCCTCGACTTCATTTAGTGACCATTTGAAGTTACAAAGGCAATGAAAAAAAGTGATTTATGACCCTTTTTTTTATTGAAAAGTTTTACAATACATTTTTGAATACAAACCCCCCCTCCCCCTCCCCTCTCCCCAACCCCCCCAATCCTCCCCTCCCCCCTCCCCGACTTCCCAGAGCAAAATACAGGGTATAAAAATACAAACAAACATAATCTAAAATATGCAAACAACAATAAAATATTAAATTCTATCGCACTTTAACTCTTGGTAAAATAACTACAAGCTAGTTATACATCATATATATCCGCTACTTATTCAAATGCTAAGTGAAACTTTTTAGTCCCATATTTATTCTGGATGTAATCAATCCATCTTCTCCACTCCACAATGTATCTCTGTTGCGAATGGTCTTTCAAATACGCTGAGATCTTTGCCATTTCCGCCAAATTGGAAACTTTTAAAGTCCATTCTTCTATAGTCGGCAGTTCTTCCTTCTTCCAATATTGCGCTACTAAAAGTCTCGCTGCCGTAATTAAATTCAACATCAGCTTAGTGTCCACAACGGTGGTATCTGTGATAATACCCAGTAAAAACAGTTGCGGAGAAAACTTTATCCTTTTCTTAAATATTTTTTGCATGTTCCACCAAATTTTAATCCAAAAAGCTTTAACCTTTTTGCAGGTCCACCATATATGAAAATACGTTGCATCCTCACAACCACACCTCCAACATTTGGGCTGACAGTTCGGATACATACTTGCTAATTTTTTAGGATCTAAGTGCCACCTATAAAACATTTTATAAAAATTCTCTCTTAAATTTTGGGCCTGTGTAAATTTTACATTTCTAACCCAGATCTTTTCCCAAGTATCCATTGTAATAACTTCTTGAAAATTCTGAGCCCACTTTATCATACAATCTTTAACAAGTTCTGTCTCTGAATCAATTTCTATCAATGCAATATATATCCTTTGCAATATATATCCTTTTTATTTATGACCATTTTTCACATGACAGTTGCAGCATCTCTGTAGTCCCATGATCAAATTTTGGATGCTTAGCAACTGACTCATATTTATGATGATTGCGACATCCCAGGGTCATGTGTTCCCCTTTTGTGACCTTTTGACAAGCAAAGTCAATAGGGAAACACACGGACCAGAGGGGCCATGGTTTTCCGTGCTGCCTGCATCCTGCTGATGGGGTTCCACTTGTTTGCACGGCCTGGTTTCTGGTATGCCATGGATCCCTGATCTAGCATGTAAGAGTTGGGGTTCTTTGCTGACAAACCTGTTGAAAGCAAAAGAGCGTTTATGTTTTTCCTGCCATAAATTGCTCAGCGTTAGAATCAGGTTTATCTTAAATAAGGGGCAGAAGTTACAAGATTTTAGTTTATTTAGAATCCTTCAGTCAATCAAGATACTGAAAAGTCAGAGGACAAAAGGAGGGGGTTAAAACCGGTGTAACTTTGAAGCCATGTCTGATCCAAGTTTTAAATATTGATGGACTAATAACCAGTTTACGAATAACTTAACATACACATCAGCAGACTAGGGGTGGCAGTAGTCAATCCACAGCAGAGAGAAACAACTCAACCAATTTTTAGCCTACAATTTTTAAGTCACATCAAAACCAAGTTATACTTAACAGAATAAGGAACCTTGCAGGTCTTCTAGTCCAACCCCCTACTCTAGTAGGAGACCTTATATCATTTCAGACAAATGGTTGTCCAATCTGTTCTTTAAAAATCTCCAGTGTTGAAGCACCCACAATTTCTAGAGGCAATTCGTTCCACTGATTAATTGTTCTCACTGCCAGGAAATTTCTCCTTATTTCTAGCTTGATTCTCTCCTTTTTTACTTTCTCTGCCTTACTTCTTGTTCTGCCTTCAGGTGCTTTGGGGAATAGGTTGACTCCCTCTTCTTTTTGGCAGCCCCTATTGGAACATTAAGGGACGCGGTGGCTCAGTGGGTTAGGACGCTGAGCTTGTCGATCAGAACGTCGGCAGTTTGGCGGGTCGAATCCCGAGTGCCACGTAGCAGAGTGAGCGCATGTTACTCGTCCCAGCTTCTGCCAACCTAGCAGTTCGAAAGCACGTAAAAATTCAAGTAGAAAAATAGGGACCACTATGGTGGGAAGGTAACAGCGTTCCATGCGCCTTTGGCATCTAGTCATGACCACGGAGACGTCCTCGGACAAGCGCTGGCTCTTCGGCTTTGAAATGGAGATGAGCACCGGCCCCTAGAGTCGGAAACGACTAGCATGCATGTGCGGGGGAACCTTTACCTTTACCTTTTATTGGAACATTGCTATCATGTCACCCCTCACCCTTCTCTTCGTTAAACTAGACATACCCAATTCCTGCAATTGTTCTTCATATGTTTTAGCTTCCAGTCTTCTAATCTTCTTTGTCGTTCTTTCTGAAAATCAAACCAAGCAAAGTTACTATGACATCACCCAATGATCCAAAGCTGCAGAGTTTGGGTGTGTGGGAGAGAATCTGTGTGGATAACGGGCTGGAAAAACCTTATAACCCAATGGAAGGCCTGTCATGTCAACCCTGTTTCTTGTTAGTTCATGAGCCGATAACAGCTGGGAAAAAAAAATGCATATTGTAAACAGACCGCTGTTGCGATAGCACTGTAGCCCATTCAGTTACAAACTCCACAAAGCAGAGCAATTAGGACTTTCTACAGTTGCATTTGTTTTGGGTTATCCTCTCCACCTAATGATCTCCTTTCCTTTATCTTCTTTTTTTTTCCTTTTTGCATTTTCTTATAGCAAAAGTGGCCTGTCCTGGCTGGGCTGGTTCTGTCAATTAAGATCCAGCTGTGCAGAAATAGCCCCAAAGCCTCTTGTCATTACAGTTCTAGAAAATGATGTGCCCACCACACAAACACATATACACACTTCTTTTTAAGTGCTCAGGAAGGACCAGACTAACGTTTCATCTTTACTGTGCTTTCAAGTTCTTGAAAAACAAATTCTCAGCCCTGCTTCAAAGGAAATGACCATATCCTAACTGCTATTGAGATTAGAAACTTCGGGTGTGTCAAATTCCTGTGAGGTTTTCACCTGGTCTGAGTTTCAAGTACCTTATTAAATAGATTACAGCTATAGAAACAGAGACAGAATAACAGAGTTGGAAGGGACCTTGGAAGTCTTCTAGTTTAACCCCCTGCTCAGGCAGGAAACCCTATACCGTTTCAGACAAAAGATTGTCCAGTCTTTTCTTAGAAATTTCCAGTATTGGAGAACTCACAATGGAAGCAAGTTCTTCCATTGATTAGTTGTTCTAACTGTCTGGAAATGTCTCCTTAGTTCTAGGTTGCTTCTCTCCTTGATTAGTTTCCATCCATTGCTTGTTGTCTTGTCCTCAGGTGCTTTGGAGAATAAGGTTGACCCATTCTTCTTTGTGGCAGCCCCTCAGATATTGGAACTCTGCTATCATATCATGCCTAGTTCTTCTTTTCATTAAAGACCATCTATATCACCTGCAGACGGAGGAATCTTCTTTGGAATCCCAGTTTTTACCCTTGTCAAAACACAGTTTTGGACTTGCCAGTCTTTAAATAAATTAGCATGTTTTGTTTGAGTTGGTCAGTGTTAGTATTAGTGTTAGTCCTCAACTTAGGTAAAGGTAAAGGTTCCCCCGCACATGCGTGCTAGTCATTTTCAATTCTAGGGGCCGGTGCTCATCTCTGTTTCAAAGCCAAAGAGCCGACATGACTAGAAGCCAAAGGCACACAGAACGCTGTTACCTTCCCACAGTAGTGGTCCCTATTTTTCTACTTGCATTTTTACGTGCTTTCGAACTGCTAGGTTGGCAGAAGCTGGGATGAGTAACAGGCGCTCACTCTGCTACGTGGCACTTGGGATTCGACCTGCCAAACTGCTGACCTTCTGATCGACAAGCTCAGCGTCCTAACCCACTGAGCCACCGGGTCCCATTTAGTGATTGTTTGAAGTTATATCAGCACTGAAAAAAATGACATGACCATTTTTCACACTTACGACCATTGTAGGAACCCCAGAGTCATATGACCTGCGGGAAGAATCCAGAAAAAGAAATATTTTGGGAAATATTAAAAAGGGAGAATATATTTCCCCAAAGGGATAATGGAGAAGATCTTTTAAAAGGACAGAAACCAGCCCAGCCCCTAGGCAGAAGCCAGCTTTTAGAAATACAAATTCAATAATCCTTTCAGAAAGGTTGGAGCCTTCCAGCTAGAAACTGAAGAAATTAGGAAGACAAAGAGCCTTAAAATCTACATACCCTACGCAAGACAGAACATAATAGGATTAACCTGCCAATACCAAAAGGGCACACTCAGACTCAGGTCAAAGTATATGACACAGGAAATACAAAGCTTCAAAGAGGAACAAGAAACAACCTCAAGAGCCCCAGAAGGTAAAAGCCCACCAATCTGCTCCATGTGGTCAGTCTTTTCCAGAGATCATCTTTCTGTCTGGTTCTCCTATTCAATAAACTACAGCCTTCTTTCTAAAGCAGTCTCCATATTGTTTATTCCTGGCTTGGACTGGACCCTGATGAAGATTTTTCATTCAACAGACCAAAATTCAGATACTTGTCAACCGACTCATGTTTATGATGGTTGCAGTGTCCTGGTGTTATGTGATCACCTTTGGCGACCTTCTGCCTTCTGACAGGAAAAGTCAATGGGGAGGCCATATTCACTTAACAACTGTGTTACTAACTTAACAACTGCAGGGATTCACTTACCGTCTGTGGCAAGAAAGGTCGTACAATGGGGCAAAACTCACTTAACAGCTGTCTTGTTTAGAAAAGGGAATTTTGGGATCAAATGTGGTCGTAAGTCAAGGACTACCTGTAATGGTCCATCTGTAAAAGAAAATATACATTTCACACATAGCTCAGCCCAACCTACCTCACAGAATTGCTGTTGTGGGGAAAATAGGAGGAGGAAGGAATATTAGGTACTTTCACTGCTGTGTGTTATTTATAAATATAATTACAGTGGAAAATAAAGCGAGAGAGATAAATTCAGTGCATTTAGACACAAATATAGTATGTTTGTGTGTGTGTGTATGTGTACGAGCATTTATGTATGTAAATGTGACTACCTCCTACATTTTCCAGACTTGTTCCCTTTCAATTTGAGGAAAGAAAATTGCCCTTTCAAGTTTATTTAAGATAGGGGTCCATGTTTATTTAAGACTGGGCCGTGGCCTATTCTGAACTGGGCCACGTGAGGGGTGGGTTGAGGCACACACATGTACACACAGCTCAGCAGGTGTGAGTGGCAGGCCAGCATGTGCACGCACATGTGCGCAGCTCAGCTTGCACAAGTTGACTGTGTGTGTGTACATGTGCATGCATGCCCGCTTGCTGCTCAGGCAAATCGAGATGCATGCCGGCCCACTGTTCAGGCAGCCTGGTTCTTCTCCCCCCGCTGGCTGGCCCACCAGGGTTGGGGACTGCTGATTTAGGAGACCGAAAAATTAATGACATTCTCATGGGTGGACTATGATGCCCTCAAGATGGCTAAAGGGTATGTTCAAATGTCCTGATTTTTACTGTCATCTGCAGATTTTCTGGTTTCCACAATTTTAATGAAATCACACAGATGATCTTCCTAGGGGCCCTTCTCAGAATAGGATGCGTGGGCAGCAGCAGAGGCTTTTGAGTGGTTGAAAGAGGTGTAGCAGAAATAGCACCAGTAGTAGCTACACTGCCACCTCCACCAATCACATTCACTCAAAATCTTATCAAGAGGACTTCAAAGCAAATGATCAAGCACCCTAAGAAGAAACTGTTAAAAAAAACCCAAAAACCTCTTTCCTAGGGGAAGAATACATTTGAGAAATTGCCAGACAGAATGTGGCACATTAATTAAAATTCCACCCATGTTCTGCTTTTATACTGACAATAAAACATCTTGAATCTGTTAGCAGCTTAGTTTAAAAAAAAGCTTGGAATTTAATAAAGGTGAAAGAAATTCCCTTGCTGGAACAAAAACCTTCATAAGACCACCTTCCCCAACTTGGAAAAAGTTTTACAATCTCTGTTATGCATCACAACAGTGGCCAGGTTGATGGAAATTTCAATCCAATGCATGTTAGAAGTAGGAATTGATAATGCTCCTAAATAGAAAAAAAGATGTTTGGAGTCATTCAAAGCGATGATTAATCACACCAAAAGAAGCTCCATTTTTTTTTAGACTAGGTGATATCTAGCTCAACAGCAGTAACTGTGAAAGGATCTTGGAGTCCTTAGTGGACAACCAGTTAAATATGAGCCAGCAGTATATTGCAGCTGCCAAAAAAGTCAACACAATCCTAAGCTGCATTAACAGAGAGATAGAATTAAGATCATGTGAAGTGTTAATACCACTTACCACCTTGGTAAGACCACACTTGGAATATTGCATCCAGTTTTGATTGTCATGATATAAACAAGATGTTGAGATTCTAGAAAGACTGCAGAGAAGAGAAACAAAGATGATTAGGGGACTGGAAGCTAAAACATATGGAGAACGGTCACAGAAATTGGTTATGTCTAGTTTGATGGGGGAAAAAATAGCAGTGTTCCAGTATTTGATGGGCTGTCACAAAGAACAGGGAGTCAACCTAGTCTCCAAAGCACCTGAAGGCAGGACAAGAAGCAATGGATGGAAAATAATCAAGGAGAGAACCAGCCTAGAACTAAAGAGAAATTTCCTGACAGAACAATTAACCAGTGGAACAAGTTGCCTCCAGAAGTTGTAGATGCTCCAACACTGGAGGTTTTTAAGAAAAGATTGGACAACCATTTGTCTGAAATGGTATAGGGCAGGGGTAGGCAACCTCGGCTCTTTTATGACTCATGGACTTCAACTCCCAGCTATGCTCCCAGCTATGCTGTCTCAGGAATTCTGGGAGTTGAAGTCCATGAGTCATAAAAGAGTCGAGGTTGCTTATCCCTGGTATAGGGTTTCCTGTCTGAGCAGGGAGTTGGACTAGAAGATCTCCAAGGTCCCTCCCAGTTCTGTCATTCTGGTTTGGTTTGGTTTGTTTTTTATATGAATTTTAGAGTCTCTAGCAACATTGTCAAGGAATTTTGGTACCTAGAATTATACTTTCAGACTTCAGAAAAATATTAGTTTCCCTTGTGCTACACTGCATGAGCAAAAGCTATACATTGCCCATTGCCATTAATCCAGTCTTTTTGAAAATATTATAGTTTTAGATCCTGTGATGCAATGCAGAGAAGGAAACTCTTACAAAAATTGCCCCCGAATTGTTAGAGATCATAATCAACATCTTGGACTGGGCTTAGAAAATAATAGGAAGCATTTGGCTTTCAACTTACCCATATATTTATAAGAATGAAGAATCATGCATGCTGGACATCAAACCTAATTGACTGGACTTACAGGATATGTTAAGCCATGAACCAGCATTTACAAACTGCATTTGGCATATTAAGCAAAGCCAAATCAATCATATTATTACACAAAGGGTGAATCAAATCAGTCTACCAGGGATCAAGCTATGAGCCTGGAGAGTAAGGTAAATTTTTTTTTTTCTGTCAAAACATTATAATGAAAGAAAACTAATTAGTTCTGGGTTGTGCTTTTCTTTTCCTGAGACGGGACAGCTCTTTGCAGGTGTTACCACTGGTCTGAAATAATGAGATGCCACTATGAAGGAGTAAGTGGCAGCAGAATTATTATTTTTTTAATTTTAATTCCATTTATATAACCCCACAAACTTTCCCAACAGGCAAAAATGTAACTTTCACCCCTTTCACCCCTTCCAAATGCAGTTTGGTTTACTGCTTTAATTAAGGTATGAAAACAACCCAGAGGTATGGAGGAGAAGAAAGGAAGGATATGAGTGGCATAGGAATAAATAGCATCCATCTTGTGGAAACTGACTCTCCTTGGAGGCTGAAATGTCTCCCAGTTCCTTATTGTTCTGGAAATACTGTTGTGAGAAGCACTGATTATGCTGTCTGCTGCCCCTATCTTACCAAGGGCCCCTCCCAGATTAAAATGAAAGTGGTTTTCCCCATGGGGGGGGTGCGATGGCTCAGCGGTGATGTCACAATGCCTGTGTTGTCATTTTGTCACCATGGTGACCTGCCATTGACGCCATATTCTAGGGGTGTCAAACTGCTGGCCTGCAGGCCAGTCGCGTCCTGCCAAAACCGAGCCCACCCCAGTTCTGGCAATGGGGAAAAAGTCGTGATACGTAGTGACACATCACGTGATAAGGTGAGTTTGACACCCCTGCCATATTCAATTAGAGTTATCCTTGATGGTGGGAGCTGAGTGCTTTAGTGCACTTTGTTTACTTTATGATTCATTGTACTATATCAGGGGTCTTCAAACTTGGCCCTTTTAGGACTTGTGGACTTCAACTCCCAGAATTCCTCAGCCAGTGTGCCAGGTTTGAAGACCCCTGTACTATATAAACCCTGAAAATGGAACTATATTATGTTCTTAACTTATATGCCTACCTGTATTCTAAGATCATTTTCCCATTCTGATAGTGGAAGGTAGAACAGACCTTTTTCAATGTTAGCTTTTGCAATGCCTTTCCAGTATCCTATAGCTGGCATCCCTTTTATTATTTTTTCATTAGCAAACACATTGGAACTATCTTGAAATGTTATCTTTTTTTAAAGATTATAAAATCATTTACGGGTATTGTTCTGGAGATATTTGCTAATTTTGTCAATTTGCTAACTTCTTCAGTCTCCTGAGATTTGTTGCTGTAAGCTGCTTAGATAAATGAAACAGCATTACAAATGCAATTAATTAATTGCACTAATTTTAAATGCATGGTTTTCTAAGAAATTTAACCAAGGATAAGCACGTCCCTCTCACACACAAGTAATAAGACCCCAGTGACACAGATGCCACAAAGTTTTCTCTGAATTGAAATCTTATGGTTTTTCTCATTAATGAATTAAAGTTCTGGTTCTCAACTTCCCCTCCTACCCAATCACTGAGTTAGCACAAAACAAAGCCAACATAAAACACGTTCCTATATGCTCTTATTTAGTCTATTTTGAGTCACCGCTTGTTAGAGGTAAGCAAGTTGGTTTTCTGCTCTGGTTTTGCTCTTGCCCCTCTCAGTAAGTCACTGATCAGCCCTCAGTCAGGTCTTTGTAGCAAGGTTGAGGAGAATCTGACTTCAAGGTTCTATCTTCTCTAGGGTTTGAGAATCTGGCTGGGGAATTCTGGGAGTTGAAGTCTTAAAGCTGTCAAGTTGAGAAACATTGGTCTAGACATCCACTTTGAGAGTTTCCCAAGTGTAAAATAAACTTATGGAAGAACACAAGGCAGTTAGCCCAGGAGACCTATAATGATTGTGCAACCAGCTGAATCTTGGAGAACCAAAATGATCTAAGCCTTGAAGCAGTCACTGGAATTGAGTGATTATTGGACAAATATATGACAAAACAATGTTTTCTGGCCAGTGCAAGAAGAAAACAGAAGTGTGATGGCCATAAAGGATTCATTTTGTGTATTTTTGATTACTTTTAAAGCAGACTAGAATCTGCAGCTAGAATGCTGGAGGTCTAGTACTTATTTATTTTTTAACTAATATTTACATAGCAGCCTATCTAACATGTAAATGACTCTTTCTAGTACTTTTAGAACATTGTTAACACAAGTTCTTTTTATACTCCAGATAAAATAGTGGAGCTCAGCTCTGCTCTCCCTTGTTAGAAGCCTGCAGAAAATTTGTTATAAAAAGTAAGAGGGCAGAAAAATACAACTGTAAAAGAAACTCAGGGTACAAAAAACCTGGTTGTTTGAACTGTCTGGCCTGGACTGAGGGATTTTAAATTTTAAAGTATTTTAATTAAATCATATTAAATTATATTAAATTAATTTTAAAATTTTATTTTTTTATTGTTATTATTAATTGTGGGCTTGTACTAATTTAATTCCATTTTATTCTCTTTTTTGTACTGTTTTAACTGCCCTGTGAACCGCCCTGAGTCCTTCGGGAATAGGGCGGTATATAAATTCAACTAATAAATAAATAAAGTGCTAGTGCAGAGAAATGAGTGTAATGGAGGGTGGCTAGTGAGCCAAGGAGAGGGGACATGCTCACACCTCCTAGCACTTCTAAACTACACTTCTGATTGCTCTCGCTACTGAGGCTGGATTTTGCTTCCACGATACTCAGTGTCAAAGTGGAAAGGAGTTTATGCACCTTGAGGTTCTGCTAGGGTAGCATTGGAATAAAGGGCAAAAGCTTCTTTGATGTTACACCTAAGCATATCCCACAGGTGCTTTTTCATGAGGCAACTGGACTTTCTTTTTTTTTCTCTTTGAAGATGTTTCGCTTCTCATCCAAGAAACTTCTTGGATGAGAAGTGAAGCGTCTTAAAAGAGAAAAAAAGAAAGTCCAGTTGCCTCGTGAAAAAGCACCTTTGGGGGAACCATGATCTGGATGACTGAGAATCTCCATAGACACCTAAGGATGATTTTCAGGGAGAAGACTGGCATAGACAGTGTGTAAAGGTGCAAGTAGGAGGTACCTCAAACAAGAATAATATAACATATCTAACTAAAGGAGATACGTTAAGACATCCTTCAGTCAACCAGGTTCCTGGTACTCTCAGAAAGACTTGTATCTAACATGAGTATTACGACCACAACTGAGCCTAACATTTTGGTTGCTAAGAGAAACATTTGTTAAATGAATTTTGTCCCATTTTATGACCTATCTTATCATAGTGGTTATGTGAATCACTGGAATTGTTAAGTAAGTAACACAGTTGTTAAGTGAATCTGGCTTCTCCCTTGACTTTGCTTATAAGAAGGTCGCAAAAGGGGATCACATGACCCCAAGACACTGCTACCGTCATAAATATGAGTCAGTTGCTAAGTGTCTGCATTTTGATCACGTGACCAGGGGGATGCTCATAAAGATGAAAAAAAAGTTCATAAATCACTTTTTTTCAATGCCAGTTGTTCACATATTTGAATCCCACCACTGGAGAAAGCTGATGTATTCAAAACAAGTAAAAACAATTTTGAGCTGAGTTTGATGATGTATCCATGCAGTTTCTTGCAGCATTATGAATATAATTTACTAGTGTTTTCTGCTGGGGTAATTTTTCACTTCCCTATCCAGGTTACAAGCCTGAAATTGCCAAGGAGTCTCCCACTAATTGGGCCAACCCTCCTTAGCTTCCATGATCAAGTGTGTTTAGCTAGATACAAGGTGCAGTATCAATCTTATATGCAAGTCCTGCAATGAACTTTATGAAGCAGTGCTTTCTTCTTTGAGGAGGACATATTTTTGCAGATAAAGGCTGATATCAAACCTGCCAAAAGAGATAAAACCACCTTCTTTGTACACAAGTGACGTGCAGGTCAGAAAGTCCTAACTATTGGACAGTGACCTCAACTTAGTGCTGAAATAAATGTGACCTGAATGAAAGTTAGTTAAATATGTACATATTTATATAAATATGTGTTTTATTGACTGATGATAAAGGGGTTGTCATGAAAACCTTGATATCCACAGTATCTGGATATTACACTGAAATTTTGAAACCAGCAGCAGAAATCATGTATTATGCAATAAATTTTCCTTCCTTCCTTCCTTCCTTCCTTCCTTCCTTCCTTCCTTCCTTCCTTCCTTCCTTCCTTCCTTCTTCAGGGTTTTCCTTTTAATATTCCAGCATAAGACAATTGTCTATTTGCTTATTAAGAAGACTGAATAAATAGAAGGCTTTGGATCTACCTCAGCGTGTCAAACTGGCAGCCTGCAGGCCGGATGTGTCACTTGCATGCCACACCCACGCAACTCCACAAAGGCACAAAATGCACTGAAATGTTATAAGTCGAGGACTACAGATATAGGTATAGATATAGATATGATATAGATCGATATAGATATAGATCGATATATAGATATTCATGCAATTTCTCAGCAATCATACAGAAGTGGTTTTCTATTATCTTGCTGTAGGATATTTTTTGACACCCACATCCAGCCTAGCCTACAGCCTTGGAACTCCCTAGCAACTCTACACCTACGCATCTACCAGCCTGACACTGTTTAACTTCAAAGCTCAGACTAGGTTGGCCTGGGGGTGTCACGTGGTAAGATTTGAACAATGGGATGGGGTTACCATTCAAGGCTGCTGCTGAAATCCAGCATTCTGTCATTCTTCATGTGCAGGTGAAGGTTTTATTTGCAGCTGGTCATCATCCCCTGTACAACTTTCATTACAGCTATGGTCTACTCTTAGCTCTCGCCTTTGTAGATTTTTATCATGGAAAGTCAAGAGCTGAGTCAGTGAAGGCCCACTCTGAACAATTAAATGTAAGCCTTCAGAACAGATAAGCCTTTGCAATCCTTTTCACAACATGGTTCATCAACCACTGCCAGATTTGTTTAGGTGAACAGTTCAGCTTGTAGCAGATTATATTCCACCATTATAAGTGATTTGGATATTGCCTCTGCTGTATGACTGATCCTGACAGTGGTTTATAGTAAGAAGCAGCATGACACATACACAATGGTGTGCAGCCATTGTTTGCTAGCTGCTAGTTTGCAGAAAGTAGGAGATTTAGAGACCAGATGGGACATTGGAAACAGCATTGCAAGGAAATATGGGACTCACATACTCTGGGGTTTTTGGGTTTATTTATTTATTTTTGCAACTAAGGGATGGGAAAAAAGCAGAGTTATTTTAGACTTTATGGCTGGAGTTTAAGGAGCTTCAGAAAACTGATCATTCCACTTGCATTCTTAGATCAGTATTTCTCAACCTTGGCAACTTTAAGATGTGTGGACTTCATCTCCCAGAATTCCTCAGTCAGCACATCTTAAAGTTGCTAAGGTTGAGAAACCTACCTTAGATCTGTATTACAAGGGTGAGGAGTAAGGTAGTCCAGTCACATTTCTTCAGATTAAGTATCTATTTTGAAAACCTTGATATATTGCTTTAGCTCTCTTAGGTTCTTCTTGTACATTCTTATATTTCTGATTGGCTAGTAATCTTTTGTACTAGATCTGACAGTGTGACATGCCTGGGTATGAACTACACATGGGTCTACATCAACTTAGGATCCTTCTCAGAAAGTGGGGTTGCTGAAGTTATAAGATGCTCTTTCTCAAGAAGACTATCAAGTTATCTTACTTCTGGCATACTCCAGATTTTCTGGGAATGGAACTGCAGTTCTATTCTCAAAGCAGAATACCTAATTTGAATTTGAAAGCAGAGTATCTAAAAGCTGAGATCAATCTTTTATTATGGTCATAGACCAGAATTAAAAATTAAACAAAATGGAGCAAGACGTAATAGTATATTACAGTTCATGGTGAGATCATTGATGGACGGCCAAAGTCTGCCTGATTTTATGGACACTATAGCAGAATTTAGCTATGTTCAATTTAGCTATATACAGTACTAATCCAATAGCAACAGCTTTACAAAAAGGAGAGCAGAATTTCCCAGTTATTTTATCAGATAAGGGGGTATAAAATGAATCAAGGGAACAATATAATAGGACATGTGTGGTTTCAATGGCCCTTTGTCCACAGGGGCACAATCACAGCTCCTATGGGACTTTTTGTATCCAGAACTGCTATGGGGACAGCATTATAACATGGTAGAGTTAGCGCCCTCCAAAATTTAGAGACAGTTATGTAATGTAGATACTTTGCTGGTTTATGAAGGCAGCCTAATTGCTCAAGAGAACATTTTTAGATAGAGCAGACAGGTCCTGATGGACTTCTTGATCTGTAATACACATTGTTTAAGTGCATTGAATGCAAACTCATAGCCTATCAGTTTGGAGAGATCAGGTAGGTCACGGGTGTCAAACTTGATTGTGTCACATCACATATCATGATGTGTTGCGACATTTTGTGCCTTTGTGAAGCTGGGTGGGTGTGACATGCGCATGACACATCTGGCCCATGGGCTACCAGTTTGATACCCCTGAGGTAGGTTGAAGTTTTTGTGAAATAGGCCTAACCCATGTTAATTTATACTGTAATTATCTTCTATAGGAAAGTGCTCAAACCTGTGAAAAAGAACAGTAATTACATCCAGTAAAGCTGAGAATTTGGAGGGTATCCAGTGGGAGAAAGCCAGTGATGGGATTCAGCTGGTTTGCACCACTTCAGCAGAGCCGGTAGCTAATTTTTTTGTTGCCCAGGCCCAGAATGGACTTTCAGAAGTGGCATCCACATAGAAAACCGGTTTTTCACATATTTGAATCCCACCACTGGAGAAAGCTGATGTATTCAAAACAAGTAAAAACACTTTTGAGCTGAGTTTGATGATGCATCCATGCAGTTTCTTGCAGCATTATGAATATAATTTACTAGTATTTTCTGCTGGGGTAATTTTTCACTTCCCTATCCAGGTTACAAGCCTGAAATTGCCAAGGAGTCTCCCACTAATTGGGCCAACCCTCCTTAGCTTCCATGATCAAGTGTGTTTAGCTAGATACAAGGTGCAGTATCAATCTTATATGCAAGTCCTGCAATGAACTTTATGAAGCAGTGCTTTCTTCTTTGAGGAGGACATATTTTTGCAGATAAAGGCTGATATCAAACCTGCCAAAAGAGATAAAACCACCTTCTTTGTACACAAGTGACGTGCAGGTCAGAAAGTCCTAACTGTTGGACAGTGACCTCAACTTAGTGCTGAAATAAATGTGACCTGAATGAAAGTTAGTTAAATATGTACATATTTATATAAATATGTGTTTTATTGACTGATGATAAAGGGGTTGTCATGAAAACCTTGATATCCACAGTATCTGGATATTACACTGAAATTTTGAAACCAGCAGCAGAAATCATGTATTATGCAATAAATCTTCCTTCCTTCCTTCCTTCCTTCCTTCCTTCCTTCCTTCCTTCCTTCCTTCCTTCCTTCCTTCCTTCCTTTCTCAGGGTTTTCCTTTTAATATTCCAGCATGAAATAATTATCTATTTGCTTCTTAAGAACATTGAATAAATAGAAGGCTTTGGATCCTATAAAACCTCAGTTCACTTCCATAAACCTTTTCCTATCCACCTCCTCAATCCTTCAGCGGAAGAAAGATATTAGAACTTCACACTGTCACATGAGAAAAATTGCCAAGGACAATCTATAAAATTTAGTAGTCCTCCTAAGTGTACTGGGCTACATTTAGAATAACTTGGGTTCTAATGTCAGTTGTTACTCTTTTCAACCCAACAGAAGTTGGAAACAAATTACTGCGTGTCAAGATGTTTGGGATTCTGCCTGTGTATCTTTTAGCAGGATAACTCTCAGATAACCTAAAGCATACATGTCTAACTCACGATGTCTTGTGACATTGTGCAACGTATCGGGACGGTTTTGCCATTGCCGGCAATGGCGTGGGCGCGGCTTCCGCATGATGCATCCGATCCACGGGCTGGCAGTTTGACACCCCTGACCTAACGGGACAAAACCAAATTTGGTAGTGGTGGTGAGGACTGACAAAAGAAAGATCTAGCTTAAAATTGGCTGCATTTGGTTGAAGTCTGTGGTGGAAACAAAATCCAGGGGAAAAAATGCCCCGATGTATCTCTATGGGACAAGCAGCTGTAGAATGGTTCAGACTGATGGTGACTGCTCTCTTGTAACCCACTTTCTTTTCTCCATCTGGTCACATAACCCAAAACATATGCAGCTTACCTTATGTTTTTCAGTGCACACATAGAAATGCACACAGTTGCAATAGAGGAGGAGAGCAAAGACAAGCAATGCAATTCATTACTTGTTACACAGAAGAAAAGAGAGACATCTCCTATGACCACTTGCTGGTGCAAGGTTGGAAAGAATGTGTATGTATATGTGTATGTGTATGTGGCAAAGATTGCCATTTGCCTGGAAACCCATTGCACTGCTCTACCTGACATGGATTGAAAAATCAGATTCCTGAATTTGAGGTGGGCGGCCATATAAATGGAATTAATGAATATGCAATCTCCCTTTGGACTTAAAACAATCTCTTGGGTGAAATCAGATATGTTAGCCCATTTCAAATTAATGTCTACATTTGTCAGTAATCTGCACATGTGATAGACCTTCAAGGTTGTGCAACTGAAAAAAAGCACACAACCTTCATGAAAAAGACACCTGTTATCAAGGAAATTTATCAGGCAATTTACATCATGAATTTTTCTGATAAAATCTAAATGCAAGGCAGTGCTCAGGGACAAAATTCTTCCTTCCTTCCTTCCTTCCTTCCTTCCTTCCTTCCTTCCTTCCTTCCTTCCTTCCTTCCTTCCTTCCTTTCTTTCTTTCTTTCTTTCTTTCTTTCTTTCTTTCTTTCTTTCTTTCTTTCTTTCGATAATATTTTAAATTAAGACAAAACCATAATAAAATCACCATAATATGGAGCCCATAGAATTGCAATGGGATAGCACAGCATTTCTCACAGCAATTTTAAGGTGAGTGGACTTCAACTCTCAGAATTCTGGGAATTGAAGTCCACTCACCTTAAAGTTGCTGAGGTTGAGAAACACTGGGATAGAGGTTAATATAACAGGATATGCAATATAAATTATCTCCACGATGGTATACCCCAGGCAACTTTCTGTCTTAACAGAGCAGCTAAAAGTCTATACACATGGTGACCTAATAGGATATTGAATCCCTCATGGTCAAAAACAGCAATTAGACTACAACAGTTCTTTTAAGAACTCACTGACAAAATATACTGGACCACAGATCCATATTATTTTTTCTTTCTTGTGACTTGATTTTTATTTAGAATATTTTTATGAAACAAGTATTTATTCTCCATATTTGAAAATCTATGTTGAATTCTTAGAATGGAACATGTTCATTTTATAGGTGTCCTTAACTTACAGTGGATCCCTTGGAGACCATCTGAAGTTTCCACAGATTTCCCTGTGAACTACTTATGACACGAATTCAAAATTCCAATGTTTAGGCTCCTCCTACAGTCATGTGACCATAAGTTGGGTGCTCGCCAACTGGACACATTTATGGCTGTTTGCAGCAGAAGTAATTTCCAGTTTTCTGCAGTCACTTCCAGTTTTCAGGAAAACCAGCCCTGTAGCAAACCACAGGGTCACTTAATGTCCATGGTGTTCACTTAATGTCTAGGCTATTCATTTCATAACTGCAGCCACAAAAAAGTCATAAAATCAGATTGGTCAGGTGACAAGCCTGCTTTACAACCATCACAATTTATGACTGTAATGGGTAGGCTCCATTATGGTCATAACTTCAGGATTACCTGAATAAAGAAATGGAATCGACATTTCTGCTCTGATATTCTTTATCAGTTGTTCATTTGTCCTCAGATACACTTTTAGTTCATTTATATATGGGACGATCTAGTTGCTGCAAGTTTTTGCTGTCGTGGCCTTTCCTGAGTCACTGAGCACTATGGGTTATTTGTCAGACTGACCTGACAAGCAACATCAGTTGAAGAAAACCACTTGAAAAACTCCAGCTGCAAAGAACAGAATGAATACATAAGGAAGAAAAGTTTTAATGTGCCCATCTGTTCCAAGATGCCTTCTTATGAGTCATCAAAGAGTAAACAATAGAACACAGAGATTTGCATTTCATAATTTATACACAGGGATACAAATAGAGAAGTTACTATTATAAATGAAAAGGAAATAGTCACTTCTACTGGTACTAAGAAAGATAGTAAGCAGGGAAACATATGCTTGCTTTCCAGGTGCTGTTAGGTATTAAGTAACTGGCTGCCTTTCTTATGGTGGTTTATTTTTAAACCAGACGTGAGCAACTCTTCAAAAAGAGGATGACTTCATACAAAGATTGTCCTCTGTAAAGTAGGATGCACCGGTATTCTACTTAACTCACTGTATTTCTTTTTAAACTGCTGGGACTTTTTTTTAATGTAGGAGAGCATTAAAAAAAATAGGATAATCTGATTATCCCCTTGAATAAAAAAGATATTGTTAATGTGTATGATTTAATTCTTCAGATTAAATCAGAGCCATTTTCAGAGCAAACTAAAAATGCAAAGCAAAAAAACAGTAATATACCATACTTTTTTAAAACTTTGAAAGGCCATAGAGGCAACCATTTAATAGCAAGTCGTCAAACTGACAAGGTAGTTTAAGCAAGAAGCACCCTCAGTAATACTAGTGCTGAAAGTACATCCTCCCCCACACTTTACAGTCCAAGAAATGTGGAAGGCCTCTTTCTGAAATGTTTCTACACCCCCATTTCTTCTATACACTTAGCAATCTTTTATTTGTGACTCTTCCTCCTTCTTCCTATACCCCAAGCTCATTCCTACATATCACATGCAACTTATAAGTACTAAATACTATGCTGTGCAAAGCTTTAGCTTCAGTTCTAAAAGGTTGTGTTGGAAATTTTGGGTAAATAAAGGTAACATCTCTCTACATCTCATTAAAATTTCCGTGGTTTTTTTTTTGGCAAAACCACATCCTTCGGTTTGGTTAATGTCTATGGTGGCTATTTTACAACCACTGTGTTTGCTTAACAACTATTGTGTAGTGGGTTCTGGAGAGTAGGAAGGATGCCAGGCCGATGAGTACAGCATAACAGCTCTTTATTAGGTGGAAGTGACGTATTGGGGAATAGGTGTTACCTGCACTCTTTATATACTGTACCTGGCCAGTACCTGGCCAGGTACACAGCCAACCAATCGGATTGAACCTCTGTTTCCCGCCGAAACTGCTTCCTGCCAAAACAGTTACAGTTCAATGCCTCCTGGTGGTGACTCTTATACAAATGCTTTAGGTGTTCCTTTAAGCCTAAATACCCCTTCCCCCTTAAGGATGAAACAATATACATATACAAGGAACTTACATTCCCCCCGTCACCTTCAGTGTTGCATCTTGATGGATTGCCCCCCCCCCTGATTTACAATGACAACCGATCCTCCCCATGGACCTTGCCATCCGGCTTCCTTATTTGTGCACATAGTCAGCGAGGTAAGTGGGTGGCCTATGGGGCCGAGATGAACGTCTTAGGGTTTCTCCCCCCTTGTGGCCTGGCGCCTTACTCGGCATATCCTGGATGTCCAAGTTCTCCTGAACTGGAGAGTCAGCAGGTAAGCTCTGGCTGACCGTTTCTGGTAGAACCCCCCCCCCCATAGTCAGACCCTGTGGCAGGGTTAGCCCAGCAGTCCTGGGAGGGTTGCTGTCCTGGTTGATCGGGGTTCTCCCGATTCAGTTCTGTGTCAACATGGTCCTCCTCGGGCTCGGACGCAGTTGTTTGTTGGTGGTGCTGGTCGGGGAAATGTGAGCTAGCTTGTGTGCTAGCTTGAAAACTTAATGAGGGGTAATTCTGCCCGTGGTCACTTGGTGACCATTCTGGAACTCTTTTCCTTACTTGGTCTATGTGCCGTCTGACCTGACGACCCCCCCTCCACCCCTACTATGTAAGATAAGGGCCCAGTTTTGTCAACCACCCTCCCCAAAATCCACAAGTGTCCTGGCCCAAACCAAGTCACCCGGGTGTAGTTCTCTTGGGGTTTTGGGTTGCACGGCCTCAGAAGCCACTCTGTCGGGGTGAAGCCTGTCCAGTTTGGTGATGAGGTGTCTGCCCCAACGGAGCTCCGCAGAACTCTTCCCCGTGGCTGTACATGGTGTGAAGTGTTGAGACAATAGGAATTCCGCCAACCTGTGGTGCCAGTCACCGACAATAATGCGCCTGAGTGCATCTTTGGTTGTTCTCACCATCCTTTCTGCTTGCCCATTAGTCGATGGGTGGAAGGGCGCGGATGTGGTGTGTCTAATCAAGTTTGCTCTCATGAAGGCCTGAAATTCAGCAGCGGTAAATTGAGCCCCATTATCTGATACCACAACATCAGGCAGACCATGTGTGGCAAAAAGTCTCTTGAGCACTTGGATTGTTCTGGCCGTGGTCATATTTGGGACTGGCACTACCTCCAGCCATTTTGAATGGCTATCTACTACTATTAGGAAAAGCTGTCCTTGGAATGGACCAGCGTAGTCTATATGGACCCTGGACCAGGGTGTATGTGTTGCCTCCCACTTGTGGACAGGCGCTTGGGTCATCTCAGGTCTGGACCTTTGACAAGTGTAGCATCCATGTACCTGCTCTTCCACTGCCTTATCTAACCCTGGCCACCAAAGGTAGCTCCTTGCTAAAGCCTTTATGTGAACTATGCCAGGGTGCCCTTCATGTAGAGACTGCAGAACTCTCTCTCTCAGTGTTGATGGTATAATAACCCTACTATCCCACAACAGGCATCCTTTATGTGTGGACAATTCATGCCTCCTTAAAAAATATGCTTGGAATTCCAGGCCTGGACTTTTATCCTGCCACCCTGTGAATACCCAAGACTGAACTCTGCTCATGATTTTGTCTGGGGCTGTCTCAGCTGCAATGTCCCTTGCATGGAGAGGGCATTCTGGTAGCTCTTGGAGTGCCAGTATCTGTGTAGCGGGCACCGGATCTGGTTCTATGTTTGCTAGGGGTAGCCTATTTAACCCATCTGCATGGCCCATTTCTTTCCCTGGCTTATGAACCAGTTTAAAATTGTAAGCCGATAAGAATATGGACCATCTGAGCATCCTTGGGGAGAGTATTTGTGGGGTTTGTTTGTCAGTGGTGAATAAGCCTGATAGAGGCTTATGGTTCGTAAGCACTGTGAATTCCCTACCATACAGATAGCTGTGGAATTTTTTGACCCCAGCCACTATTGCCAGGGCTTCCTTGTCTATCTGTGCATAGTTCCTTTCTGCCCCTGACAAGGTTCTAGAGTAGTAGGCTATGGGAACCTGTGTATCATTTTCCTCCAGATGGCTTAGCACTGTTCCCACTCCATAGGGTGAAGCATCACAAGCAATGCAGATAGGCTTCGTTTCAATGAAATGGGTGACTGTGGACTTGTTGGACAGTAGAGACTTTAGGTCCTGGAAGCTTTTGTCATGGACATTGGTCCATTTCTATGCAGCTTTTTTTTTATCAATGAGCCTATTCAGGGGTTCAGTTATGGCTGCTTTGTGGGGTAGCAAGGAGTGGTAAAAGTTTAATAATCCCAGAAAGGCTTGCAGTTCAGCCTTGTTTTTGGGAGTTGGGGCCATCTTAATTGCTTTCACATTTGATTCTGTGGGGTGAATCCCCCTGGCATCAATTCTGAACCCCAAAAATTCTGTGGCTGCAACCCCTATGCTGCATTTGTCTCTTTTTAGCTTGAGACCTGCAGAGCGAAGCCTCTTTAAAACTGCCCTAAGTCTGTCTGCTAACACTTCCTCTGTTTCTCCTGCAATGAGGACATCGTCAAAATAAGGGCATACACCTTGGATGCTCTTAAGTGTTCGCTCCATTACCTCCTGAAAAATTCCTGGTGCTACACTTACTCTGTTGTGGCCCCAACCCCCGAGCCTGTCCTACCCGAGGAAGAGGACTCTGAGGATGATGGGGAAGAACTGGCAGGGCCTCCCTCTCTGGGGCCCTCTCTTCTGGCAAGGCCTCCCTCTCCAGGGCCCTCCTCTCTGGCAAGGCCTCCATCTCCATCTGAAGGCCGACAGGAGCAGCCTTTAATTAGCCAGGGTGGGATGGAGCCCGAGCAGCTGCAGCAGATACAGGCTAGCGAAGATGAATCATGGCTAGACCCCCAAGAAAGACGCAGGGCCAAGCGTTTACAGCAGCGTAGGAAGAGTAGGAGGGCCAGGGATTAGCTGAGTCACTGAGCCACACCCCACAAGGTATAAAAGGGGGTGTGGCTGCTCTCAGAACTTTGTGATGAACAATAATTCAAACAACTTCTGGTCACGTCTTTGAAACTCTGGTCTGGATTCTTGACAACGTTTATTCACTTCTGTTTTTGGATTGTTTACTTGGATTAATTGTTTGGCAGTTATCTCATTTCAGCGGACGCTTGAGGTAACAAGCTTATTTTTTGCTGACTGTGGGTATCTTGCTGCCAAGGCTTTATCGGAAAGCAATTACTACAGCATAGTAATTTACCGGTCTACTATAGAGAGCATCCTCTTGTATGGTATTGTGGTTTGGTATGCTGGTCTGACAGCCGCGGACAGGAAAGTATTACAGAGGGTAGTGAGCACAGCACAAGACATTGTGGGCTGTTCCCTGACACCACTGGATGACATCGCCAGGGCTCGTTGCCTTGGAAGAGTGAGGAAGATTCTCAGGGATGACTCACACCCTGGACACTCTTTACTCTCCTACCATCCGGTGGGAGATATAGGAATATAGCCACCCGTACCAACAGGCTGAAAAATAGCTTTTATCCATGGGCTGTTAGGCTTTTAAATGGGACATAATCTTATGCAGAATTGACTTGGGAGGCCGGTGTGTGGTGTTGTTGGTTCACATGGTGTGGTAGGATGGAGGGTTTGTTGTCACTGTGTGTTGGGGGGAGAGAGCACGGGGGGAGGCTCAGCTAATCTCAATGTACACATGTTGTACTTGGACAATAAAGGTTTATTATTATTATAAAGACTTAACCCTTGTGAATCGTGCCTGCTTGTCTGTCTGTTTGTACCTTGGGAGGGGGGAACAGAACATACGCCAAACTGCAGGCGGTTAACTCTGAAGGCTCCCTTATAAGTTACAATTGTTAGTGCTGCTGCTGTCTCCATGGTAACTGGCAGCTGCTGATATGGCTGCGCGAGTTCTAGTTTAGCAAAGATGGTACCGCCTTGGAGGGAAGTGAGAACGTGGCTGACCATGGGGACTGGGTAAGTGTGCTGGTTTAGGGCCTTATTTAGGGTGCATTTATAATCCACGCAGATGTGGATCTCCCCGTTAGCTTTGAGGGGGTGACTATTGGGGTCTCCCACTCTCCCCCATCTGCTGGCTGCAGGACCCCCTGTTCTACTAGTTTGTCTAGCTCTTTTTCAATTTTGTGTTTGAGTGTGAAGGGGACTCTCCTGGGTTTAATTCTAATGGGTAGGACACTGGGGTTTAATTTAAATGAAATGGGGGGCCCTGTGTACCTTCCCAGCTTACTATTGAATACGTCTGCAAACTCTTTGCAGACAGATTCAATGTTGTTTCCCTGCATTCTGTGGATGCCAGATATTGCATGCCCAATGCCTCAAACCAGTCCAACCCGACTAAACTGGTTCTATGGCCTTCGACTACGATAACATCCAAGTGCCCCTGAAACCTCTTAAACTGCACAGAAAGGGTGGCCTCCCCCTTAACTTTTACTGGTGCATTTTGGAAATCAGTTAACATGATACTGGAGGGCCTCAATTTAACACACTGCTTGCTCCGGCCGCATACAAGTTTAAACGTCTTGTCAGAAATAATCGAGACTGCAGAGCATTTTAGTTTGGGTTTAAGCAGCCGGCGGGCCCTGGTTCGGCAGATGGCCCCCCGGCTTCCAAAAAACCCCACGCTTGTTGAGCTCTGAGCCCCGGTACCTTTCCACGATGAGTTCTCTGACTGTCACTTGGGTAGGCTCTCTCGGAAACGGCTACGGCAGACTGCTGCAATGTGGCCCGATTTCCTGCAGGCCTGACACGTGGCCGACCAGAACTTGCATCTCACCCATGCATGGTTGCCACCGCAGCCTCCGCATTTCGGGGAGGGAGCTGCCCTCTGCTGGCTCTCCCTGTGCTCGTGTCGTCGATCCCATTGTTCTGTTTTTCGCTGGATCTGGTCGATGTCGGTTTCTTCCTCATCTGTGTGCTTGCCGTACGTAGCACCTTCGTAGTGTATTGCTTCCACTGTGCTGCTGGGCAGGGGAATCTGTACTGCTTGCACTGCACCTCCGGCCACCTCGTCAGCCAAGATCTCGTCTTGAGTGTCTTGGAGAGTTATCTCGGGCCTTGTGAAAAGCCTCTGTTGCAGTCACTTGTCTCTTAGGCTGCACACAAGCCTGTCCCGTAGTCTCTCATCCAGGTTGGAAAACATGCAGGGGCGGGCGGCCTGTCGCAAACCCGGATGTAGATTCGCCCGGCTGTTGCACTCTCTGGTCAAAACGGAACCGCCAGGCCAATTTGGACATTCGGGGCTTGAAATGCCCGTTCAGCTCTTTCGTAAAGTCTTTGTATGAGATGGTTTCGATCGGCGTCAGTACGAATAGGCTTTCGGCCAAATCAGTGATTTTGTTCGCCTGGAGATAGTTCTTGACTTGCCCCAGGTGTGATGGCCACCGTTCAGGATGGCGGATGTCGAATTGTCTGGGCTGGTCGACCTTTGGCATCTTCTTTCTCTTGTTCTCGGATCCTGCTCCGCCGACTCAGACAGTTGGTTCTGAGTATGTGTGGCCGCTAGCGTGGTGACTAACCGGCCATGAAGGGGGGGAAAGATGCCTCTTTCCTCCAGCACATGAAGCCGTCCCCTCGTGAATTCAGCTCTTTAAGGCAAAGCAGAATCCCATCCTCATCACCACTATTGTGTAGTGGGTTCTGGAGAGTAGGAAGGACGCCAGGCTGATGAGTACAGCATAACGGCTCTTTATTAGGTGGAAGTGATGTACCGGGGAATAGGTGTTACCTGCACTCTTTATATACTGTACACAGGTACACAGCCAACCAATCGGATTGAACCTCTGTTTCCCGCCGAAACTGCTTCCCGCCAAAACAGTTACAGTTCAAAACCTCCTGGTGGTGACTCTTATACAAATGCTGTAGGTGTTCCTTTAAGCCTAATACATAACAACAACCACCAGGAAAAAAGATAGTAAAATCAGGTTGGTGACATGACTAACCCATTTTACAACTGTCATGATTTATGACTGTGATGGGAAGGCACCATTAAGGTTATAAATCAAGGGTTATCTATATTTTAATTGTCCTCTCCCTTTGAAATGATGAGGAATGATGGAAGCATCTTATCCTTGGTGAAGGCAACAAAATGTCTTGGACTGTCAAAGAGGAGGCAGGAAGTGAAGAGCTGATGAAAATTAATTTTATGAAGCTCTCCATTTTTATCTCATCTGGGAGGCTTATTTATGAAACAGGCTTAGCACTGCTTGCTTCTCAGACTGTGAATGCACCAAATATTTGGGAATCCATGATAGATGACTTAAATCCTACTGTCTATGAACAATATTCTCTTTTTTCTTTAGTATTGTCTTTTCCTACCACAGTCCCTTCATTAGCTGAAATGACAGTTATTTCATTTATAAGTTCATTTATATACTTATAATAATTTATAAACTTCAAATAATTTTGTTAGGAAAAGAAAATGTAAGACCGATTTTCTCCTCTTCCAGAATAAAAAAGAAATAGCTAAGTTTTTGTTTAATTCTTGCCCATTTCTTTCAAACCTATATTCCTCGGTAGCAGCGGGGGAGGAGAAGGACGGACGTTCTCAGTTAACTTACATAAGCTTGAATGCGGCAATTTGCTTAATCATAGTATCACCTTTCTTTTCCTGTTTAGTTTTGCAATTTCTAGCAGTAACTCGCAAGGCCATACTGTGGATTCATTATTCTTCTGCAGCAAGGTTTTGAAATGGAAGTGTTTGCTACTTAAAATGTGCCCCTGTTTCTGAACAGGGTTTGTACAAATCTGGATCTCCGCTCCATGGTAGCAAAAAAAAAAAAAAGTGACTAAGATATTGAACAATCTCCTACAAAATGCTTTTACTTTAGAAGTCAAAGTGTTAATACAGTCAGTAAGTAGCATTTGCTCTGTTTGTATTTTTAAGTCTCAATGGCAAAATCAAAAAGTTATCAGCCAAAGGAATCAAAAGTTTTCCTTAAGAAAATGTTTTGATTCTGTTCAGGGCCAGTTTTATGCATTTACTTAAGAGTTAACTTGGTCCAGTGAACACTCCACACTATCTGACTACAGGCTAGAAGTTCACTTTCCAAATGCGAGTTTCACCGAATTTGTGTTTCAATTTTTTTATATATATATATAGCGAATGATCCAAAAACATTTCAGGAGAGGACACAAAAAGAGAAAGAAAAAGAAAAATCAAGCATAAAAAAACAAGTTTTTATGCTAGCTCTTATTTTCTTATTATAAACTCAGTGACAGTAATAATAACTTATTTGAAAACAGCAACTTCAACCCTGAGTCTATGAACTTTATATCTTTCTCTGACGATAGAAAAGCATTAATTTTGCTAATGATCTCCTCATGTTTTTACTTGAAATGAAACGCCCAGACAAGTCACTGGAAGTCCAAATAATATAAATAGCCTGGTCTGGTTATCTTATTTCTTTTGGAATAAAGGCTATTAAGAAGGTTGACTTCTGGGAATATTTTGTTATCACTGAAATTGGCCAATGGGTTTCAGTATTTTCATCCCTTGAGACATGCAGATTTTCCACATCAGGTTAATTTCTTAATAAGGCTAGAAATACTCTAGAAAATATTCTAAGATATACAGTACCTCCCCAAAGTATACATCTGTGGCCAACTCCCACCTATCCCTGCCAACAAGTCCGACAGATGTGGCTGATAGAACTTGGAGTCTTGGAGTCAACTTGCAGTGAGCTCTATAGATTTTCCCACTCATTTTTTTAGGGTCTAGAGCATAATTTCAGCATATTCTTTGCAATTAAAACATAATCTCTTAAACTGTAAGGCAGCTTGTTCATTTCAAATTTGTTTATCTAGGAACCATGAAAATATCTGAAGACGTCCAAGGTTCCTAAGATCATAGCTTGAAAACTAGCGAATGTAATCATTTCAGCCAGATGTCATAGTTAATTATGATTAATTTGGATGGCAATGTGCCTAGCCTTTCCCCAGATAGATTTGCACATTCCTTCTTTCTTCATGCAGAATGAAGAATACACTTCCATTTCTGATGCATCCAAGCTTCATTAGAACTCAGGAAGTTGTGATATATCTTAACCACTGTTTGTTTAAAATTAACCAACTTTAGAGATTATAAACCTTCATCTTATTTAAATCAGAAGAAGAAATTTCTAATCTCCCCATGACTATACTGAGGAAAAGGGAAGGGAGGGGAAACATGTGTGTCTGAAGACAGACAGAATTGGGTTTTTTCCTCTTAAGATAAGCCATAATACGTCATGACATTTTAATGTCTTCTAGGATTTGTCTTCTAACCAAGCAGAGAGAGATCACTTCAATCTGAAAATTTAAAAATAACACATTTGAACACCTCTATTAAAACAAAACAAAACTGGAAAATTAGCATGTTCAGGAATCAAAAATTCAGCCTACTTTTTCTAACACGTGCATATTACAGCTGTCAGATGTAAGCTGCAGAAATCTAGGTCGCAGATCAGAAACTATGGCCCATGGGCCAAATCTGACCCACTACCTGTTGTTATACTGTGAACTAACAATTGCCAGGGAAAGTGGTAGATTACCTGGGGTGAGCTTTAGCTAAGCTACCAGTCCAAATGGGCAGGTTGTTCTGGGCAGCACTGGCATCTATTCAGTGCCTCTGGACGTGGAGGAGTGGCAGGATCTAGCTCATTTCCAAAATGTTTGCAGACCCCTAATCTAGATAATCACTAGATGAGAAACAACTTGATGATGTTCTAAAAATGGCCAAACTTACCTTATATAATTCTTAGATTTTGGCTAGAACCAGGAACATATGAAGGGGGGAGTGTGTTGAAAATGATGACAATGGCAAATACATGTAAAATAAGGACAGAACTTCAATTTCACACTGATGGCTGCCATCTTTACTTTTTTTGTGAAGTCCTTAGTTGCTGTCTAGTTTGATTGTTTGCTTGCAGACATTTTATTACCTAGGTAGGTAACATCTTGCTAGAAGGGAGTGAGGTTTGCTCTCTGATTATGTACACAAACTTGTCCTGTTAGTATTAGTGGGAGTGTTATTTTCTCTTTGATAGTTCCATGATTAGAGTATTGTTTACTGCTTGGTTGTTTGTCTGGTATTAATCCCTGCTTATCTGGACATTGATTGCTGGTTAGCAGGAGTTCTTTTTTTTCCCTTTTTAACTTTTTATTGTCTCTTTTGAATTCAGTAAGCAATTTGGCAAGCAAGCAACCAAGCTCAGAGAGCGCCAAGGGCTCCGCAATTCATCCCTGAACTACATAGATTATGTTACTTTCGAACACCCCTGCCCAGAATTATAAAGAGGAAGAAAGTTATCCTAAACTTCGAACTTTTCTAAGGCCCATATGTCAGGAAACTACTGTCAAAAATGCAGTCCTTTACAAAACAAAGAAACATTAGTTGGCCTAAATTAAGGAGAGTGTCTAATTTTGCAACTATAATCCAAACATTTTTTTCAGGAAAAATGTATCTATTACACAGACATGTCTGGTCTGCTTTCAGCTTGCCACCCGCCACATCTGAGAATATTTTACATTCTTCTGTCAGTGAAAACTTGAATACCCCTTTATTTGATGTAAGATGTGCTCCTTGCCAAGCTTGTATTGTAAAGCCTTCATATACAGTGTTCTCAGCTCTCTCCTTCTACTGAATTTAGTTCCCCTAAATATAACTTGAAAGCATTCCTGAAAAATTATAGGCTAAGAATGGTTGGTAGTTTGCTTCAGTTCCAAACTATAGGTTGCTTGCTGGGCATAAAATGATACCCATATCATGCTCTTTTTTAGAAAACTCAAACCCTCAAGGTCAACTGGGAACAAGCAAAGATGGAGAGAGAGAGAGAAAGAGAGAGTTCTGTAGTGTAATGGCAGAAGGAATGACTCTTAGGAACAGGAGGAAGAGCCAACTAAGGCAGTGGACAGATAAAAAACATCTGAGTCAGGGCCAGAACTGTATTCTGATAAAGCATCTCAGACAGAATGCAACCCTCCCTATTTCTTATGAGGGTAAAGGGAGGGACAAGTGAAGTATATTCAGACTTGAAAGATTCTGTTTCTATAACATATTAAAAGTAATGTTAGTCTACATGACTTTGGTTTCTTTGTCTGGTCTATCTCGAAGGGCTGACACATACCTTCCAGATTTCTTCATGGGATTTCGTTTGAATGCTTCTTTATATGTGTTTTCCAGGTTCTAAAAGCACATCCATGTTTTATATAATATATCCAGGTTATTATCCTCCTATCAATACTCCACGATCTCTGGCTGGCACAAATCCTTCCCTTGGCAGAGTTTTCCTCCTTCTCAATTCTTGATGCCTGCAATTACTGCTCAGTGTTCTGGATCCATGTCAGCCCTACAAGGAAGACCAGACTAAGAAACAGACACTGCACGGACCTAAAGCTACAGTATTTTCATCACAACAGCAGCTGTAACAAAATCTTGCAAGTCTGAATGTGTTTTTCTTTCTCTTTTGTTTTCATGAAAATTGGTGAGGGAGGGGAAGTGACTGAGACATTTTCACAACTTGCTTTCTTGGTCTGTTCATTTGATTATTGCCTTGATAATGAATCTTCCGTCTGTTCTTCAAAGCCACCCTATATATTTTCTTTACAATCCAGCAGCTCTGACAATAGGATGCTCCATTCTGGAATAGAAAACTCCATTCTGAAGCTTCAAGCAATAAGAGCTAAATTGTCTGCATGTAACTTATGCTATATAGTAATATGCAGTAATAATAGCAAAATAGAAGGTTGTTCTTTTATAGTCTAAGAACCCATTTTTTAAAATGAGCAAAACTGGACAAGTAACCATTTTTTAAAAATATGATGTTGGGTAAAATGTAACAGGAGTAACTGAAACAAACAAAAAAACAATAATCCTAACATTTAAAGTCTCCGGATTATGATGTAAAAGCGAATGAGAAAAGCAATTTTGTTTAAATGCATTTTGAAAAGCTGAGCAATCATTTGAATTACATTTAAAAAATAATTATTAGAAGGAAGATGTAAAGAAAATATTGTTAGGAAGTTAGTATCAACAAATCAAAACAGATTTTTTCCCACCATTCAGGCTCTTTGTGCAGATGAAAAGTAGTTTGGACACATCAGATAAGCAATATAAATATATAATTTTTGTGAAAATAAAATACATTGCTAGCAGATTTCAAGGTGAATCGTATGTTTAAAATTTGAAGTTCTGTTTTTATAGAAGCATAAGTATAGGAGGACCTTATTAGCAAATTTGGTTTATTACAACTTTGAGTGCAATACACAGGGAAAAAATTAACATTATCTTTGATGGAGAAATGACTTTCAAATTTTCAGTAAAATTAATGTCAATTCAAAAAGATTTAGGTATCGTAGAAAATCAACACTGCTAAAAATAGGAAGGCCTACTGCCTTATACTCCAATGAAACTAAAATATGCAACCACATCTGTTGAGAATTTGAATATTTTGTTTGATATTTTGAAGATGATATAATAAACATTTTGAAATACTGAAATTTTAAATCCATTTTTTTCTGATAATATATTATACGCAGTATTTGCAGTTTCCCAAATGGATTTTCTTCTGGAGATTTAGAGAAGCATAACAGAATAAGTGATTTGTATCCATCAAGAAACATATTATATCCAAAGAATGTATTGCCATCATTCTAACAAAGTTCCATGAATTTCCCAAAAAAATTCAAGGGCGCCAAAAAAGGAATATACAGGCAATTCTTGACTTACAACAATTCTTTTAGCAACTATTCGAAGGGACAACAACACTGAAAAAGTGACTTATAACTGGTCCTGACAGTTATGACTGTCATAGCATTCCCAAAGGCACGTGATCCAAATTCAGGCCCTTAGAACTGGCATCCATTGATGATGGTTGAAGCATCTCAGGCTTCCATTTATCGCCAACTGCGGTCTCCTCAACCTGCTTCCAACAAGCAAAATCAATGGGGCAAGCCAGATTTGCTTAACAACCATGGAGATTCACTTAAGGTAGTAAAAACGGGTGTGATTCACTTAACTGCCTCATTTAGTGACAGAAGTTCTGAGTCCCAATAGTGATCATAAGCCAAGGACTACCTCTATAGTTTATAAAATACGGGTAGTTGAAAGAGTGCTATTAAGAGTTTATCCTAATGAATTTTTTTTTAATCCATTTTTTTCAACTACATTTAGAATGGACAATAGAAATCATGATTAAACAAATCGCAGCTTAGTTCAAAGTATGAATATTACGCATGTAATATATCCAAGAAAATGATTTATTTCATTTTTGAGATTTATACAGCTGTTTTTCATAATTGTTTTATTGTGTTTTCCATTACCATGCATGATTTACAGCTTGACTTCTACAGAATCCAAAAAGTTCATGCTCTGTAAAGATCCTCATAGTATTTAGAACAAACAAATATAAATGAAGAATAAAATTATTCAGAGAGCTAGATTTGATGCCTAATGGCATGTGCTGTCCAGTTATTCCTTCAAACCTAGCTTTGTCCTCATTTTTAACATTCACTGATGTTATCTAGCCTGGAATGGTTGAGAGGATTGAGCCTTGATAGTGCTTCCTATGGAAAACCATGAAATAATGCTGTAGCCACCACTACATTATTGTCAAGAAAAATATATGAATACCTCCGTGAAGTTATCAGGGGTCAAGTTCAATGGAAAGGCAATTTTGTAATTTTCCATTTGAGATCCAAACAAATTTTAGAAAATATTATCAACATTATTTAAATTATTTTGAAATTGCTCGAGAAATTTTAATAGCAAAATATACCACAAACATCTCAATTTTATATACTGACCCAATTTGGTTGATAACAAATTTAAGGCTGAATGTATCATCACTGCAATAAAGTGATTGTCAATAAGAGAGGTAATTTTATTGATCCCTTAAGAGTGTTCAAACCATCAATGGGGGGAAAATTGTTTTTCCTCCCCTTGTTTAAATATTTATTTTTAAATACCTCCAGTTGTTCTTTCTGTATCATAGTCATTCACAGCCCTAAGGTAATTTCTGACTAAATTAAATCAGTGACATTTTTAATCACTGTCCATCTTGGCAGTTAGTCAGTCATTCTTACTCAAGACTGTAATTCTCTTTTTCCTTGAAACACTTAAATGGAAGGTGTAATGTTAGGTAAATTTGCTTCCAATAATCTTTCTAATGTTCCTCAGCATTGATCTAGAGCAGGGTTCTGCAACCTTGACAATCTTGACAACACAGCTGGCTGAGGAATTCTGGGAGCTGAACTTCACAAGTCTTAAATTTGTCAAGGTTGCAGATCCCTGATGTAGAGGCTGGTAGTTTATAGTTTCATTTGCAAATGAGTATTTATGCTAGACTCTGTAGATATTGGTAGATTCATATTCATATTTCTCAAACCTTAGAGTGAGGGACAAATGAATTGATAGTTTTTCAATTTCTAATGGTTTTGCCACCAACTAAGGTACAAGTTAGAAATCATGTTTGTCTTTCTCCATCTAAATAGCTCAGGAAATCTATATTATTTTGAATCCCCCTTTCCATATGAAGTGTCTGAGAAGAAATGAACAGAATAAACAAATAATGTACTAAATAGGTCTAATCATTGAACCTCTTGAGGAAGTTAAGGTATTTTGAATCCTATTGATCAAAGTAGAATAGAATAGAATAGAATAGAATAGAATAGAATAGAATAGAATAGAATAGAATAGAATAGAATAGAATAGAATAGAATAGAATAGAATAGAATAATATAATAATAAGTTGGAAGGGACCTTGGAGGTCATCTAGTCCAACCCCCTGCTCAGGCAGGAAACCCTATACCATTTCAGACAAATGGCTGGCCAGTCTCTTCTTAAAAACCTCCAGTGTTGGAGCATTCACCACTTCTGGAGGCAGGTTGTTCCACTGGTTAGTTGTTCTAACTGTCAGGAAATTTCTCCTTAGTTCAAGGTTGCTTCTCTCCTTGACTAGTTTCCATCCGTTGCTTCTTGTCCTGCTTTCAGGTGCTTTGGAGAATAGCTTGGCTCCCTCTTCTTTGTGGCAGCCCCTGAGATATTGGAACACTGCTATCATGTCAACCCTCACCCTTCTCTTCATTAAACTACACATACCCAATTCCAGCAACCGTTCCCTATATGTTTTAGCCTCCAGTCTCCCAATAATCTTTGTTGCTCTTCTCTGTACTCTTTCTAGAGTCTCAACATCTTTTTTACATCGTGGTGACCAAAACTGGATGCAGTATTCTAGGTGTGGTCTTACCAAGGCATTGTAAAGTGGTATTAGTACTTCACGTGATCTTGATTCTATCTAGAATAGAATAGAATAGAATAGAGTAGAATAGAGTAGAGTAGAGTAGAGTAGAGTAGAGTAGAGTAGAGTAGAGTAGAGTAGAGTAGAGTAGAATAGAATAGAGCTGGAAGGGACCTTGGAAGTCTTCTAGTCCAGCCCTCTGCTCAAGCAGGAGAACCTATACCATTCAGACAAGTGACTGTCTAGTCACTTCTTAAAAATCTCCAGTGATGGAGCACCCATGATTTCTGGAGGCAAGCTGTTCCACTGATTGATTGTCCTCACTGTCAGGAAGTTTCTCCTTAATTCCAGGTTGCTTCCCTCTTTGATCAGTTTCCAACCACTGTTTCTTGTCCTTCCTTTTGGTCCTCTGGTGAACAACCTGTCCCCCTCTGCCTTGTGGCAGCCCCTCAGATACTGGAATACTGCTATCATGTTTCCTCTATTTCTTCTTTTCTTTAGACTAGCCCAGGGGTAGGCAACCTTAGCTCTTTTATGACTCGTGGACTTCAGTCCACGAGTCATTAAAGAGCCAAGGTTGCCTACCCCTGGACTAGCCAAACCCAAGCCCCACAGCCATTCTTCATATGTTTTATTCTCCAGACCTTTGATCATCTTAAGTTGTTCTTCTCTCTATTTTTCCCAAACTCTCAGCATCTTTTTTGTGATATGGTGACCAAAATTGGCTTCCAGGTGTGGTCTTATTAGGGTTGCTAAGTTCTCTTTGATATACCCTAAACCAGAGGTCTTCAAACTTGGCCCTTTTATGACTCATGGACTTCAACTCCCAGAATTTCTCAGCCAGGCATGCTGGCTGAGGAATTCTGGGAGTTGAAGTCCATGAGTCATAAAAGGGCCGAGTTTGAAGACCCCTGCCCTAAACTGTGTTAGAAGGACCATCTGGGAGACTGTATCTAGAAGAAACCCAACTGCTAGTCCTTCTATCCTTAAACACTTTTTCACAAAATATCTGTGGTTTCCATGGTGGATGAGTAGAGAACATTTCAAGGAAACTTTAGTTAGAATTTTCTAGAATTCTCCAGTCATTCATTAGGGTTTAGATTTAGCATACATCTATGGTTGAGGTAAGCCTATTAAGAAAATCTAGAGTTTCTCAGGATAAAAAAAATCACTAAGAAAATGACATACTCCAGTAGAAAGCGAATATTTCAATTTTCATACTGGGGGAGACAAAAAGAAGAAAGAGTCTCTCTCTTTTTTTCTGGTGGAAGAGCTTGAAAGTATCCACTTTCCAATCAGGGAAAAGCAGAGCAGACACAATAAGAATTATAAAGAGAAAGTCTTTGCTTGTGATCTCTATTTGCAATGTTTTCAGTATAGTATTCCATAGTAAAAAGGTTGCAAAGAACTGATGGTTCTAATTCTGGCCAAAGTGGCCTAGTGGTTAAGACATTAGTCTAGAAACCAGGAGACTAGGAGTTCTAGTGAGTCCCACCTTAGGCAGAAAAGCGGCTGGGTGACTTTGAGTCAATTACCAGTAGACAGTGAGTTTTAGTCCCGCTTTAGGCATGAAAGCAACTAGGTGACTTTGGGCCAACCATCAGGACACTGTGAATTTTAGTCCCATCTATCATATAAAATCCCGAGTGCCGCGTAACAGAGTGAGCGCCCGTTACTCGTCCCAGCTTCTGCCAACCTAGCAGTTCAAAAGCACATAAAAATGCAAGTAGAAAAATAGGGACCACTACAGTGGGAAGGTAACAGCGTTCCGTGCGCCTTTGGCGTCTAGTCATGCCGGCCACATGACCATGGAGACGTCCTTGGACAAGCGCTGGCTCTTCGACTTTGAAACGGAGATGAGCACCAGCCCCTAGAGTCAGAAACGACTAGCACGCATGTGCGGGGGAACCTTTACCTTTACCTTATCATATAAAAGCAGCTAGGTAACCTTGGGCCTATCACCAGGAGACTGTGGGTTCTAGTCTGGTCTTTGACATGAATGATGGCTGGATGAGTTTGGGGCAGTCAGTCTCTCTCACCTGAACCCACCTCATAGGGTTGTTGTTGTTTTTTTGAAGAAAATAAGAGGAAGGAATATTAGCCATGTTTGTTGTTTATCACATTTCTAATTTCCTTTCTCTGTCAAGGAAGGACTCTGGGCAATGTACAAAAAAATATTCACTGCCTTGAATTGTTTGTAAAAAATAATAAAGGTGGTATATCAACAAACAAACAAATAGGATAGAGCTTCAGCTGGTGGAAATAAACTCAAGGCAAATGACCTCAAGTTCAGCAGAAATTTAGTATGGGATTGTATTTTCAAAGCAGTTTACATACTAAAAGATCGACCGCTTTTCTTTAGAAAAGAAAAAAGAAGTCAAAATTCTATGAATAGATTTTGTAGGAAATCTGTGGGGGGGAGGGGGAAATGTGGTCTATGGGAAATAAGAGCAATGTCATGGAGACAAGGTGGAAAGTGGCTGCAGCCCAACTATAAATAGCATTCCTCCAGAGAATCATTAGATTTCTGCCCTGACAGTCTTTGAAACTTGGGGTGGGTGGGTGGGGGGTTTAAGGTGAGTGGCAAGCCCCTTACTCTGGGATTTTATATGTAAGGCTGAATATTTTCTCTTCTCTTTTTCTTTGCATTGTTTTATGCTCCTTATTATTTTTAACAAGCAGACACGGTGGTGCAGCAGGTTAATGACACTAGAACTGCCAGCCAGAAATGGTCTGCACTCCAGCAGTTTGAGTCCAGCTGTGCAAGACAGGATGAGCTCCCGCTGCTTGCTCCCCAGCTCCTGCCCAGCAGTTCAAAAGCATGCAATATTGCAAGTAGATAAATGGGTACCACTTTGGTGGGAAAAACCTAGCCATGTTCATGTGTGTGGAGAGCAAAAGCTGGCACTGTACCAGATGTGAGGCAAGGCAAAACAAGGCAAGGCAAGGGGAGACCAAAAGAGGAGCCATGGAAGAGCCACCAACCCGAGCACCTCTAGTTGACTGGTGGAAGCTAGTTCATCCGCCATGCTGCATCAGGGATACGTATGCAAGAGCTGAACAGAATGAAGAGCAATTTAGACTGTCAGGACTGTCTAGCATGTATAGATTTCCCTGGACTGGCATGCCATATGCTAAATAAATAAATATTATTTCTAATATTGTAAAATCACCAAGAATCTTTACGGAGGTGGGAGGTCTTCTAAATATGATCAATAAATGCATGTGCTGTGCTTAAATGCAAGCAGGGGCAAGCAAGACCACAGACACTGGAAACTAGTGAGCTAAAGCTGTTGCATTCACAAACATTTCTGGTCAGTGCTGGCAACAGCCAAGATAACCGTTTCATTGGAACTATTGATTTCCTGCTTCCTTGATTGTTTTGGAGGATTATCAGAGCTAAAACACATAGCTGAAGAACACTTTGTAAAGGACTGGGTCTGAGAAACATTTGCTGTCTCCAGATTTGCAGTTTCCAGTAAGTATGCATGCTTATGGCTATGAGTTGACATAACTCACATTTTTCTGTCATAATACTGTTAGTACATTATGCAGCTGTAACAAGGGTTTTTGTTAAAGTTATGCCTTGTCCTACGCTGCCCAGAATCACTTGCTTGGGGAGATGGATGGCAATATAAATTGGAAAATTAATAAAATTAAAAAGTTCATTTTTAAAAAAAGCAAAGTTAGTTGTTTGCTGGTCCATCAGATTGATCCTGGGCCATAGGATATTGTGAGCGGGCAGGCTGCCTGCAAAATACTCTGTCCCTTTAACACCTCTCCATAGCCAGTGACTATAAAAGCTGAGCAGAAAGCCAGCTGGAGTGGGGGTTGTTGATGTGAGAGGAAAGGTGGGTTATGTTGGTTTGGAAAACAAGCAGCCTGAAGCAGCCTAAGGCAAATAGGAGAGTTACTATTCTCCAGAAGTAGGGCTCACAAAGAGTAGTGGAGGAACAGGATTTCTAATAGAAGTCAGGAAGAATGGTATGCCAGCTTTTGAGTACGTGTGGGCTGTGTTGTCTGGAGTACTTATGGAGTTTTGTTGGCTCTCTGGGGTTTGAGAGCCCACTGACCTGGGAATACCTTAAAGAACACTTGACACTTGGTTTCCCTTCTGGAGAAAGAGCATCAGAAGGATCAGATCTAATTCTCCTTCTTGCTTCACTGTTGGCAAAATAGAAGGTGACTCAAATAGAACTGACTTCTTCATCATCCTAAAATTGCCCTCCGGCCATCTACAATGAGTTCAGATATCACTTTGATTTAGACCAGCTTGAGAATTGCTCAAAGTTTTTTTTTTTCTTTTCCCTACTCTTGTACATAAAGAGAGGAAAACCACAACCATTACAACAAGATGTGAAACGTAAACATATCTCTGTGCTCATTTCTGCCTTGCTGGCTGCTTTAGGCTTCTTCTGCTCCCTCTTATCATCTGGGTTTTCTCACAAAAGAAATCCAAGCAGCTAGAACAATCAAAGATCAATAAAAACCAGGACAGAAGTCATCTGAAAAAGTAAAAAAAAAATATCACTGCAGTTGGAAAGTCAAAGAATTAGCAAATCTGACCAGCCTTCAGCAAATTTAGTCTTGAAATCAGTCAATCAATCAATCAATCTGTAAAGTTGCTCATCTCAACAAGTGGCTCTTTCTTAAGAGGTTCCTGTTACAATACCAAGTAAGCAGCTAAGTAAGATCATAGGCAGGAGATTAAAAAAGTCAGTCCAATGTTTAGACCAGGGTAAAAGAATAACAACCAGACCACAAATTGGATTTAATTTAATTTAATCTACAGTTCGTTTGATTTCCTTTGCTCCCGTTCAGCGGCCTCAAATCTGTCCTTTATTCTATATGACAATTTTTTTTAGTCTAAACAATAGTTGTCCAACAGTGGAACATCTTGTCTTGGAAGTAAAATATTTCTTTCATTATAAGTTTTAGCCATCAAACAGATATCCTGCCAGGCACTAGAGTGTACTATAGAAGGGACTAGTAATGAAATAGCCCTTAGCAATAGCACTTAGACTTATATATTGCTTCATAGTGCTTTCCAGCCCTCTCCTAAGAGGTTTACAGAGTCAGCATGTTGCCCCCAACAATCTGGGTCCTCATTTTACCGACCTCAGAAGATGGAAGGCTGAGTCAACCTTGAGCCCTGTCAGGATTGAAACCCTGGCAGTGGGCAGAATCAGACTGTAATACTGCATTTTAACCACAGCACCACCACGGCTCTTATTTTGATGAAGCAAAACAGATTGTACCAGATTGTGTAGCTGACTAGCTTCAGAATAAAGGGAAATATTGCTTCCATACTAGTCCAGTAAATAACTGACAGCCATTCCATGAACCGGGGA